>NC_138981.1:147494923-148122378 GCF_964341445.2 Mesoplodon mirus
TATTCTTTTCTTATTCTATTGACTAGGACTTATAGAACAATGTGCAATAGTTGTGGTCTCCAAACTTTAACTTGAAAGTTTTATTATTAAATATATTTGCTAAAGGATCTTTAAAAAATCCTTCTCTCGTTAGGTTAAGGAATTTCCTTATTTTACTAATTTACTAAGCAGTTTTTTTTCATAGATGCCTTTTCTATAGCCATTGAAATCACCATTAAAACATGTATTAATGTGATAACATTAACAGTACCTAGATTTTTTTGCTACTCATCATGACTTTATTTCTGGAATATGTACTACTTTATCATTATTAACAAATTTTGCGTTCAATTTACTTATAATTTATTTAGAAAGTTGGGATCTATTTTATGTGTGTGTATATGTATGTATGTAATTAAAAGTGGTACCTAACTCTGTTCATTTAAACACTTCCATTTAATTTTACCACTTTTGTTTATTAAGTACCTGAGAAGTAA
Organism: Mesoplodon mirus; assembly: GCF_964341445.2. NCBI lineage: Eukaryota > Metazoa > Chordata > Mammalia > Artiodactyla > Ziphiidae > Mesoplodon > Mesoplodon mirus. Next base: position 147,495,400 of record NC_138981.1, read on the forward strand.
ACTATCATTTCTTCATGGGGAACCTCTCTGAACTCCAGCCTAAATTAGAGCCCTTTGTTAGCCCTCTCACTGTACCCTGTATTATAACTACGTAGTTATCTATGAAGTGGATTATTGACCGAGTCACCCACTAGGCTTTAAGTTCCATAAGGTCCGGGGATTTTATCTGTTTAACTCACTGCTGTAATCCTGGGACCTAACTTGCAATTAGTACATAGTAGACACTTTAAAAATTATCTGTAGAATGAACACATGATTAAATAAATAGTAGTTTGAAAGCTGAAAAAAAAGAAAAAAGAAAGAAAGAAAAAGAAACAGAAGACAAATGTGCATAAATTATGCCTCTTGAAACTGTCGGTTTGAAATATGGATGCCTTTGAATTTTTTTGGTCGATATACGACCCCAGGATTTGTTTTCAGTGCAGGTGTGATTTACAGGCCTGCAATTATTTTGAATATCAACTGACCATTAACGCTGGGATTAAAGCTGCTGTCGTGTGAAACGCCCACAAGGTGGCAGCTGTTCTACTTTACCAAATCTGGTTACTAGGGCAACAGAGCCTCAATGGAAGTTGTGTTCTAGGTTGTAATTTAGAATGGCGTGTGCCAGGGAAAAGCCCCTTAAGTATATGTCTCACTACTTCTTGTTCGTTTATTTAATTTAATTTTTATTTTTATCACAGCAAGTTTGATTACAAAGTTTGGCTTGTTCTAGGTGTGCAAGATGTGGTTCTTTTACACATAAACATATGTCTATTCTTCCTGGAATCCTTTTCCCATGTACGTTATGACAGGATGTTGAGTAGTCTTCTCTTGGTATTCCGTAGGTCTTTGGTGATGATATATTTCACCTGTGTTTGTATATGTCTGTTAACCCCAATATCCTAATGTATCCAATCCTCACAAATTTCCATTGGTGAACCATAAGTTTGTTGAATGAATCAGTGGTTGCCCTTCTCTGTGGAAATATCTTCACTGGTATCCATTTATAGGTAATACCTAAAAGTGATATCATACGATATGTGTCTTTCTCTTTCTGACATACTACACGTTGTGTGATTGCCTCTAGACTCATCTACAGTGCTGCAAATGACATCGTGTCCTTTTTTTCCTTGTCCAATACTCCGTCTGTACATGTACCAGTTTTCTTTGTCCACTCATATGTTGATGGACTTTTTGGTTGCTTCCATGACTTGGCAATTGTAATGCTGCGGCAATGCACATTCGCCTCCCTGTGTCTTTCCAATTCTGTCTTCTTAGGTTATAGGCCCAGGAGTGGGCCTGCTGGATCATATGGTAGAAAAATATTTACGTAGTAAAAGCACCTCCATTCTGTTCTCGTTAGTGGCTCTTACCAGGTCACATCCCACTTAAAGTTGAGGGTATGCACTTCTGCACAACACCTTCAGCATTTATTGTTTGTAGTTTTTTTTTTTTGCTGAAGTTTATTCTGACAAGTGTGAGCTGCTATATGTTTGTGGTTGGATTTGCATTCGTCTCATAATCCATTGAAATTGAGCTTTCTGGCATGTCCTTTTTTTATTCAAACTGTGAGTAGAGCTTACCTCTTCCAATTGTTTTCGTGAAGTATGTGTGACATTTAGAAATATTTTGGCCATTACCTCCCTAATGACATTCTGAGGGCAGGTTTCATTTACAGCCCTCCAGTACTGGTGCATATGAAGTGACCCTTAGCACAGTTTTTAAAGCTGCTGTTGCAGGTCACTGCCAGAGGGTGGCAGCATTTCTGCTTTTCACAAGCTTTTAACTAGGGAAACAGACTACCTTGCAGTGGTATTTCTCGGTTATAAATTAGAGTGGAATGTGCCTGGATAAACCCCCAAAGGTGATGTGTTTTTTTTTTTTACTTTTGTTTGTTTTCTAGATTGAGTTTATATTTTTTTATTGGAGTCATATTCCATTGTGTACATGGACCACTTCTTCTTTGTGCATTCCTCTGTTGATGGACATTTTCGTAGCTTCCAAGTTTTGGCTATGATAAATATTGCTGGAGGGCAGGATTGCCAGGCTGTTTTTTTCTTGTTTTGCAGTACGTAGGCCACTCACTGCCATGGCCACTCCGATTGCAGAGCACAGGCTCTGGACGCACAGGCCCAGCAGCCATAGCTCACGGGACCAGCCGCTCCACGGCATGTGTGATTTTCCCGAACCGGGGCATAAACCCGTGTCCCCTGCTTCGGCGGCGGACTCTCAACCACTGCGCCACCAGTGAAGTCCAGCCTGTGTCTTTTTGATTCTCATCCTCTCAGGCGATAGGCCCAGCAGTGGGCATGCTTGATTGAATGGTAGCTCAGTACTTACCTTTTCAATGCACCTCCTTTGTGTTTTCCTTACTGGCTCTTAGCATGTCCCACGTTGAACCAAGCCTAGGCATTTTTCCACAACCCCTTCAGCATTTATTGTTTGCAGAATTTTTGCTGATGGTCATTCTGACTGTTGTGAGCTGATAGGATTTTTGTAATTTGGATTTGCATGTCCTTAATTCTTTCTAAGGTTCATTTTTCCACACCTTTTAAAATTTCTGTTAACGAACAAATGAAAAAAACGTAGAATACAATTAACCTCTTGAAATTGTCTTCTTGAAAGGTTGCCCTCAAAATTGAATTTTTTGGTCAATATTCGCTCCCAGGATTGTTTTTGAGGGCAGGTGTCATTCACAGGCCTGTAATGAGTGTGAATATTTAGTGACCATTAGCACTGGGTTTAAAGCTGCTGTTGTGGTAAGCAGCCACTAGGCGGCAGCATTTCTCCATTCACAAATCTCGTTACTAGGGCAGCAGAGCCGTTCTGGAATCCCTGTTCCTAGGTTGTAAATTAAAATGGAATGTGCCAGGAGAAAACCCCATAAGTTTATGTTACATTATTTCTTGTTTGTTGTTTTAGTTTTTTTAATAGGGGCAATGATTAGAATATTGTTTGTCCTAGGTGTACACAATCTGGTTCATTTGTGCCTAACATATATATATATATATATATATATATATTCATGCACAGATCCCCTTCCCATGTCAATTATTGCAGAGTGTTCCATAGACCTCCCTTGCTATATGGTCGGTCTTTTTGTTATGTGTATTTAATAGGTATTTGTACACGTATGGTAACCCTAATCTTAATTTTTCCATTCCCCCCACCTTTCCTTTTAGATAAGCCTAGTTTGTTTTCTAAGTGTGTGAGTGTCTTTCTCTGTGCAAATATGTTCATTTGTGTCAGTTGTTAGATAATGCCTGTAAGTGATATCATAGGATATGTCTTTTGCTTTCCGACTTACCTCATGTTCTGTGATTATCTCTAGGCTCAACTATGGTGCCTGAAAGAGCAGTGTTTCATTGTTTTCCATGGCTAATATTCCATTGTGTACATGGACCACTTCTTCTTTTTCAACTGATATGGTGATGGACATTTTGGTTGCTTCCGTGTCTTGGCTATTGTGAAAATTCCTGCAGTGCAGCTGTTGAAGCCTGTGCCTTCTCGACTCTGGACTTGTCAGGTGAGAGTCTCAGCGGTGGGCCTGCTGAAAGGAATGGTGGCTCAATTTTTACTTTTAAACACAGCTCCTTTCTATTCTCATTATTGGCTGTCACCACTTTACATCTCACCAGCAGCTACAGGGTACACAGTTCTCTAAAACACCTTCAGCATTTAATGTTTGTAGACTTGCAGCTGATGGTAGTTGACATGTGTGAGTTGGAATCATTTTGGAGGTTAGATTTGCATGAGTCTAATAATTACTGATGTTGAGCTTTTATCCATTTTCCTCTTTTTTGAAAATGAGTGAGTAAAACTTACCCCTCCATCCAATCTCCTTGAAAAATTTAACACTTTTGAATTTTTTTGGCCATTCCCTACCTCCGCACAATTTTTTAGGGCAGGTGTCCTTTACAGCCCTGAATCCTTGTGAATGTTAAGTGACCATTAGCTGTGGGTTCAAAGCCGCTCTTGTGGGAAACGGCCACAAGGCGGCAGCATTTCTACATTTCCAACTCTGGGATTTTGGACCACAGAGCTTTCGTGGCAATCGTGGTAGTAAGCTGCGAATTAGAGTGCAATGTGCCAGTGCAAACCCCCAAGAGCTTATATCTCCTAAATTGTTGTTTGCTTTTTAAATTTAATTATCAGAGGAAATTTGATCAAAATGTAGATTCTCCGAGGTGTACAGTTTCTGGTTCATCCTATCAATGTATCTGTCTATATTCCTCTTTGGATCCATTCCCGTGTATGTTATTATAGAGTGTTGAGTAGACCTCTCTTTGTATTCCTTAGGTATTTTGTGATTATATATTTCCTATGTATTAGTATATGTCTGTTAACCCCCATATCCTAATTCATACATTCCTTACACCTTTCCATTTGGTTAAACATAATTTGGTTTTCTGAATCTATGCGTGTCCTTCTCTTGGAAATTATTTCATGGGTATCAATTCTTAGGTAACACCTATAAGTGATGTCATAGGATGTCTGTCTTACGGTTTCTTTCTTACTTCCAGTGTGGTGATTATCGCTAGGTCCTTCTATGGTGGTGCCAACGGCACTGTTCCATGCTTTTTCATGGCTAAGATTCCATTGTGTACATGGACGACTTCTTCTTGGTGCATTTTTCTGTTGATGCACATTTTGGTTTCTTCCAGGTTTGGCTATGGTACACCTTGCTGCAGTGCAGGATTGCCAGCCTGTGTGTTTTTGATTCTGGTCTACTCAGGTGATAGGCCCATGAGTGGGCCTACCAGATCACATGGTAGCTCCATTTTTACCCTTAAACGCACCTCCATTCTGTTCTCACGACTGGCTCTTACCAGGTTGCAACCCACCAGCAGCTAAAGGGTACGCAGTTCTCTAAAACCCCTTCAGCATTTATTTTTTGTAGACTTTTTTTGCTGATGATCATTCTGACGGCTGTCAGGTGAACGTTTGTGTACACTGGATTTGCATGGCTTTATTGATTCCTGATGTTCAGCCTTTTTCCATTCCCGTTGTTTTAAGAAAAAAGAAAGAGTGGGAGGGAGACGCAAAAGGGAGGGGATATGGAAACATGTATATGTATAACTGATTAAATTTGTTATAAAGCAAAAAATTAAAAAAAATAAAAATAAAAAATAAAAAAATAAAAAAAAATTAAAAAAAAGAAATAAGAGAGAAGGTCCTTCAGGGAGATAAAAAAAATTGCCTTAGCTATTCATGTATTTTGACTTACATGAACTTTGGATTCAGATTATCAAATTTGCTGAAGAATTCATTTTGTAATTTTATTGGAACTTATTAAATATGTAGCTTAACGTAAGGAGATATTTTTTATTAAAATGTGCCCTTTCTTCCTTGAAAATAATCTTTATTTATTCAGATTTTCTTATTATGCCCTTCACAAAATTTCAGAATTTCTCTATAAAAATCTTACATTGAAAAAATTAATTTCTTGACATGTTATAATATTTGTGGGCTTCCCTGGTGGCGCCGTGGTTGAGAGTCCGCCTGCTGATGCAGGGGACGCGGGTTCATGCCCCGGTCCAGGAAGATCCCACATGCCGTGGAGCATCTGGGCCCATGAGCCATGGCCACTGTGCCTGCGCATCAGGAGCCTGTGCTCCGCGGAGGGAGAGGCCACAACAGTGAGAGGCCCGTGTACCGCAAAAAAAAAAAAAGTATTTATTATATTTGCTGCTCTTGAGATTGACTTGGTATAAAAAAAATTGGTAAAAGAAATACTTTTGAGTTGTTATGCTGACTTTTTATCTTACCGGAAATTTCTGCTGAATTATCTTATTCATAGTTTTTCCATTCCTTGCCTTGATTTTGATAAGATTATCATATCATTTGCAAATAATGACAAACTTTCTCTTCCTTTCAGAAGTGGGCAATGTGGTTAACATTTTAAATTTCCAAACCACCACAGATTGACTGATGTGCAGTCTATCTGACACATTCTCTAATTCTTACACTGCTTATTCTTTTCTTATTCTATTGACTAGGACTTATAGAACAATGTGCAATAGTTGTGGTCTCCAAACTTTAACTTTAAAGTTTTATCATTAAATATATTTGCTAAAGGATCTTTAAAAAATCCTTCTCTCGTTAGGTTAAGGAATTTCCTTATTTTACTAATTTACTAAGCAGTTTTTTTTCATAGATGCCTTTTCTATAGCCATTGAAATCACCATTAAAACATGTATTAATGTGATAACATTAACAGTACCTAGATTTTTTTGCTACTCATCATGACTTTATTTCTGGAATATGTACTACTTTATCATTATTAACAAATTTTGCGTTCAATTTACTTATAATTTATTTAGAAAGTTGGGATCTATTTTATGTGTGTGTATATGTATGTATGTAATTAAAAGTGGTACCTAACTCTGTTCATTTAAACACTTCCATTTAATTTTACCACTTTTGTTTATTAAGTACCTGAGAAGTAAACTATCATTTCTTCATGGGGAACCTCTCTGAACTCCAGCCTAAATTAGAGCCCTTTGTTAGCCCTCTCACTGTACCCTGTATTATAACTACGTAGTTATCTATGAAGTGGATTATTGACCGAGTCACCCACTAGGCTTTAAGTTCCATAAGGTCCGGGGATTTTATCTGTTTAACTCACTGCTGTAATCCTGGGACCTAACTTGCAATTAGTACATAGTAGACACTTTAAAAATTATCTGTAGAATGAACACATGATTAAATAAATAGTAGTTTGAAAGCTGAAAAAAAAGAAAAAAGAAAGAAAGAAAAAGAAACAGAAGACAAATGTGCATAAATTATGCCTCTTGAAACTGTCGGTTTGAAATATGGATGCCTTTGAATTTTTTTGGTCGATATACGACCCCAGGATTTGTTTTCAGTGCAGGTGTGATTTACAGGCCTGCAATTATTTTGAATATCAACTGACCATTAACGCTGGGATTAAAGCTGCTGTCGTGTGAAACGCCCACAAGGTGGCAGCTGTTCTACTTTACCAAATCTGGTTACTAGGGCAACAGAGCCTCAATGGAAGTTGTGTTCTAGGTTGTAATTTAGAATGGCGTGTGCCAGGGAAAAGCCCCTTAAGTATATGTCTCACTACTTCTTGTTCGTTTATTTAATTTAATTTTTATTTTTATCACAGCAAGTTTGATTACAAAGTTTGGCTTGTTCTAGGTGTGCAAGATGTGGTTCTTTTACACATAAACATATGTCTATTCTTCCTGGAATCCTTTTCCCATGTACGTTATGACAGGATGTTGAGTAGTCTTCTCTTGGTATTCCGTAGGTCTTTGGTGATGATATATTTCACCTGTGTTTGTATATGTCTGTTAACCCCAATATCCTAATGTATCCAATCCTCACAAATTTCCATTGGTGAACCATAAGTTTGTTGAATGAATCAGTGGTTGCCCTTCTCTGTGGAAATATCTTCACTGGTATCCATTTATAGGTAATACCTAAAAGTGATATCATACGATATGTGTCTTTCTCTTTCTGACATACTACACGTTGTGTGATTGCCTCTAGACTCATCTACAGTGCTGCAAATGACATCGTGTCCTTTTTTTCCTTGTCCAATACTCCGTCTGTACATGTACCAGTTTTCTTTGTCCACTCATATGTTGATGGACTTTTTGGTTGCTTCCATGACTTGGCAATTGTAATGCTGCGGCAATGCACATTCGCCTCCCTGTGTCTTTCCAATTCTGTCTTCTTAGGTTATAGGCCCAGGAGTGGGCCTGCTGGATCATATGGTAGAAAAATATTTACGTAGTAAAAGCACCTCCATTCTGTTCTCGTTAGTGGCTCTTACCAGGTCACATCCCACTTAAAGTTGAGGGTATGCACTTCTGCACAACACCTTCAGCATTTATTGTTTGTAGTTTTTTTTTTTGCTGAAGTTTATTCTGACAAGTGTGAGCTGCTATATGTTTGTGGTTGGATTTGCATTCGTCTCATAATCCATTGAAATTGAGCTTTCTGGCATGTCCTTTTTTTATTCAAACTGTGAGTAGAGCTTACCTCTTCCAATTGTTTTCGTGAAGTATGTGTGACATTTAGAAATATTTTGGCCATTACCTCCCTAATGACATTCTGAGGGCAGGTTTCATTTACAGCCCTCCAGTACTGGTGCATATGAAGTGACCCTTAGCACAGTTTTTAAAGCTGCTGTTGCAGGTCACTGCCAGAGGGTGGCAGCATTTCTGCTTTTCACAAGCTTTTAACTAGGGAAACAGACTACCTTGCAGTGGTATTTCTCGGTTATAAATTAGAGTGGAATGTGCCTGGATAAACCCCCAAAGGTGATGTGTTTTTTTTTTTTACTTTTGTTTGTTTTCTAGATTGAGTTTATATTTTTTTATTGGAGTCATATTCCATTGTGTACATGGACCACTTCTTCTTTGTGCATTCCTCTGTTGATGGACATTTTCGTAGCTTCCAAGTTTTGGCTATGATAAATATTGCTGGAGGGCAGGATTGCCAGGCTGTTTTTTTCTTGTTTTGCAGTACGTAGGCCACTCACTGCCATGGCCACTCCGATTGCAGAGCACAGGCTCTGGACGCACAGGCCCAGCAGCCATAGCTCACGGGACCAGCCGCTCCACGGCATGTGTGATTTTCCCGAACCGGGGCATAAACCCGTGTCCCCTGCTTCGGCGGTGGACTCTCAACCACTGCGCCACCTGTGAAGTCCAGCCTGTGTCTTTTTGATTCTCATCCTCTCAGGCGATAGGGCCAGCAGTGGGCATGCTTGATTGAATGGTAGCTCAGTACTTACCTTTTCAATGCACCTCCTTTGTGTTTTCCTTACTGGCTCTTAGCATGTCCCACGTTGAACCAAGCCTAGGCATTTTTCCACAACCCCTTCAGCATTTATTGTTTGCAGAATTTTTGCTGATGGTCATTCTGACTGTTGTGAGCTGATAGGATTTTTGTAATTTGGATTTGCATGTCCTTAATTCTTTCTAAGGTTCATTTTTCCACACCTTTTAAAATTTCTGTTAATGAACAAATGAAAAAAACGTAGAATACAATTAACCTCTTGAAATTGTCTTCTTGAAAGGTTGCCCTCAAAATTGAATGTTTTGGTCAATATTCGCTCCCAGGATTGTTTTTGAGGGCAGGTGTCATTCACAGGCCTGTAATGAGTGTGAATATTTAGTGACCATTAGCACTGGGTTTAAAGCTGCTGTTGTGGTAAGCAGCCACTAGGCGGCAGCATTTCTCCATTCACAAATCTCGTTACTAGGGCAGCAGAGCCGTTCTGGAATCCCTGTTCCTAGGTTGTAAATTAAAATGGAATGTGCCAGGAGAAAACCCCATAAGTTTATGTTACATTATTTCTTGTTTGTTGTTTTAGTTTTTTTAATAGGGGCAATGATTAGAATATTGTTTGTCCTAGGTGTACACAATCTGGTTCATTTGTGCCTAACATATATATATATATATATATATATATATATATATATTCATGCACAGATCCCCTTCCCATGTCAATTATTGCAGAGTGTTCCATAGACCTCCCTTGCTATATGGTCGGTCTTTTTGTTATGTGTATTTAATAGGTATTTGTACACGTATGGTAACCCTAATCTTAATTTTTCCATTCCCCCCACCTTTCCTTTTAGATAAGCCTAGTTTGTTTTCTAAGTGTGTGAGTGTCTTTCTCTGTGCAAATATGTTCATTTGTGTCAGTTGTTAGATAATGCCTGTAAGTGATATCATAGGATATGTCTTTTGCTTTCCGACTTACCTCATGTTCTGTGATTATCTCTAGGCTCAACTATGGTGCCTGAAAGAGCAGTGTTTCATTGTTTTCCATGGCTAATATTCCATTGTGTACATGGACCACTTCTTCTTTTTCAACTGATATGGTGATGGACATTTTGGTTGCTTCCGTGTCTTGGCTATTGTGAAAATTCCTGCAGTGCAGCTGTTGAAGCCTGTGCCTTCTCGACTCTGGACTTGTCAGGTGAGAGTCTCAGCGGTGGGCCTGCTGAAAGGAATGGTGGCTCAATTTTTACTTTTAAACACAGCTCCTTTCTATTCTCATTATTGGCTGTCACCACTTTACATCTCACCAGCAGCTACAGGGTACACAGTTCTCTAAAACACCTTCAGCATTTAATGTTTGTAGACTTGCAGCTGATGGTAGTTGACATGTGTGAGTTGGAATCATTTTGGAGGTTAGATTTGCATGAGTCTAATAATTACTGATGTTGAGCTTTTATCCATTTTCCTCTTTTTTGAAAATGAGTGAGTAAAACTTACCCCTCCATCCAATCTCCTTGAAAAATTTAACACTTTTGAATTTTTTTGGCCATTCCCTACCTCCGCACAATTTTTTAGGGCAGGTGTCCTTTACAGCCCTGAATCCTTGTGAATGTTAAGTGACCATTAGCTGTGGGTTCAAAGCCGCTCTTGTGGGAAACGGCCACAAGGCGGCAGCATTTCTACATTTCCAACTCTGGGATTTTGGACCACAGAGCTTTCGTGGCAATCGTGGTAGTAAGCTGCGAATTAGAGTGCAATGTGCCAGTGCAAACCCCCAAGAGCTTATATCTCCTAAATTGTTGTTTGCTTTTTAAATTTAATTATCAGAGGAAATTTGATCAAAATGTAGATTCTCCGAGGTGTACAGTTTCTGGTTCATCCTATCAATGTATCTGTCTATATTCCTCTTTGGATCCATTCCCGTGTATGTTATTATAGAGTGTTGAGTAGACCTCTCTTTGTATTCCTTAGGTATTTTGTGATTATATATTTCCTATGTATTAGTATATGTCTGTTAACCCCCATATCCTAATTCATACATTCCTTACACCTTTCCATTTGGTTAAACATAATTTGGTTTTCTGAATCTATGCGTGTCCTTCTCTTGGAAATTATTTCATGGGTATCAATTCTTAGGTAACACCTATAAGTGATGTCATAGGATGTCTGTCTTACGGTTTCTTTCTTACTTCCAGTGTGGTGATTATCGCTAGGTCCTTCTATGGTGGTGCCAACGGCACTGTTCCATGCTTTTTCATGGCTAAGATTCCATTGTGTACATGGACGACTTCTTCTTGGTGCATTTTTCTGTTGATGCACATTTTGGTTTCTTCCAGGTTTGGCTATGGTACACCTTGCTGCAGTGCAGGATTGCCAGCCTGTGTGTTTTTGATTCTGGTCTACTCAGGTGATAGGCCCATGAGTGGGCCTACCAGATCACATGGTAGCTCCATTTTTACCCTTAAACGCACCTCCATTCTGTTCTCACGACTGGCTCTTACCAGGTTGCAACCCACCAGCAGCTAAAGGGTACGCAGTTCTCTAAAACCCCTTCAGCATTTATTTTTTGTAGACTTTTTTTGCTGATGATCATTCTGACGGCTGTCAGGTGAACGTTTGTGTACACTGGATTTGCATGGCTTTATTGATTCCTGATGTTCAGCCTTTTTCCATTCCCGTTGTTTTAAGAAAAAAGAAAGAGTGGGAGGGAGACGCAAAAGGGAGGGGATATGGAAACATGTATATGTATAACTGATTAAATTTGTTATAAAGCAAAAAATTAAAAAAAATAAAAATAAAAAATAAAAAAATAAAAAAAAATTAAAAAAAAGAAATAAGAGAGAAGGTCCTTCAGGGAGATAAAAAAAATTGCCTTAGCTATTCATGTATTTTGACTTACATGAACTTTGGATTCAGATTATCAAATTTGCTGAAGAATTCATTTTGTAATTTTATTGGAACTTATTAAATATGTAGCTTAACGTAAGGAGATATTTTTATTAAAATGTGCCCTTTCTTCCTTGAAAATAATCTTTATTTATTCAGATTTTCTTATTATGCCCTTCACAAAATTTCAGAATTTCTCTATAAAAATCTTACATTGAAAAAATTAATTTCTTGACATGTTATAATATTTGTGGGCTTCCCTGGTGGCGCCGTGGTTGAGAGTCCGCCTGCTGATGCAGGGGACGCGGGTTCATGCCCCGGTCCAGGAAGATCCCACATGCCGTGGAGCATCTGGGCCCATGAGCCATGGCCACTGTGCCTGCGCATCAGGAGCCTGTGCTCCGCGGAGGGAGAGGCCACAACAGTGAGAGGCCCGTGTACCGCAAAAAAAAAAAAAGTATTTATTATATTTGCTGCTCTTGAGATTGACTTGGTATAAAAAAAATTGGTAAAAGAAATACTTTTGAGTTGTTATGCTGACTTTTTATCTTACCGGAAATTTCTGCTGAATTATCTTATTCATAGTTTTTCCATTCCTTGCCTTGATTTTGATAAGATTATCATATCATTTGCAAATAATGACAAACTTTCTCTTCCTTTCAGAAGTGGGCAATGTGGTTAACATTTTAAATTTCCAAACCACCACAGATTGACTGATGTGCAGTCTATCTGACACATTCTCTAATTCTTACACTGCTTATTCTTTTCTTATTCTATTGACTAGGACTTATAGAACAATGTGCAATAGTTGTGGTCTCCAAACTTTAACTTTAAAGTTTTATCATTAAATATATTTGCTAAAGGATCTTTAAAAAATCCTTCTCTCGTTAGGTTAAGGAATTTCCTTATTTTACTAATTTACTAAGCAGTTTTTTTTCATAGATGCCTTTTCTATAGCCATTGAAATCACCATTAAAACATGTATTAATGTGATAACATTAACAGTACCTAGATTTTTTTGCTACTCATCATGACTTTATTTCTGGAATATGTACTACTTTATCATTATTAACAAATTTTGCGTTCAATTTACTTATAATTTATTTAGAAAGTTGGGATCTATTTTATGTGTGTGTATATGTATGTATGTAATTAAAAGTGGTACCTAACTCTGTTCATTTAAACACTTCCATTTAATTTTACCACTTTTGTTTATTAAGTACCTGAGAAGTAAACTATCATTTCTTCATGGGGAACCTCTCTGAACTCCAGCCTAAATTAGAGCCCTTTGTTAGCCCTCTCACTGTACCCTGTATTATAACTACGTAGTTATCTATGAAGTGGATTATTGACCGAGTCACCCACTAGGCTTTAAGTTCCATAAGGTCCGGGGATTTTATCTGTTTAACTCACTGCTGTAATCCTGGGACCTAACTTGCAATTAGTACATAGTAGACACTTTAAAAATTATCTGTAGAATGAACACATGATTAAATAAATAGTAGTTTGAAAGCTGAAAAAAAAGAAAAAAGAAAGAAAGAAAAAGAAACAGAAGACAAATGTGCATAAATTATGCCTCTTGAAACTGTCGGTTTGAAATATGGATGCCTTTGAATTTTTTTGGTCGATATACGACCCCAGGATTTGTTTTCAGTGCAGGTGTGATTTACAGGCCTGCAATTATTTTGAATATCAACTGACCATTAACGCTGGGATTAAAGCTGCTGTCGTGTGAAACGCCCACAAGGTGGCAGCTGTTCTACTTTACCAAATCTGGTTACTAGGGCAACAGAGCCTCAATGGAAGTTGTGTTCTAGGTTGTAATTTAGAATGGCGTGTGCCAGGGAAAAGCCCCTTAAGTATATGTCTCACTACTTCTTGTTCGTTTATTTAATTTAATTTTTATTTTTATCACAGCAAGTTTGATTACAAAGTTTGGCTTGTTCTAGGTGTGCAAGATGTGGTTCTTTTACACATAAACATATGTCTATTCTTCCTGGAATCCTTTTCCCATGTACGTTATGACAGGATGTTGAGTAGTCTTCTCTTGGTATTCCGTAGGTCTTTGGTGATGATATATTTCACCTGTGTTTGTATATGTCTGTTAACCCCAATATCCTAATGTATCCAATCCTCACAAATTTCCATTGGTGAACCATAAGTTTGTTGAATGAATCAGTGGTTGCCCTTCTCTGTGGAAATATCTTCACTGGTATCCATTTATAGGTAATACCTAAAAGTGATATCATACGATATGTGTCTTTCTCTTTCTGACATACTACACGTTGTGTGATTGCCTCTAGACTCATCTACAGTGCTGCAAATGACATCGTGTCCTTTTTTTCCTTGTCCAATACTCCGTCTGTACATGTACCAGTTTTCTTTGTCCACTCATATGTTGATGGACTTTTTGGTTGCTTCCATGACTTGGCAATTGTAATGCTGCGGCAATGCACATTCGCCTCCCTGTGTCTTTCCAATTCTGTCTTCTTAGGTTATAGGCCCAGGAGTGGGCCTGCTGGATCATATGGTAGAAAAATATTTACGTAGTAAAAGCACCTCCATTCTGTTCTCGTTAGTGGCTCTTACCAGGTCACATCCCACTTAAAGTTGAGGGTATGCACTTCTGCACAACACCTTCAGCATTTATTGTTTGTAGTTTTTTTTTTGCTGAAGTTTATTCTGACAAGTGTGAGCTGCTATATGTTTGTGGTTGGATTTGCATTCGTCTCATAATCCATTGAAATTGAGCTTTCTGGCATGTCCTTTTTTTATTCAAACTGTGAGTAGAGCTTACCTCTTCCAATTGTTTTCGTGAAGTATGTGTGACATTTAGAAATATTTTGGCCATTACCTCCCTAATGACATTCTGAGGGCAGGTTTCATTTACAGCCCTCCAGTACTGGTGCATATGAAGTGACCCTTAGCACAGTTTTTAAAGCTGCTGTTGCAGGTCACTGCCAGAGGGTGGCAGCATTTCTGCTTTTCACAAGCTTTTAACTAGGGAAACAGACTACCTTGCAGTGGTATTTCTCGGTTATAAATTAGAGTGGAATGTGCCTGGATAAACCCCCAAAGGTGATGTGTTTTTTTTTTTACTTTTGTTTGTTTTCTAGATTGAGTTTATATTTTTTTATTGGAGTCATATTCCATTGTGTACATGGACCACTTCTTCTTTGTGCATTCCTCTGTTGATGGACATTTTCGTAGCTTCCAAGTTTTGGCTATGATAAATATTGCTGGAGGGCAGGATTGCCAGGCTGTTTTTTTCTTGTTTTGCAGTACGTAGGCCACTCACTGCCATGGCCACTCCGATTGCAGAGCACAGGCTCTGGACGCACAGGCCCAGCAGCCATAGCTCACGGGACCAGCCGCTCCACGGCATGTGTGATTTTCCCGAACCGGGGCATAAACCCGTGTCCCCTGCTTCAGCGGCGGACTCTCAACCACTGCGCCACCTGTGAAGTCCAGGCTGTGTCTTTTTGATTCTCATCCTCTCAGGCGATAGGGCCAGCAGTGGGCATGCTTGATTGAATGGTAGCTCAGTACTTACCTTTTCAATGCACCTCCTTTGTGTTTTCCTTACTGGCTCTTAGCATGTCCCACGTTGAACCAAGCCTAGGCATTTTTCCACAACCCCTTCAGCATTTATTGTTTGCAGAATTTTTGCTGATGGTCATTCTGACTGTTGTGAGCTGATAGGATTTTTGTAATTTGGATTTGCATGTCCTTAATTCTTTCTAAGGTTCATTTTTCCACACCTTTTAAAATTTCTGTTAATGAACAAATGAAAAAAACGTAGAATACAATTAACCTCTTGAAATTGTCTTCTTGAAAGGTTGCCCTCAAAATTGAATTTTTTGGTCAATATTCGCTCCCAGGATTGTTTTTGAGGGCAGGTGTCATTCACAGGCCTGTAATGAGTGTGAATATTTAGTGACCATTAGCACTGGGTTTAAAGCTGCTGTTGTGGTAAGCAGCCACTAGGCGGCAGCATTTCTCCATTCACAAATCTCGTTACTAGGGCAGCAGAGCCGTTCTGGAATCCCTGTTCCTAGGTTGTAAATTAAAATGGAATGTGCCAGGAGAAAGCCCCATAAGTTTATGTTACATTATTTCTTGTTTGTTGTTTTAGTTTTTTTAATAGGGGCAATGATTAGAATATTGTTTGTCCTAGGTGTACACAATCTGGTTCATTTGTGCCTAACATATATATATATATATATATATATATATATATATATATATATATATATATATATATATATATATATATATATATATATATATATATTCATGCACAGATCCCCTTCCCATGTCAATTATTGCAGAGTGTTCCATAGACCTCCCTTGCTATATGGTCGGTCTTTTTGTTATGTGTATTTAATAGGTATTTGTACACGTATGGTAACCCTAATCTTAATTTTTCCATTCCCCCCACCTTTCCTTTTAGATAAGCCTAGTTTGTTTTCTAAGTGTGTGAGTGTCTTTCTCTGTGCAAATATGTTCATTTGTGTCAGTTGTTAGATAATGCCTGTAAGTGATATCATAGGATATGTCTTTTGCTTTCCGACTTACCTCATGTTCTGTGATTATCTCTAGGCTCAACTATGGTGCCTGAAAGAGCAGTGTTTCATTGTTTTCCATGGCTAATATTCCATTGTGTACATGGACCACTTCTTCTTTTTCAACTGTTTTGGTGATGGACATTTTGGTTGCTTCCGTGTCTTGGCTATTGTGAAAATTCCTGCAGTGCAGCTGTTGAAGCCTGTGCCTTCTCGACTCTGGACTTGTCAGGTGAGAGTCTCAGCGGTGGGCCTGCTGAAAGGAATGGTGGCTCAATTTTTACTTTTAAACACAGCTCCTTTCTATTCTCATTATTGGCTGTCACCACTTTACATCTCACCAGCAGCTAGAGGGTACACAGTTCTCTAAAACACCTTCAGCATTTAATGTTTGTAGACTTGCAGCTGATGGTAGTTGACATGTGTGAGTTGGAATCATTTTGGAGGTTAGATTTGCATGAGTCTAATAATTACTGATGTTGAGCTTTTATCCATTTTCCTCTTTTTTGAAAATGAGTGAGTAAAACTTACCCCTCCATCCAATCTCCTTGAAAAATTTAACACTTTTGAATTTTTTTGGCCATTCCCTACCTCCGCACAATTTTTTAGGGCAGGTGTCCTTTACAGCCCTGAATCCTTGTGAATGTTAAGTGACCATTAGCTGTGGGTTCAAAGCCGCTCTTGTGGGAAACGGCCACAAGGCGGCAGCATTTCTACATTTCCAACTCTGGGATTTGGGGCCACAGAGCTTTCGTGGCAATCGTGGTAGTAAGCTGCGAATTAGAGTGCAATGTGCCAGTGCAAACCCCCAAGAGCTTATATCTCCTAAATTGTTGTTTGCTTTTTAAATTTAATTATCAGAGGAAATTTGATCAAAATGTAGATTCTCCGAGGTGTACAGTTTCTGGTTCATCCTATCAATGTATCTGTCTATATTCCTCTTTGGATCCATTCCCGTGTATGTTATTATAGAGTGTTGAGTAGACCTCTCTTTGTATTCCTTAGGTATTTTGTGATTATATATTTCCTATGTATTAGTATATGTCTGTTAACCCCCATATCCTAATTCATACATTCCTTACACCTTTCCATTTGGTTAAACATAATTTGGTTTTCTGAATCTATGCGTGTCCTTCTCTTGGAAATTATTTCATGGGTATCAATTCTTAGGTAACACCTATAAGTGATGTCATAGGATGTCTGTCTTACGGTTTCTTTCTTACTTCCAGTGTGGTGATTATCGCTAGGTCCTTCTATGGTGGTGCCAACGGCACTGTTCCATGCTTTTTCATGGCTAAGATTCCATTGTGTACATGGACGACTTCTTCTTGGTGCATTTTTCTGTTGATGCACATTTTGGTTTCTTCCAGGTTTGGCTATGGTACACCTTGCTGCAGTGCAGGATTGCCAGCCTGTGTGTTTTTGATTCTGGTCTACTCAGGTGATAGGCCCATGAGTGGGCCTACCAGATCACATGGTAGCTCCATTTTTACCCTTAAACGCACCTCCATTCTGTTCTCACGACTGGCTCTTACCAGGTTGCAACCCACCAGCAGCTAAAGGGTACGCAGTTCTCTAAAACCCCTTCAGCATTTATTTTTTGTAGACTTTTTTTGCTGATGATCATTCTGACGGCTGTCAGGTGAACGTTTGTGTACACTGGATTTGCATGGCTTTATTGATTCCTGATGTTCAGCCTTTTTCCATTCCCGTTGTTTTAAGAAAAAAGAAAGAGTGGGAGGGAGACGCAAAAGGGAGGGGATATGGAAACATGTATATGTATAACTGATTAAATTTGTTATAAAGCAAAAAATTAAAAAAAATAAAAATAAAAAATAAAAAAATAAAAAAAATTAAAAAAAAAGAAATAAGAGAGAAGGTCCTTCAGGGAGATAAAAAAAATTGCCTTAGCTATTCATGTATTTTGACTTACATGAACTTTGGATTCAGATTATCAAATTTGCTGAAGAATTCATTTTGTAATTTTATTGGAACTTATTAAATATGTAGCTTAACGTAAGGAGATATTTTTATTAAAATGTGCCCTTTCTTCCTTGAAAATAATCTTTATTTATTCAGATTTTCTTATTATGCCCTTCACAAAGTTTCAGAATTTCTCTATAAAAATCTAACATTGAAAAAATTAATTTCTTGACATGTTATAATATTTGTGGGCTTCCCTGGTGGCGCCGTGGTTGAGAGTCCGCCTGCTGATGCAGGGGACGCGGGTTCATGCCCCGGTCCAGGAAGATCCCACATGCCGTGGAGCATCTGGGCCCATGAGCCATGGCCACTGTGCCTGCGCATCAGGAGCCTGTGCTCCGCGGAGGGAGAGGCCACAACAGTGAGAGGCCCGTGTACCGCAAAAAAAAAAAAGTATTTATTATATTTGCTGCTCTTGAGATTGACTTTGTATAAAAAAATTGGTAAAAGAAATACTTTTGAGTTGTTATGCTGACTTTTTATCTTACCGGAAATTTCTGCTGAATTATCTTATTCATAGTTTTTCCATTCCTTGCCTTGATTTTGATAAGATTATCATATCATTTGCAAATAATGACAAACTTTCTCTTCCTTTCAGAAGTGGGCAATGTGGTTAACATTTTAAATTTCCAAACCACAACAGATTGACTGATGTGCAGTCTATCTGACACATTCTCTAATTCTTACACTGCTTATTCTTTTCTTATTCTATTGACTAGGACTTATAGAACAATGTGCAATAGTTGTGGTCTCCAAACTTTAACTTTAAAGTTTTATCATTAAATATATTTGCTAAAGGATCTTTAAAAAATCCTTCTCTCGTTAGGTTAAGGAATTTCCTTATTTTACTAATTTACTAAGCAGTTTTTTTTCATAGATGCCTTTTCTATAGCCATTGAAATCACCATTAAAACATGTATTAATGTGATAACATTAACAGTACCTAGATTTTTTTGCTACTCATCATGACTTTATTTCTGGAATATGTACTACTTTATCATTATTAACAAATTTTGCGTTCAATTTACTTATAATTTATTTAGAAAGTTGGGATCTATTTTATGTGTGTGTATATGTATGTATGTAATTAAAAGTGGTACCTAACTCTGTTCATTTAAACACTTCCATTTAATTTTACCACTTTTGTTTATTAAGTACCTGAGAAGTAAACTATCATTTCTTCATGGGGAACCTCTCTGAACTCCAGCCTAAATTAGAGCCCTTTGTTAGCCCTCTCACTGTACCCTGTATTATAACTACGTAGTTATCTATGAAGTGGATTATTGACCGAGTCACCCACTAGGCTTTAAGTTCCATAAGGTCCGGGGATTTTATCTGTTTAACTCACTGCTGTAATCCTGGGACCTAACTTGCAATTAGTACATAGTAGACACTTTAAAAATTATCTGTAGAATGAACACATGATTAAATAAATAGTAGTTTGAAAGCTGAAAAAAAAGAAAAAAGAAAGAAAGAAAAAGAAACAGAAGACAAATGTGCATAAATTATGCCTCTTGAAACTGTCGGTTTGAAATATGGATGCCTTTGAATTTTTTTGGTCGATATACGACCCCAGGATTTGTTTTCAGTGCAGGTGTGATTTACAGGCCTGCAATTATTTTGAATATCAACTGACCATTAACGCTGGGATTAAAGCTGCTGTCGTGTGAAACGCCCACAAGGTGGCAGCTGTTCTACTTTACCAAATCTGGTTACTAGGGCAACAGAGCCTCAATGGAAGTTGTGTTCTAGGTTGTAATTTAGAATGGCGTGTGCCAGGGAAAAGCCCCTTAAGTATATGTCTCACTACTTCTTGTTCGTTTATTTAATTTAATTTTTATTTTTATCACAGCAAGTTTGATTACAAAGTTTGGCTTGTTCTAGGTGTGCAAGATGTGGTTCTTTTACACATAAACATATGTCTATTCTTCCTGGAATCCTTTTCCCATGTACGTTATGACAGGATGTTGAGTAGTCTTCTCTTGGTATTCCGTAGGTCTTTGGTGATGATATATTTCACCTGTGTTTGTATATGTCTGTTAACCCCAATATCCTAATGTATCCAATCCTCACAAATTTCCATTGGTGAACCATAAGTTTGTTGAATGAATCAGTGGTTGCCCTTCTCTGTGGAAATATCTTCACTGGTATCCATTTATAGGTAATACCTAAAAGTGATATCATACGATATGTGTCTTTCTCTTTCTGACATACTACACGTTGTGTGATTGCCTCTAGACTCATCTACAGTGCTGCAAATGACATCGTGTCCTTTTTTTCCTTGTCCAATACTCCGTCTGTACATGTACCAGTTTTCTTTGTCCACTCATATGTTGATGGACTTTTTGGTTGCTTCCATGACTTGGCAATTGTAATGCTGCGGCAATGCACATTCGCCTCCCTGTGTCTTTCCAATTCTGTCTTCTTAGGTTATAGGCCCAGGAGTGGGCCTGCTGGATCATATGGTAGAAAAATATTTACGTAGTAAAAGCACCTCCATTCTGTTCTCGTTAGTGGCTCTTACCAGGTCACATCCCACTTAAAGTTGAGGGTATGCACTTCTGCACAACACCTTCAGCATTTATTGTTTGTAGTTTTTTTTTGCTGAAGTTTATTCTGACAAGTGTGAGCTGCTATATGTTTGTGGTTGGATTTGCATTCGTCTCATAATCCATTGAAATTGAGCTTTCTGGCATGTCCTTTTTTTATTCAAACTGTGAGTAGAGCTTACCTCTTCCAATTGTTTTCGTGAAGTATGTGTGACATTTAGAAATATTTTGGCCATTACCTCCCTAATGACATTCTGAGGGCAGGTTTCATTTACAGCCCTCCAGTACTGGTGCATATGAAGTGACCCTTAGCACAGTTTTTAAAGCTGCTGTTGCAGGTCACTGCCAGAGGGTGGCAGCATTTCTGCTTTTCACAAGCTTTTAACTAGGGAAACAGACTACCTTGCAGTGGTATTTCTCGGTTATAAATTAGAGTGGAATGTGCCTGGATAAACCCCCAAAGGTGATGTGTTTTTTTTTTTTACTTTTGTTTGTTTTCTAGATTGAGTTTATATTTTTTTATTGGAGTCATATTCCATTGTGTACATGGACCACTTCTTCTTTGTGCATTCCTCTGTTGATGGACATTTTCGTAGCTTCCAAGTTTTGGCTATGATAAATATTGCTGGAGGGCAGGATTGCCAGGCTGTTTTTTTCTTGTTTTGCAGTACGTAGGCCACTCACTGCCATGGCCACTCCGATTGCAGAGCACAGGCTCTGGACGCACAGGCCCAGCAGCCATAGCTCACGGGACCAGCCGCTCCACGGCATGTGTGATTTTCCCGAACCGGGGCATAAACCCGTGTCCCCTGCTTCGGCGGCGGACTCTCAACCACTGCGCCACCAGTGAAGTCCAGCCTGTGTCTTTTTGATTCTCATCCTCTCAGGCGATAGGCCCAGCAGTGGGCATGCTTGATTGAATGGTAGCTCAGTACTTACCTTTTCAATGCACCTCCTTTGTGTTTTCCTTACTGGCTCTTAGCATGTCCCACGTTGAACCAAGCCTAGGCATTTTTCCACAACCCCTTCAGCATTTATTGTTTGCAGAATTTTTGCTGATGGTCATTCTGACTGTTGTGAGCTGATAGGATTTTTGTAATTTGGATTTGCATGTCCTTAATTCTTTCTAAGGTTCATTTTTCCACACCTTTTAAAATTTCTGTTAATGAACAAATGAAAAAAACGTAGAATACAATTAACCTCTTGAAATTGTCTTCTTGAAAGGTTGCCCTCAAAATTGAATTTTTTGGTCAATATTCGCTCCCAGGATTGTTTTTGAGGGCAGGTGTCATTCACAGGCCTGTAATGAGTGTGAATATTTAGTGACCATTAGCACTGGGTTTAAAGCTGCTGTTGTGGTAAGCAGCCACTAGGCGGCAGCATTTCTCCATTCACAAATCTCGTTACTAGGGCAGCAGAGCCGTTCTGGAATCCCTGTTCCTAGGTTGTAAATTAAAATGGAATGTGCCAGGAGAAAACCCCATAAGTTTATGTTACATTATTTCTTGTTTGTTGTTTTAGTTTTTTTAATAGGGGCAATGATTAGAATATTGTTTGTCCTAGGTGTACACAATCTGGTTCATTTGTGCCTAACATATATATATATATATATATATATATATATATATATATATATATATATATTCATGCACAGATCCCCTTCCCATGTCAATTATTGCAGAGTGTTCCATAGACCTCCCTTGCTATATGGTCGGTCTTTTTGTTATGTGTATTTAATAGGTATTTGTACACGTATGGTAACCCTAATCTTAATTTTTCCATTCCCCCCACCTTTCCTTTTAGATAAGCCTAGTTTGTTTTCTAAGTGTGTGAGTGTCTTTCTCTGTGCAAATATGTTCATTTGTGTCAGTTGTTAGATAATGCCTGTAAGTGATATCATAGGATATGTCTTTTGCTTTCCGACTTACCTCATGTTCTGTGATTATCTCTAGGCTCAACTATGGTGCCTGAAAGAGCAGTGTTTCATTGTTTTCCATGGCTAATATTCCATTGTGTACATGGACCACTTCTTCTTTTTCAACTGATATGGTGATGGACATTTTGGTTGCTTCCGTGTCTTGGCTATTGTGAAAATTCCTGCAGTGCAGCTGTTGAAGCCTGTGCCTTCTCGACTCTGGACTTGTCAGGTGAGAGTCTCAGCGGTGGGCCTGCTGAAAGGAATGGTGGCTCAATTTTTACTTTTAAACACAGCTCCTTTCTATTCTCATTATTGGCTGTCACCACTTTACATCTCACCAGCAGCTAGAGGGTACACAGTTCCCTAAAACACCTTCAGCATTTAATGTTTGTAGACTTGCAGCTGATGGTAGTTGACATGTGTGAGTTGGAATCATTTTGGAGGTTAGATTTGCATGAGTCTAATAATTACTGATGTTGAGCTTTTATCCATTTTCCTCTTTTTTGAAAATGAGTGAGTAAAACTTACCCCTCCATCCAATCTCCTTGAAAAATTTAACACTTTTGAATTTTTTTGGCCATTCCCTACCTCCGCACAATTTTTTAGGGCAGGTGTCCTTTACAGCCCTGAATCCTTGTGAATGTTAAGTGACCATTAGCTGTGGGTTCAAAGCCGCTCTTGTGGGAAACGGCCACAAGGCGGCAGCATTTCTACATTTCCAACTCTGGGATTTTGGGCCACAGAGCTTTCGTGGCAATCGTGGTAGTAAGCTGCGAATTAGAGTGCAATGTGCCAGTGCAAACCCCCAAGAGCTTATATCTCCTAAATTGTTGTTTGCTTTTTAAATTTAATTATCAGAGGAAATTTGATCAAAATGTAGATTCTCCGAGGTGTACAGTTTCTGGTTCATCCTATCAATGTATCTGTCTATATTCCTCTTTGGATCCATTCCCGTGTATGTTATTATAGAGTGTTGAGTAGACCTCTCTTTGTATTCCTTAGGTATTTTGTGATTATATATTTCCTATGTATTAGTATATGTCTGTTAACCCCCATATCCTAATTCATACATTCCTTACACCTTTCCATTTGGTTAAACATAATTTGGTTTTCTGAATCTATGCGTGTCCTTCTCTTGGAAATTATTTCATGGGTATCAATTCTTAGGTAACACCTATAAGTGATGTCATAGGATGTCTGTCTTATGGTTTCTTTCTTACTTCCAGTGTGGTGATTATCGCTAGGTCCTTCTATGGTGGTGCCAACGGCACTGTTCCATGCTTTTTCATGGCTAAGATTCCATTGTGTACATGGACGACTTCTTCTTGGTGCATTTTTCTGTTGATGCACATTTTGGTTTCTTCCAGGTTTGGCTATGGTACACCTTGCTGCAGTGCAGGATTGCCAGCCTGTGTGTTTTTGATTCTGGTCTACTCAGGTGATAGGCCCATGAGTGGGCCTACCAGATCACATGGTAGCTCCATTTTTACCCTTAAACGCACCTCCATTCTGTTCTCACGACTGGCTCTTACCAGGTTGCAACCCACCAGCAGCTAAAGGGTACGCAGTTCTCTAAAACCCCTTCAGCATTTATTTTTTGTAGACTTTTTTTGCTGATGATCATTCTGACGGCTGTCAGGTGAACGTTTGTGTACACTGGATTTGCATGGCTTTATTGATTCCTGATGTTCAGCCTTTTTCCATTCCCGTTGTTTTAAGAAAAAAGAAAGAGTGGGAGGGAGACGCAAAAGGGAGGGGATATGGAAACATGTATATGTATAACTGATTAAATTTGTTATAAAGCAAAAAATTAAAAAAAATAAAAATAAAAAATAAAAAAATAAAAAAAAATAAAAAAAAAGAAATAAGAGAGAAGGTCCTTCAGGGAGATAAAAAAAAATTGCCTTAGCTATTCATGTATTTTGACTTACATGAACTTTGGATTCAGATTATCAAATTTGCTGAAGAATTCATTTTGTAATTTTATTGGAACTTATTAAATATGTAGCTTAACGTAAGGAGATATTTTTATTAAAATGTGCCCTTTCTTCCTTGAAAATAATCTTTATTTATTCAGATTTTCTTATTATGCCCTTCACAAAATTTCAGAATTTCTCTATAAAAATCTAACATTGAAAAAATTAATTTCTTGACATGTTATAATATTTGTGGGCTTCCCTGGTGGCGCCGTGGTTGAGAGTCCGCCTGCTGATGCAGGGGACGCGGGTTCATGCCCCGGTCCAGGAAGATCCCACATGCCGTGGAGCGTCTGGGCCCATGAGCCATGGCCACTGTGCCTGCGCATCAGGAGCCTGTGCTCCGCGGCGGGAGAGGCCACAACAGTGAGAGGCCCGTGTACCGCAAAAAAAAAAAAAAGTATTTATTATATTTGCTGCTCTTGAGAATGACTTGGTATAAAAAAAATTGGTAAAAGAAATACTTTTGAGTTGTTATGCTGACTTTTTATCTTACCGGAAATTTCTGCTGAATTATCTTATTCATAGTTTTTCCATTCCTTGCCTTGATTTTGATAAGATTATCATATCATTTGCAAATAATGACAAACTTTCTCTTCCTTTCAGAAGTGGGCAATGTGGTTAACATTTTAAATTTCCAAACCACAACAGATTGACTGATGTGCAGTCTATCTGACACATTCTCTAATTCTTACACTGCTTATTCTTTTCTTATTCTATTGACTAGGACTTATAGAACAATGTGCAATAGTTGTGGTCTCCAAACTTTAACTTTAAAGTTTTATCATTAAATATATTTGCTAAAGGATCTTTAAAAAATCCTTCTCTCGTTAGGTTAAGGAATTTCCTTATTTTACTAATTTACTAAGCAGTTTTTTTTCATAGATGCCTTTTCTATAGCCATTGAAATCACCATTAAAACATGTATTAATGTGATAACATTAACAGTACCTAGATTTTTTTGCTACTCATCATGACTTTATTTCTGGAATATGTACTACTTTATCATTATTAACAAATTTTGCGTTCAATTTACTTATAATTTATTTAGAAAGTTGGGATCTATTTTATGTGTGTGTATATGTATGTATGTAATTAAAAGTGGTACCTAACTCTGTTCATTTAAACACTTCCATTTAATTTTACCACTTTTGTTTATTAAGTACCTGAGAAGTAAACTATCATTTCTTCATGGGGAACCTCTCTGAACTCCAGCCTAAATTAGAGCCCTTTGTTAGCCCTCTCACTGTACCCTGTATTATAACTACGTAGTTATCTATGAAGTGGATTATTGACCGAGTCACCCACTAGGCTTTAAGTTCCATAAGGTCCGGGGATTTTATCTGTTTAACTCACTGCTGTAATCCTGGGACCTAACTTGCAATTAGTACATAGTAGACACTTTAAAAATTATCTGTAGAATGAACACATGATTAAATAAATAGTAGTTTGAAAGCTGAAAAAAAAGAAAAAAGAAAGAAAGAAAAAGAAACAGAAGACAAATGTGCATAAATTATGCCTCTTGAAACTGTCGGTTTGAAATATGGATGCCTTTGAATTTTTTTGGTCGATATACGACCCCAGGATTTGTTTTCAGTGCAGGTGTGATTTACAGGCCTGCAATTATTTTGAATATCAACTGACCATTAACGCTGGGATTAAAGCTGCTGTCGTGTGAAACGCCCACAAGGTGGCAGCTGTTCTACTTTACCAAATCTGGTTACTAGGGCAACAGAGCCTCAATGGAAGTTGTGTTCTAGGTTGTAATTTAGAATGGCGTGTGCCAGGGAAAAGCCCCTTAAGTATATGTCTCACTACTTCTTGTTCGTTTATTTAATTTAATTTTTATTTTTATCACAGCAAGTTTGATTACAAAGTTTGGCTTGTTCTAGGTGTGCAAGATGTGGTTCTTTTACACATAAACATATGTCTATTCTTCCTGGAATCCTTTTCCCATGTACGTTATGACAGGATGTTGAGTAGTCTTCTCTTGGTATTCCGTAGGTCTTTGGTGATGATATATTTCACCTGTGTTTGTATATGTCTGTTAACCCCAATATCCTAATGTATCCAATCCTCACAAATTTCCATTGGTGAACCATAAGTTTGTTGAATGAATCAGTGGTTGCCCTTCTCTGTGGAAATATCTTCACTGGTATCCATTTATAGGTAATACCTAAAAGTGATATCATACGATATGTGTCTTTCTCTTTCTGACATACTACACGTTGTGTGATTGCCTCTAGACTCATCTACAGTGCTGCAAATGACATCGTGTCCTTTTTTTCCTTGTCCAATACTCCGTCTGTACATGTACCAGTTTTCTTTGTCCACTCATATGTTGATGGACTTTTTGGTTGCTTCCATGACTTGGCAATTGTAATGCTGCGGCAATGCACATTCGCCTCCCTGTGTCTTTCCAATTCTGTCTTCTTAGGTTATAGGCCCAGGAGTGGGCCTGCTGGATCATATGGTAGAAAAATATTTACGTAGTAAAAGCACCTCCATTCTGTTCTCGTTAGTGGCTCTTACCAGGTCACATCCCACTTAAAGTTGAGGGTATGCACTTCTGCACAACACCTTCAGCATTTATTGTTTGTAGTTTTTTTTTTGCTGAAGTTTATTCTGACAAGTGTGAGCTGCTATATGTTTGTGGTTGGATTTGCATTCGTCTCATAATCCATTGAAATTGAGCTTTCTGGCATGTCCTTTTTTTATTCAAACTGTGAGTAGAGCTTACCTCTTCCAATTGTTTTCGTGAAGTATGTGTGACATTTAGAAATATTTTGGCCATTACCTCCCTAATGACATTCTGAGGGCAGGTTTCATTTACAGCCCTCCAGTACTGGTGCATATGAAGTGACCCTTAGCACAGTTTTTAAAGCTGCTGTTGCAGGTCACTGCCAGAGGGTGGCAGCATTTCTGCTTTTCACAAGCTTTTAACTAGGGAAACAGACTACCTTGCAGTGGTATTTCTCGGTTATAAATTAGAGTGGAATGTGCCTGGATAAACCCCCAAAGGTGATGTGTTTTTTTTTTTTACTTTTGTTTGTTTTCTAGATTGAGTTTATATTTTTTTATTGGAGTCATATTCCATTGTGTACATGGACCACTTCTTCTTTGTGCATTCCTCTGTTGATGGACATTTTCGTAGCTTCCAAGTTTTGGCTATGATAAATATTGCTGGAGGGCAGGATTGCCAGGCTGTTTTTTTCTTGTTTTGCAGTACGTAGGCCACTCACTGCCATGGCCACTCCGATTGCAGAGCACAGGCTCTGGACGCACAGGCCCAGCAGCCATAGCTCACGGGACCAGCCGCTCCACGGCATGTGTGATTTTCCCGAACCGGGGCATAAACCCGTGTCCCCTGCTTCGGCGGCGGACTCTCAACCACTGCGCCACCAGTGAAGTCCAGCCTGTGTCTTTTTGATTCTCATCCTCTCAGGCGATAGGCCCAGCAGTGGGCATGCTTGATTGAATGGTAGCTCAGTACTTACCTTTTCAATGCACCTCCTTTGTGTTTTCCTTACTGGCTCTTAGCATGTCCCACGTTGAACCAAGCCTAGGCATTTTTCCACAACCCCTTCAGCATTTATTGTTTGCAGAAGTTTTGCTGATGGTCATTCTGACTGTTGTGAGCTGATAGGATTTTTGTAATTTGGATTTGCATGTCCTTAATTCTTTCTAAGGTTCATTTTTCCACACCTTTTAAAATTTCTGTTAATGAACAAATGAAAAAAACGTAGAATACAATTAACCTCTTGAAATTGTCTTCTTGAAAGGTTGCCCTCAAAATTGAATTTTTTGGTCAATATTCGCTCCCAGGATTGTTTTTGAGGGCAGGTGTCATTCACAGGCCTGTAATGAGTGTGAATAT
Source organism: Mesoplodon mirus (assembly GCF_964341445.2). NCBI lineage: Eukaryota > Metazoa > Chordata > Mammalia > Artiodactyla > Ziphiidae > Mesoplodon > Mesoplodon mirus. The sequence goes on from NC_138981.1 coordinate 147,523,902, forward strand.
TTAGTGACCATTAGCACTGGGTTTAAAGCTGCTGTTGTGGTAAGCAGCCACTAGGCGGCAGCATTTCTCCATTCACAAATCTCGTTACTAGGGCAGCAGAGCCGTTCTGGAATCCCTGTTCCTAGGTTGTAAATTAAAATGGAATGTGCCAGGAGAAAACCCCATAAGTTTATGTTACATTATTTCTTGTTTGTTGTTTTAGTTTTTTTAATAGGGGCAATGATTAGAATATTGTTTGTCCTAGGTGTACACAATCTGGTTCATTTGTGCCTAACATATATATATATATATATATATATATATATATATATATATATATATATTCATGCACAGATCCCCTTCCCATGTCAATTATTGCAGAGTGTTCCATAGACCTCCCTTGCTATATGGTCGGTCTTTTTGTTATGTGTATTTAATAGGTATTTGTACACGTATGGTAACCCTAATCTTAATTTTTCCATTCCCCCCACCTTTCCTTTTAGATAAGCCTAGTTTGTTTTCTAAGTGTGTGAGTGTCTTTCTCTGTGCAAATATGTTCATTTGTGTCAGTTGTTAGATAATGCCTGTAAGTGATATCATAGGATATGTCTTTTGCTTTCCGACTTACCTCATGTTCTGTGATTATCTCTAGGCTCAACTATGGCGCCTGAAAGAGCAGTGTTTCATTGTTTTCCATGGCTAATATTCCATTGTGTACATGGACCACTTCTTCTTTTTCAACTGATATGGTGATGGACATTTTGGTTGCTTCCGTGTCTTGGCTATTGTGAAAATTCCTGCAGTGCAGCTGTTGAAGCCTGTGCCTTCTCGACTCTGGACTTGTCAGGTGAGAGTCTCAGCGGTGGGCCTGCTGAAAGGAATGGTGGCTCAATTTTTACTTTTAAACACAGCTCCTTTCTATTCTCATTATTGGCTGTCACCACTTTACATCTCACCAGCAGCTAGAGGGTACACAGTTCCCTAAAACACCTTCAGCATTTAATGTTTGTAGACTTGCAGCTGATGGTAGTTGACATGTGTGAGTTGGAATCATTTTGGAGGTTAGATTTGCATGAGTCTAATAATTACTGATGTTGAGCTTTTATCCATTTTCCTCTTTTTTGAAAATGAGTGAGTAAAACTTACCCCTCCATCCAATCTCCTTGAAAAATTTAACACTTTTGAATTTTTTTGGCCATTCCCTACCTCCGCACAATTTTTTAGGGCAGGTGTCCTTTACAGCCCTGAATCCTTGTGAATGTTAAGTGACCATTAGCTGTGGGTTCAAAGCCGCTCTTGTGGGAAACGGCCACAAGGCGGCAGCATTTCTACATTTCCAACTCTGGGATTTTGGGCCACAGAGCTTTCGTGGCAATCGTGGTAGTAAGCTGCGAATTAGAGTGCAATGTGCCAGTGCAAACCCCCAAGAGCTTATATCTCCTAAATTGTTGTTTGCTTTTTAAATTTAATTATCAGAGGAAATTTGATCAAAATGTAGATTCTCCGAGGTGTACAGTTTCTGGTTCATCCTATCAATGTATCTGTCTATATTCCTCTTTGGATCCATTCCCGTGTATGTTATTATAGAGTGTTGAGTAGACCTCTCTTTGTATTCCTTAGGTATTTTGTGATTATATATTTCCTATGTATTAGTATATGTCTGTTAACCCCCATATCCTAATTCATACATTCCTTACACCTTTCCATTTGGTTAAACATAATTTGGTTTTCTGAATCTATGCGTGTCCTTCTCTTGGAAATTATTTCATGGGTATCAATTCTTAGGTAACACCTATAAGTGATGTCATAGGATGTCTGTCTTATGGTTTCTTTCTTACTTCCAGTGTGGTGATTATCGCTAGGTCCTTCTATGGTGGTGCCAACGGCACTGTTCCATGCTTTTTCATGGCTAAGATTCCATTGTGTACATGGACGACTTCTTCTTGGTGCATTTTTCTGTTGATGCACATTTTGGTTTCTTCCAGGTTTGGCTATGGTACACCTTGCTGCAGTGCAGGATTGCCAGCCTGTGTGTTTTTGATTCTGGTCTACTCAGGTGATAGGCCCATGAGTGGGCCTACCAGATCACATGGTAGCTCCATTTTTACCCTTAAACGCACCTCCATTCTGTTCTCACGACTGGCTCTTACCAGGTTGCAACCCACCAGCAGCTAAAGGGTACGCAGTTCTCTAAAACCCCTTCAGCATTTATTTTTTGTAGACTTTTTTTGCTGATGATCATTCTGACGGCTGTCAGGTGAACGTTTGTGTACACTGGATTTGCATGGCTTTATTGATTCCTGATGTTCAGCCTTTTTCCATTCCCGTTGTTTTAAGAAAAAAGAAAGAGTGGGAGGGAGACGCAAAAGGGAGGGGATATGGAAACATGTATATGTATAACTGATTAAATTTGTTATAAAGCAAAAAATTAAAAAAAATAAAAATAAAAAATAAAAAAATAAAAAAAAATAAAAAAAAAGAAATAAGAGAGAAGGTCCTTCAGGGAGATAAAAAAAAATTGCCTTAGCTATTCATGTATTTTGACTTACATGAACTTTGGATTCAGATTATCAAATTTGCTGAAGAATTCATTTTGTAATTTTATTGGAACTTATTAAATATGTAGCTTAACGTAAGGAGATATTTTTATTAAAATGTGCCCTTTCTTCCTTGAAAATAATCTTTATTTATTCAGATTTTCTTATTATGCCCTTCACAAAATTTCAGAATTTCTCTATAAAAATCTAACATTGAAAAAATTAATTTCTTGACATGTTATAATATTTGTGGGCTTCCCTGGTGGCGCCGTGGTTGAGAGTCCGCCTGCTGATGCAGGGGACGCGGGTTCATGCCCCGGTCCAGGAAGATCCCACATGCCGTGGAGCGTCTGGGCCCATGAGCCATGGCCACTGTGCCTGCGCATCAGGAGCCTGTGCTCCGCGGCGGGAGAGGCCACAACAGTGAGAGGCCCGTGTACCGCAAAAAAAAAAAAAGTATTTATTATATTTGCTGCTCTTGAGAATGACTTGGTATAAAAAAAATTGGTAAAAGAAATACTTTTGAGTTGTTATGCTGACTTTTTATCTTACCGGAAATTTCTGCTGAATTATCTTATTCATAGTTTTTCCATTCCTTGCCTTGATTTTGATAAGATTATCATATCATTTGCAAATAATGACAAACTTTCTCTTCCTTTCAGAAGTGGGCAATGTGGTTAACATTTTAAATTTCCAAACCACAACAGATTGACTGATGTGCAGTCTATCTGACACATTCTCTAATTCTTACACTGCTTATTCTTTTCTTATTCTATTGACTAGGACTTATAGAACAATGTGCAATAGTTGTGGTCTCCAAACTTTAACTTTAAAGTTTTATCATTAAATATATTTGCTAAAGGATCTTTAAAAAATCCTTCTCTCGTTAGGTTAAGGAATTTCCTTATTTTACTAATTTACTAAGCAGTTTTTTTTCATAGATGCCTTTTCTATAGCCATTGAAATCACCATTAAAACATGTATTAATGTGATAACATTAACAGTACCTAGATTTTTTTGCTACTCATCATGACTTTATTTCTGGAATATGTACTACTTTATCATTATTAACAAATTTTGCGTTCAATTTACTTATAATTTATTTAGAAAGTTGGGATCTATTTTATGTGTGTGTATATGTATGTATGTAATTAAAAGTGGTACCTAACTCTGTTCATTTAAACACTTCCATTTAATTTTACCACTTTTGTTTATTAAGTACCTGAGAAGTAAACTATCATTTCTTCATGGGGAACCTCTCTGAACTCCAGCCTAAATTAGAGCCCTTTGTTAGCCCTCTCACTGTACCCTGTATTATAACTACGTAGTTATCTATGAAGTGGATTATTGACCGAGTCACCCACTAGGCTTTAAGTTCCATAAGGTCCGGGGATTTTATCTGTTTAACTCACTGCTGTAATCCTGGGACCTAACTTGCAATTAGTACATAGTAGACACTTTAAAAATTATCTGTAGAATGAACACATGATTAAATAAATAGTAGTTTGAAAGCTGAAAAAAAAGAAAAAAGAAAGAAAGAAAAAGAAACAGAAGACAAATGTGCATAAATTATGCCTCTTGAAACTGTCGGTTTGAAATATGGATGCCTTTGAATTTTTTTGGTCGATATACGACCCCAGGATTTGTTTTCAGTGCAGGTGTGATTTACAGGCCTGCAATTATTTTGAATATCAACTGACCATTAACGCTGGGATTAAAGCTGCTGTCGTGTGAAACGCCCACAAGGTGGCAGCTGTTCTACTTTACCAAATCTGGTTACTAGGGCAACAGAGCCTCAATGGAAGTTGTGTTCTAGGTTGTAATTTAGAATGGCGTGTGCCAGGGAAAAGCCCCTTAAGTATATGTCTCACTACTTCTTGTTCGTTTATTTAATTTAATTTTTATTTTTATCACAGCAAGTTTGATTACAAAGTTTGGCTTGTTCTAGGTGTGCAAGATGTGGTTCTTTTACACATAAACATATGTCTATTCTTCCTGGAATCCTTTTCCCATGTACGTTATGACAGGATGTTGAGTAGTCTTCTCTTGGTATTCCGTAGGTCTTTGGTGATGATATATTTCACCTGTGTTTGTATATGTCTGTTAACCCCAATATCCTAATGTATCCAATCCTCACAAATTTCCATTGGTGAACCATAAGTTTGTTGAATGAATCAGTGGTTGCCCTTCTCTGTGGAAATATCTTCACTGGTATCCATTTATAGGTAATACCTAAAAGTGATATCATACGATATGTGTCTTTCTCTTTCTGACATACTACACGTTGTGTGATTGCCTCTAGACTCATCTACAGTGCTGCAAATGACATCGTGTCCTTTTTTTCCTTGTCCAATACTCCGTCTGTACATGTACCAGTTTTCTTTGTCCACTCATATGTTGATGGACTTTTTGGTTGCTTCCATGACTTGGCAATTGTAATGCTGCGGCAATGCACATTCGCCTCCCTGTGTCTTTCCAATTCTGTCTTCTTAGGTTATAGGCCCAGGAGTGGGCCTGCTGGATCATATGGTAGAAAAATATTTACGTAGTAAAAGCACCTCCATTCTGTTCTCGTTAGTGGCTCTTACCAGGTCACATCCCACTTAAAGTTGAGGGTATGCACTTCTGCACAACACCTTCAGCATTTATTGTTTGTAGTTTTTTTTTTGCTGAAGTTTATTCTGACAAGTGTGAGCTGCTATATGTTTGTGGTTGGATTTGCATTCGTCTCATAATCCATTGAAATTGAGCTTTCTGGCATGTCCTTTTATTATTCAAACTGTGAGTAGATCTTACCTCTTCCAATTGTTTTCGTGAAGTATGTGTGACATTTAGAAATATTTTGGCCATTACCTCCCTAATGACATTCTGAGGGCAGGTTTCATTTACAGCCCTCCAGTACTGGTGCATATGAAGTGACCCTTAGCACAGTTTTTAAAGCTGCTGTTGCAGGTCACTGCCAGAGGGTGGCAGCATTTCTGCTTTTCACAAGCTTTTAACTAGGGAAACAGACTACCTTGCAGTGGTATTTCTCGGTTATAAATTAGGGTGGAATGTGCCTGGATAAACCCCCAAAAGCTGATGTGTTTTTTTTTTTTACTTTTGTTTGTTTTCTAGATTGAGTTTATATTTTTTTATTGGAGTCATATTCCATTGTGTACATGGACCACTTCTTCTTTGTGCATTCCTCTGTTGATGGACATTTTCGTAGCTTCCAAGTTTTGGCTATGATAAATATTGCTGGAGGGCAGGATTGCCAGGCTGTTTTTTTCTTGTTTTGCAGTACGTAGGCCACTCACTGCCATGGCCACTCCGATTGCAGAGCACAGGCTCTGGATGCACAGGCCCAGCAGCCATAGCTCACGGGACCAGCCGCTCCACGGCATGTGTGATTTTCCCGAACCGGGGCATAAACCCGTGTCCCCTGCTTCGGCGGCGGACTCTCAACCACTGCGCCACCAGTGAAGTCCAGCCTGTGTCTTTTTGATTCTCATCCTCTCAGGCGATAGGGCCAGCAGTGGGCATGCTTGATTGAATGGTAGCTCAGTACTTACCTTTTCAATGCACCTCCTTTGTGTTTTCCTTACTGGCTCTTAGCATGTCCCACGTTGAACCAAGCCTAGGCATTTTTCCACAACCCCTTCAGCATTTATTGTTTGCAGAATTTTTGCTGATGGTCATTCTGACTGTTGTGAGCTGATAGGATTTTTGTAATTTGGATTTGCATGTCCTTAATTGTTTCTAAGGTTCATTTTTCCACACCTTTTAAAATTTCTGTTAATGAACAAATGAAAAAAACGTAGAATACAATTAACCTCTTGAAATTGTCTTCTTGAAAGGTTGCCCTCAAAATTGAATGTTTTGGTCAATATTCGCTCCCAGGATTGTTTTTGAGGGCAGGTGTCATTCACAGGCCTGTAATGAGTGTGAATATTTAGTGACCATTAGCACTGGGTTTAAAGCTGCTGTTGTGGTAAGCAGCCACTAGGCGGCAGCATTTCTCCATTCACAAATCTCGTTACTAGGGCAGCAGAGCCGTTCTGGAATCCCTGTTCCTAGGTTGTAAATTAAAATGGAATGTGCCAGGAGAAAACCCCATAAGTTTATGTTACATTATTTCTTGTTTGTTGTTTTAGTTTTTTTAATAGGGGCAATGATTAGAATATTGTTTGTCCTAGGTGTACACAATCTGGTTCATTTGTGCCTAACATATACATATATATATATTCATGCACAGATCCCCTTCCCATGTCAATTATTGCAGAGTGTTCCATAGACCTCCATTGCTATATGGTCGGTCTTTTTGTTATGTGTATTTAATAGGTATTTGTACACGTATGGTAACCCTAATCTTAATTTTTCCATTCCCCCCACCTTTCCTTTTAGATAAGCCTAGTTTGTTTTCTAAGTGTGTGAGTGTCTTTCTCTGTGCAAATATGTTCATTTGTGTCAGTTGTTAGATAATGCCTGTAAGTGATATCATAGGATATGTCTTTTGCTTTCCGACTTACCTCATGTTCTGTGATTATCTCTAGGCTCAACTATGGTGCCTGAAAGAGCAGTGTTTCATTGTTTTCCATGGCTAATATTCCATTGTGTACATGGACCACTTCTTCTTTTTCAACTGATATGGTGATGGACATTTTGGTTGCTTCCGTGTCTTGGCTATTGTGAAAATTCCTGCAGTGCAGCTGTTGAAGCCTGTGCCTTCTCGACTCTGGACTTGTCAGGTGAGAGTCTCAGCGGTGGGCCTGCTGAACGGAATGGTGGCTCAATTTTTACTTTTAAACACAGCTCCTTTCTATTCTTATTATTGGCTGTCACCACTTTACATCTCACCAGCAGCTAGAGGGTACACAGTTCCCTAAAACACCTTCAGCATTTAATGTTTGTAGACTTGCAGCTGATGGTAGTTGACATGTGTGAGTTGGAATCATTTTGGAGGTTAGATTTGCATGAGTCTAATAATTACTGATGTTGAGCTTTTATCCATTTTCCTCTTTTTCGAAAATGAGTGAGTAAAACTTACCCCTCCATCCAATCTCCTTGAAAAATTTAACACTTTTGAATTTTTTTGGCCATTCCCTACCTCCGCACAATTTTTTAGGGCAGGTGTCCTTTACAGCCCTGAATCCTTGTGAATGTTAAGTGACCATTAGCTGTGGGTTCAAAGCCGCTCTTGTGGGAAACGGCCACAAGGCGGCAGCATTTCTACATTTCCAACTCTGGGATTTGGGGCCACAGAGCTTTCGTGGCAATCGTGGTAGTAAGCTGCGAATTAGAGTGCAATGTGCCAGTGCAAACCCCCAAGAGCTTATATCTCCTAAATTGTTGTTTGCTTTTTAAATTTAATTATCAGAGGAAATTTGATCAAAATGTAGATTCTCCGAGGTGTACAGTTTCTGGTTCATCCTATCAATGTATCTGTCTATATTCCTCTTTGGATCCATTCCCGTGTATGTTATTATAGAGTGTTGAGTAGACCTCTCTTTGTATTCCTTAGGTATTTTGTGATTATATATTTCCTATGTATTAGTATATGTCTGTTAACCCCCATATCCTAATTCATACATTCCTTACACCTTTCCATTTGGTTAAACATAATTTGGTTTTCTGAATCTATGCGTGTCCTTCTCTTGGAAATTATTTCATGGGTATCAATTCTTAGGTAACACCTATAAGTGATGTCATAGGATGTCTGTCTTACGGTTTCTTTCTTACTTCCAGTGTGGTGATTATCGCTAGGTCCTTCTATGGTGGTGCCAACGGCACTGTTCCATGCTTTTTCATGGCTAAGATTCCATTGTGTACATGGACGACTTCTTCTTGGTGCATTTTTCTGTTGATGCACATTTTGGTTTCTTCCAGGTTTGGCTATGGTACACCTTGCTGCAGTGCAGGATTGCCAGCCTGTGTGTTTTTGATTCTGGTCTACTCAGGTGATAGGCCCATGAGTGGGCCTACCAGATCACATGGTAGCTCCATTTTTACCCTTAAACGCACCTCCATTCTGTTCTCACGACTGGCTCTTACCAGGTTGCAACCCACCAGCAGCTAAAGGGTACGCAGTTCTCTAAAACCCCTTCAGCATTTATTTTTTGTAGACTTTTTTTGCTGATGATCATTCTGACGGCTGTCAGGTGAACGTTTGTGTACACTGGATTTGCATGGCTTTATTGATTCCTGATGTTCAGCCTTTTTCCATTCCCGTTGTTTTAAGAAAAAAGAAAGAGTGGGAGGGAGACGCAAAAGGGAGGGGATATGGAAACATGTATATGTATAACTGATTAAATTTGTTATAAAGCAAAAAATTAAAAAAAATAAAAATAAAAAATAAAAAAATAAAAAAAATTAAAAAAAAAGAAATAAGAGAGAAGGTCCTTCAGGGAGATAAAAAAAAAATTGCCTTAGCTATTCATGTATTTTGACTTACATGAACTTTGGATTCAGATTATCAAATTTGCTGAAGAATTCATTTTGTAATTTTATTGGAACTTATTAAATATGTAGCTTAACGTAAGGAGATATTTTTATCAAAATGTGCCCTTTCTTCCTTGAAAATAATCTTTATTTATTCAGATTTTCTTATTATGCCCTTCACAAAATTTCAGAATTTCTCTATAAAAATCTAACATTGAAAAAATTAATTTCTTGACATGTTATAATATTTGTGGGCTTCCCTGGTGGCGCCGTGGTTGAGAGTCCGCCTGCTGATGCAGGGGACGCGGGTTCATGCCCCGGTCCAGGAAGATCCCACATGCCGTGGAGCGTCTGGGCCCATGAGCCATGGCCACTGTGCCTGCGCAGCAGGAGCCTGTGCTCCGCGGCGGGAGAGGCCACAACAGTGAGAGGCCCGTGTACCGCAAAAAAAAAAAGTATTTATTATATTTGCTGCTCTTGAGAATGACTTGGTATAAAAAAAATTGGTAAAAGAAATACTTTTGAGTTGTTATGCTGACTTTTTATCTTACCGGAAATTTCTGCTGAATTATCTTATTCATAGTTTTTCCATTCCTTGCCTTGATTTTGATAAGATTATCATATCATTTGCAAATAATGACAAACTTTCTCTTCCTTTCAGAAGTGGGCAATGTGGTTAACATTTTAAATTTCCAAACCACAACAGATTGACTGATGTGCAGTCTATCTGACACATTCTCTAATTCTTACACTGCTTATTCTTTTCTTATTCTATTGACTAGGACTTATAGAACAATGTGCAATAGTTGTGGTCTCCAAACTTTAACTTTAAAGTTTTATCATTAAATATATTTGCTAAAGGATCTTTAAAAAATCCTTCTCTCGTTAGGTTAAGGAATTTCCTTATTTTACTAATTTACTAAGCAGTTTTTTTTCATAGATGCCTTTTCTATAGCCATTGAAATCACCATTAAAACATGTATTAATGTGATAACATTAACAGTACCTAGATTTTTTTGCTACTCATCATGACTTTATTTCTGGAATATGTACTACTTTATCATTATTAACAAATTTTGCGTTCAATTTACTTATAATTTATTTAGAAAGTTGGGATCTATTTTATGTGTGTGTATATGTATGTATGTAATTAAAAGTGGTACCTAACTCTGTTCATTTAAACACTTCCATTTAATTTTACCACTTTTGTTTATTAAGTACCTGAGAAGTAAACTATCATTTCTTCATGGGGAACCTCTCTGAACTCCAGCCTAAATTAGAGCCCTTTGTTAGCCCTCTCACTGTACCCTGTATTATAACTACGTAGTTATCTATGAAGTGGATTATTGACCGAGTCACCCACTAGGCTTTAAGTTCCATAAGGTCCGGGGATTTTATCTGTTTAACTCACTGCTGTAATCCTGGGACCTAACTTGCAATTAGTACATAGTAGACACTTTAAAAATTATCTGTAGAATGAACACATGATTAAATAAATAGTAGTTTGAAAGCTGAAAAAAAAGAAAAAAGAAAGAAAGAAAAAGAAACAGAAGACAAATGTGCATAAATTATGCCTCTTGAAACTGTCGGTTTGAAATATGGATGCCTTTGAATTTTTTTGGTCGATATACGACCCCAGGATTTGTTTTCAGTGCAGGTGTGATTTACAGGCCTGCAATTATTTTGAATATCAACTGACCATTAACGCTGGGATTAAAGCTGCTGTCGTGTGAAACGCCCACAAGGTGGCAGCTGTTCTACTTTACCAAATCTGGTTACTAGGGCAACAGAGCCTCAATGGAAGTTGTGTTCTAGGTTGTAATTTAGAATGGCGTGTGCCAGGGAAAAGCCCCTTAAGTATATGTCTCACTACTTCTTGTTCGTTTATTTAATTTAATTTTTATTTTTATCACAGCAAGTTTGATTACAAAGTTTGGCTTGTTCTAGGTGTGCAAGATGTGGTTCTTTTACACATAAACATATGTCTATTCTTCCTGGAATCCTTTTCCCATGTACGTTATGACAGGATGTTGAGTAGTCTTCTCTTGGTATTCCGTAGGTCTTTGGTGATGATATATTTCACCTGTGTTTGTATATGTCTGTTAACCCCAATATCCTAATGTATCCAATCCTCACAAATTTCCATTGGTGAACCATAAGTTTGTTGAATGAATCAGTGGTTGCCCTTCTCTGTGGAAATATCTTCACTGGTATCCATTTATAGGTAATACCTAAAAGTGATATCATACGATATGTGTCTTTCTCTTTCTGACATACTACACGTTGTGTGATTGCCTCTAGACTCATCTACAGTGCTGCAAATGACATCGTGTCCTTTTTTTCCTTGTCCAATACTCCGTCTGTACATGTACCAGTTTTCTTTGTCCACTCATATGTTGATGGACTTTTTGGTTGCTTCCATGACTTGGCAATTGTAATGCTGCGGCAATGCACATTCGCCTCCCTGTGTCTTTCCAATTCTGTCTTCTTAGGTTATAGGCCCAGGAGTGGGCCTGCTGGATCATATGGTAGAAAAATATTTACGTAGTAAAAGCACCTCCATTCTGTTCTCGTTAGTGGCTCTTACCAGGTCACATCCCACTTAAAGTTGAGGGTATGCACTTCTGCACAACACCTTCAGCATTTATTGTTTGTAGTTTTTTTTTGCTGAAGTTTATTCTGACAAGTGTGAGCTGCTATATGTTTGTGGTTGGATTTGCATTCGTCTCATAATCCATTGAAATTGAGCTTTCTGGCATGTCCTTTTTTTATTCAAACTGTGAGTAGAGCTTACCTCTTCCAATTGTTTTCGTGAAGTATGTGTGACATTTAGAAATATTTTGGCCATTACCTCCCTAATGACATTCTGAGGGCAGGTTTCATTTACAGCCCTCCAGTACTGGTGCATATGAAGTGACCCTTAGCACAGTTTTTAAAGCTGCTGTTGCAGGTCACTGCCAGAGGGTGGCAGCATTTCTGCTTTTCACAAGCTTTTAACTAGGGAAACAGACTACCTTGCAGTGGTATTTCTCGGTTATAAATTAGAGTGGAATGTGCCTGGATAAACCCCCAAAGGTGATGTGTTTTTTTTTTTACTTTTGTTTGTTTTCTAGATTGAGTTTATATTTTTTTATTGGAGTCATATTCCATTGTGTACATGGACCACTTCTTCTTTGTGCATTCCTCTGTTGATGGACATTTTCGTAGCTTCCAAGTTTTGGCTATGATAAATATTGCTGGAGGGCAGGATTGCCAGGCTGTTTTTTTCTTGTTTTGCAGTACGTAGGCCACTCACTGCCATGGCCACTCCGATTGCAGAGCACAGGCTCTGGACGCACAGGCCCAGCAGCCATAGCTCACGGGACCAGCCGCTCCACGGCATGTGTGATTTTCCCGAACCGGGGCATAAACCCGTGTCCCCTGCTTCGGCGGCGGACTCTCAACCACTGCGCCACCAGTGAAGTCCAGCCTGTGTCTTTTTGATTCTCATCCTCTCAGGCGATAGGGCCAGCAGTGGGCATGCTTGATTGAATGGTAGCTCAGTACTTACCTTTTCAATGCACCTCCTTTGTGTTTTCCTTACTGGCTCTTAGCATGTCCCACGTTGAACCAAGCCTAGGCATTTTTCCACAACCCCTTCAGCATTTATTGTTTGCAGAATTTTTGCTGATGGTCATTCTGACTGTTGTGAGCTGATAGGATTTTTGTAATTTGGATTTGCATGTCCTTAATTCTTTCTAAGGTTCATTTTTCCACACCTTTTAAAATTTCTGTTAATGAACAAATGAAAAAAACGTAGAATACAATTAACCTCTTGAAATTGTCTTCTTGAAAGGTTGCCCTCAAAATTGAATTTTTTGGTCAATATTCGCTCCCAGGATTGTTTTTGAGGGCAGGTGTCATTCACAGGCCTGTAATGAGTGTGAATATTTAGTGACCATTAGCACTGGGTTGAAAGCTGCTGTTGTGGTAAGCAGCCACTAGGCGGCAGCATTTCTCCATTCACAAATCTCGTTACTAGGGCAGCAGAGCCGTTCTGGAATCCCTGTTCCTAGGTTGTAAATTAAAATGGAATGTGCCAGGAGAAAACCCCATAAGTTTATGTTACATTATTTCTTGTTTGTTGTTTTAGATTTTTTAATAGGGGCAATGATTAGAATATTGTTTGTCCTAGGTGTACACAATCTGGTTCATTTGTGCCTAACATATATATATATATATATATATATATATATATATATATATATATATATATATATTCATGCACAGATCCCCTTCCCATGTCAATTATTGCAGAGTGTTCCATAGACCTCCCTTGCTATATGGTCGGTCTTTTTGTTATGTGTATTTAATAGGTATTTGTACATGTATGGTAACCCTAATCTTAATTTTTCCATTCCCCCCACCTTTCCTTTTAGATAAGCCTAGTTTGTTTTCTAAGTGTGTGAGTGTCTTTCTCTGTGCAAATATGTTCATTTGTGTCAGTTGTTAGATAATGCCTGTAAGTGATATCATAGGATATGTCTTTTGCTTTCCGACTTACCTCATGTTCTGTGATTATCTCTAGGCTCAACTATGGTGCCTGAAAGAGCAGTGTTTCATTGTTTTCCATGGCTAATATTCCATTGTGTACATGGACCACTTCTTCTTTTTCAACTGATATGGTGATGGACATTTTGGTTGCTTCCGTGTCTTGGCTATTGTGAAAATTCCTGCAGTGCAGCTGTTGAAGCCTGTGCCTTCTCGACTCTGGACTTGTCAGGTGAGAGTCTCAGCGGTGGGCCTGCTGAACGGAATGGTGGCTCAATTTTTACTTTTAAACGCAGCTCCTTTCTATTCTTATTATTGGCTGTCACCACTTTACATCTCACCAGCAGCTAGAGGGTACACAGTTCCCTAAAACACCTTCAGCATTTAATGTTTGTAGACTTGCAGCTGATGGTAGTTGACATGTGTGAGTTGGAATCATTTTGGAGGTTAGATTTGCATGAGTCTAATAATTACTGATGTTGAGCTTTTATCCATTTTCCTCTTTTTTGAAAATGAGTGAGTAAAACTTACCCCTCCATCCAATCTCCTTGAAAAATTTAACACTTTTGAATTTTTTTGGCCATTCCCTACCTCCGCACAATTTTTTAGGGCAGGTGTCCTTTACAGCCCTGAATCCTTGTGAATGTTAAGTGACCATTAGCTGTGGGTTCAAAGCCGCTCTTGTGGGAAACGGCCACAAGGCGGCAGCATTTCTACATTTCCAACTCTGGGATTTTGGGCCACAGAGCTTTCGTGGCAATCGTGGTAGTAAGCTGCGAATTAGAGTGCAATGTGCCAGTGCAAACCCCCAAGAGCTTATATCTCCTAAATTGTTGTTTGCTTTTTAAATTTAATTATCAGAGGAAATTTGATCAAAATGTAGATTCTCCGAGGTGTACAGTTTCTGGTTCATCCTATCAATGTATCTGTCTATATTCCTCTTTGGATCCATTCCCGTGTATGTTATTATAGAGTGTTGAGTAGACCTCTCTTTGTATTCCTTAGGTATTTTGTGATTATATATTTCCTATGTATTAGTATATGTCTGTTAACCCCCATATCCTAATTCATACATTCCTTACACCTTTCCATTTGGTTAAACATAATTTGGTTTTCTGAATCTATGCGTGTCCTTCTCTTGGAAATTATTTCATGGGTATCAATTCTTAGGTAACACCTATAAGTGATGTCATAGGATGTCTGTCTTACGGTTTCTTTCTTACTTCCAGTGTGGTGATTATCGCTAGGTCCTTCTATGGTGGTGCCAACGGCACTGTTCCATGCTTTTTCATGGCTAAGATTCCATTGTGTACATGGACGACTTCTTCTTGGTGCCTTTTTCTGTTGATGCACATTTTGGTTTCTTCCAGGTTTGGCTATGGTACACCTTGCTGCAGTGCAGGATTGCCAGCCTGTGTGTTTTTGATTCTGGTCTACTCAGGTGATAGGCCCATGAGTGGGCCTACCAGATCACATGGTAGCTCCATTTTTACCCTTAAACGCACCTCCATTCTGTTCTCACGACTGGCTCTTACCAGGTTGCAACCCACCAGCAGCTAAAGGGTACGCAGTTCTCTAAAACCCCTTCAGCATTTATTTTTTGTAGACTTTTTTTGCTGATGATCATTCTGACGGCTGTCAGGTGAACGTTTGTGTACACTGGATTTGCATGGCTTTATTGATTCCTGATGTTCAGCCTTTTTCCATTCCCGTTGTTTTAAGAAAAAAGAAAGAGTGGGAGGGAGACGCAAAAGGGAGGGGATATGGAAACATGTATATGTATAACTGATTAAATTTGTTATAAAGCAAAAAATTAAAAAAAATAAAAATAAAAAATAAAAAAATAAAAAAAAATAAAAAAAAGAAATAAGAGAGAAGGTCCTTCAGGGAGATAAAAAAAAATTGCCTTAGCTATTCATGTATTTTGACTTACATGAACTTTGGATTCAGATTATCAAATTTGCTGAAGAATTCATTTTGTAATTTTATTGGAACTTATTAAATATGTAGCTTAACGTAAGGAGATATTTTTATCAAAATGTGCCCTTTCTTCCTTGAAAATAATCTTTATTTATTCAGATTTTCTTATTATGCCCTTCACAAAATTTCAGAATTTCTCTATAAAAATCTAACATTGAAAAAATTAATTTCTTGACATGTTATAATATTTGTGGGCTTCCCTGGTGGCGCCGTGGTTGAGAGTCCGCCTGCTGATGCAGGGGACGCGGGTTCATGCCCCGGTCCAGGAAGATCCCACATGCCGTGGAGCGTCTGGGCCCATGAGCCATGGCCACTGTGCCTGCGCATCAGGAGCCTGTGCTCCGCGGCGGGAGAGGCCACAACAGTGAGAGGCCCGTGTACCGCAAAAAAAAAAAGTATTTATTATATTTGCTGCTCTTGAGAATGACTTGGTATAAAAAAAATTGGTAAAAGAAATACTTTTGAGTTGTTATGCTGACTTTTTATCTTACCGGAAATTTCTGCTGAATTATCTTATTCATAGTTTTTCCATTCCTTGCCTTGATTTTGATAAGATTATCATATCATTTGCAAATAATGACAAACTTTCTCTTCCTTTCAGAAGTGGGCAATGTGGTTAACATTTTAAATTTCCAAACCACAACAGATTGACTGATGTGCAGTCTATCTGACACATTCTCTAATTCTTACACTGCTTATTCTTTTCTTATTCTATTGACTAGGACTTATAGAACAATGTGCAATAGTTGTGGTCTCCAAACTTTAACTTTAAAGTTTTATCATTAAATATATTTGCTAAAGGATCTTTAAAAAATCCTTCTCTCGTTAGGTTAAGGAATTTCCTTATTTTACTAATTTACTAAGCAGTTTTTTTTCATAGATGCCTTTTCTATAGCCATTGAAATCACCATTAAAACATGTATTAATGTGATAACATTAACAGTACCTAGATTTTTTTGCTACTCATCATGACTTTATTTCTGGAATATGTACTACTTTATCATTATTAACAAATTTTGCGTTCAATTTACTTATAATTTATTTAGAAAGTTGGGATCTATTTTATGTGTGTGTATATGTATGTATGTAATTAAAAGTGGTACCTAACTCTGTTCATTTAAACACTTCCATTTAATTTTACCACTTTTGTTTATTAAGTACCTGAGAAGTAAACTATCATTTCTTCATGGGGAACCTCTCTGAACTCCAGCCTAAATTAGAGCCCTTTGTTAGCCCTCTCACTGTACCCTGTATTATAACTACGTAGTTATCTATGAAGTGGATTATTGACCGAGTCACCCACTAGGCTTTAAGTTCCATAAGGTCCGGGGATTTTATCTGTTTAACTCACTGCTGTAATCCTGGGACCTAACTTGCAATTAGTACATAGTAGACACTTTAAAAATTATCTGTAGAATGAACACATGATTAAATAAATAGTAGTTTGAAAGCTGAAAAAAAAGAAAAAAGAAAGAAAGAAAAAGAAACAGAAGACAAATGTGCATAAATTATGCCTCTTGAAACTGTCGGTTTGAAATATGGATGCCTTTGAATTTTTTTGGTCGATATACGACCCCAGGATTTGTTTTCAGTGCAGGTGTGATTTACAGGCCTGCAATTATTTTGAATATCAACTGACCATTAACGCTGGGATTAAAGCTGCTGTCGTGTGAAACGCCCACAAGGTGGCAGCTGTTCTACTTTACCAAATCTGGTTACTAGGGCAACAGAGCCTCAATGGAAGTTGTGTTCTAGGTTGTAATTTAGAATGGCGTGTGCCAGGGAAAAGCCCCTTAAGTATATGTCTCACTACTTCTTGTTCGTTTATTTAATTTAATTTTTATTTTTATCACAGCAAGTTTGATTACAAAGTTTGGCTTGTTCTAGGTGTGCAAGATGTGGTTCTTTTACACATAAACATATGTCTATTCTTCCTGGAATCCTTTTCCCATGTACGTTATGACAGGATGTTGAGTAGTCTTCTCTTGGTATTCCGTAGGTCTTTGGTGATGATATATTTCACCTGTGTTTGTATATGTCTGTTAACCCCAATATCCTAATGTATCCAATCCTCACAAATTTCCATTGGTGAACCATAAGTTTGTTGAATGAATCAGTGGTTGCCCTTCTCTGTGGAAATATCTTCACTGGTATCCATTTATAGGTAATACCTAAAAGTGATATCATACGATATGTGTCTTTCTCTTTCTGACATACTACACGTTGTGTGATTGCCTCTAGACTCATCTACAGTGCTGCAAATGACATCGTGTCCTTTTTTTCCTTGTCCAATACTCCGTCTGTACATGTACCAGTTTTCTTTGTCCACTCATATGTTGATGGACTTTTTGGTTGCTTCCATGACTTGGCAATTGTAATGCTGCGGCAATGCACATTCGCCTCCCTGTGTCTTTCCAATTCTGTCTTCTTAGTTTATAGGCCCAGGAGTGGGCCTGCTGGATCATATGGTAGAAAAATATTTACGTAGTAAAAGCACCTCCATTCTGTTCTCGTTAGTGGCTCTTACCAGGTCACATCCCACTTAAAGTTGAGGGTATGCACTTCTGCACAACACCTTCAGCATTTATTGTTTGTAGTTTTTTTTTGCTGAAGTTTATTCTGACAAGTGTGAGCTGCTATATGTTTGTGGTTGGATTTGCATTCGTCTCATAATCCATTGAAATTGAGCTTTCTGGCATGTCCTTTTTTTATTCAAACTGTGAGTAGAGCTTACCTCTTCCAATTGTTTTCGTGAAGTATGTGTGACATTTAGAAATATTTTGGCCATTACCTCCCTAATGACATTCTGAGGGCAGGTTTCATTTACAGCCCTCCAGTACTGGTGCATATGAAGTGACCCTTAGCACAGTTTTTAAAGCTGCTGTTGCAGGTCACTGCCAGAGGGTGGCAGCATTTCTGCTTTTCACAAGCTTTTAACTAGGGAAACAGACTACCTTGCAGTGGTATTTCTCGGTTATAAATTAGAGTGGAATGTGCCTGGATAAACCCCCAAAGGTGATGTGTTTTTTTTTTTTACTTTTGTTTGTTTTCTAGATTGAGTTTATATTTTTTTATTGGAGTCATATTCCATTGTGTACATGGACCACTTCTTCTTTGTGCATTCCTCTGTTGATGGACATTTTCGTAGCTTCCAAGTTTTGGCTATGATAAATATTGCTGGAGGGCAGGATTGCCAGGCTGTTTTTTTCTTGTTTTGCAGTACGTAGGCCACTCACTGCCATGGCCACTCCGATTGCAGAGCACAGGCTCTGGACGCACAGGCCCAGCAGCCATAGCTCACGGGACCAGCCGCTCCACGGCATGTGTGATTTTCCCGAACCGGGGCATAAACCCGTGTCCCCTGCTTCGGCGGCGGACTCTCAACCACTGCGCCACCAGTGAAGTCCAGCCTGTGTCTTTTTGATTCTCATCCTCTCAGGCGATAGGGCCAGCAGTGGGCATGCTTGATTGAATGGTAGCTCAGTACTTACCTTTTCAATGCACCTCCTTTGTGTTTTCCTTACTGGCTCTTAGCATGTCCCACGTTGAACCAAGCCTAGGCATTTTTCCACAACCCCTTCAGCATTTATTGTTTGCAGAATTTTTGCTGATGGTCATTCTGACTGTTGTGAGCTGATAGGATTTTTGTAATTTGGATTTGCATGTCCTTAATTCTTTCTAAGGTTCATTTTTCCACACCTTTTAAAATTTCTGTTAATGAACAAATGAAAAAAACGTAGAATACAATTAACCTCTTGAAATTGTCTTCTTGAAAGGTTGCCCTCAAAATTGAATGTTTTGGTCAATATTCGCTCCCAGGATTGTTTTTGAGGGCAGGTGTCATTCACAGGCCTGTAATGAGTGTGAATATTTATTGACCATTAGCACTGGGTTTAAAGCTGCTGTTGTGGTAAGCAGCCACTAGGCGGCAGCATTTCTCCATTCACAAATCTCGTTACTAGGGCAGCAGAGCCGTTCTGGAATCCCTGTTCCTAGGTTGTAAATTAAAATGGAATGTGCCAGGAGAAAACCCCATAAGTTTATGTTACATTATTTCTTGTTTGTTGTTTTAGTTTTTTTAATAGGGGCAATGATTAGAATATTGTTTGTCCTAGGTGTACACAATCTGGTTCATTTGTGCCTAACATATATATATATATATATATATATATATATATATATATATTCATGCACAGATCCCCTTCCCATGTCAATTATTGCAGAGTGTTCCATAGACCTCCCTTGCTATATGGTCGGTCTTTTTGTTATGTGTATTTAATAGGTATTTGTACACGTATGGTAACCCTAATCTTAATTTTTCCATTCCCCCCACCTTTCCTTTTAGATAAGCCTAGTTTGTTTTCTAAGTGTGTGAGTGTCTTTCTCTGTGCAAATATGTTCATTTGTGTCAGTTGTTAGATAATGCCTGTAAGTGATATCATAGGATATGTCTTTTGCTTTCCGACTTACCTCATGTTCTGTGATTATCTCTAGGCTCAACTATGGTGCCTGAAAGAGCAGTGTTTCATTGTTTTCCATGGCTAATATTCCATTGTGTACATGGACCACTTCTTCTTTTTCAACTGATATGGTGATGGACATTTTGGTTGCTTCCGTGTCTTGGCTATTGTGAAAATTCCTGCAGTGCAGCTGTTGAAGCCTGTGCCTTCTCGACTCTGGACTTGTCAGGTGAGAGTCTCAGCGGTGGGCCTGCTGAACGGAATGGTGGCTCAATTTTTACTTTTAAACGCAGCTCCTTTCTATTCTTATTATTGGCTGTCACCACTTTACATCTCACCAGCAGCTAGAGGGTACACAGTTCCCTAAAACACCTTCAGCATTTAATGTTTGTAGACTTGCAGCTGATGGTAGTTGACATGTGTGAGTTGGAATCATTTTGGAGGTTAGATTTGCATGAGTCTAATAATTACTGATGTTGAGCTTTTATCCATTTTCCTCTTTTTTGAAAATGAGTGAGTAAAACTTACCCCTCCATCCAATCTCCTTGAAAAATTTAACACTTTTGAATTTTTTTGGCCATTCCCTACCTCCGCACAATTTTTTAGGGCAGGTGTCCTTTACAGCCCTGAATCCTTGTGAATGTTAAGTGACCATTAGCTGTGGGTTCAAAGCCGCTCTTGTGGGAAACGGCCACAAGGCGGCAGCATTTCTACATTTCCAACTCTGGGATTTGGGGCCACAGAGCTTTCGTGGCAATCGTGGTAGTAAGCTGCGAATTAGAGTGCAATGTGCCAGTGCAAACCCCCAAGAGCTTATATCTCCTAAATTGTTGTTTGCTTTTTAAATTTAATTATCAGAGGAAATTTGATCAAAATGTAGATTCTCCGAGGTGTACAGTTTCTGGTTCATCCTATCAATGTATCTGTCTATATTCCTCTTTGGATCCATTCCCGTGTATGTTATTATAGAGTGTTGAGTAGACCTCTCTTTGTATTCCTTAGGTATTTTGTGATTATATATTTCCTATGTATTAGTATATGTCTGTTAACCCCCATATCCTAATTCATACATTCCTTACACCTTTCTATTTGGTTAAACATAATTTGGTTTTCTGAATCTATGCGTGTCCTTCTCTTGGAAATTATTTCATGGGTATCAATTCTTAGGTAACACCTATAAGTGATGTCATAGGATGTCTGTCTTACGGTTTCTTTCTTACTTCCAGTGTGGTGATTATCGCTAGGTCCTTCTATGGTGGTGCCAACGGCACTGTTCCATGCTTTTTCATGGCTAAGATTCCATTGTGTACATGGACGACTTCTTCTTGGTGCATTTTTCTGTTGATGCACATTTTGGTTTCTTCCAGGTTTGGCTATGGTACACCTTGCTGCAGTGCAGGATTGCCAGCCTGTGTGTTTTTGATTCTGGTCTACTCAGGTGATAGGCCCATGAGTGGGCCTACCAGATCACATGGTAGCTCCATTTTTACCCTTAAACGCACCTCCATTCTGTTCTCACGACTGGCTCTTACCAGGTTGCAACCCACCAGCAGCTAAAGGGTACGCAGTTCTCTAAAACCCCTTCAGCATTTATTTTTTGTAGACTTTTTTTGCTGATGATCATTCTGACGGCTGTCAGGTGAACGTTTGTGTACACTGGATTTGCATGGCTTTATTGATTCCTGATGTTCAGCCTTTTTCCATTCCCGTTGTTTTAAGAAAAAAGGAAGAGTGGGAGGGAGACGCAAAAGGGAGGGGATATGGAAACATGTATATGTATAACTGATTAAATTTGTTATAAAGCAAAAAATTAAAAAAAATAAAAATAAAAAATAAAAAAATAAAAAAAATTAAAAAAAAAAGAAATAAGAGAGAAGGTCCTTCAGGGAGATAAAAAAAAATTGCCTTAGCTATTCATGTATTTTGACTTACATGAACTTTGGATTCAGATTATCAAATTTGCTGAAGAATTCATTTTGTAATTTTATTGGAACTTATTAAATATGTAGCTTAACGTAAGGAGATATTTTTATCAAAATGTGCCCTTTCTTCCTTGAAAATAATCTTTATTTATTCAGATTTTCTTATTATGCCCTTCACAAAATTTCAGAATTTCTCTATAAAAATCTAACATTGAAAAAATTAATTTCTTGACATGTTATAATATTTTTGGGCTTCCCTGGTGGCGCCGTGGTTGAGAGTCCGCCTGCTGATGCAGGGGACGCGGGTTCATGCCCCGGTCCAGGAAGATCCCACATGCCGTGGAGCGTCTGGGCCCATGAGCCATGGCCACTGTGCCTGCGCATCAGGAGCCTGTGCTCCGTGGCGGGAGAGGCTACAACAGTGAGAGGCCCGTGTACCGCAAAAAAAAAAAGTATTTATTATATTTGCTGCTCTTGAGAATGACTTGGTATAAAAAAAATTGGTAAAAGAAATACTTTTGAGTTGTTATGCTGACTTTTTATCTTACCGGAAATTTCTGCTGAATTATCTTATTCATAGTTTTTCCATTCCTTGCCTTGATTTTGATAAGATTATCATATCATTTGCAAATAATGACAAACTTTCTCTTCCTTTCAGAAGTGGGCAATGTGGTTAACATTTTAAATTTCCAAACCACCACAGATTGACTGATGTGCAGTCTATCTGACACATTCTCTAATTCTTACACTGCTTATTCTTTTCTTATTCTATTGACTAGGACTTATAGAACAATGTGCAATAGTTGTGGTCTCCAAACTTTAACTTTAAAGTTTTATCATTAAATATATTTGCTAAAGGATCTTTAAAAAATCCTTCTCTCGTTAGGTTAAGGAATTTCCTTATTTTACTAATTTACTAAGCAGTTTTTTTTCATAGATGCCTTTTCTATAGCCATTGAAATCACCATTAAAACATGTATTAATGTGATAACATTAACAGTACCTAGATTTTTTTGCTACTCATCATGACTTTATTTCTGGAATATGTACTACTTTATCATTATTAACAAATTTTGCGTTCAATTTACTTATAATTTATTTAGAAAGTTGGGATCTATTTTATGTGTGTGTATATGTATGTATGTAATTAAAAGTGGTACCTAACTCTGTTCATTTAAACACTTCCATTTAATTTTACCACTTTTGTTTATTAAGTACCTGAGAAGTAAACTATCATTTCTTCATGGGGAACCTCTCTGAACTCCAGCCTAAATTAGAGCCCTTTGTTAGCCCTCTCACTGTACCCTGTATTATAACTACGTAGTTATCTATGAAGTGGATTATTGACCGAGTCACCCACTAGGCTTTAAGTTCCATAAGGTCCGGGGATTTTATCTGTTTAACTCACTGCTGTAATCCTGGGACCTAACTTGCAATTAGTACATAGTAGACACTTTAAAAATTATCTGTAGAATGAACACATGATTAAATAAATAGTAGTTTGAAAGCTGAAAAAAAAGAAAAAAGAAAGAAAGAAAAAGAAACAGAAGACAAATGTGCATAAATTATGCCTCTTGAAACTGTCGGTTTGAAATATGGATGCCTTTGAATTTTTTTGGTCGATATACGACCCCAGGATTTGTTTTCAGTGCAGGTGTGATTTACAGGCCTGCAATTATTTTGAATATCAACTGACCATTAACGCTGGGATTAAAGCTGCTGTCGTGTGAAACGCCCACAAGGTGGCAGCTGTTCTACTTTACCAAATCTGGTTACTAGGGCAACAGAGCCTCAATGGAAGTTGTGTTCTAGGTTGTAATTTAGAATGGCGTGTGCCAGGGAAAAGCACCTTAAGTATATGTCTCACTACTTCTTGTTCGTTTATTTAATTTAATTTTTATTTTTATCACAGCAAGTTTGATTACAAAGTTTGGCTTGTTCTAGGTGTGCAAGATGTGGTTCTTTTACACATAAACATATGTCTATTCTTCCTGGAATCCTTTTCCCATGTACGTTATGACAGGATGTTGAGTAGTCTTCTCTTGGTATTCCGTAGGTCTTTGGTGATGATATATTTCACCTGTGTTTGTATATGTCTGTTAACCCCAATATCCTAATGTATCCAATCCTCACAAATTTCCATTGGTGAACCATAAGTTTGTTGAATGAATCAGTGGTTGCCCTTCTCTGTGGAAATATCTTCACTGGTATCCATTTACAGGTAATACCTAAAAGTGATATCATACGATATGTGTCTTTCTCTTTCTGACATACTACACGTTGTGTGATTGCCTCTAGACTCATCTACAGTGCTGCAAATGACATCGTGTCCTTTTTTTCCTTGTCCAATACTCCGTCTGTACATGTACCAGTTTTCTTTGTCCACTCATATGTTGATGGACTTTTTGGTTGCTTCCATGACTTGGCAATTGTAATGCTGCGGCAATGCACATTCGCCTCCCTGTGTCTTTCCAATTCTGTCTTCTTAGGTTATAGGCCCAGGAGTGGGCCTGCTGGATCATATGGTAGAAAAATATTTACGTAGTAAAAGCACCTCCATTCTGTTCTCGTTAGTGGCTCTTACCAGGTCACATCCCACTTAAAGTTGAGGGTATGCACTTCTGCACAACACCTTCAGCATTTATTGTTTGTAGTTTTTTTTTGCTGAAGTTTATTCTGACAAGTGTGAGCTGCTATATGTTTGTGGTTGGATTTGCATTCGTCTCATAATCCATTGAAATTGAGCTTTCTGGCATGTCCTTTTTTTATTCAAACTGTGAGTAGAGCTTACCTCTTCCAATTGTTTTCGTGAAGTATGTGTGACATTTAGAAATATTTTGGCCATTACCTCCCTAATGACATTCTGAGGGCAGGTTTCATTTACAGCCCTCCAGTACTGGTGCATATGAAGTGACCCTTAGCACAGTTTTTAAAGCTGCTGTTGCAGGTCACTGCCAGAGGGTGGCAGCATTTCTGCTTTTCACAAGCTTTTAACTAGGGAAACAGACTACCTTGCAGTGGTATTTCTCGGTTATAAATTAGAGTGGAATGTGCCTGGATAAACCCCCAAAGGTGATGTGTTTTTTTTTTACTTTTGTTTGTTTTCTAGATTGAGTTTATATTTTTTTATTGGAGTCATATTCCATTGTGTACATGGACCACTTCTTCTTTGTGCATTCCTCTGTTGATGGACATTTTCGTAGCTTCCAAGTTTTGGCTATGATAAATATTGCTGGAGGGCAGGATTGCCAGGCTGTTTTTTTCTTGTTTTGCAGTACGTAGGCCACTCACTGCCATGGCCACTCCGATTGCAGAGCACAGGCTCTGGACGCACAGGCCCAGCAGCCATAGCTCACGGGACCAGCCGCTCCACGGCATGTGTGATTTTCCCGAACCGGGGCATAAACCCGTGTCCCCTGCTTCGGCGGCGGACTCTCAACCACTGCGCCACCAGTGAAGTCCAGCCTGTGTCTTTTTGATTCTCATCCTCTCAGGCGATAGGGCCAGCAGTGGGCATGCTTGATTGAATGGTAGCTCAGTACTTACCTTTTCAATGCACCTCCTTTGTGTTTTCCTTACTGGCTCTTAGCATGTCCCACGTTGAACCAAGCCTAGGCATTTCTCCACAACCCCTTCAGCATTTATTGTTTGCAGAATTTTTGCTGATGGTCATTCTGACTGTTGTGAGCTGATAGGATTTTTGTAATTTGGATTTGCATGTCCTTAATTCTTTCTAAGGTTCATTTTTCCACACCTTTTAAAATTTCTGTTAATGAACAAATGAAAAAAACGTAGAATACAATTAACCTCTTGAAATTGTCTTCTTGAAAGGTTGCCCTCAAAATTGAATTTTTTGGTCAATATTCGCTCCCAGGATTGTTTTTGAGGGCAGGTGTCATTCACAGGCCTGTAATGAGTGTGAATATTTAGTGACCATTAGCACTGGGTTGAAAGCTGCTGTTGTGGTAAGCAGCCACTAGGCGGCAGCATTTCTCCATTCACAAATCTCGTTACTAGGGCAGCAGAGCCGTTCTGGAATCCCTGTTCCTAGGTTGTAAATTAAAATGGAATGTGCCAGGAGAAAACCCCATAAGTTTATGTTACATTATTTCTTGTTTGTTGTTTTAGTTTTTTTAATAGGGGCAATGATTAGAATATTGTTTGTCCTAGGTGTACACAATCTGGTTCATTTGTGCCTAACATATATATATATATATATATATATATATATATATATATATATATATATATATATATATATATATATATATATATATATATATATATATATTCATGCACAGATCCCCTTCCCATGTCAATTATTGCAGAGTGTTCCATAGACCTCCCTTGCTATATGGTCGGTCTTTTTGTTATGTGTATTTAATAGGTATTTGTACACGTATGGTAACCCTAATCTTAATTTTTCCATTCCCCCCACCTTTCCTTTTAGATAAGCCTAGTTTGTTTTCTAAGTGTGTGAGTGTCTTTCTCTGTGCAAATATGTTCATTTGTGTCAGTTGTTAGATAATGCCTGTAAGTGATATCATAGGATATGTCTTTTGCTTTCCGACTTACCTCATGTTCTGTGATTATCTCTAGGCTCAACTATGGTGCCTGAAAGAGCAGTGTTTCATTGTTTTCCATGGCTAATATTCCATTGTGTACATGGACCACTTCTTCTTTTTCAACTGATATGGTGATGGACATTTTGGTTGCTTCCGTGTCTTGGCTATTGTGAAAATTCCTGCAGTGCAGCTGTTGAAGCCTGTGCCTTCTCGACTCTGGACTTGTCAGGTGAGAGTCTCAGCGGTGGGCCTGCTGAACGGAATGGTGGCTCAATTTTTACTTTTAAACGCAGCTCCTTTCTATTCTTATTATTGGCTGTCACCACTTTACATCTCACCAGCAGCTAGAGGGTACACAGTTCCCTAAAACACCTTCAGCATTTAATGTTTGTAGACTTGCAGCTGATGGTAGTTGACATGTGTGAGTTGGAATCATTTTGGAGGTTAGATTTGCATGAGTCTAATAATTACTGATGTTGAGCTTTTATCCATTTTCCTCTTTTTTGAAAATGAGTGAGTAAAACTTACCCCTCCATCCAATCTCCTTGAAAAATTTAACACTTTTGAATTTTTTTGGCCATTCCCTACCTCCGCACAATTTTTTAGGGCAGGTGTCCTTTACAGCCCTGAATCCTTGTGAATGTTAAGTGACCATTAGCTGTGGGTTCAAAGCCGCTCTTGTGGGAAACGGCCACAAGGCGGCAGCATTTCTACATTTCCAACTCTGGGATTTGGGGCCACAGAGCTTTCGTGGCAATCGTGGTAGTAAGCTGCGAATTAGAGTGCAATGTGCCAGTGCAAACCCCCAAGAGCTTATATCTCCTAAATTGTTGTTTGCTTTTTAAATTTAATTATCAGAGGAAATTTGATCAAAATGTAGATTCTCCGAGGTGTACAGTTTCTGGTTCATCCTATCAATGTATCTGTCTATATTCCTCTTTGGATCCATTCCCGTGTATGTTATTATAGAGTGTTGAGTAGACCTCTCTTTGTATTCCTTAGGTATTTTGTGATTATATATTTCCTATGTATTAGTATATGTCTGTTAACCCCCATATCCTAATTCATACATTCCTTACACCTTTCCATTTGGTTAAACATAATTTGGTTTTCTGAATCTATGCGTGTCCTTCTCTTGGAAATTATTTCATGGGTATCAATTCTTAGGTAACACCTATAAGTGATGTCATAGGATGTCTGTCTTACGGTTTCTTTCTTACTTCCAGTGTGGTGATTATCGCTAGGTCCTTCTATGGTGGTGCCAACGGCACTGTTCCATGCTTTTTCATGGCTAAGATTCCATTGTGTACATGGACGACTTCTTCTTGGTGCATTTTTCTGTTGATGCACATTTTGGTTTCTTCCAGGTTTGGCTATGGTACACCTTGCTGCAGTGCAGGATTGCCAGCCTGTGTGTTTTTGATTCTGGTCTACTCAGGTGATAGGCCCATGAGTGGGCCTACCAGATCACATGGTAGCTCCATTTTTACCCTTAAACGCACCTCCATTCTGTTCTCACGACTGGCTCTTACCAGGTTGCAACCCACCAGCAGCTAAAGGGTACGCAGTTCTCTAAAACCCCTTCAGCATTTATTTTTTGTAGACTTTTTTTGCTGATGATCATTCTGACGGCTGTCAGGTGAACGTTTGTGTACACTGGATTTGCATGGCTTTATTGATTCCTGATGTTCAGCCTTTTTCCATTCCCGTTGTTTTAAGAAAAAAGAAAGAGTGGGAGGGAGACGCAAAAGGGAGGGGATATGGAAACATGTATATGTATAACTGATTAAATTTGTTATAAAGCAAAAAATTAAAAAAAATAAAAATAAAAAATAAAAAAATAAAAAAAATTAAAAAAAAAGAAATAAGAGAGAAGGTCCTTCAGGGAGATAAAAAAAATTGCCTTAGCTATTCATGTATTTTGACTTACATGAACTTTGGATTCAGATTATCAAATTTGCTGAAGAATTCATTTTGTAATTTTATTGGAACTTATTAAATATGTAGCTTAACGTAAGGAGATATTTTTATTAAAATGTGCCCTTTCTTCCTTGAAAATAATCTTTATTTATTCAGATTTTCTTATTATGCCCTTCACAAAGTTTCAGAATTTCTCTATAAAAATCTAACATTGAAAAAATTAATTTCTTGACATGTTATAATATTTGTGGGCTTCCCTGGTGGCGCCGTGGTTGAGAGTCCGCCTGCTGATGCAGGGGACGCGGGTTCATGCCCCGGTCCAGGAAGATCCCACATGCCGTGGAGCATCTGGGCCCATGAGCCATGGCCACTGTGCCTGCGCATCAGGAGCCTGTGCTCCGCGGAGGGAGAGGCCACAACAGTGAGAGGCCCGTGTACCGCAAAAAAAAAAAAGTATTTATTATATTTGCTGCTCTTGAGATTGACTTTGTATAAAAAAATTGGTAAAAGAAATACTTTTGAGTTGTTATGCTGACTTTTTATCTTACCGGAAATTTCTGCTGAATTATCTTATTCATAGTTTTTCCATTCCTTGCCTTGATTTTGATAAGATTATCATATCATTTGCAAATAATGACAAACTTTCTCTTCCTTTCAGAAGTGGGCAATGTGGTTAACATTTTAAATTTCCAAACCACAACAGATTGACTGATGTGCAGTCTATCTGACACATTCTCTAATTCTTACACTGCTTATTCTTTTCTTATTCTATTGACTAGGACTTATAGAACAATGTGCAATAGTTGTGGTCTCCAAACTTTAACTTTAAAGTTTTATCATTAAATATATTTGCTAAAGGATCTTTAAAAAATCCTTCTCTCGTTAGGTTAAGGAATTTCCTTATTTTACTAATTTACTAAGCAGTTTTTTTTCATAGATGCCTTTTCTATAGCCATTGAAATCACCATTAAAACATGTATTAATGTGATAACATTAACAGTACCTAGATTTTTTTGCTACTCATCATGACTTTATTTCTGGAATATGTACTACTTTATCATTATTAACAAATTTTGCGTTCAATTTACTTATAATTTATTTAGAAAGTTGGGATCTATTTTATGTGTGTGTATATGTATGTATGTAATTAAAAGTGGTACCTAACTCTGTTCATTTAAACACTTCCATTTAATTTTACCACTTTTGTTTATTAAGTACCTGAGAAGTAAACTATCATTTCTTCATGGGGAACCTCTCTGAACTCCAGCCTAAATTAGAGCCCTTTGTTAGCCCTCTCACTGTACCCTGTATTATAACTACGTAGTTATCTATGAAGTGGATTATTGACCGAGTCACCCACTAGGCTTTAAGTTCCATAAGGTCCGGGGATTTTATCTGTTTAACTCACTGCTGTAATCCTGGGACCTAACTTGCAATTAGTACATAGTAGACACTTTAAAAATTATCTGTAGAATGAACACATGATTAAATAAATAGTAGTTTGAAAGCTGAAAAAAAAGAAAAAAGAAAGAAAGAAAAAGAAACAGAAGACAAATGTGCATAAATTATGCCTCTTGAAACTGTCGGTTTGAAATATGGATGCCTTTGAATTTTTTTGGTCGATATACGACCCCAGGATTTGTTTTCAGTGCAGGTGTGATTTACAGGCCTGCAATTATTTTGAATATCAACTGACCATTAACGCTGGGATTAAAGCTGCTGTCGTGTGAAACGCCCACAAGGTGGCAGCTGTTCTACTTTACCAAATCTGGTTACTAGGGCAACAGAGCCTCAATGGAAGTTGTGTTCTAGGTTGTAATTTAGAATGGCGTGTGCCAGGGAAAAGCACCTTAAGTATATGTCTCACTACTTCTTGTTCGTTTATTTAATTTAATTTTTATTTTTATCACAGCAAGTTTGATTACAAAGTTTGGCTTGTTCTAGGTGTGCAAGATGTGGTTCTTTTACACATAAACATATGTCTATTCTTCCTGGAATCCTTTTCCCATGTACGTTATGACAGGATGTTGAGTAGTCTTCTCTTGGTATTCCGTAGGTCTTTGGTGATGATATATTTCACCTGTGTTTGTATATGTCTGTTAACCCCAATATCCTAATGTATCCAATCCTCACAAATTTCCATTGGTGAACCATAAGTTTGTTGAATGAATCAGTGGTTGCCCTTCTCTGTGGAAATATCTTCACTGGTATCCATTTACAGGTAATACCTAAAAGTGATATCATACGATATGTGTCTTTCTCTTTCTGACATACTACACGTTGTGTGATTGCCTCTAGACTCATCTACAGTGCTGCAAATGACATCGTGTCCTTTTTTTCCTTGTCCAATACTCCGTCTGTACATGTACCAGTTTTCTTTGTCCACTCATATGTTGATGGACTTTTTGGTTGCTTCCATGACTTGGCAATTGTAATGCTGCGGCAATGCACATTCGCCTCCCTGTGTCTTTCCAATTCTGTCTTCTTAGGTTATAGGCCCAGGAGTGGGCCTGCTGGATCATATGGTAGAAAAATATTTACGTAGTAAAAGCACCTCCATTCTGTTCTCGTTAGTGGCTCTTACCAGGTCACATCCCACTTAAAGTTGAGGGTATGCACTTCTGCACAACACCTTCAGCATTTATTGTTTGTAGTTTTTGTTTTTGCTGAAGTTTATTCTGACAAGTGTGAGCTGCTATATGTTTGTGGTTGGATTTGCATTCGTCTCATAATCCATTGAAATTGAGCTTTCTGGCATGTCCTTTTTTTCTTCAAACTGTGAGTAGAGCTTACCTCTTCCAATTGTTTTCGTGAAGTATGTGTGACATTTAGAAATATTTTGGCCATTACCTCCCTAATGACATTCTGAGGGCAGGTTTCATTTACAGCCCTCCAGTACTGGTGCATATGAAGTGACCCTTAGCACAGTTTTTAAAGCTGCTGTTGCAGGTCACTGCCAGAGGGTGGCAGCATTTCTGCTTTTCACAAGCTTTTAACTAGGGAAACAGACTACCTTGCAGTGGTATTTCTCGGTTATAAATTAGAGTGGAATGTGCCTGGATAAACCCCCAAAGGTGATGTGTTTTTTTTTTTACTTTTGTTTGTTTTCTAGATTGAGTTTATATTTTTTTATTGGAGTCATATTCCATTGTGTACATGGACCACTTCTTCTTTGTGCATTCCTCTGTTGATGGACATTTTCGTAGCTTCCAAGTTTTGGCTATGATAAATATTGCTGGAGGGCAGGATTGCCAGGCTGTTTTTTTCTTGTTTTGCAGTACGTAGGCCACTCACTGCCATGGCCACTCCGATTGCAGAGCACAGGCTCTGGACGCACAGGCCCAGCAGCCATAGCTCACGGGACCAGCCGCTCCACGGCATGTGTGATTTTCCCGAACCGGGGCATAAACCCGTGTCCCCTGCTTCGGCGGCGGACTCTCAACCACTGCGCCACCAGTGAAGTCCAGCCTGTGTCTTTTTGATTCTCATCCTCTCAGGCGATAGGGCCAGCAGTGGGCATGCTTGATTGAATGGTAGCTCAGTACTTACCTTTTCAATGCACCTCCTTTGTGTTTTCCTTACTGGCTCTTAGCATGTCCCACGTTGAACCAAGCCTAGGCATTTTTCCACAACCCCTTCAGCATTTATTGTTTGCAGAATTTTTGCTGATGGTCATTTTGACTGTTGTGAGCTGATAGGATTTTTGTAATTTGGATTTGCATGTCCTTAATTCTTTCTAAGGTTCATTTTTCCACACCTTTTAAAATTTCTGTTAATGAACAAATGAAAAAAACGTAGAATACAATTAACCTCTTGAAATTGTCTTCTTAAAAGGTTGCCCTCAAAATTGAATTTTTTGGTCAATATTCGCTCCCAGGATTGTTTTTGAGGGCAGGTGTCATTCACAGGCCTGTAATGAGTGTGAATATTTAGTGACCATTAGCACTGGGTTGAAAGCTGCTGTTGTGGTAAGCAGCCACTAGGCGGCAGCATTTCTCCATTCACAAATCTCGTTACTAGGGCAGCAGAGCCGTTCTGGAATCCCTGTTCCTAGGTTGTAAATTAAAATGGAATGTGCCAGGAGAAAACCCCATAAGTTTATGTTACATTATTTCTTGTTTGTTGTTTTAGTTTTTTTAATAGGGGCAATGATTAGAATATTGTTTGTCCTAGGTGTACACAATCTGGTTCATTTGTGCCTAACATATATATATATATATATATATATATATATATATATATATATATATATATATATATATATATATATATATATATATATATATATATATATATATATATATTCATGCACAGATCCCCTTCCCATGTCAATTATTGCAGAGTGTTCCATAGACCTCCCTTGCTATATGGTCGGTCTTTTTGTTATGTGTATTTAATAGGTATTTGTACACGTATGGTAACCCTAATCTTAATTTTTCCATTCCCCCCACCTTTCCTTTTAGATAAGCCTAGTTTGTTTTCTAAGTGTGTGAGTGTCTTTCTCTGTGCAAATATGTTCATTTGTGTCAGTTGTTAGATAATGCCTGTAAGTGATATCATAGGATATGTCTTTTGCTTTCCGACTTACCTCATGTTCTGTGATTATCTCTAGGCTCAACTATGGTGCCTGAAAGAGCAGTGTTTCATTGTTTTCCATGGCTAATATTCCATTGTGTACATGGACCACTTCTTCTTTTTCAACTGATATGGTGATGGACATTTTGGTTGCTTCCGTGTCTTGGCTATTGTGAAAATTCCTGCAGTGCAGCTGTTGAAGCCTGTGCCTTCTCGACTCTGGACTTGTCAGGTGAGAGTCTCAGCGGTGGGCCTGCTGAACGGAATGGTGGCTCAATTTTTACTTTTAAACGCAGCTCCTTTCTATTCTTATTATTGGCTGTCACCACTTTACATCTCACCAGCAGCTAGAGGGTACACAGTTCCCTAAAACACCTTCAGCATTTAATGTTTGTAGACTTGCAGCTGATGGTAGTTGACATGTGTGAGTTGGAATCATTTTGGAGGTTAGATTTGCATGAGTCTAATAATTACTGATGTTGAGCTTTTATCCATTTTCCTCTTTTTTGAAAATGAGTGAGTAAAACTTACCCCTCCATCCAATCTCCTTGAAAAATTTAACACTTTTGAATTTTTTTGGCCATTCCCTACCTCCGCACAATTTTTTAGGGCAGGTGTCCTTTACAGCCCTGAATCCTTGTGAATGTTAAGTGACCATTAGCTGTGGGTTCAAAGCCGCTCTTGTGGGAAACGGCCACAAGGCGGCAGCATTTCTACATTTCCAACTCTGGGATTTGGGGCCACAGAGCTTTCGTGGCAATCGTGGTAGTAAGCTGCGAATTAGAGTGCAATGTGCCAGTGCAAACCCCCAAGAGCTTATATCTCCTAAATTGTTGTTTGCTTTTTAAATTTAATTATCAGAGGAAATTTGATCAAAATGTAGATTCTCCGAGGTGTACAGTTTCTGGTTCATCCTATCAATGTATCTGTCTATATTCCTCTTTGGATCCATTCCCGTGTATGTTATTATAGAGTGTTGAGTAGACCTCTCTTTGTATTCCTTAGGTATTTTGTGATTATATATTTCCTATGTATTAGTATATGTCTGTTAACCCCCATATCCTAATTCATACATTCCTTACACCTTTCCATTTGGTTAAACATAATTTGGTTTTCTGAATCTATGCGTGTCCTTCTCTTGGAAATTATTTCATGGGTATCAATTCTTAGGTAACACCTATAAGTGATGTCATAGGATGTCTGTCTTACGGTTTCTTTCTTACTTCCAGTGTGGTGATTATCGCTAGGTCCTTCTATGGTGGTGCCAACGGCACTGTTCCATGCTTTTTCATGGCTAAGATTCCATTGTGTACATGGACGACTTCTTCTTGGTGCATTTTTCTGTTGATGCACATTTTGGTTTCTTCCAGGTTTGGCTATGGTACACCTTGCTGCAGTGCAGGATTGCCAGCCTGTGTGTTTTTGATTCTGGTCTACTCAGGTGATAGGCCCATGAGTGGGCCTACCAGATCACATGGTAGCTCCATTTTTACCCTTAAACGCACCTCCATTCTGTTCTCACGACTGGCTCTTACCAGGTTGCAACCCACCAGCAGCTAAAGGGTACGCAGTTCTCTAAAACCCCTTCAGCATTTATTTTTTGTAGACTTTTTTTGCTGATGATCATTCTGACGGCTGTCAGGTGAACGTTTGTGTACACTGGATTTGCATGGCTTTATTGATTCCTGATGTTCAGCCTTTTTCCATTCCCGTTGTTTTAAGAAAAAAGAAAGAGTGGGAGGGAGACGCAAAAGGGAGGGGATATGGAAACATGTATATGTATAACTGATTAAATTTGTTATAAAGCAAAAAATTAAAAAAAATAAAAATAAAAAATAAAAAAATAAAAAAAATTAAAAAAAAAGAAATAAGAGAGAAGGTCCTTCAGGGAGATAAAAAAAATTGCCTTAGCTATTCATGTATTTTGACTTACATGAACTTTGGATTCAGATTATCAAATTTGCTGAAGAATTCATTTTGTAATTTTATTGGAACTTATTAAATATGTAGCTTAACGTAAGGAGATATTTTTATTAAAATGT
This sequence comes from Mesoplodon mirus, assembly GCF_964341445.2. Taxonomy (NCBI): domain Eukaryota; kingdom Metazoa; phylum Chordata; class Mammalia; order Artiodactyla; family Ziphiidae; genus Mesoplodon; species Mesoplodon mirus. The sequence goes on from NC_138981.1 coordinate 147,558,832, forward strand.
GCCCTTTCTTCCTTGAAAATAATCTTTATTTATTCAGATTTTCTTATTATGCCCTTCACAAAGTTTCAGAATTTCTCTATAAAAATCTAACATTGAAAAAATTAATTTCTTGACATGTTATAATATTTGTGGGCTTCCCTGGTGGCGCCGTGGTTGAGAGTCCGCCTGCTGATGCAGGGGACGCGGGTTCATGCCCCGGTCCAGGAAGATCCCACATGCCGTGGAGCATCTGGGCCCATGAGCCATGGCCACTGTGCCTGCGCATCAGGAGCCTGTGCTCCGCGGAGGGAGAGGCCACAACAGTGAGAGGCCCGTGTACCGCAAAAAAAAAAAAGTATTTATTATATTTGCTGCTCTTGAGATTGACTTTGTATAAAAAAATTGGTAAAAGAAATACTTTTGAGTTGTTATGCTGACTTTTTATCTTACCGGAAATTTCTGCTGAATTATCTTATTCATAGTTTTTCCATTCCTTGCCTTGATTTTGATAAGATTATCATATCATTTGCAAATAATGACAAACTTTCTCTTCCTTTCAGAAGTGGGCAATGTGGTTAACATTTTAAATTTCCAAACCACAACAGATTGACTGATGTGCAGTCTATCTGACACATTCTCTAATTCTTACACTGCTTATTCTTTTCTTATTCTATTGACTAGGACTTATAGAACAATGTGCAATAGTTGTGGTCTCCAAACTTTAACTTTAAAGTTTTATCATTAAATATATTTGCTAAAGGATCTTTAAAAAATCCTTCTCTCGTTAGGTTAAGGAATTTCCTTATTTTACTAATTTACTAAGCAGTTTTTTTTCATAGATGCCTTTTCTATAGCCATTGAAATCACCATTAAAACATGTATTAATGTGATAACATTAACAGTACCTAGATTTTTTTGCTACTCATCATGACTTTATTTCTGGAATATGTACTACTTTATCATTATTAACAAATTTTGCGTTCAATTTACTTATAATTTATTTAGAAAGTTGGGATCTATTTTATGTGTGTGTATATGTATGTATGTAATTAAAAGTGGTACCTAACTCTGTTCATTTAAACACTTCCATTTAATTTTACCACTTTTGTTTATTAAGTACCTGAGAAGTAAACTATCATTTCTTCATGGGGAACCTCTCTGAACTCCAGCCTAAATTAGAGCCCTTTGTTAGCCCTCTCACTGTACCCTGTATTATAACTACGTAGTTATCTATGAAGTGGATTATTGACCGAGTCACCCACTAGGCTTTAAGTTCCATAAGGTCCGGGGATTTTATCTGTTTAACTCACTGCTGTAATCCTGGGACCTAACTTGCAATTAGTACATAGTAGACACTTTAAAAATTATCTGTAGAATGAACACATGATTAAATAAATAGTAGTTTGAAAGCTGAAAAAAAAGAAAAAAGAAAGAAAGAAAAAGAAACAGAAGACAAATGTGCATAAATTATGCCTCTTGAAACTGTCGGTTTGAAATATGGATGCCTTTGAATTTTTTTGGTCGATATACGACCCCAGGATTTGTTTTCAGTGCAGGTGTGATTTACAGGCCTGCAATTATTTTGAATATCAACTGACCATTAACGCTGGGATTAAAGCTGCTGTCGTGTGAAACGCCCACAAGGTGGCAGCTGTTCTACTTTACCAAATCTGGTTACTAGGGCAACAGAGCCTCAATGGAAGTTGTGTTCTAGGTTGTAATTTAGAATGGCGTGTGCCAGGGAAAAGCCCCTTAAGTATATGTCTCACTACTTCTTGTTCGTTTATTTAATTTAATTTTTATTTTTATCACAGCAAGTTTGATTACAAAGTTTGGCTTGTTCTAGGTGTGCAAGATGTGGTTCTTTTACACATAAACATATGTCTATTCTTCCTGGAATCCTTTTCCCATGTACGTTATGACAGGATGTTGAGTAGTCTTCTCTTGGTATTCCGTAGGTCTTTGGTGATGATATATTTCACCTGTGTTTGTATATGTCTGTTAACCCCAATATCCTAATGTATCCAATCCTCACAAATTTCCATTGGTGAACCATAAGTTTGTTGAATGAATCAGTGGTTGCCCTTCTCTGTGGAAATATCTTCACTGGTATCCATTTATAGGTAATACCTAAAAGTGATATCATACGATATGTGTCTTTCTCTTTCTGACATACTACACGTTGTGTGATTGCCTCTAGACTCATCTACAGTGCTGCAAATGACATCGTGTCCTTTTTTTCCTTGTCCAATACTCCGTCTGTACATGTACCAGTTTTCTTTGTCCACTCATATGTTGATGGACTTTTTGGTTGCTTCCATGACTTGGCAATTGTAATGCTGCGGCAATGCACATTCGCCTCCCTGTGTCTTTCCAATTCTGTCTTCTTAGGTTATAGGCCCAGGAGTGGGCCTGCTGGATCATATGGTAGAAAAATATTTACGTAGTAAAAGCACCTCCATTCTGTTCTCGTTAGTGGCTCTTACCAGGTCACATCCCACTTAAAGTTGAGGGTATGCACTTCTGCACAACACCTTCAGCATTTATTGTTTGTAGTTTTTTTTTTGCTGAAGTTTATTCTGACAAGTGTGAGCTGCTATATGTTTGTGGTTGGATTTGCATTCGTCTCATAATCCATTGAAATTGAGCTTTCTGGCATGTCCTTTTTTTATTCAAACTGTGAGTAGAGCTTACCTCTTCCAATTGTTTTCGTGAAGTATGTGTGACATTTAGAAATATTTTGGCCATTACCTCCCTAATGACATTCTGAGGGCAGGTTTCATTTACAGCCCTCCAGTACTGGTGCATATGAAGTGACCCTTAGCACAGTTTTTAAAGCTGCTGTTGCAGGTCACTGCCAGAGGGTGGCAGCATTTCTGCTTTTCACAAGCTTTTAACTAGGGAAACAGACTACCTTGCAGTGGTATTTCTCGGTTATAAATTAGAGTGGAATGTGCCTGGATAAACCCCCAAAGGTGATGTGTTTTTTTTTTACTTTTGTTTGTTTTCTAGATTGAGTTTATATTTTTTTATTGGAGTCATATTCCATTGTGTACATGGACCACTTCTTCTTTGTGCATTCCTCTGTTGATGGACATTTTCGTAGCTTCCAAGTTTTGGCTATGATAAATATTGCTGGAGGGCAGGATTGCCAGGCTGTTTTTTTCTTGTTTTGCAGTACGTAGGCCACTCACTGCCATGGCCACTCCGATTGCAGAGCACAGGCTCTGGACGCACAGGCCCAGCAGCCATAGCTCACGGGACCAGCCGCTCCACGGCATGTGTGATTTTCCCGAACCGGGGCATAAACCCGTGTCCCCTGCTTCGGCGGCGGACTCTCAACCACTGCGCCACCAGTGAAGTCCAGCCTGTGTCTTTTTGATTCTCATCCTCTCAGGCGATAGGGCCAGCAGTGGGCATGCTTGATTGAATGGTAGCTCAGTACTTACCTTTTCAATGCACCTCCTTTGTGTTTTCCTTACTGGCTCTTAGCATGTCCCACGTTGAACCAAGCCTAGGCATTTTTCCACAACCCCTTCAGCATTTATTGTTTGCAGAATTTTTGCTGATGGTCATTCTGACTGTTGTGAGCTGATAGGATTTTTGTAATTTGGATTTGCATGTCCTTAATTCTTTCTAAGGTTCATTTTTCCACACCTTTTAAAATTTCTGTTAATGAACAAATGAAAAAAACGTAGAATACAATTAACCTCTTGAAATTGTCTTCTTGAAAGGTTGCCCTCAAAATTGAATTTTTTGGTCAATATTCGCTCCCAGGATTGTTTTTGAGGGCAGGTGTCATTCACAGGCCTGTAATGAGTGTGAATATTTAGTGACCATTAGCACTGGGTTGAAAGCTGCTGTTGTGGTAAGCAGCCACTAGGCGGCAGCATTTCTCCATTCACAAATCTCGTTACTAGGGCAGCAGAGCCGTTCTGGAATCCCTGTTCCTAGGTTGTAAATTAAAATGGAATGTGCCAGGAGAAAACCCCATAAGTTTATGTTACATTATTTCTTGTTTGTTGTTTTAGTTTTTTTAATAGGGGCAATGATTAGAATATTGTTTGTCCTAGGTGTACACAATCTGGTTCATTTGTGCCTAACATATATATATATATATATATATATATATATATATATATATATATTCATGCACAGATCCCCTTCCCATGTCAATTATTGCAGAGTGTTCCATAGACCTCCCTTGCTATATGGTCGGTCTTTTTGTTATGTGTATTTAATAGGTATTTGTACACGTATGGTAACCCTAATCTTAATTTTTCCATTCCCCCCACCTTTCCTTTTAGATAAGCCTAGTTTGTTTTCTAAGTGTGTGAGTGTCTTTCTCTGTGCAAATATGTTCATTTGTGTCAGTTGTTAGATAATGCCTGTAAGTGATATCATAGGATATGTCTTTTGCTTTCCGACTTACCTCATGTTCTGTGATTATCTCTAGGCTCAACTATGGTGCCTGAAAGAGCAGTGTTTCATTGTTTTCCATGGCTAATATTCCATTGTGTACATGGACCACTTCTTCTTTTTCAACTGATATGGTGATGGACATTTTGGTTGCTTCCGTGTCTTGGCTATTGTGAAAATTCCTGCAGTGCAGCTGTTGAAGCCTGTGCCTTCTCGACTCTGGACTTGTCAGGTGAGAGTCTCAGCGGTGGGCCTGCTGAACGGAATGGTGGCTCAATTTTTACTTTTAAACGCAGCTCCTTTCTATTCTTATTATTGGCTGTCACCACTTTACATCTCACCAGCAGCTAGAGGGTACACAGTTCCCTAAAACACCTTCAGCATTTAATGTTTGTAGACTTGCAGCTGATGGTAGTTGACATGTGTGAGTTGGAATCATTTTGGAGGTTAGATTTGCATGAGTCTAATAATTACTGATGTTGAGCTTTTATCCATTTTCCTCTTTTTTGAAAATGAGTGAGTAAAACTTACCCCTCCATCCAATCTCCTTGAAAAATTTAACACTTTTGAATTTTTTTGGCCATTCCCTACCTCCGCACAATTTTTTAGGGCAGGTGTCCTTTACAGCCCTGAATCCTTGTGAATGTTAAGTGACCATTAGCTGTGGGTTCAAAGCCGCTCTTGTGGGAAACGGCCACAAGGCGGCAGCATTTCTACATTTCCAACTCTGGGATTTTGGGCCACAGAGCTTTCGTGGCAATCGTGGTAGTAAGCTGCGAATTAGAGTGCAATGTGCCAGTGCAAACCCCCAAGAGCTTATATCTCCTAAATTGTTGTTTGCTTTTTAAATTTAATTATCAGAGGAAATTTGATCAAAATGTAGATTCTCCGAGGTGTACAGTTTCTGGTTCATCCTATCAATGTATCTGTCTATATTCCTCTTTGGATCCATTCCCGTGTATGTTATTATAGAGTGTTGAGTAGACCTCTCTTTGTATTCCTTAGGTATTTTGTGATTATATATTTCCTATGTATTAGTATATGTCTGTTAACCCCCATATCCTAATTCATACATTCCTTACACCTTTCCATTTGGTTAAACATAATTTGGTTTTCTGAATCTATGCGTGTCCTTCTCTTGGAAATTATTTCATGGGTATCAATTCTTAGGTAACACCTATAAGTGATGTCATAGGATGTCTGTCTTACGGTTTCTTTCTTACTTCCAGTGTGGTGATTATCGCTAGGTCCTTCTATGGTGGTGCCAACGGCACTGTTCCATGCTTTTTCATGGCTAAGATTCCATTGTGTACATGGACGACTTCTTCTTGGTGCCTTTTTCTGTTGATGCACATTTTGGTTTCTTCCAGGTTTGGCTATGGTACACCTTGCTGCAGTGCAGGATTGCCAGCCTGTGTGTTTTTGATTCTGGTCTACTCAGGTGATAGGCCCATGAGTGGGCCTACCAGATCACATGGTAGCTCCATTTTTACCCTTAAACGCACCTCCATTCTGTTCTCACGACTGGCTCTTACCAGGTTGCAACCCACCAGCAGCTAAAGGGTACGCAGTTCTCTAAAACCCCTTCAGCATTTATTTTTTGTAGACTTTTTTTGCTGATGATCATTCTGACGGCTGTCAGGTGAACGTTTGTGTACACTGGATTTGCATGGCTTTATTGATTCCTGATGTTCAGCCTTTTTCCATTCCCGTTGTTTTAAGAAAAAAGAAAGAGTGGGAGGGAGACGCAAAAGGGAGGGGATATGGAAACATGTATATGTATAACTGATTAAATTTGTTATAAAGCAAAAAATTAAAAAAAATAAAAATAAAAAATAAAAAAATAAAAAAAAATAAAAAAAAAGAAATAAGAGAGAAGGTCCTTCAGGGAGATAAAAAAAAATTGCCTTAGCTATTCATGTATTTTGACTTACATGAACTTTGGATTCAGATTATCAAATTTGCTGAAGAATTCATTTTGTAATTTTATTGGAACTTATTAAATATGTAGCTTAACGTAAGGAGATATTTTTATCAAAATGTGCCCTTTCTTCCTTGAAAATAATCTTTATTTATTCAGATTTTCTTATTATGCCCTTCACAAAATTTCAGAATTTCTCTATAAAAATCTAACATTGAAAAAATTAATTTCTTGACATGTTATAATATTTGTGGGCTTCCCTGGTGGCGCCGTGGTTGAGAGTCCGCCTGCTGATGCAGGGGACGCGGGTTCATGCCCCGGTCCAGGAAGATCCCACATGCCGTGGAGCGTCTGGGCCCATGAGCCATGGCCACTGTGCCTGCGCATCAGGAGCCTGTGCTCCGCGGCGGGAGAGGCCACAACAGTGAGAGGCCCGTGTACCGCAAAAAAAAAAAGTATTTATTATATTTGCTGCTCTTGAGAATGACTTGGTATAAAAAAAATTGGTAAAAGAAATACTTTTGAGTTGTTATGCTGACTTTTTATCTTACCGGAAATTTCTGCTGAATTATCTTATTCATAGTTTTTCCATTCCTTGCCTTGATTTTGATAAGATTATCATATCATTTGCAAATAATGACAAACTTTCTCTTCCTTTCAGAAGTGGGCAATGTGGTTAACATTTTAAATTTCCAAACCACAACAGATTGACTGATGTGCAGTCTATCTGACACATTCTCTAATTCTTACACTGCTTATTCTTTTCTTATTCTATTGACTAGGACTTATAGAACAATGTGCAATAGTTGTGGTCTCCAAACTTTAACTTTAAAGTTTTATCATTAAATATATTTGCTAAAGGATCTTTAAAAAATCCTTCTCTCGTTAGGTTAAGGAATTTCCTTATTTTACTAATTTACTAAGCAGTTTTTTTTCATAGATGCCTTTTCTATAGCCATTGAAATCACCATTAAAACATGTATTAATGTGATAACATTAACAGTACCTAGATTTTTTTGCTACTCATCATGACTTTATTTCTGGAATATGTACTACTTTATCATTATTAACAAATTTTGCGTTCAATTTACTTATAATTTATTTAGAAAGTTGGGATCTATTTTATGTGTGTGTATATGTATGTATGTAATTAAAAGTGGTACCTAACTCTGTTCATTTAAACACTTCCATTTAATTTTACCACTTTTGTTTATTAAGTACCTGAGAAGTAAACTATCATTTCTTCATGGGGAACCTCTCTGAACTCCAGCCTAAATTAGAGCCCTTTGTTAGCCCTCTCACTGTACCCTGTATTATAACTACGTAGTTATCTATGAAGTGGATTATTGACCGAGTCACCCACTAGGCTTTAAGTTCCATAAGGTCCGGGGATTTTATCTGTTTAACTCACTGCTGTAATCCTGGGACCTAACTTGCAATTAGTACATAGTAGACACTTTAAAAATTATCTGTAGAATGAACACATGATTAAATAAATAGTAGTTTGAAAGCTGAAAAAAAAGAAAAAAGAAAGAAAGAAAAAGAAACAGAAGACAAATGTGCATAAATTATGCCTCTTGAAACTGTCGGTTTGAAATATGGATGCCTTTGAATTTTTTTGGTCGATATACGACCCCAGGATTTGTTTTCAGTGCAGGTGTGATTTACAGGCCTGCAATTATTTTGAATATCAACTGACCATTAACGCTGGGATTAAAGCTGCTGTCGTGTGAAACGCCCACAAGGTGGCAGCTGTTCTACTTTACCAAATCTGGTTACTAGGGCAACAGAGCCTCAATGGAAGTTGTGTTCTAGGTTGTAATTTAGAATGGCGTGTGCCAGGGAAAAGCCCCTTAAGTATATGTCTCACTACTTCTTGTTCGTTTATTTAATTTAATTTTTATTTTTATCACAGCAAGTTTGATTACAAAGTTTGGCTTGTTCTAGGTGTGCAAGATGTGGTTCTTTTACACATAAACATATGTCTATTCTTCCTGGAATCCTTTTCCCATGTACGTTATGACAGGATGTTGAGTAGTCTTCTCTTGGTATTCCGTAGGTCTTTGGTGATGATATATTTCACCTGTGTTTGTATATGTCTGTTAACCCCAATATCCTAATGTATCCAATCCTCACAAATTTCCATTGGTGAACCATAAGTTTGTTGAATGAATCAGTGGTTGCCCTTCTCTGTGGAAATATCTTCACTGGTATCCATTTATAGGTAATACCTAAAAGTGATATCATACGATATGTGTCTTTCTCTTTCTGACATACTACACGTTGTGTGATTGCCTCTAGACTCATCTACAGTGCTGCAAATGACATCGTGTCCTTTTTTTCCTTGTCCAATACTCCGTCTGTACATGTACCAGTTTTCTTTGTCCACTCATATGTTGATGGACTTTTTGGTTGCTTCCATGACTTGGCAATTGTAATGCTGCGGCAATGCACATTCGCCTCCCTGTGTCTTTCCAATTCTGTCTTCTTAGGTTATAGGCCCAGGAGTGGGCCTGCTGGATCATATGGTAGAAAAATATTTACGTAGTAAAAGCACCTCCATTCTGTTCTCGTTAGTGGCTCTTACCAGGTCACATCCCACTTAAAGTTGAGGGTATGCACTTCTGCACAACACCTTCAGCATTTATTGTTTGTAGTTTTTTTTTGCTGAAGTTTATTCTGACAAGTGTGAGCTGCTATATGTTTGTGGTTGGATTTGCATTCGTCTCATAATCCATTGAAATTGAGCTTTCTGGCATGTCCTTTTTTTATTCAAACTGTGAGTAGAGCTTACCTCTTCCAATTGTTTTCGTGAAGTATGTGTGACATTTAGAAATATTTTGGCCATTACCTCCCTAATGACATTCTGAGGGCAGGTTTCATTTACAGCCCTCCAGTACTGGTGCATATGAAGTGACCCTTAGCACAGTTTTTAAAGCTGCTGTTGCAGGTCACTGCCAGAGGGTGGCAGCATTTCTGCTTTTCACAAGCTTTTAACTAGGGAAACAGACTACCTTGCAGTGGTATTTCTCGGTTATAAATTAGAGTGGAATGTGCCTGGATAAACCCCCAAAGGTGATGTGTTTTTTTTTTTTACTTTTGTTTGTTTTCTAGATTGAGTTTATATTTTTTTATTGGAGTCATATTCCATTGTGTACATGGACCACTTCTTCTTTGTGCATTCCTCTGTTGATGGACATTTTCGTAGCTTCCAAGTTTTGGCTATGATAAATATTGCTGGAGGGCAGGATTGCCAGGCTGTTTTTTTCTTGTTTTGCAGTACGTAGGCCACTCACTGCCATGGCCACTCCGATTGCAGAGCACAGGCTCTGGACGCACAGGCCCAGCAGCCATAGCTCACGGGACCAGCCGCTCCACGGCATGTGTGATTTTCCCGAACCGGGGCATAAACCCGTGTCCCCTGCTTCGGCGGCGGACTCTCAACCACTGCGCCACCAGTGAAGTCCAGCCTGTGTCTTTTTGATTCTCATCCTCTCAGGCGATAGGGCCAGCAGTGGGCATGCTTGATTGAATGGTAGCTCAGTACTTACCTTTTCAATGCACCTCCTTTGTGTTTTCCTTACTGGCTCTTAGCATGTCCCACGTTGAACCAAGCCTAGGCATTTTTCCACAACCCCTTCAGCATTTATTGTTTGCAGAATTTTTGCTGATGGTCATTCTGACTGTTGTGAGCTGATAGGATTTTTGTAATTTGGATTTGCATGTCCTTAATTCTTTCTAAGGTTCATTTTTCCACACCTTTTAAAATTTCTGTTAATGAACAAATGAAAAAAACGTAGAATACAATTAACCTCTTGAAATTGTCTTCTTGAAAGGTTGCCCTCAAAATTGAATGTTTTGGTCAATATTCGCTCCCAGGATTGTTTTTGAGGGCAGGTGTCATTCACAGGCCTGTAATGAGTGTGAATATTTATTGACCATTAGCACTGGGTTTAAAGCTGCTGTTGTGGTAAGCAGCCACTAGGCGGCAGCATTTCTCCATTCACAAATCTCGTTACTAGGGCAGCAGAGCCGTTCTGGAATCCCTGTTCCTAGGTTGTAAATTAAAATGGAATGTGCCAGGAGAAAACCCCATAAGTTTATGTTACATTATTTCTTGTTTGTTGTTTTAGTTTTTTTAATAGGGGCAATGATTAGAATATTGTTTGTCCTAGGTGTACACAATCTGGTTCATTTGTGCCTAACATATATATATATATATATATATATATATATATATATATATATTCATGCACAGATCCCCTTCCCATGTCAATTATTGCAGAGTGTTCCATAGACCTCCCTTGCTATATGGTCGGTCTTTTTGTTATGTGTATTTAATAGGTATTTGTACACGTATGGTAACCCTAATCTTAATTTTTCCATTCCCCCCACCTTTCCTTTTAGATAAGCCTAGTTTGTTTTCTAAGTGTGTGAGTGTCTTTCTCTGTGCAAATATGTTCATTTGTGTCAGTTGTTAGATAATGCCTGTAAGTGATATCATAGGATATGTCTTTTGCTTTCCGACTTACCTCATGTTCTGTGATTATCTCTAGGCTCAACTATGGTGCCTGAAAGAGCAGTGTTTCATTGTTTTCCATGGCTAATATTCCATTGTGTACATGGACCACTTCTTCTTTTTCAACTGATATGGTGATGGACATTTTGGTTGCTTCCGTGTCTTGGCTATTGTGAAAATTCCTGCAGTGCAGCTGTTGAAGCCTGTGCCTTCTCGACTCTGGACTTGTCAGGTGAGAGTCTCAGCGGTGGGCCTGCTGAACGGAATGGTGGCTCAATTTTTACTTTTAAACGCAGCTCCTTTCTATTCTTATTATTGGCTGTCACCACTTTACATCTCACCAGCAGCTAGAGGGTACACAGTTCCCTAAAACACCTTCAGCATTTAATGTTTGTAGACTTGCAGCTGATGGTAGTTGACATGTGTGAGTTGGAATCATTTTGGAGGTTAGATTTGCATGAGTCTAATAATTACTGATGTTGAGCTTTTATCCATTTTCCTCTTTTTTGAAAATGAGTGAGTAAAACTTACCCCTCCATCCAATCTCCTTGAAAAATTTAACACTTTTGAATTTTTTTGGCCATTCCCTACCTCCGCACAATTTTTTAGGGCAGGTGTCCTTTACAGCCCTGAATCCTTGTGAATGTTAAGTGACCATTAGCTGTGGGTTCAAAGCCGCTCTTGTGGGAAACGGCCACAAGGCGGCAGCATTTCTACATTTCCAACTCTGGGATTTGGGGCCACAGAGCTTTCGTGGCAATCGTGGTAGTAAGCTGCGAATTAGAGTGCAATGTGCCAGTGCAAACCCCCAAGAGCTTATATCTCCTAAATTGTTGTTTGCTTTTTAAATTTAATTATCAGAGGAAATTTGATCAAAATGTAGATTCTCCGAGGTGTACAGTTTCTGGTTCATCCTATCAATGTATCTGTCTATATTCCTCTTTGGATCCATTCCCGTGTATGTTATTATAGAGTGTTGAGTAGACCTCTCTTTGTATTCCTTAGGTATTTTGTGATTATATATTTCCTATGTATTAGTATATGTCTGTTAACCCCCATATCCTAATTCATACATTCCTTACACCTTTCTATTTGGTTAAACATAATTTGGTTTTCTGAATCTATGCGTGTCCTTCTCTTGGAAATTATTTCATGGGTATCAATTCTTAGGTAACACCTATAAGTGATGTCATAGGATGTCTGTCTTACGGTTTCTTTCTTACTTCCAGTGTGGTGATTATCGCTAGGTCCTTCTATGGTGGTGCCAACGGCACTGTTCCATGCTTTTTCATGGCTAAGATTCCATTGTGTACATGGACGACTTCTTCTTGGTGCATTTTTCTGTTGATGCACATTTTGGTTTCTTCCAGGTTTGGCTATGGTACACCTTGCTGCAGTGCAGGATTGCCAGCCTGTGTGTTTTTGATTCTGGTCTACTCAGGTGATAGGCCCATGAGTGGGCCTACCAGATCACATGGTAGCTCCATTTTTACCCTTAAACGCACCTCCATTCTGTTCTCACGACTGGCTCTTACCAGGTTGCAACCCACCAGCAGCTAAAGGGTACGCAGTTCTCTAAAACCCCTTCAGCATTTATTTTTTGTAGACTTTTTTTGCTGATGATCATTCTGACGGCTGTCAGGTGAACGTTTGTGTACACTGGATTTGCATGGCTTTATTGATTCCTGATGTTCAGCCTTTTTCCATTCCCGTTGTTTTAAGAAAAAAGGAAGAGTGGGAGGGAGACGCAAAAGGGAGGGGATATGGAAACATGTATATGTATAACTGATTAAATTTGTTATAAAGCAAAAAATTAAAAAAAATAAAAATAAAAAATAAAAAAATAAAAAAAATTAAAAAAAAAAGAAATAAGAGAGAAGGTCCTTCAGGGAGATAAAAAAAAATTGCCTTAGCTATTCATGTATTTTGACTTACATGAACTTTGGATTCAGATTATCAAATTTGCTGAAGAATTCATTTTGTAATTTTATTGGAACTTATTAAATATGTAGCTTAACGTAAGGAGATATTTTTATCAAAATGTGCCCTTTCTTCCTTGAAAATAATCTTTATTTATTCAGATTTTCTTATTATGCCCTTCACAAAATTTCAGAATTTCTCTATAAAAATCTAACATTGAAAAAATTAATTTCTTGACATGTTATAATATTTTTGGGCTTCCCTGGTGGCGCCGTGGTTGAGAGTCCGCCTGCTGATGCAGGGGACGCGGGTTCATGCCCCGGTCCAGGAAGATCCCACATGCCGTGGAGCGTCTGGGCCCATGAGCCATGGCCACTGTGCCTGCGCATCAGGAGCCTGTGCTCCGTGGCGGGAGAGGCTACAACAGTGAGAGGCCCGTGTACCGCAAAAAAAAAAAGTATTTATTATATTTGCTGCTCTTGAGAATGACTTGGTATAAAAAAAATTGGTAAAAGAAATACTTTTGAGTTGTTATGCTGACTTTTTATCTTACCGGAAATTTCTGCTGAATTATCTTATTCATAGTTTTTCCATTCCTTGCCTTGATTTTGATAAGATTATCATATCATTTGCAAATAATGACAAACTTTCTCTTCCTTTCAGAAGTGGGCAATGTGGTTAACATTTTAAATTTCCAAACCACAACAGATTGACTGATGTGCAGTCTATCTGACACATTCTCTAATTCTTACACTGCTTATTCTTTTCTTATTCTATTGACTAGGACTTATAGAACAATGTGCAATAGTTGTGGTCTCCAAACTTTAACTTTAAAGTTTTATCATTAAATATATTTGCTAAAGGATCTTTAAAAAATCCTTCTCTCGTTAGGTTAAGGAATTTCCTTATTTTACTAATTTACTAAGCAGTTTTTTTTCATAGATGCCTTTTCTATAGCCATTGAAATCACCATTAAAACATGTATTAATGTGATAACATTAACAGTACCTAGATTTTTTTGCTACTCATCATGACTTTATTTCTGGAATATGTACTACTTTATCATTATTAACAAATTTTGCGTTCAATTTACTTATAATTTATTTAGAAAGTTGGGATCTATTTTATGTGTGTGTATATGTATGTATGTAATTAAAAGTGGTACCTAACTCTGTTCATTTAAACACTTCCATTTAATTTTACCACTTTTGTTTATTAAGTACCTGAGAAGTAAACTATCATTTCTTCATGGGGAACCTCTCTGAACTCCAGCCTAAATTAGAGCCCTTTGTTAGCCCTCTCACTGTACCCTGTATTATAACTACGTAGTTATCTATGAAGTGGATTATTGACCGAGTCACCCACTAGGCTTTAAGTTCCATAAGGTCCGGGGATTTTATCTGTTTAACTCACTGCTGTAATCCTGGGACCTAACTTGCAATTAGTACATAGTAGACACTTTAAAAATTATCTGTAGAATGAACACATGATTAAATAAATAGTAGTTTGAAAGCTGAAAAAAAAGAAAAAAGAAAGAAAGAAAAAGAAACAGAAGACAAATGTGCATAAATTATGCCTCTTGAAACTGTCGGTTTGAAATATGGATGCCTTTGAATTTTTTTGGTCGATATACGACCCCAGGATTTGTTTTCAGTGCAGGTGTGATTTACAGGCCTGCAATTATTTTGAATATCAACTGACCATTAACGCTGGGATTAAAGCTGCTGTCGTGTGAAACGCCCACAAGGTGGCAGCTGTTCTACTTTACCAAATCTGGTTACTAGGGCAACAGAGCCTCAATGGAAGTTGTGTTCTAGGTTGTAATTTAGAATGGCGTGTGCCAGGGAAAAGCACCTTAAGTATATGTCTCACTACTTCTTGTTCGTTTATTTAATTTAATTTTTATTTTTATCACAGCAAGTTTGATTACAAAGTTTGGCTTGTTCTAGGTGTGCAAGATGTGGTTCTTTTACACATAAACATATGTCTATTCTTCCTGGAATCCTTTTCCCATGTACGTTATGACAGGATGTTGAGTAGTCTTCTCTTGGTATTCCGTAGGTCTTTGGTGATGATATATTTCACCTGTGTTTGTATATGTCTGTTAACCCCAATATCCTAATGTATCCAATCCTCACAAATTTCCATTGGTGAACCATAAGTTTGTTGAATGAATCAGTGGTTGCCCTTCTCTGTGGAAATATCTTCACTGGTATCCATTTACAGGTAATACCTAAAAGTGATATCATACGATATGTGTCTTTCTCTTTCTGACATACTACACGTTGTGTGATTGCCTCTAGACTCATCTACAGTGCTGCAAATGACATCGTGTCCTTTTTTTCCTTGTCCAATACTCCGTCTGTACATGTACCAGTTTTCTTTGTCCACTCATATGTTGATGGACTTTTTGGTTGCTTCCATGACTTGGCAATTGTAATGCTGCGGCAATGCACATTCGCCTCCCTGTGTCTTTCCAATTCTGTCTTCTTAGGTTATAGGCCCAGGAGTGGGCCTGCTGGATCATATGGTAGAAAAATATTTACGTAGTAAAAGCACCTCCATTCTGTTCTCGTTAGTGGCTCTTACCAGGTCACATCCCACTTAAAGTTGAGGGTATGCACTTCTGCACAACACCTTCAGCATTTATTGTTTGTAGTTTTTTTTTGCTGAAGTTTATTCTGACAAGTGTGAGCTGCTATATGTTTGTGGTTGGATTTGCATTCGTCTCATAATCCATTGAAATTGAGCTTTCTGGCATGTCCTTTTTTTATTCAAACTGTGAGTAGAGCTTACCTCTTCCAATTGTTTTCGTGAAGTATGTGTGACATTTAGAAATATTTTGGCCATTACCTCCCTAATGACATTCTGAGGGCAGGTTTCATTTACAGCCCTCCAGTACTGGTGCATATGAAGTGACCCTTAGCACAGTTTTTAAAGCTGCTGTTGCAGGTCACTGCCAGAGGGTGGCAGCATTTCTGCTTTTCACAAGCTTTTAACTAGGGAAACAGACTACCTTGCAGTGGTATTTCTCGGTTATAAATTAGAGTGGAATGTGCCTGGATAAACCCCCAAAGGTGATGTGTTTTTTTTTTACTTTTGTTTGTTTTCTAGATTGAGTTTATATTTTTTTATTGGAGTCATATTCCATTGTGTACATGGACCACTTCTTCTTTGTGCATTCCTCTGTTGATGGACATTTTCGTAGCTTCCAAGTTTTGGCTATGATAAATATTGCTGGAGGGCAGGATTGCCAGGCTGTTTTTTTCTTGTTTTGCAGTACGTAGGCCACTCACTGCCATGGCCACTCCGATTGCAGAGCACAGGCTCTGGACGCACAGGCCCAGCAGCCATAGCTCACGGGACCAGCCGCTCCACGGCATGTGTGATTTTCCCGAACCGGGGCATAAACCCGTGTCCCCTGCTTCGGCGGCGGACTCTCAACCACTGCGCCACCAGTGAAGTCCAGCCTGTGTCTTTTTGATTCTCATCCTCTCAGGCGATAGGGCCAGCAGTGGGCATGCTTGATTGAATGGTAGCTCAGTACTTACCTTTTCAATGCACCTCCTTTGTGTTTTCCTTACTGGCTCTTAGCATGTCCCACGTTGAACCAAGCCTAGGCATTTCTCCACAACCCCTTCAGCATTTATTGTTTGCAGAATTTTTGCTGATGGTCATTCTGACTGTTGTGAGCTGATAGGATTTTTGTAATTTGGATTTGCATGTCCTTAATTCTTTCTAAGGTTCATTTTTCCACACCTTTTAAAATTTCTGTTAATGAACAAATGAAAAAAACGTAGAATACAATTAACCTCTTGAAATTGTCTTCTTGAAAGGTTGCCCTCAAAATTGAATTTTTTGGTCAATATTCGCTCCCAGGATTGTTTTTGAGGGCAGGTGTCATTCACAGGCCTGTAATGAGTGTGAATATTTAGTGACCATTAGCACTGGGTTGAAAGCTGCTGTTGTGGTAAGCAGCCACTAGGCGGCAGCATTTCTCCATTCACAAATCTCGTTACTAGGGCAGCAGAGCCGTTCTGGAATCCCTGTTCCTAGGTTGTAAATTAAAATGGAATGTGCCAGGAGAAAACCCCATAAGTTTATGTTACATTATTTCTTGTTTGTTGTTTTAGTTTTTTTAATAGGGGCAATGATTAGAATATTGTTTGTCCTAGGTGTACACAATCTGGTTCATTTGTGCCTAACATATATATATATATATATATATATATATATATATATATATATATATATATATATATATATATATATATATATATATATATATTCATGCACAGATCCCCTTCCCATGTCAATTATTGCAGAGTGTTCCATAGACCTCCCTTGCTATATGGTCGGTCTTTTTGTTATGTGTATTTAATAGGTATTTGTACACGTATGGTAACCCTAATCTTAATTTTTCCATTCCCCCCACCTTTCCTTTTAGATAAGCCTAGTTTGTTTTCTAAGTGTGTGAGTGTCTTTCTCTGTGCAAATATGTTCATTTGTGTCAGTTGTTAGATAATGCCTGTAAGTGATATCATAGGATATGTCTTTTGCTTTCCGACTTACCTCATGTTCTGTGATTATCTCTAGGCTCAACTATGGTGCCTGAAAGAGCAGTGTTTCATTGTTTTCCATGGCTAATATTCCATTGTGTACATGGACCACTTCTTCTTTTTCAACTGATATGGTGATGGACATTTTGGTTGCTTCCGTGTCTTGGCTATTGTGAAAATTCCTGCAGTGCAGCTGTTGAAGCCTGTGCCTTCTCGACTCTGGACTTGTCAGGTGAGAGTCTCAGCGGTGGGCCTGCTGAACGGAATGGTGGCTCAATTTTTACTTTTAAACGCAGCTCCTTTCTATTCTTATTATTGGCTGTCACCACTTTACATCTCACCAGCAGCTAGAGGGTACACAGTTCCCTAAAACACCTTCAGCATTTAATGTTTGTAGACTTGCAGCTGATGGTAGTTGACATGTGTGAGTTGGAATCATTTTGGAGGTTAGATTTGCATGAGTCTAATAATTACTGATGTTGAGCTTTTATCCATTTTCCTCTTTTTTGAAAATGAGTGAGTAAAACTTACCCCTCCATCCAATCTCCTTGAAAAATTTAACACTTTTGAATTTTTTTGGCCATTCCCTACCTCCGCACAATTTTTTAGGGCAGGTGTCCTTTACAGCCCTGAATCCTTGTGAATGTTAAGTGACCATTAGCTGTGGGTTCAAAGCCGCTCTTGTGGGAAACGGCCACAAGGCGGCAGCATTTCTACATTTCCAACTCTGGGATTTGGGGCCACAGAGCTTTCGTGGCAATCGTGGTAGTAAGCTGCGAATTAGAGTGCAATGTGCCAGTGCAAACCCCCAAGAGCTTATATCTCCTAAATTGTTGTTTGCTTTTTAAATTTAATTATCAGAGGAAATTTGATCAAAATGTAGATTCTCCGAGGTGTACAGTTTCTGGTTCATCCTATCAATGTATCTGTCTATATTCCTCTTTGGATCCATTCCCGTGTATGTTATTATAGAGTGTTGAGTAGACCTCTCTTTGTATTCCTTAGGTATTTTGTGATTATATATTTCCTATGTATTAGTATATGTCTGTTAACCCCCATATCCTAATTCATACATTCCTTACACCTTTCCATTTGGTTAAACATAATTTGGTTTTCTGAATCTATGCGTGTCCTTCTCTTGGAAATTATTTCATGGGTATCAATTCTTAGGTAACACCTATAAGTGATGTCATAGGATGTCTGTCTTACGGTTTCTTTCTTACTTCCAGTGTGGTGATTATCGCTAGGTCCTTCTATGGTGGTGCCAACGGCACTGTTCCATGCTTTTTCATGGCTAAGATTCCATTGTGTACATGGACGACTTCTTCTTGGTGCATTTTTCTGTTGATGCACATTTTGGTTTCTTCCAGGTTTGGCTATGGTACACCTTGCTGCAGTGCAGGATTGCCAGCCTGTGTGTTTTTGATTCTGGTCTACTCAGGTGATAGGCCCATGAGTGGGCCTACCAGATCACATGGTAGCTCCATTTTTACCCTTAAACGCACCTCCATTCTGTTCTCACGACTGGCTCTTACCAGGTTGCAACCCACCAGCAGCTAAAGGGTACGCAGTTCTCTAAAACCCCTTCAGCATTTATTTTTTGTAGACTTTTTTTGCTGATGATCATTCTGACGGCTGTCAGGTGAACGTTTGTGTACACTGGATTTGCATGGCTTTATTGATTCCTGATGTTCAGCCTTTTTCCATTCCCGTTGTTTTAAGAAAAAAGAAAGAGTGGGAGGGAGACGCAAAAGGGAGGGGATATGGAAACATGTATATGTATAACTGATTAAATTTGTTATAAAGCAAAAAATTAAAAAAAATAAAAATAAAAAATAAAAAAATAAAAAAAATTAAAAAAAAAGAAATAAGAGAGAAGGTCCTTCAGGGAGATAAAAAAAATTGCCTTAGCTATTCATGTATTTTGACTTACATGAACTTTGGATTCAGATTATCAAATTTGCTGAAGAATTCATTTTGTAATTTTATTGGAACTTATTAAATATGTAGCTTAACGTAAGGAGATATTTTTATTAAAATGTGCCCTTTCTTCCTTGAAAATAATCTTTATTTATTCAGATTTTCTTATTATGCCCTTCACAAAGTTTCAGAATTTCTCTATAAAAATCTAACATTGAAAAAATTAATTTCTTGACATGTTATAATATTTGTGGGCTTCCCTGGTGGCGCCGTGGTTGAGAGTCCGCCTGCTGATGCAGGGGACGCGGGTTCATGCCCCGGTCCAGGAAGATCCCACATGCCGTGGAGCATCTGGGCCCATGAGCCATGGCCACTGTGCCTGCGCATCAGGAGCCTGTGCTCCGCGGAGGGAGAGGCCACAACAGTGAGAGGCCCGTGTACCGCAAAAAAAAAAAAGTATTTATTATATTTGCTGCTCTTGAGATTGACTTTGTATAAAAAAATTGGTAAAAGAAATACTTTTGAGTTGTTATGCTGACTTTTTATCTTACCGGAAATTTCTGCTGAATTATCTTATTCATAGTTTTTCCATTCCTTGCCTTGATTTTGATAAGATTATCATATCATTTGCAAATAATGACAAACTTTCTCTTCCTTTCAGAAGTGGGCAATGTGGTTAACATTTTAAATTTCCAAACCACAACAGATTGACTGATGTGCAGTCTATCTGACACATTCTCTAATTCTTACACTGCTTATTCTTTTCTTATTCTATTGACTAGGACTTATAGAACAATGTGCAATAGTTGTGGTCTCCAAACTTTAACTTTAAAGTTTTATCATTAAATATATTTGCTAAAGGATCTTTAAAAAATCCTTCTCTCGTTAGGTTAAGGAATTTCCTTATTTTACTAATTTACTAAGCAGTTTTTTTTCATAGATGCCTTTTCTATAGCCATTGAAATCACCATTAAAACATGTATTAATGTGATAACATTAACAGTACCTAGATTTTTTTGCTACTCATCATGACTTTATTTCTGGAATATGTACTACTTTATCATTATTAACAAATTTTGCGTTCAATTTACTTATAATTTATTTAGAAAGTTGGGATCTATTTTATGTGTGTGTATATGTATGTATGTAATTAAAAGTGGTACCTAACTCTGTTCATTTAAACACTTCCATTTAATTTTACCACTTTTGTTTATTAAGTACCTGAGAAGTAAACTATCATTTCTTCATGGGGAACCTCTCTGAACTCCAGCCTAAATTAGAGCCCTTTGTTAGCCCTCTCACTGTACCCTGTATTATAACTACGTAGTTATCTATGAAGTGGATTATTGACCGAGTCACCCACTAGGCTTTAAGTTCCATAAGGTCCGGGGATTTTATCTGTTTAACTCACTGCTGTAATCCTGGGACCTAACTTGCAATTAGTACATAGTAGACACTTTAAAAATTATCTGTAGAATGAACACATGATTAAATAAATAGTAGTTTGAAAGCTGAAAAAAAAGAAAAAAGAAAGAAAGAAAAAGAAACAGAAGACAAATGTGCATAAATTATGCCTCTTGAAACTGTCGGTTTGAAATATGGATGCCTTTGAATTTTTTTGGTCGATATACGACCCCAGGATTTGTTTTCAGTGCAGGTGTGATTTACAGGCCTGCAATTATTTTGAATATCAACTGACCATTAACGCTGGGATTAAAGCTGCTGTCGTGTGAAACGCCCACAAGGTGGCAGCTGTTCTACTTTACCAAATCTGGTTACTAGGGCAACAGAGCCTCAATGGAAGTTGTGTTCTAGGTTGTAATTTAGAATGGCGTGTGCCAGGGAAAAGCACCTTAAGTATATGTCTCACTACTTCTTGTTCGTTTATTTAATTTAATTTTTATTTTTATCACAGCAAGTTTGATTACAAAGTTTGGCTTGTTCTAGGTGTGCAAGATGTGGTTCTTTTACACATAAACATATGTCTATTCTTCCTGGAATCCTTTTCCCATGTACGTTATGACAGGATGTTGAGTAGTCTTCTCTTGGTATTCCGTAGGTCTTTGGTGATGATATATTTCACCTGTGTTTGTATATGTCTGTTAACCCCAATATCCTAATGTATCCAATCCTCACAAATTTCCATTGGTGAACCATAAGTTTGTTGAATGAATCAGTGGTTGCCCTTCTCTGTGGAAATATCTTCACTGGTATCCATTTACAGGTAATACCTAAAAGTGATATCATACGATATGTGTCTTTCTCTTTCTGACATACTACACGTTGTGTGATTGCCTCTAGACTCATCTACAGTGCTGCAAATGACATCGTGTCCTTTTTTTCCTTGTCCAATACTCCGTCTGTACATGTACCAGTTTTCTTTGTCCACTCATATGTTGATGGACTTTTTGGTTGCTTCCATGACTTGGCAATTGTAATGCTGCGGCAATGCACATTCGCCTCCCTGTGTCTTTCCAATTCTGTCTTCTTAGGTTATAGGCCCAGGAGTGGGCCTGCTGGATCATATGGTAGAAAAATATTTACGTAGTAAAAGCACCTCCATTCTGTTCTCGTTAGTGGCTCTTACCAGGTCACATCCCACTTAAAGTTGAGGGTATGCACTTCTGCACAACACCTTCAGCATTTATTGTTTGTAGTTTTTGTTTTTGCTGAAGTTTATTCTGACAAGTGTGAGCTGCTATATGTTTGTGGTTGGATTTGCATTCGTCTCATAATCCATTGAAATTGAGCTTTCTGGCATGTCCTTTTTTTATTCAAACTGTGAGTAGAGCTTACCTCTTCCAATTGTTTTCGTGAAGTATGTGTGACATTTAGAAATATTTTGGCCATTACCTCCCTAATGACATTCTGAGGGCAGGTTTCATTTACAGCCCTCCAGTACTGGTGCATATGAAGTGACCCTTAGCACAGTTTTTAAAGCTGCTGTTGCAGGTCACTGCCAGAGGGTGGCAGCATTTCTGCTTTTCACAAGCTTTTAACTAGGGAAACAGACTACCTTGCAGTGGTATTTCTCGGTTATAAATTAGAGTGGAATGTGCCTGGATAAACCCCCAAAGGTGATGTGTTTTTTTTTTTACTTTTGTTTGTTTTCTAGATTGAGTTTATATTTTTTTATTGGAGTCATATTCCATTGTGTACATGGACCACTTCTTCTTTGTGCATTCCTCTGTTGATGGACATTTTCGTAGCTTCCAAGTTTTGGCTATGATAAATATTGCTGGAGGGCAGGATTGCCAGGCTGTTTTTTTCTTGTTTTGCAGTACGTAGGCCACTCACTGCCATGGCCACTCCGATTGCAGAGCACAGGCTCTGGACGCACAGGCCCAGCAGCCATAGCTCACGGGACCAGCCGCTCCACGGCATGTGTGATTTTCCCGAACCGGGGCATAAACCCGTGTCCCCTGCTTCGGCGGCGGACTCTCAACCACTGCGCCACCAGTGAAGTCCAGCCTGTGTCTTTTTGATTCTCATCCTCTCAGGCGATAGGGCCAGCAGTGGGCATGCTTGATTGAATGGTAGCTCAGTACTTACCTTTTCAATGCACCTCCTTTGTGTTTTCCTTACTGGCTCTTAGCATGTCCCACGTTGAACCAAGCCTAGGCATTTTTCCACAACCCCTTCAGCATTTATTGTTTGCAGAATTTTTGCTGATGGTCATTTTGACTGTTGTGAGCTGATAGGATTTTTGTAATTTGGATTTGCATGTCCTTAATTCTTTCTAAGGTTCATTTTTCCACACCTTTTAAAATTTCTGTTAATGAACAAATGAAAAAAACGTAGAATACAATTAACCTCTTGAAATTGTCTTCTTAAAAGGTTGCCCTCAAAATTGAATTTTTTGGTCAATATTCGCTCCCAGGATTGTTTTTGAGGGCAGGTGTCATTCACAGGCCTGTAATGAGTGTGAATATTTAGTGACCATTAGCACTGGGTTGAAAGCTGCTGTTGTGGTAAGCAGCCACTAGGCGGCAGCATTTCTCCATTCACAAATCTCGTTACTAGGGCAGCAGAGCCGTTCTGGAATCCCTGTTCCTAGGTTGTAAATTAAAATGGAATGTGCCAGGAGAAAACCCCATAAGTTTATGTTACATTATTTCTTGTTTGTTGTTTTAGTTTTTTTAATAGGGGCAATGATTAGAATATTGTTTGTCCTAGGTGTACACAATCTGGTTCATTTGTGCCTAACATATATATATATATATATATATATATATATATATATATATATATATATATATATATATATATATATATATATATATATATATATTCATGCACAGATCCCCTTCCCATGTCAATTATTGCAGAGTGTTCCATAGACCTCCCTTGCTATATGGTCGGTCTTTTTGTTATGTGTATTTAATAGGTATTTGTACACGTATGGTAACCCTAATCTTAATTTTTCCATTCCCCCCACCTTTCCTTTTAGATAAGCCTAGTTTGTTTTCTAAGTGTGTGAGTGTCTTTCTCTGTGCAAATATGTTCATTTGTGTCAGTTGTTAGATAATGCCTGTAAGTGATATCATAGGATATGTCTTTTGCTTTCCGACTTACCTCATGTTCTGTGATTATCTCTAGGCTCAACTATGGTGCCTGAAAGAGCAGTGTTTCATTGTTTTCCATGGCTAATATTCCATTGTGTACATGGACCACTTCTTCTTTTTCAACTGATATGGTGATGGACATTTTGGTTGCTTCCGTGTCTTGGCTATTGTGAAAATTCCTGCAGTGCAGCTGTTGAAGCCTGTGCCTTCTCGACTCTGGACTTGTCAGGTGAGAGTCTCAGCGGTGGGCCTGCTGAACGGAATGGTGGCTCAATTTTTACTTTTAAACGCAGCTCCTTTCTATTCTTATTATTGGCTGTCACCACTTTACATCTCACCAGCAGCTAGAGGGTACACAGTTCCCTAAAACACCTTCAGCATTTAATGTTTGTAGACTTGCAGCTGATGGTAGTTGACATGTGTGAGTTGGAATCATTTTGGAGGTTAGATTTGCATGAGTCTAATAATTACTGATGTTGAGCTTTTATCCATTTTCCTCTTTTTTGAAAATGAGTGAGTAAAACTTACCCCTCCATCCAATCTCCTTGAAAAATTTAACACTTTTGAATTTTTTTGGCCATTCCCTACCTCCGCACAATTTTTTAGGGCAGGTGTCCTTTACAGCCCTGAATCCTTGTGAATGTTAAGTGACCATTAGCTGTGGGTTCAAAGCCGCTCTTGTGGGAAACGGCCACAAGGCGGCAGCATTTCTACATTTCCAACTCTGGGATTTGGGGCCACAGAGCTTTCGTGGCAATCGTGGTAGTAAGCTGCGAATTAGAGTGCAATGTGCCAGTGCAAACCCCCAAGAGCTTATATCTCCTAAATTGTTGTTTGCTTTTTAAATTTAATTATCAGAGGAAATTTGATCAAAATGTAGATTCTCCGAGGTGTACAGTTTCTGGTTCATCCTATCAATGTATCTGTCTATATTCCTCTTTGGATCCATTCCCGTGTATGTTATTATAGAGTGTTGAGTAGACCTCTCTTTGTATTCCTTAGGTATTTTGTGATTATATATTTCCTATGTATTAGTATATGTCTGTTAACCCCCATATCCTAATTCATACATTCCTTACACCTTTCCATTTGGTTAAACATAATTTGGTTTTCTGAATCTATGCGTGTCCTTCTCTTGGAAATTATTTCATGGGTATCAATTCTTAGGTAACACCTATAAGTGATGTCATAGGATGTCTGTCTTACGGTTTCTTTCTTACTTCCAGTGTGGTGATTATCGCTAGGTCCTTCTATGGTGGTGCCAACGGCACTGTTCCATGCTTTTTCATGGCTAAGATTCCATTGTGTACATGGACGACTTCTTCTTGGTGCATTTTTCTGTTGATGCACATTTTGGTTTCTTCCAGGTTTGGCTATGGTACACCTTGCTGCAGTGCAGGATTGCCAGCCTGTGTGTTTTTGATTCTGGTCTACTCAGGTGATAGGCCCATGAGTGGGCCTACCAGATCACATGGTAGCTCCATTTTTACCCTTAAACGCACCTCCATTCTGTTCTCACGACTGGCTCTTACCAGGTTGCAACCCACCAGCAGCTAAAGGGTACGCAGTTCTCTAAAACCCCTTCAGCATTTATTTTTTGTAGACTTTTTTTGCTGATGATCATTCTGACGGCTGTCAGGTGAACGTTTGTGTACACTGGATTTGCATGGCTTTATTGATTCCTGATGTTCAGCCTTTTTCCATTCCCGTTGTTTTAAGAAAAAAGAAAGAGTGGGAGGGAGACGCAAAAGGGAGGGGATATGGAAACATGTATATGTATAACTGATTAAATTTGTTATAAAGCAAAAAATTAAAAAAAATAAAAATAAAAAATAAAAAAATAAAAAAAATTAAAAAAAAAGAAATAAGAGAGAAGGTCCTTCAGGGAGATAAAAAAAATTGCCTTAGCTATTCATGTATTTTGACTTACATGAACTTTGGATTCAGATTATCAAATTTGCTGAAGAATTCATTTTGTAATTTTATTGGAACTTATTAAATATGTAGCTTAACGTAAGGAGATATTTTTATTAAAATGTGCCCTTTCTTCCTTGAAAATAATCTTTATTTATTCAGATTTTCTTATTATGCCCTTCACAAAGTTTCAGAATTTCTCTATAAAAATCTAACATTGAAAAAATTAATTTCTTGACATGTTATAATATTTGTGGGCTTCCCTGGTGGCGCCGTGGTTGAGAGTCCGCCTGCTGATGCAGGGGACGCGGGTTCATGCCCCGGTCCAGGAAGATCCCACATGCCGTGGAGCATCTGGGCCCATGAGCCATGGCCACTGTGCCTGCGCATCAGGAGCCTGTGCTCCGCGGAGGGAGAGGCCACAACAGTGAGAGGCCCGTGTACCGCAAAAAAAAAAAAGTATTTATTATATTTGCTGCTCTTGAGATTGACTTTGTATAAAAAAATTGGTAAAAGAAATACTTTTGAGTTGTTATGCTGACTTTTTATCTTACCGGAAATTTCTGCTGAATTATCTTATTCATAGTTTTTCCATTCCTTGCCTTGATTTTGATAAGATTATCATATCATTTGCAAATAATGACAAACTTTCTCTTCCTTTCAGAAGTGGGCAATGTGGTTAACATTTTAAATTTCCAAACCACAACAGATTGACTGATGTGCAGTCTATCTGACACATTCTCTAATTCTTACACTGCTTATTCTTTTCTTATTCTATTGACTAGGACTTATAGAACAATGTGCAATAGTTGTGGTCTCCAAACTTTAACTTTAAAGTTTTATCATTAAATATATTTGCTAAAGGATCTTTAAAAAATCCTTCTCTCGTTAGGTTAAGGAATTTCCTTATTTTACTAATTTACTAAGCAGTTTTTTTTCATAGATGCCTTTTCTATAGCCATTGAAATCACCATTAAAACATGTATTAATGTGATAACATTAACAGTACCTAGATTTTTTTGCTACTCATCATGACTTTATTTCTGGAATATGTACTACTTTATCATTATTAACAAATTTTGCGTTCAATTTACTTATAATTTATTTAGAAAGTTGGGATCTATTTTATGTGTGTGTATATGTATGTATGTAATTAAAAGTGGTACCTAACTCTGTTCATTTAAACACTTCCATTTAATTTTACCACTTTTGTTTATTAAGTACCTGAGAAGTAAACTATCATTTCTTCATGGGGAACCTCTCTGAACTCCAGCCTAAATTAGAGCCCTTTGTTAGCCCTCTCACTGTACCCTGTATTATAACTACGTAGTTATCTATGAAGTGGATTATTGACCGAGTCACCCACTAGGCTTTAAGTTCCATAAGGTCCGGGGATTTTATCTGTTTAACTCACTGCTGTAATCCTGGGACCTAACTTGCAATTAGTACATAGTAGACACTTTAAAAATTATCTGTAGAATGAACACATGATTAAATAAATAGTAGTTTGAAAGCTGAAAAAAAAGAAAAAAGAAAGAAAGAAAAAGAAACAGAAGACAAATGTGCATAAATTATGCCTCTTGAAACTGTCGGTTTGAAATATGGATGCCTTTGAATTTTTTTGGTCGATATACGACCCCAGGATTTGTTTTCAGTGCAGGTGTGATTTACAGGCCTGCAATTATTTTGAATATCAACTGACCATTAACGCTGGGATTAAAGCTGCTGTCGTGTGAAACGCCCACAAGGTGGCAGCTGTTCTACTTTACCAAATCTGGTTACTAGGGCAACAGAGCCTCAATGGAAGTTGTGTTCTAGGTTGTAATTTAGAATGGCGTGTGCCAGGGAAAAGCCCCTTAAGTATATGTCTCACTACTTCTTGTTCGTTTATTTAATTTAATTTTTATTTTTATCACAGCAAGTTTGATTACAAAGTTTGGCTTGTTCTAGGTGTGCAAGATGTGGTTCTTTTACACATAAACATATGTCTATTCTTCCTGGAATCCTTTTCCCATGTACGTTATGACAGGATGTTGAGTAGTCTTCTCTTGGTATTCCGTAGGTCTTTGGTGATGATATATTTCACCTGTGTTTGTATATGTCTGTTAACCCCAATATCCTAATGTATCCAATCCTCACAAATTTCCATTGGTGAACCATAAGTTTGTTGAATGAATCAGTGGTTGCCCTTCTCTGTGGAAATATCTTCACTGGTATCCATTTATAGGTAATACCTAAAAGTGATATCATACGATATGTGTCTTTCTCTTTCTGACATACTACACGTTGTGTGATTGCCTCTAGACTCATCTACAGTGCTGCAAATGACATCGTGTCCTTTTTTTCCTTGTCCAATACTCCGTCTGTACATGTACCAGTTTTCTTTGTCCACTCATATGTTGATGGACTTTTTGGTTGCTTCCATGACTTGGCAATTGTAATGCTGCGGCAATGCACATTCGCCTCCCTGTGTCTTTCCAATTCTGTCTTCTTAGGTTATAGGCCCAGGAGTGGGCCTGCTGGATCATATGGTAGAAAAATATTTACGTAGTAAAAGCACCTCCATTCTGTTCTCGTTAGTGGCTCTTACCAGGTCACATCCCACTTAAAGTTGAGGGTATGCACTTCTGCACAACACCTTCAGCATTTATTGTTTGTAGTTTTTTTTTTGCTGAAGTTTATTCTGACAAGTGTGAGCTGCTATATGTTTGTGGTTGGATTTGCATTCGTCTCATAATCCATTGAAATTGAGCTTTCTGGCATGTCCTTTTTTTATTCAAACTGTGAGTAGAGCTTACCTCTTCCAATTGTTTTCGTGAAGTATGTGTGACATTTAGAAATATTTTGGCCATTACCTCCCTAATGACATTCTGAGGGCAGGTTTCATTTACAGCCCTCCAGTACTGGTGCATATGAAGTGACCCTTAGCACAGTTTTTAAAGCTGCTGTTGCAGGTCACTGCCAGAGGGTGGCAGCATTTCTGCTTTTCACAAGCTTTTAACTAGGGAAACAGACTACCTTGCAGTGGTATTTCTCGGTTATAAATTAGAGTGGAATGTGCCTGGATAAACCCCCAAAGGTGATGTGTTTTTTTTTTACTTTTGTTTGTTTTCTAGATTGAGTTTATATTTTTTTATTGGAGTCATATTCCATTGTGTACATGGACCACTTCTTCTTTGTGCATTCCTCTGTTGATGGACATTTTCGTAGCTTCCAAGTTTTGGCTATGATAAATATTGCTGGAGGGCAGGATTGCCAGGCTGTTTTTTTCTTGTTTTGCAGTACGTAGGCCACTCACTGCCATGGCCACTCCGATTGCAGAGCACAGGCTCTGGACGCACAGGCCCAGCAGCCATAGCTCACGGGACCAGCCGCTCCACGGCATGTGTGATTTTCCCGAACCGGGGCATAAACCCGTGTCCCCTGCTTCGGCGGCGGACTCTCAACCACTGCGCCACCAGTGAAGTCCAGCCTGTGTCTTTTTGATTCTCATCCTCTCAGGCGATAGGGCCAGCAGTGGGCATGCTTGATTGAATGGTAGCTCAGTACTTACCTTTTCAATGCACCTCCTTTGTGTTTTCCTTACTGGCTCTTAGCATGTCCCACGTTGAACCAAGCCTAGGCATTTTTCCACAACCCCTTCAGCATTTATTGTTTGCAGAATTTTTGCTGATGGTCATTCTGACTGTTGTGAGCTGATAGGATTTTTGTAATTTGGATTTGCATGTCCTTAATTCTTTCTAAGGTTCATTTTTCCACACCTTTTAAAATTTCTGTTAATGAACAAATGAAAAAAACGTAGAATACAATTAACCTCTTGAAATTGTCTTCTTGAAAGGTTGCCCTCAAAATTGAATTTTTTGGTCAATATTCGCTCCCAGGATTGTTTTTGAGGGCAGGTGTCATTCACAGGCCTGTAATGAGTGTGAATATTTAGTGACCATTAGCACTGGGTTGAAAGCTGCTGTTGTGGTAAGCAGCCACTAGGCGGCAGCATTTCTCCATTCACAAATCTCGTTACTAGGGCAGCAGAGCCGTTCTGGAATCCCTGTTCCTAGGTTGTAAATTAAAATGGAATGTGCCAGGAGAAAACCCCATAAGTTTATGTTACATTATTTCTTGTTTGTTGTTTTAGTTTTTTTAATAGGGGCAATGATTAGAATATTGTTTGTCCTAGGTGTACACAATCTGGTTCATTTGTGCCTAACATATATATATATATATATATATATATATATATATATATATATTCATGCACAGATCCCCTTCCCATGTCAATTATTGCAGAGTGTTCCATAGACCTCCCTTGCTATATGGTCGGTCTTTTTGTTATGTGTATTTAATAGGTATTTGTACACGTATGGTAACCCTAATCTTAATTTTTCCATTCCCCCCACCTTTCCTTTTAGATAAGCCTAGTTTGTTTTCTAAGTGTGTGAGTGTCTTTCTCTGTGCAAATATGTTCATTTGTGTCAGTTGTTAGATAATGCCTGTAAGTGATATCATAGGATATGTCTTTTGCTTTCCGACTTACCTCATGTTCTGTGATTATCTCTAGGCTCAACTATGGTGCCTGAAAGAGCAGTGTTTCATTGTTTTCCATGGCTAATATTCCATTGTGTACATGGACCACTTCTTCTTTTTCAACTGATATGGTGATGGACATTTTGGTTGCTTCCGTGTCTTGGCTATTGTGAAAATTCCTGCAGTGCAGCTGTTGAAGCCTGTGCCTTCTCGACTCTGGACTTGTCAGGTGAGAGTCTCAGCGGTGGGCCTGCTGAACGGAATGGTGGCTCAATTTTTACTTTTAAACGCAGCTCCTTTCTATTCTTATTATTGGCTGTCACCACTTTACATCTCACCAGCAGCTAGAGGGTACACAGTTCCCTAAAACACCTTCAGCATTTAATGTTTGTAGACTTGCAGCTGATGGTAGTTGACATGTGTGAGTTGGAATCATTTTGGAGGTTAGATTTGCATGAGTCTAATAATTACTGATGTTGAGCTTTTATCCATTTTCCTCTTTTTTGAAAATGAGTGAGTAAAACTTACCCCTCCATCCAATCTCCTTGAAAAATTTAACACTTTTGAATTTTTTTGGCCATTCCCTACCTCCGCACAATTTTTTAGGGCAGGTGTCCTTTACAGCCCTGAATCCTTGTGAATGTTAAGTGACCATTAGCTGTGGGTTCAAAGCCGCTCTTGTGGGAAACGGCCACAAGGCGGCAGCATTTCTACATTTCCAACTCTGGGATTTTGGGCCACAGAGCTTTCGTGGCAATCGTGGTAGTAAGCTGCGAATTAGAGTGCAATGTGCCAGTGCAAACCCCCAAGAGCTTATATCTCCTAAATTGTTGTTTGCTTTTTAAATTTAATTATCAGAGGAAATTTGATCAAAATGTAGATTCTCCGAGGTGTACAGTTTCTGGTTCATCCTATCAATGTATCTGTCTATATTCCTCTTTGGATCCATTCCCGTGTATGTTATTATAGAGTGTTGAGTAGACCTCTCTTTGTATTCCTTAGGTATTTTGTGATTATATATTTCCTATGTATTAGTATATGTCTGTTAACCCCCATATCCTAATTCATACATTCCTTACACCTTTCTATTTGGTTAAACATAATTTGGTTTTCTGAATCTATGCGTGTCCTTCTCTTGGAAATTATTTCATGGGTATCAATTCTTAGGTAACACCTATAAGTGATGTCATAGGATGTCTGTCTTACGGTTTCTTTCTTACTTCCAGTGTGGTGATTATCGCTAGGTCCTTCTATGGTGGTGCCAACGGCACTGTTCCATGCTTTTTCATGGCTAAGATTCCATTGTGTACATGGACGACTTCTTCTTGGTGCATTTTTCTGTTGATGCACATTTTGGTTTCTTCCAGGTTTGGCTATGGTACACCTTGCTGCAGTGCAGGATTGCCAGCCTGTGTGTTTTTGATTCTGGTCTACTCAGGTGATAGGCCCATGAGTGGGCCTACCAGATCACATGGTAGCTCCATTTTTACCCTTAAACGCACCTCCATTCTGTTCTCACGACTGGCTCTTACCAGGTTGCAACCCACCAGCAGCTAAAGGGTACGCAGTTCTCTAAAACCCCTTCAGCATTTATTTTTTGTAGACTTTTTTTGCTGATGATCATTCTGACGGCTGTCAGGTGAACGTTTGTGTACACTGGATTTGCATGGCTTTATTGATTCCTGATGTTCAGCCTTTTTCCATTCCCGTTGTTTTAAGAAAAAAGAAAGAGTGGGAGGGAGACGCAAAAGGGAGGGGATATGGAAACATGTATATGTATAACTGATTAAATTTGTTATAAAGCAAAAAATTAAAAAAAATAAAAATAAAAAATAAAAAAATTAAAAAAATTAAAAAAAAAGAAATAAGAGAGAAGGTCCTTCAGGGAGATAAAAAAAAATTGCCTTAGCTATTCATGTATTTTGACTTACATGAACTTTGGATTCAGATTATCAAATTTGCTGAAGAATTCATTTTGTAATTTTATTGGAACTTATTAAATATGTAGCTTAACGTAAGGAGATATTTTTATCAAAATGTGCCCTTTCTTCCTTGAAAATAATCTTTATTTATTCAGATTTTCTTATTATGCCCTTCACAAAATTTCAGAATTTCTCTATAAAAATCTAACATTGAAAAAATTAATTTCTTGACATGTTATAATATTTGTGGGCTTCCCTGGTGGCGCCGTGGTTGAGAGTCCGCCTGCTGATGCAGGGGACGCGGGTTCATGCCCCGGTCCAGGAAGATCCCACATGCCGTGGAGCGTCTGGGCCCATGAGCCATGGCCACTGTGCCTGCGCATCAGGAGCCTGTGCTCCGTGGCGGGAGAGGCCACAACAGTGAGAGGCCCGTGTACCGCAAAAAAAAAAAGTATTTATTATATTTGCTGCTCTTGAGAATGACTTGGTATAAAAAAAATTGGTAAAAGAAATACTTTTGAGTTGTTATGCTGACTTTTTATCTTACCGGAAATTTCTGCTGAATTATCTTATTCATAGTTTTTCCATTCCTTGCCTTGATTTTGATAAGATTATCATATCATTTGCAAATAATGACAAACTTTCTCTTCCTTTCAGAAGTGGGCAATGTGGTTAACATTTTAAATTTCCAAACCACAACAGATTGACTGATGTGCAGTCTATCTGACACATTCTCTAATTCTTACACTGCTTATTCTTTTCTTATTCTATTGACTAGGACTTATAGAACAATGTGCAATAGTTGTGGTCTCCAAACTTTAACTTTAAAGTTTTATCATTAAATATATTTGCTAAAGGATCTTTAAAAAATCCTTCTCTCGTTAGGTTAAGGAATTTCCTTATTTTACTAATTTACTAAGCAGTTTTTTTTCATAGATGCCTTTTCTATAGCCATTGAAATCACCATTAAAACATGTATTAATGTGATAACATTAACAGTACCTAGATTTTTTTGCTACTCATCATGACTTTATTTCTGGAATATGTACTACTTTATCATTATTAACAAATTTTGCGTTCAATTTACTTATAATTTATTTAGAAAGTTGGGATCTATTTTATGTGTGTGTATATGTATGTATGTAATTAAAAGTGGTACCTAACTCTGTTCATTTAAACACTTCCATTTAATTTTACCACTTTTGTTTATTAAGTACCTGAGAAGTAAACTATCATTTCTTCATGGGGAACCTCTCTGAACTCCAGCCTAAATTAGAGCCCTTTGTTAGCCCTCTCACTGTACCCTGTATTATAACTACGTAGTTATCTATGAAGTGGATTATTGACCGAGTCACCCACTAGGCTTTAAGTTCCATAAGGTCCGGGGATTTTATCTGTTTAACTCACTGCTGTAATCCTGGGACCTAACTTGCAATTAGTACATAGTAGACACTTTAAAAATTATCTGTAGAATGAACACATGATTAAATAAATAGTAGTTTGAAAGCTGAAAAAAAAGAAAAAAGAAAGAAAGAAAAAGAAACAGAAGACAAATGTGCATAAATTATGCCTCTTGAAACTGTCGGTTTGAAATATGGATGCCTTTGAATTTTTTTGGTCGATATACGACCCCAGGATTTGTTTTCAGTGCAGGTGTGATTTACAGGCCTGCAATTATTTTGAATATCAACTGACCATTAACGCTGGGATTAAAGCTGCTGTCGTGTGAAACGCCCACAAGGTGGCAGCTGTTCTACTTTACCAAATCTGGTTACTAGGGCAACAGAGCCTCAATGGAAGTTGTGTTCTAGGTTGTAATTTAGAATGGCGTGTGCCAGGGAAAAGCACCTTAAGTATATGTCTCACTACTTCTTGTTCGTTTATTTAATTTAATTTTTATTTTTATCACAGCAAGTTTGATTACAAAGTTTGGCTTGTTCTAGGTGTGCAAGATGTGGTTCTTTTACACATAAACATATGTCTATTCTTCCTGGAATCCTTTTCCCATGTACGTTATGACAGGATGTTGAGTAGTCTTCTCTTGGTATTCCGTAGGTCTTTGGTGATGATATATTTCACCTGTGTTTGTATATGTCTGTTAACCCCAATATCCTAATGTATCCAATCCTCACAAATTTCCATTGGTGAACCATAAGTTTGTTGAATGAATCAGTGGTTGCCCTTCTCTGTGGAAATATCTTCACTGGTATCCATTTATAGGTAATACCTAAAAGTGATATCATACGATATGTGTCTTTCTCTTTCTGACATACTACACGTTGTGTGATTGCCTCTAGACTCATCTACAGTGCTGCAAATGACATCGTGTCCTTTTTTTCCTTGTCCAATACTCCGTCTGTACATGTACCAGTTTTCTTTGTCCACTCATATGTTGATGGACTTTTTGGTTGCTTCCATGACTTGGCAATTGTAATGCTGCGGCAATGCACATTCGCCTCCCTGTGTCTTTCCAATTCTGTCTTCTTAGGTTATAGGCCCAGGAGTGGGCCTGCTGGATCATATGGTAGAAAAATATTTACGTAGTAAAAGCACCTCCATTCTGTTCTCGTTAGTGGCTCTTACCAGGTCACATCCCACTTAAAGTTGAGGGTATGCACTTCTGCACAACACCTTCAGCATTTATTGTTTGTAGTTTTTTTTTTGCTGAAGTTTATTCTGACAAGTGTGAGCTGCTATATGTTTGTGGTTGGATTTGCATTCGTCTCATAATCCATTGAAATTGAGCTTTCTGGCATGTCCTTTTATTATTCAAACTGTGAGTAGATCTTACCTCTTCCAATTGTTTTCGTGAAGTATGTGTGACATTTAGAAATATTTTGGCCATTACCTCCCTAATGACATTCTGAGGGCAGGTTTCATTTACAGCCCTCCAGTACTGGTGCATATGAAGTGACCCTTAGCACAGTTTTTAAAGCTGCTGTTGCAGGTCACTGCCAGAGGGTGGCAGCATTTCTGCTTTTCACAAGCTTTTAACTAGGGAAACAGACTACCTTGCAGTGGTATTTCTCGGTTATAAATTAGGGTGGAATGTGCCTGGATAAACCCCCAAAAG
The DNA here is from genome assembly GCF_964341445.2 of Mesoplodon mirus. Lineage (NCBI taxonomy): Eukaryota > Metazoa > Chordata > Mammalia > Artiodactyla > Ziphiidae > Mesoplodon > Mesoplodon mirus. The sequence goes on from NC_138981.1 coordinate 147,594,067, forward strand.
CTGATGTGTTTTTTTTTTTACTTTTGTTTGTTTTCTAGATTGAGTTTATATTTTTTTATTGGAGTCATATTCCATTGTGTACATGGACCACTTCTTCTTTGTGCATTCCTCTGTTGATGGACATTTTCGTAGCTTCCAAGTTTTGGCTATGATAAATATTGCTGGAGGGCAGGATTGCCAGGCTGTTTTTTTCTTGTTTTGCAGTACGTAGGCCACTCACTGCCATGGCCACTCCGATTGCAGAGCACAGGCTCTGGATGCACAGGCCCAGCAGCCATAGCTCACGGGACCAGCCGCTCCACGGCATGTGTGATTTTCCCGAACCGGGGCATAAACCCGTGTCCCCTGCTTCGGCGGCGGACTCTCAACCACTGCGCCACCAGTGAAGTCCAGCCTGTGTCTTTTTGATTCTCATCCTCTCAGGCGATAGGGCCAGCAGTGGGCATGCTTGATTGAATGGTAGCTCAGTACTTACCTTTTCAATGCACCTCCTTTGTGTTTTCCTTACTGGCTCTTAGCATGTCCCACGTTGAACCAAGCCTAGGCATTTTTCCACAACCCCTTCAGCATTTATTGTTTGCAGAATTTTTGCTGATGGTCATTCTGACTGTTGTGAGCTGATAGGATTTTTGTAATTTGGATTTGCATGTCCTTAATTCTTTCTAAGGTTCATTTTTCCACACCTTTTAAAATTTCTGTTAATGAACAAATGAAAAAAACGTAGAATACAATTAACCTCTTGAAATTGTCTTCTTGAAAGGTTGCCCTCAAAATTGAATGTTTTGGTCAATATTCGCTCCCAGGATTGTTTTTGAGGGCAGGTGTCATTCACAGGCCTGTAATGAGTGTGAATATTTAGTGACCATTAGCACTGGGTTTAAAGCTGCTGTTGTGGTAAGCAGCCACTAGGCGGCAGCATTTCTCCATTCACAAATCTCGTTACTAGGGCAGCAGAGCCGTTCTGGAATCCCTGTTCCTAGGTTGTAAATTAAAATGGAATGTGCCAGGAGAAAACCCCATAAGTTTATGTTACATTATTTCTTGTTTGTTGTTTTAGTTTTTTTAATAGGGGCAATGATTAGAATATTGTTTGTCCTAGGTGTACACAATCTGGTTCATTTGTGCCTAACATATACATATATATATATTCATGCACAGATCCCCTTCCCATGTCAATTATTGCAGAGTGTTCCATAGACCTCCCTTGCTATATGGTCGGTCTTTTTGTTATGTGTATTTAATAGGTATTTGTACACGTATGGTAACCCTAATCTTAATTTTTCCATTCCCCCCACCTTTCCTTTTAGATAAGCCTAGTTTGTTTTCTAAGTGTGTGAGTGTCTTTCTCTGTGCAAATATGTTCATTTGTGTCAGTTGTTAGATAATGCCTGTAAGTGATATCATAGGATATGTCTTTTGCTTTCCGACTTACCTCATGTTCTGTGATTATCTCTAGGCTCAACTATGGTGCCTGAAAGAGCAGTGTTTCATTGTTTTCCATGGCTAATATTCCATTGTGTACATGGACCACTTCTTCTTTTTCAACTGATATGGTGATGGACATTTTGGTTGCTTCCGTGTCTTGGCTATTGTGAAAATTCCTGCAGTGCAGCTGTTGAAGCCTGTGCCTTCTCGACTCTGGACTTGTCAGGTGAGAGTCTCAGCGGTGGGCCTGCTGAACGGAATGGTGGCTCAATTTTTACTTTTAAACGCAGCTCCTTTCTATTCTTATTATTGGCTGTCACCACTTTACATCTCACCAGCAGCTAGAGGGTACACAGTTCCCTAAAACACCTTCAGCATTTAATGTTTGTAGACTTGCAGCTGATGGTAGTTGACATGTGTGAGTTGGAATCATTTTGGAGGTTAGATTTGCATGAGTCTAATAATTACTGATGTTGAGCTTTTATCCATTTTCCTCTTTTTTGAAAATGAGTGAGTAAAACTTACCCCTCCATCCAATCTCCTTGAAAAATTTAACACTTTTGAATTTTTTTGGCCATTCCCTACCTCCGCACAATTTTTTAGGGCAGGTGTCCTTTACAGCCCTGAATCCTTGTGAATGTTAAGTGACCATTAGCTGTGGGTTCAAAGCCGCTCTTGTGGGAAACGGCCACAAGGCGGCAGCATTTCTACATTTCCAACTCTGGGATTTTGGGCCACAGAGCTTTCGTGGCAATCGTGGTAGTAAGCTGCGAATTAGAGTGCAATGTGCCAGTGCAAACCCCCAAGAGCTTATATCTCCTAAATTGTTGTTTGCTTTTTAAATTTAATTATCAGAGGAAATTTGATCAAAATGTAGATTCTCCGAGGTGTACAGTTTCTGGTTCATCCTATCAATGTATCTGTCTATATTCCTCTTTGGATCCATTCCCGTGTATGTTATTATAGAGTGTTGAGTAGACCTCTCTTTGTATTCCTTAGGTATTTTGTGATTATATATTTCCTATGTATTAGTATATGTCTGTTAACCCCCATATCCTAATTCATACATTCCTTACACCTTTCCATTTGGTTAAACATAATTTGGTTTTCTGAATCTATGCGTGTCCTTCTCTTGGAAATTATTTCATGGGTATCAATTCTTAGGTAACACCTATAAGTGATGTCATAGGATGTCTGTCTTACGGTTTCTTTCTTACTTCCAGTGTGGTGATTATCGCTAGGTCCTTCTATGGTGGTGCCAACGGCACTGTTCCATGCTTTTTCATGGCTAAGATTCCATTGTGTACATGGACGACTTCTTCTTGGTGCATTTTTCTGTTGATGCACATTTTGGTTTCTTCCAGGTTTGGCTATGGTACACCTTGCTGCAGTGCAGGATTGCCAGCCTGTGTGTTTTTGATTCTGGTCTACTCAGGTGATAGGCCCATGAGTGGGCCTACCAGATCACATGGTAGCTCCATTTTTACCCTTAAACGCACCTCCATTCTGTTCTCACGACTGGCTCTTACCAGGTTGCAACCCACCAGCAGCTAAAGGGTACGCAGTTCTCTAAAACCCCTTCAGCATTTATTTTTTGTAGACTTTTTTTGCTGATGATCATTCTGACGGCTGTCAGGTGAACGTTTGTGTACACTGGATTTGCATGGCTTTATTGATTCCTGATGTTCAGCCTTTTTCCATTCCCGTTGTTTTAAGAAAAAAGAAAGAGTGGGAGGGAGACGCAAAAGGGAGGGGATATGGAAACATGTATATGTATAACTGATTAAATTTGTTATAAAGCAAAAAATTAAAAAAAATAAAAATAAAAAATAAAAAAATAAAAAAAATTAAAAAAAAAGAAATAAGAGAGAAGGTCCTTCAGGGAGATAAAAAAAAAATTGCCTTAGCTATTCATGTATTTTGACTTACATGAACTTTGGATTCAGATTATCAAATTTGCTGAAGAATTCATTTTGTAATTTTATTGGAACTTATTAAATATGTAGCTTAACGTAAGGAGATATTTTTATCAAAATGTGCCCTTTCTTCCTTGAAAATAATCTTTATTTATTCAGATTTTCTTATTATGCCCTTCACAAAATTTCAGAATTTCTCTATAAAAATCTAACATTGAAAAAATTAATTTCTTGACATGTTATAATATTTGTGGGCTTCCCTGGTGGCGCCGTGGTTGAGAGTCCGCCTGCTGATGCAGGGGACGCGGGTTCATGCCCCGGTCCAGGAAGATCCCACATGCCGTGGAGCGTCTGGGCCCATGAGCCATGGCCACTGTGCCTGCGCATCAGGAGCCTGTGCTCCGCGGAGGGAGAGGCCACAACAGTGAGAGGCCCGTGTACCGCAAAAAAAAAAGTATTTATTATATTTGCTGCTCTTGAGAATGAGTTGGTATAAAAAAAATTGGTAAAAGAAATACTTTTGAGTTGTTATGCTGACTTTTTATCTTACCGGAAATTTCTGCTGAATTATCTTATTCATAGTTTTTCCATTCCTTGCCTTGATTTTGATAAGATTATCATATCATTTGCAAATAATGACAAACTTTCTCTTCCTTTCAGAAGTGGGCAATGTGGTTAACATTTTAAATTTCCAAACCACAACAGATTGACTGATGTGCAGTCTATCTGACACATTCTCTAATTCTTACACTGCTTATTCTTTTCTTATTCTATTGACTAGGACTTATAGAACAATGTGCAATAGTTGTGGTCTCCAAACTTTAACTTTAAAGTTTTATCATTAAATATATTTGCTAAAGGATCTTTAAAAAATCCTTCTCTCGTTAGGTTAAGGAATTTCCTTATTTTACTAATTTACTAAGCAGTTTTTTTTCATAGATGCCTTTTCTATAGCCATTGAAATCACCATTAAAACATGTATTAATGTGATAACATTAACAGTACCTAGATTTTTTTGCTACTCATCATGACTTTATTTCTGGAATATGTACTACTTTATCATTATTAACAAATTTTGCGTTCAATTTACTTATAATTTATTTAGAAAGTTGGGATCTATTTTATGTGTGTGTATATGTATGTATGTAATTAAAAGTGGTACCTAACTCTGTTCATTTAAACACTTCCATTTAATTTTACCACTTTTGTTTATTAAGTACCTGAGAAGTAAACTATCATTTCTTCATGGGGAACCTCTCTGAACTCCAGCCTAAATTAGAGCCCTTTGTTAGCCCTCTCACTGTACCCTGTATTATAACTACGTAGTTATCTATGAAGTGGATTATTGACCGAGTCACCCACTAGGCTTTAAGTTCCATAAGGTCCGGGGATTTTATCTGTTTAACTCACTGCTGTAATCCTGGGACCTAACTTGCAATTAGTACATAGTAGACACTTTAAAAATTATCTGTAGAATGAACACATGATTAAATAAATAGTAGTTTGAAAGCTGAAAAAAAAGAAAAAAGAAAGAAAGAAAAAGAAACAGAAGACAAATGTGCATAAATTATGCCTCTTGAAACTGTCGGTTTGAAATATGGATGCCTTTGAATTTTTTTGGTCGATATACGACCCCAGGATTTGTTTTCAGTGCAGGTGTGATTTACAGGCCTGCAATTATTTTGAATATCAACTGACCATTAACGCTGGGATTAAAGCTGCTGTCGTGTGAAACGCCCACAAGGTGGCAGCTGTTCTACTTTACCAAATCTGGTTACTAGGGCAACAGAGCCTCAATGGAAGTTGTGTTCTAGGTTGTAATTTAGAATGGCGTGTGCCAGGGAAAAGCCCCTTAAGTATATGTCTCACTACTTCTTGTTCGTTTATTTAATTTAATTTTTATTTTTATCACAGCAAGTTTGATTACAAAGTTTGGCTTGTTCTAGGTGTGCAAGATGTGGTTCTTTTACACATAAACATATGTCTATTCTTCCTGGAATCCTTTTCCCATGTACGTTATGACAGGATGTTGAGTAGTCTTCTCTTGGTATTCCGTAGGTCTTTGGTGATGATATATTTCACCTGTGTTTGTATATGTCTGTTAACCCCAATATCCTAATGTATCCAATCCTCACAAATTTCCATTGGTGAACCATAAGTTTGTTGAATGAATCAGTGGTTGCCCTTCTCTGTGGAAATATCTTCACTGGTATCCATTTATAGGTAATACCTAAAAGTGATATCATACGATATGTGTCTTTCTCTTTCTGACATACTACACGTTGTGTGATTGCCTCTAGACTCATCTACAGTGCTGCAAATGACATCGTGTCCTTTTTTTCCTTGTCCAATACTCCGTCTGTACATGTACCAGTTTTCTTTGTCCACTCATATGTTGATGGACTTTTTGGTTGCTTCCATGACTTGGCAATTGTAATGCTGCGGCAATGCACATTCGCCTCCCTGTGTCTTTCCAATTCTGTCTTCTTAGGTTATAGGCCCAGGAGTGGGCCTGCTGGATCATATGGTAGAAAAATATTTACGTAGTAAAAGCACCTCCATTCTGTTCTCGTTAGTGGCTCTTACCAGGTCACATCCCACTTAAAGTTGAGGGTATGCACTTCTGCACAACACCTTCAGCATTTATTGTTTGTAGTTTTTTTTTTTTGCTGAAGTTTATTCTGACAAGTGTGAGCTGCTATATGTTTGTGGTTGGATTTGCATTCGTCTCATAATCCATTGAAATTGAGCTTTCTGGCATGTCCTTTTTTTATTCAAACTGTGAGTAGAGCTTACCTCTTCCAATTGTTTTCGTGAAGTATGTGTGACATTTAGAAATATTTTGGCCATTACCTCCCTAATGACATTCTGAGGGCAGGTTTCATTTACAGCCCTCCAGTACTGGTGCATATGAAGTGACCCTTAGCACAGTTTTTAAAGCTGCTGTTGCAGGTCACTGCCAGAGGGTGGCAGCATTTCTGCTTTTCACAAGCTTTTAACTAGGGAAACAGACTACCTTGCAGTGGTATTTTTCGGTTATAAATTAGAGTGGAATGTGCCTGGATAAACCCCCAAAGGTGATGTGTTTTTTTTTTTTACTTTTGTTTGTTTTCTAGATTGAGTTTATATTTTTTTATTGGAGTCATATTCCATTGTGTACATGGACCACTTCTTCTTTGTGCATTCCTCTGTTGATGGACATTTTCGTAGCTTCCAAGTTTTGGCTATGATAAATATTGCTGGAGGGCAGGATTGCCAGGCTATTTTTTTCTTGTTTTGCAGTACGTAGGCCACTCACTGCCATGGCCACTCCGATTGCAGAGCACAGGCTCTGGACGCACAGGCCCAGCAGCCATAGCTCACGGGACCAGCCGCTCCACGGCATGTGTGATTTTCCCGAACCGGGGCATAAACCCGTGTCCCCTGCTTCGGCGGCGGACTCTCAACCACTGCGCCACCAGTGAAGTCCAGCCTGTGTCTTTTTGATTCTCATCCTCTCAGGCGATAGGGCCAGCAGTGGGCATGCTTGATTGAATGGTAGCTCAGTACTTACCTTTTCAATGCACCTCCTTTGTGTTTTCCTTACTGGCTCTTAGCATGTCCCACGTTGAACCAAGCCTAGGCATTTTTCCACAACCCCTTCAGCATTTATTGTTTGCAGAATTTTTGCTGATGGTCATTCTGACTGTTGTGAGCTGATAGGATTTTTGTAATTTGGATTTGCATGTCCTTAATTCTTTCTAAGGTTCATTTTTCCACACCTTTTAAAATTTCTGTTAACGAACAAATGAAAAAAACGTAGAATACAATTAACCTCTTGAAATTGTCTTCTTGAAAGGTTGCCCTCAAAATTGAATGTTTTGGTCAATATTCGCTCCCAGGATTGTTTTTGAGGGCAGGTGTCATTCACAGGCCTGTAATGAGTGTGAATATTTAGTGACCATTAGCACTGGGTTGAAAGCTGCTGTTGTGGTAAGCAGCCACTAGGCGGCAGCATTTCTCCATTCACAAATCTCGTTACTAGGGCAGCAGAGCCCTTCTGGAATCCCTGTTCCTAGGTTGTAAATTAAAATGGAATGTGCCAGGAGAAAACCCCATAAGTTTATGTTACATTATTTCTTGTTTGTTGTTTTAGTTTTTTTAATAGGGGCAATGATTAGAATATTGTTTGTCCTAGGTGTACATAATCTGGTTCATTTGTGCCTAACATATATATATATATATATATATATATATATATATATATATATATATATATATACATTCATGCACAGATCCCCTTCCCATGTCAATTATTGCAGAGTGTTCCATAGACCTCCCTTGCTATATGGTCGGTCTTTTTGTTATGTGTATTTAATAGGTATTTGTACACGTATGGTAACCCTAATCTTAATTTTTCCATTCCCCCCACCTTTCCTTTTAGATAAGCCTAGTTTGTTTTCTAAGTGTGTGAGTGTCTTTCTCTGTGCAAATATGTTCATTTGTGTCAGTTGTTAGATAATGCCTGTAAGTGATATCATAGGATATGTCTTTTGCTTTCCGACTTACCTCATGTTCTGTGATTATCTCTAGGCTCAACTATGGTGCCTGAAAGAGCAGTGTTTCATTGTTTTCCATGGCTAATATTCCATTGTGTACATGGACCACTTCTTCTTTTTCAACTGATATGGTGATGGACATTTTGGTTGCTTCCGTGTCTTGGCTATTGTGAAAATTCCTGCAGTGCAGCTGTTGAAGCCTGTGCCTTCTCGACTCTGGACTTGTCAGGTGAGAGTCTCAGCGGTGGGCCTGCTGAAAGGAATGGTGGCTCAATTTTTACTTTTAAACACAGCTCCTTTCTATTCTCATTATTGGCTGTCACCACTTTACATCTCACCAGCAGCTACAGGGTACACAGTTCTCTAAAACACCTTCAGCATTTAATGTTTGTAGACTTGCAGCTGATGGTAGTTGACATGTGTGAGTTGGAATCATTTTGGAGGTTAGATTTGCATGAGTCTAATAATTACTGATGTTGAGCTTTTATCCATTTTCCTCTTTTTTGAAAATGAGTGAGTAAAACTTACCCCTCCATCCAATCTCCTTGAAAAATTTAACACTTTTGAATTTTTTTGGCCATTCCCTACCTCCGCACAATTTTTTAGGGCAGGTGTCCTTTACAGCCCTGAATCCTTGTGAATGTTAAGTGACCATTAGCTGTGGGTTCAAAGCCGCTCTTGTGGGAAACGGCCACAAGGCGGCAGCATTTCTACATTTCCAACTCTGGGATTTTGGACCACAGAGCTTTCGTGGCAATCGTGGTAGTAAGCTGCGAATTAGAGTGCAATGTGCCAGTGCAAACCCCCAAGAGCTTATATCTCCTAAATTGTTGTTTGCTTTTTAAATTTAATTATCAGAGGAAATTTGATCAAAATGTAGATTCTCCGAGGTGTACAGTTTCTGGTTCATCCTATCAATGTATCTGTCTATATGCCTCTTTGGATCCATTCCCGTGTATGTTATTATAGAGTGTTGAGTAGACCTCTCTTTGTATTCCTTAGGTATTTTGTGATTATATATTTCCTATGTATTAGTATATGTCTGTTAACCCCCATATCCTAATTCATACATTCCTTACACCTTTCCATTTGGTTAAACATAATTTGGTTTTCTGAATCTATGCGTGTCCTTCTCTTGGAAATTATTTCATGGGTATCAATTCTTAGGTAACACCTATAAGTTATGTCATAGGATGTCTGTCTTACGGTTTCTTTCTTACTTCCAGTGTGGTGATTATCGCTAGGTCCTTCTATGGTGGTGCCAACGGCACTGTTCCATGCTTTTTCATGGCTAAGATTCCATTGTGTACATGGACGACTTCTTCTTGGTGCATTTTTCTGTTGATGCACATTTTGGTTTCTTCCAGGTTTGGCTATGGTACACCTTGCTGCAGTGCAGGATTGCCAGCCTGTGTGTTTTTGATTCTGGTCTACTCAGGTGATAGGCCCATGAGTGGGCCTACCAGATCACATGGTAGCTCCATTTTTACCCTTAAACGCACCTCCATTCTGTTCTCACGACTGGCTCTTACCAGGTTGGAACCCACCAGCAGCTAAAGGGTACGCAGTTCTCTAAAACCCCTTCAGCATTTATTTTTTGTAGACTTTTTTTGCTGATGATCATTCTGACGGCTGTCAGGTGAACGTTTGTGTACACTGGATTTGCATGGCTTTATTGATTCCTGATGTTCAGCCTTTTTCCATTCCCGTTGTTTTAAGAAAAAAGAAAGAGTGGGAGGGAGACGCAAAAGGGAGGGGATATGGAAACATGTATATGTATAACTGATTAAATTTGTTATAAAGCAAAAAATTAAAAAAAATAAAAATAAAAAATAAAAAAATAAAAAAAATTAAAAAAAAAGAAATAAGAGAGAAGGTCCTTCAGGGAGATAAAAAAAATTGCCTTAGCTATTCATGTATTTTGACTTACATGAACTTTGGATTCAGATTATCAAATTTGCTGAAGAATTCATTTTGTAATTTTATTGGAACTTATTAAATATGTAGCTTAACGTAAGGAGATATTTTTATTAAAATGTGCCCTTTCTTCCTTGAAAATAATTTTTATTTATTCAGATTTTCTTATTATGCCCTTCACAAAATTTCAGAATTTCTCTATAAAAATCTAACATTGAAAAAATTAATTTCTTGACATGTTATAATATTTGTGGGCTTCCCTGGTGGCGCCGTGGTTGAGAGTCCGCCTGCTGATGCAGGGGACGCGGGTTCATGCCCCGGTCCAGGAAGATCCCACATGCCGTGGAGCATCTGGGCCCGTGAGCCATGGCCACTGTGCCTGCGCATCAGGAGCCTGTGCTCCGCGGAGGGAGAGGCCACAACAGTGAGAGGCCCGTGTACCGCAAAAAAAAAGTATTTATTATATTTGCTGCTCTTGAGATTGACTTGGTATAAAAAAAATTGGTAAAAGAAATACTTTTGAGTTGTTATGCTGACTTTTTATCTTACCGGAAATTTCTGCTGAATTATCTTATTCATAGTTTTTCCATTCCTTGCCTTGATTTTGATAAGATTATCATATCATTTGCAAATAATGACAAACTTTCTCTTCCTTTCAGAAGTGGGCAATGTGGTTAACATTTTAAATTTCCAAACCACAACAGATTGACTGATGTGCAGTCTATCTGACACATTCTCTAATTCTTACACTGCTTATTCTTTTCTTATTCTATTGACTAGGACTTATAGAACAATGTGCAATAGTTGTGGTCTCCAAACTTTAACTTTAAAGTTTTATCATTAAATATATTTGCTAAAGGATCTTTAAAAAATCCTTCTCTCGTTAGGTTAAGGAATTTCCTTATTTTACTAATTTACTAAGCAGTTTTTTTTCATAGATGCCTTTTCTATAGCCATTGAAATCACCATTAAAACATGTATTAATGTGATAACATTAACAGTACCTAGATTTTTTTGCTACTCATCATGACTTTATTTCTGGAATATGTACTACTTTATCATTATTAACAAATTTTGCGTTCAATTTACTTATAATTTATTTAGAAAGTTGGGATCTATTTTATGTGTGTGTATATGTATGTATGTAATTAAAAGTGGTACCTAACTCTGTTCATTTAAACACTTCCATTTAATTTTACCACTTTTGTTTATTAAGTACCTGAGAAGTAAACTATCATTTCTTCATGGGGAACCTCTCTGAACTCCAGCCTAAATTAGAGCCCTTTGTTAGCCCTCTCACTGTACCCTGTATTATAACTACGTAGTTATCTATGAAGTGGATTATTGACCGAGTCACCCACTAGGCTTTAAGTTCCATAAGGTCCGGGGATTTTATCTGTTTAACTCACTGCTGTAATCCTGGGACCTAACTTGCAATTAGTACATAGTAGACACTTTAAAAATTATCTGTAGAATGAACACATGATTAAATAAATAGTAGTTTGAAAGCTGAAAAAAAAGAAAAAAGAAAGAAAGAAAAAGAAACAGAAGACAAATGTGCATAAATTATGCCTCTTGAAACTGTCGGTTTGAAATATGGATGCCTTTGAATTTTTTTGGTCGATATACGACCCCAGGATTTGTTTTCAGTGCAGGTGTGATTTACAGGCCTGCAATTATTTTGAATATCAACTGACCATTAACGCTGGGATTAAAGCTGCTGTCGTGTGAAACGCCCACAAGGTGGCAGCTGTTCTACTTTACCAAATCTGGTTACTAGGGCAACAGAGCCTCAATGGAAGTTGTGTTCTAGGTTGTAATTTAGAATGGCGTGTGCCAGGGAAAAGCCCCTTAAGTATATGTCTCACTACTTCTTGTTCGTTTATTTAATTTAATTTTTATTTTTATCACAGCAAGTTTGATTACAAAGTTTGGCTTGTTCTAGGTGTGCAAGATGTGGTTCTTTTACACATAAACATATGTCTATTCTTCCTGGAATCCTTTTCCCATGTACGTTATGACAGGATGTTGAGTAGTCTTCTCTTGGTATTCCGTAGGTCTTTGGTGATGATATATTTCACCTGTGTTTGTATATGTCTGTTAACCCCAATATCCTAATGTATCCAATCCTCACAAATTTCCATTGGTGAACCATAAGTTTGTTGAATGAATCAGTGGTTGCCCTTCTCTGTGGAAATATCTTCACTGGTATCCATTTATAGGTAATACCTAAAAGTGATATCATACGATATGTGTCTTTCTCTTTCTGACATACTACACGTTGTGTGATTGCCTCTAGACTCATCTACAGTGCTGCAAATGACATCGTGTCCTTTTTTTCCTTGTCCAATACTCCGTCTGTACATGTACCAGTTTTCTTTGTCCACTCATATGTTGATGGACTTTTTGGTTGCTTCCATGACTTGGCAATTGTAATGCTGCGGCAATGCACATTCGCCTCCCTGTGTCTTTCCAATTCTGTCTTCTTAGGTTATAGGCCCAGGAGTGGGCCTGCTGGATCATATGGTAGAAAAATATTTACGTAGTAAAAGCACCTCCATTCTGTTCTCGTTAGTGGCTCTTACCAGGTCACATCCCACTTAAAGTTGAGGGTATGCACTTCTGCACAACACCTTCAGCATTTATTGTTTGTAGTTTTTTTTTTGCTGAAGTTTATTCTGACAAGTGTGAGCTGCTATATGTTTGTGGTTGGATTTGCATTCGTCTCATAATCCATTGAAATTGAGCTTTCTGGCATGTCCTTTTTTTATTCAAACTGTGAGTAGAGCTTACCTCTTCCAATTGTTTTCGTGAAGTATGTGTGACATTTAGAAATATTTTGGCCATTACCTCCCTAATGACATTCTGAGGGCAGGTTTCATTTACAGCCCTCCAGTACTGGTGCATATGAAGTGACCCTTAGCACAGTTTTTAAAGCTGCTGTTGCAGGTCACTGCCAGAGGGTGGCAGCATTTCTGCTTTTCACAAGCTTTTAACTAGGGAAACAGACTACCTTGCAGTGGTATTTCTCGGTTATAAATTAGAGTGGAATGTGCCTGGATAAACCCCAAAAAGCTGATGTGTTTTTTTTTTTTACTTTTGTTTGTTTTCTAGATTGAGTTTATATTTTTTTATTGGAGTCATATTCCATTGTGTACATGGACCACTTCTTCTTTGTGCATTCCTCTGTTGATGGACATTTTCGTAGCTTCCAAATTTTGGCTATGATAAATATTGCTGGAGGGCAGGATTGCCAGGCTGTTTTTTTCTTGTTTTGCAGTACGTAGGCCACTCACTGCCATGGCCACTCCGATTGCAGAGCACAGGCTCTGGACGCACAGGCCCAGCAGCCATAGCTCACGGGACCAGCCGCTCCACGGCATGTGTGATTTTCCCGAACCGGGGCATAAACCCGTGTCCCCTGCTTCGGCGGCGGACTCTCAACCACTGCGCCACCAGTGAAGTCCAGCCTGTGTCTTTTTGATTCTCATCCTCTCAGGCGATAGGGCCAGCAGTGGGCATGCTTGATTGAATGGTAGCTCAGTACTTACCTTTTCAATGCACCTCCTTTGTGTTTTCCTTACTGGCTCTTAGCATGTCCCACGTTGAACCAAGCCTAGGCATTTTTCCACAACCCCTTCAGCATTTATTGTTTGCAGAATTTTTGCTGATGGTCATTCTGACTGTTGTGAGCTGATAGGATTTTTGTAATTTGGATTTGCATGTCCTTAATTCTTTCTAAGGTTCATTTTTCCACACCTTTTAAAATTTCTGTTAATGAACAAATGAAAAAAACGTAGAATACAATTAACCTCTTGAAATTGTCTTCTTGAAAGGTTGCCCTCAAAATTGAATGTTTTGGTCAATATTCGCTCCCAGGATTGTTTTTGAGGGCAGGTGTCATTCACAGGCCTGTAATGAGTGTGAATATTTAGTGACCATTAGCACTGGGTTTAAAGCTGCTGTTGTGGTAAGCAGCCACTAGGCGGCAGCATTTCTCCATTCACAAATCTCGTTACTAGGGCAGCAGAGCCGTTCTGGAATCCCTGTTCCTAGGTTGTAAATTAAAATGGAATGTGCCAGGAGAAAACCCCATAAGTTTATGTTACATTATTTCTTGTTTGTTGTTTTAGTTTTTTTAATAGGGGCAATGATTAGAATATTGTTTGTCCTAGGTGTACACAATCTGGTTCATTTGTGCCTAACATATATATATATATATATATATATATATATATATATTCATGCACAGATCCCCTTCCCATGTCAATTATTGCAGAGTGTTCCATAGACCTCCCTTGCTATATGGTCGGTCTTTTTGTTATGTGTATTTAATAGGTATTTGTACACGTATGGTAACCCTAATCTTAATTTTTCCATTCCCCCCACCTTTCCTTTTAGATAAGCCTAGTTTGTTTTCTAAGTGTGTGAGTGTCTTTCTCTGTGCAAATATGTTCATTTGTGTCAGTTGTTAGATAATGCCTGTAAGTGATATCATAGGATATGTCTTTTGCTTTCCGAATTACCTCATGTTCTGTGATTATCTCTAGGCTCAACTATGGTGCCTGAAAGAGCAGTGTTTCATTGTTTTCCATGGCTAATATTCCATTGTGCACATGGACCACTTCTTCTTTTTCAACTGATATGGTGATGGACATTTTGGTTGCTTCCGTGTCTTGGCTATTGTGAAAATTCCTGCAGTGCAGCTGTTGAAGCCTGTGCCTTCTCGACTCTGGACTTGTCAGGTGAGAGTCTCAGCGGTGGGCCTGCTGAACGGAATGGTGGCTCAATTTTTACTTTTAAACGCAGCTCCTTTCTATTCTTATTATTGGCTGTCACCACTTTACATCTCACCAGCAGCTAGAGGGTACACAGTTCTCTAAAACACCTTCAGCATTTAATGTTTGTAGACTTGCAGCTGATGGTAGTTGACATGTGTGAGTTGGAATCATTTTGGAGGTTAGATTTGCATGAGTCTAATAATTACTGATGTTGAGCTTTTATCCATTTTCCTCTTTTTTGAAAATGGGTGAGTAAAACTTACCCCTCCATCCAATCTCCTTGAAAAATTTAACACTTTTGAATTTTTTTGGCCATTCCCTACCTCCGCACAATTTTTTAGGGCAGGTGTCCTTTACAGCCCTGAATCCTTGTGAATGTTAAGTGACCATTAGCTGTGGGTTCAAAGCCGCTCTTGTGGGAAACGGCCACAAGGCGGCAGCATTTCTACATTTCCAACTCTGGGATTTTGGGCCACAGAGCTTTCGTGGCAATCGTGGTAGTAAGCTGCGAATTAGAGTGCAATGTGCCAGTGCAAACCCCCAAGAGCTTATATCTCCTAAATTGTTGTTTGCTTTTTAAATTTAATTATCAGAGGAAATTTGATCAAAATGTAGATTCTCCGAGGTGTACAGTTTCTGGTTCATCCTATCAATGTATCTGTCTATATTCCTCTTTGGATCCATTCCCGTGTATGTTATTATAGAGTGTTGAGTAGACCTCTCTTTGTATTCCTTAGGTATTTTGTGATTATATATTTCCTATGTATTAGTATATGTCTGTTAACCCCCATATCCTAATTCATACATTCCTTACACCTTTCCATTTGGTTAAACATAATTTGGTTTTCTGAATCTATGCGTGTCCTTCTCTTGGAAATTATTTCATGGGTATCAATTCTTAGGTAACACCTATAAGTGATGTCATAGGATGTCTGTCTTACGGTTTCTTTCTTACTTCCAGTGTGGTGATTATCGCTAGGTCCTTCTATGGTGGTGCCAACGGCACTGTTCCATGCTTTTTCATGGCTAAGATTCCATTGTGTACATGGACGACTTCTTCTTGGTGCATTTTTCTGTTGATGCACATTTTGGTTTCTTCCAGGTTTGGCTATGGTACACCTTGCTGCAGTGCAGGATTGCCAGCCTGTGTGTTTTTGATTCTGGTCTACTCAGGTGATAGGCCCATGAGTGGGCCTACCAGATCACATGGTAGCTCCATTTTTACCCTTAAACGCACCTCCATTCTGTTCTCACGACTGGCTCTTACCAGGTTGCAACCCACCAGCAGCTAAAGGGTACGCAGTTCTCTAAAACCCCTTCAGCATTTATTTTTTGTAGACTTTTTTTGCTGATGATCATTCTGACGGCTGTCAGGTGAACGTTTGTGTACACTGGATTTGCATGGCTTTATTGATTCCTGATGTTCAGCCTTTTTCCATTCCCGTTGTTTTAAGAAAAAAGAAAGAGTGGGAGGGAGACGCAAAAGGGAGGGGATATGGAAACATGTATATGTATAACTGATTAAATTTGTTATAAAGCAAAAAATTAAAAAAAATAAAAATAAAAAATAAAAAAATAAAAAAATTAAAAAAAAAGAAATAAGAGAGAAGGTCCTTCAGGGAGATAAAAAAAATTGCCTTAGCTATTCATGTATTTTGACTTACATGAACTTTGGATTCAGATTATCAAATTTGCTGAAGAATTCATTTTGTAATTTTATTGGAACTTATTAAATATGTAGCTTAACGTAAGGAGATATTTTTATTAAAATGTGCCCTTTCTTCCTTGAAAATAATCTTTATTTATTCAGATTTTCTTATTATGCCCTTCACAAAATTTCAGAATTTCTCTATAAAAATCTAACATTGAAAAAATTAATTTCTTGACATGTTATAATATTTGTGGGCTTCCCTGGTGGCGCCGTGGTTGAGAGTCCGCCTGCTGATGCAGGGGACGCGGGTTCATGCCCCGGTCCAGGAAGATCCCACATGCCGTGGAGCATCTGGGCCCATGAGCCATGGCCACTGTGCCTGCGCATCAGGAGCCTGTGCTCCGCGGAGGGAGAGGCCACAACAGTGAGAGGCCCGTGTACCGCAAAAAAAAAAGTATTTATTATATTTGCTGCTCTTGAGATTGACTTGGTATAAAAAAAATTGGTAAAAGAAATACTTTTGAGTTGTTATGCTGACTTTTTATCTTACCGGAAATTTCTGCTGAATTATCTTATTCATAGTTTTTCCATTCCTTGCCTTGATTTTGATAAGATTATCATATCATTTGCAAATAATGACAAACTTTCTCTTCCTTTCAGAAGTGGGCAATGTGGTTAACATTTTAAATTTCCAAACCACAACAGATTGACTGATGTGCAGTCTATCTGACACATTCTCTAATTCTTACACTGCTTATTCTTTTCTTATTCTATTGACTAGGACTTATAGAACAATGTGCAATAGTTGTGGTCTCCAAACTTTAACTTTAAAGTTTTATCATTAAATATATTTGCTAAAGGATCTTTAAAAAATCCTTCTCTCGTTAGGTTAAGGAATTTCCTTATTTTACTAATTTACTAAGCAGTTTTTTTTCATAGATGCCTTTTCTATAGCCATTGAAATCACCATTGAAACATGTATTAATGTGATAACATTAACAGTACCTAGATTTTTTTGCTACTCATCATGACTTTATTTCTGGAATATGTACTACTTTATCATTATTAACAAATTTTGCGTTCAATTTACTTATAATTTATTTAGAAAGTTGGGATCTATTTTATGTGTGTGTATATGTATGTATGTAATTAAAAGTGGTACCTAACTCTGTTCATTTAAACACTTCCATTTAATTTTACCACTTTTGTTTATTAAGTACCTGAGAAGTAAACTATCATTTCTTCATGGGGAACCTCTCTGAACTCCAGCCTAAATTAGAGCCCTTTGTTAGCCCTCTCACTGTACCCTGTATTATAACTACGTAGTTATCTATGAAGTGGATTATTGACCGAGTCACCCACTAGGCTTTAAGTTCCATAAGGTCCGGGGATTTTATCTGTTTAACTCACTGCTGTAATCCTGGGACCTAACTTGCAATTAGTACATAGTAGACACTTTAAAAATTATCTGTAGAATGAACACATGATTAAATAAATAGTAGTTTGAAAGCTGAAAAAAAAGAAAAAAGAAAGAAAGAAAAAGAAACAGAAGACAAATGTGCATAAATTATGCCTCTTGAAACTGTCGGTTTGAAATATGGATGCCTTTGAATTTTTTTGGTCGATATACGACCCCAGGATTTGTTTTCAGTGCAGGTGTGATTTACAGGCCTGCAATTATTTTGAATATCAACTGACCATTAACGCTGGGATTAAAGCTGCTGTCGTGTGAAACGCCCACAAGGTGGCAGCTGTTCTACTTTACCAAATCTGGTTACTAGGGCAACAGAGCCTCAATGGAAGTTGTGTTCTAGGTTGTAATTTAGAATGGCGTGTGCCAGGGAAAAGCCCCTTAAGTATATGTCTCACTACTTCTTGTTCGTTTATTTAATTTAATTTTTATTTTTATCACAGCAAGTTTGATTACAAAGTTTGGCTTGTTCTAGGTGTGCAAGATGTGGTTCTTTTACACATAAACATATGTCTATTCTTCCTGGAATCCTTTTCCCATGTACGTTATGACAGGATGTTGAGTAGTCTTCTCTTGGTATTCCGTAGGTCTTTGGTGATGATATATTTCACCTGTGTTTGTATATGTCTGTTAACCCCAATATCCTAATGTATCCAATCCTCACAAATTTCCATTGGTGAACCATAAGTTTGTTGAATGAATCAGTGGTTGCCCTTCTCTGTGGAAATATCTTCACTGGTATCCATTTATAGGTAATACCTAAAAGTGATATCATACGATATGTGTCTTTCTCTTTCTGACATACTACACGTTGTGTGATTGCCTCTAGACTCATCTACAGTGCTGCAAATGACATCGTGTCCTTTTTTTCCTTGTCCAATACTCCGTCTGTACATGTACCAGTTTTCTTTGTCCACTCATATGTTGATGGACTTTTTGGTTGCTTCCATGACTTGGCAATTGTAATGCTGCGGCAATGCACATTCGCCTCCCTGTGTCTTTCCAATTCTGTCTTCTTAGGTTATAGGCCCAGGAGTGGGCCTGCTGGATCATATGGTAGAAAAATATTTACGTAGTAAAAGCACCTCCATTCTGTTCTCGTTAGTGGCTCTTACCAGGTCACATCCCACTTAAAGTTGAGGGTATGCACTTCTGCACAACACCTTCAGCATTTATTGTTTGTAGTTTTTTTTTTGCTGAAGTTTATTCTGACAAGTGTGAGCTGCTATATGTTTGTGGTTGGATTTGCATTCGTCTCATAATCCATTGAAATTGAGCTTTCTGGCATGTCCTTTTTTTATTCAAACTGTGAGTAGAGCTTACCTCTTCCAATTGTTTTCGTGAAGTATGTGTGACATTTAGAAATATTTTGGCCATTACCTCCCTAATGACATTCTGAGGGCAGGTTTCATTTACAGCCCTCCAGTACTGGTGCATATGAAGTGACCCTTAGCACAGTTTTTAAAGCTGCTGTTGCAGGTCACTGCCAGAGGGTGGCAGCATTTCTGCTTTTCACAAGCTTTTAACTAGGGAAACAGACTACCTTGCAGTGGTATTTCTCGGTTATAAATTAGAGTGGAATGTGCCTGGATAAACCCCCAAAGGTGATGTGTTTTTTTTTTTTACTTTTGTTTGTTTTCTAGATTGAGTTTATATTTTTTTATTGGAGTCATATTCCATTGTGTACATGGACCACTTCTTCTTTGTGCATTCCTCTGTTGATGGACATTTTCGTAGCTTCCAAGTTTTGGCTATGATAAATATTGCTGGAGGGCAGGATTGCCAGGCTGTTTTTTTCTTGTTTTGCAGTACGTAGGCCACTCACTGCCATGGCCACTCCGATTGCAGAGCACAGGCTCTGGACGCACAGGCCCAGCAGCCATAGCTCACGGGACCAGCCGCTCCACGGCATGTGTGATTTTCCCGAACCGGGGCATAAACCCGTGTCCCCTGCTTCAGCGGCGGACTCTCAACCACTGCGCCACCTGTGAAGTCCAGGCTGTGTCTTTTTGATTCTCATCCTCTCAGGCGATAGGGCCAGCAGTGGGCATGCTTGATTGAATGGTAGCTCAGTACTTACCTTTTCAATGCACCTCCTTTGTGTTTTCCTTACTGGCTCTTAGCATGTCCCACGTTGAACCAAGCCTAGGCATTTTTCCACAACCCCTTCAGCATTTATTGTTTGCAGAATTTTTGCTGATGGTCATTCTGACTGTTGTGAGCTGATAGGATTTTTGTAATTTGGATTTGCATGTCCTTAATTCTTTCTAAGGTTCATTTTTCCACACCTTTTAAAATTTCTGTTAATGAACAAATGAAAAAAACGTAGAATACAATTAACCTCTTGAAATTGTCTTCTTGAAAGGTTGCCCTCAAAATTGAATTTTTTGGTCAATATTCGCTCCCAGGATTGTTTTTGAGGGCAGGTGTCATTCACAGGCCTGTAATGAGTGTGAATATTTAGTGACCATTAGCACTGGGTTTAAAGCTGCTGTTGTGGTAAGCAGCCACTAGGCGGCAGCATTTCTCCATTCACAAATCTCGTTACTAGGGCAGCAGAGCCGTTCTGGAATCCCTGTTCCTAGGTTGTAAATTAAAATGGAATGTGCCAGGAGAAAGCCCCATAAGTTTATGTTACATTATTTCTTGTTTGTTGTTTTAGTTTTTTTAATAGGGGCAATGATTAGAATATTGTTTGTCCTAGGTGTACACAATCTGGTTCATTTGTGCCTAACATATATATATATATATATATATATATATATATATATATATATATATATATATATTCATGCACAGATCCCCTTCCCATGTCAATTATTGCAGAGTGTTCCATAGACCTCCCTTGCTATATGGTCGGTCTTTTTGTTATGTGTATTTAATAGGTATTTGTACACGTATGGTAACCCTAATCTTAATTTTTCCATTCCCCCCACCTTTCCTTTTAGATAAGCCTAGTTTGTTTTCTAAGTGTGTGAGTGTCTTTCTCTGTGCAAATATGTTCATTTGTGTCAGTTGTTAGATAATGCCTGTAAGTGATATCATAGGATATGTCTTTTGCTTTCCGACTTACCTCATGTTCTGTGATTATCTCTAGGCTCAACTATGGTGCCTGAAAGAGCAGTGTTTCATTGTTTTCCATGGCTAATATTCCATTGTGTACATGGACCACTTCTTCTTTTTCAACTGATATGGTGATGGACATTTTGGTTGCTTCCGTGTCTTGGCTATTGTGAAAATTCCTGCAGTGCAGCTGTTGAAGCCTGTGCCTTCTCGACTCTGGACTTGTCAGGTGAGAGTCTCAGCGGTGGGCCTGCTGAACGGAATGGTGGCTCAATTTTTACTTTTAAACGCAGCTCCTTTCTATTCTTATTATTGGCTGTCACCACTTTACATCTCACCAGCAGCTAGAGGGTACACAGTTCCCTAAAACACCTTCAGCATTTAATGTTTGTAGACTTGCAGCTGATGGTAGTTGACATGTGTGAGTTGGAATCATTTTGGAGGTTAGATTTGCATGAGTCTAATAATTACTGATGTTGAGCTTTTATCCATTTTCCTCTTTTTTGAAAATGAGTGAGTAAAACTTACCCCTCCATCCAATCTCCTTGAAAAATTTAACACTTTTGAATTTTTTTGGCCATTCCCTACCTCCGCACAATTTTTTAGGGCAGGTGTCCTTTACAGCCCTGAATCCTTGTGAATGTTAAGTGACCATTAGCTGTGGGTTCAAAGCCGCTCTTGTGGGAAACGGCCACAAGGCGGCAGCATTTCTACATTTCCAACTCTGGGATTTTGGGCCACAGAGCTTTCGTGGCAATCGTGGTAGTAAGCTGCGAATTAGAGTGCAATGTGCCAGTGCAAACCCCCAAGAGCTTATATCTCCTAAATTGTTGTTTGCTTTTTAAATTTAATTATCAGAGGAAATTTGATCAAAATGTAGATTCTCCGAGGTGTACAGTTTCTGGTTCATCCTATCAATGTATCTGTCTATATTCCTCTTTGGATCCATTCCCGTGTATGTTATTATAGAGTGTTGAGTAGACCTCTCTTTGTATTCCTTAGGTATTTTGTGATTATATATTTCCTATGTATTAGTATATGTCTGTTAACCCCCATATCCTAATTCATACATTCCTTACACCTTTCCATTTGGTTAAACATAATTTGGTTTTCTGAATCTATGCGTGTCCTTCTCTTGGAAATTATTTCATGGGTATCAATTCTTAGGTAACACCTATAAGTGATGTCATAGGATGTCTGTCTTACGGTTTCTTTCTTACTTCCAGTGTGGTGATTATCGCTAGGTCCTTCTATGGTGGTGCCAACGGCACTGTTCCATGCTTTTTCATGGCTAAGATTCCATTGTGTACATGGACGACTTCTTCTTGGTGCCTTTTTCTGTTGATGCACATTTTGGTTTCTTCCAGGTTTGGCTATGGTACACCTTGCTGCAGTGCAGGATTGCCAGCCTGTGTGTTTTTGATTCTGGTCTACTCAGGTGATAGGCCCATGAGTGGGCCTACCAGATCACATGGTAGCTCCATTTTTACCCTTAAACGCACCTCCATTCTGTTCTCACGACTGGCTCTTACCAGGTTGCAACCCACCAGCAGCTAAAGGGTACGCAGTTCTCTAAAACCCCTTCAGCATTTATTTTTTGTAGACTTTTTTTGCTGATGATCATTCTGACGGCTGTCAGGTGAACGTTTGTGTACACTGGATTTGCATGGCTTTATTGATTCCTGATGTTCAGCCTTTTTCCATTCCCGTTGTTTTAAGAAAAAAGAAAGAGTGGGAGGGAGACGCAAAAGGGAGGGGATATGGAAACATGTATATGTATAACTGATTAAATTTGTTATAAAGCAAAAAATTAAAAAAAATAAAAATAAAAAATAAAAAAATAAAAAAAAATAAAAAAAAAGAAATAAGAGAGAAGGTCCTTCAGGGAGATAAAAAAAAATTGCCTTAGCTATTCATGTATTTTGACTTACATGAACTTTGGATTCAGATTATCAAATTTGCTGAAGAATTCATTTTGTAATTTTATTGGAACTTATTAAATATGTAGCTTAACGTAAGGAGATATTTTTATCAAAATGTGCCCTTTCTTCCTTGAAAATAATCTTTATTTATTCAGATTTTCTTATTATGCCCTTCACAAAATTTCAGAATTTCTCTATAAAAATCTAACATTGAAAAAATTAATTTCTTGACATGTTATAATATTTGTGGGCTTCCCTGGTGGCGCCGTGGTTGAGAGTCCGCCTGCTGATGCAGGGGACGCGGGTTCATGCCCCGGTCCAGGAAGATCCCACATGCCGTGGAGCGTCTGGGCCCATGAGCCATGGCCACTGTGCCTGCGCATCAGGAGCCTGTGCTCCGTGGCGGGAGAGGCCACAACAGTGAGAGGCCCGTGTACCGCAAAAAAAAAAAGTATTTATTATATTTGCTGCTCTTGAGAATGACTTGGTATAAAAAAAATTGGTAAAAGAAATACTTTTGAGTTGTTATGCTGACTTTTTATCTTACCGGAAATTTCTGCTGAATTATCTTATTCATAGTTTTTCCATTCCTTGCCTTGATTTTGATAAGATTATCATATCATTTGCAAATAATGACAAACTTTCTCTTCCTTTCAGAAGTGGGCAATGTGGTTAACATTTTAAATTTCCAAACCACAACAGATTGACTGATGTGCAGTCTATCTGACACATTCTCTAATTCTTACACTGCTTATTCTTTTCTTATTCTATTGACTAGGACTTATAGAACAATGTGCAATAGTTGTGGTCTCCAAACTTTAACTTTAAAGTTTTATCATTAAATATATTTGCTAAAGGATCTTTAAAAAATCCTTCTCTCGTTAGGTTAAGGAATTTCCTTATTTTACTAATTTACTAAGCAGTTTTTTTTCATAGATGCCTTTTCTATAGCCATTGAAATCACCATTAAAACATGTATTAATGTGATAACATTAACAGTACCTAGATTTTTTTGCTACTCATCATGACTTTATTTCTGGAATATGTACTACTTTATCATTATTAACAAATTTTGCGTTCAATTTACTTATAATTTATTTAGAAAGTTGGGATCTATTTTATGTGTGTGTATATGTATGTATGTAATTAAAAGTGGTACCTAACTCTGTTCATTTAAACACTTCCATTTAATTTTACCACTTTTGTTTATTAAGTACCTGAGAAGTAAACTATCATTTCTTCATGGGGAACCTCTCTGAACTCCAGCCTAAATTAGAGCCCTTTGTTAGCCCTCTCACTGTACCCTGTATTATAACTACGTAGTTATCTATGAAGTGGATTATTGACCGAGTCACCCACTAGGCTTTAAGTTCCATAAGGTCCGGGGATTTTATCTGTTTAACTCACTGCTGTAATCCTGGGACCTAACTTGCAATTAGTACATAGTAGACACTTTAAAAATTATCTGTAGAATGAACACATGATTAAATAAATAGTAGTTTGAAAGCTGAAAAAAAAGAAAAAAGAAAGAAAGAAAAAGAAACAGAAGACAAATGTGCATAAATTATGCCTCTTGAAACTGTCGGTTTGAAATATGGATGCCTTTGAATTTTTTTGGTCGATATACGACCCCAGGATTTGTTTTCAGTGCAGGTGTGATTTACAGGCCTGCAATTATTTTGAATATCAACTGACCATTAACGCTGGGATTAAAGCTGCTGTCGTGTGAAACGCCCACAAGGTGGCAGCTGTTCTACTTTACCAAATCTGGTTACTAGGGCAACAGAGCCTCAATGGAAGTTGTGTTCTAGGTTGTAATTTAGAATGGCGTGTGCCAGGGAAAAGCCCCTTAAGTATATGTCTCACTACTTCTTGTTCGTTTATTTAATTTAATTTTTATTTTTATCACAGCAAGTTTGATTACAAAGTTTGGCTTGTTCTAGGTGTGCAAGATGTGGTTCTTTTACACATAAACATATGTCTATTCTTCCTGGAATCCTTTTCCCATGTACGTTATGACAGGATGTTGAGTAGTCTTCTCTTGGTATTCCGTAGGTCTTTGGTGATGATATATTTCACCTGTGTTTGTATATGTCTGTTAACCCCAATATCCTAATGTATCCAATCCTCACAAATTTCCATTGGTGAACCATAAGTTTGTTGAATGAATCAGTGGTTGCCCTTCTCTGTGGAAATATCTTCACTGGTATCCATTTATAGGTAATACCTAAAAGTGATATCATACGATATGTGTCTTTCTCTTTCTGACATACTACACGTTGTGTGATTGCCTCTAGACTCATCTACAGTGCTGCAAATGACATCGTGTCCTTTTTTTCCTTGTCCAATACTCCGTCTGTACATGTACCAGTTTTCTTTGTCCACTCATATGTTGATGGACTTTTTGGTTGCTTCCATGACTTGGCAATTGTAATGCTGCGGCAATGCACATTCGCCTCCCTGTGTCTTTCCAATTCTGTCTTCTTAGGTTATAGGCCCAGGAGTGGGCCTGCTGGATCATATGGTAGAAAAATATTTACGTAGTAAAAGCACCTCCATTCTGTTCTCGTTAGTGGCTCTTACCAGGTCACATCCCACTTAAAGTTGAGGGTATGCACTTCTGCACAACACCTTCAGCATTTATTGTTTGTAGTTTTTTTTTGCTGAAGTTTATTCTGACAAGTGTGAGCTGCTATATGTTTGTGGTTGGATTTGCATTCGTCTCATAATCCATTGAAATTGAGCTTTCTGGCATGTCCTTTTTTTATTCAAACTGTGAGTAGAGCTTACCTCTTCCAATTGTTTTCGTGAAGTATGTGTGACATTTAGAAATATTTTGGCCATTACCTCCCTAATGACATTCTGAGGGCAGGTTTCATTTACAGCCCTCCAGTACTGGTGCATATGAAGTGACCCTTAGCACAGTTTTTAAAGCTGCTGTTGCAGGTCACTGCCAGAGGGTGGCAGCATTTCTGCTTTTCACAAGCTTTTAACTAGGGAAACAGACTACCTTGCAGTGGTATTTCTCGGTTATAAATTAGAGTGGAATGTGCCTGGATAAACCCCCAAAGGTGATGTGTTTTTTTTTTTTACTTTTGTTTGTTTTCTAGATTGAGTTTATATTTTTTTATTGGAGTCATATTCCATTGTGTACATGGACCACTTCTTCTTTGTGCATTCCTCTGTTGATGGACATTTTCGTAGCTTCCAAGTTTTGGCTATGATAAATATTGCTGGAGGGCAGGATTGCCAGGCTGTTTTTTTCTTGTTTTGCAGTACGTAGGCCACTCACTGCCATGGCCACTCCGATTGCAGAGCACAGGCTCTGGACGCACAGGCCCAGCAGCCATAGCTCACGGGACCAGCCGCTCCACGGCATGTGTGATTTTCCCGAACCGGGGCATAAACCCGTGTCCCCTGCTTCGGCGGCGGACTCTCAACCACTGCGCCACCAGTGAAGTCCAGCCTGTGTCTTTTTGATTCTCATCCTCTCAGGCGATAGGGCCAGCAGTGGGCATGCTTGATTGAATGGTAGCTCAGTACTTACCTTTTCAATGCACCTCCTTTGTGTTTTCCTTACTGGCTCTTAGCATGTCCCACGTTGAACCAAGCCTAGGCATTTTTCCACAACCCCTTCAGCATTTATTGTTTGCAGAATTTTTGCTGATGGTCATTCTGACTGTTGTGAGCTGATAGGATTTTTGTAATTTGGATTTGCATGTCCTTAATTCTTTCTAAGGTTCATTTTTCCACACCTTTTAAAATTTCTGTTAATGAACAAATGAAAAAAACGTAGAATACAATTAACCTCTTGAAATTGTCTTCTTGAAAGGTTGCCCTCAAAATTGAATGTTTTGGTCAATATTCGCTCCCAGGATTGTTTTTGAGGGCAGGTGTCATTCACAGGCCTGTAATGAGTGTGAATATTTAGTGACCATTAGCACTGGGTTTAAAGCTGCTGTTGTGGTAAGCAGCCACTAGGCGGCAGCATTTCTCCATTCACAAATCTCGTTACTAGGGCAGCAGAGCCGTTCTGGAATCCCTGTTCCTAGGTTGTAAATTAAAATGGAATGTGCCAGGAGAAAACCCCATAAGTTTATGTTACATTATTTCTTGTTTGTTGTTTTAGATTTTTTAATAGGGGCAATGATTAGAATATTGTTTGTCCTAGGTGTACACAATCTGGTTCATTTGTGCCTAACATATATATATATATATATATATATATATATATATATATATATATATATATATATATATATATATTCATGCACAGATCCCCTTCCCATGTCAATTATTGCAGAGTGTTCCATAGACCTCCCTTGCTATATGGTCGGTCTTTTTGTTATGTGTATTTAATAGGTATTTGTACACGTATGGTAACCCTAATCTTAATTTTTCCATTCCCCCCACCTTTCCTTTTAGATAAGCCTAGTTTGTTTTCTAAGTGTGTGAGTGTCTTTCTCTGTGCAAATATGTTCATTTGTGTCAGTTGTTAGATAATGCCTGTAAGTGATATCATAGGATATGTCTTTTGCTTTCCGACTTACCTCATGTTCTGTGATTATCTCTAGGCTCAACTATGGTGCCTGAAAGAGCAGTGTTTCATTGTTTTCCATGGCTAATATTCCATTGTGTACATGGACCACTTCTTCTTTTTCAACTGATATGGTGATGGACATTTTGGTTGCTTCCGTGTCTTGGCTATTGTGAAAATTCCTGCAGTGCAGCTGTTGAAGCCTGTGCCTTCTCGACTCTGGACTTGTCAGGTGAGAGTCTCAGCGGTGGGCCTGCTGAACGGAATGGTGGCTCAATTTTTACTTTTAAACGCAGCTCCTTTCTATTCTTATTATTGGCTGTCACCACTTTACATCTCACCAGCAGCTAGAGGGTACACAGTTCCCTAAAACACCTTCAGCATTTAATGTTTGTAGACTTGCAGCTGATGGTAGTTGACATGTGTGAGTTGGAATCATTTTGGAGGTTAGATTTGCATGAGTCTTCTAATAATTACTGATGTTGAGCTTTTATCCATTTTCCTCTTTTTTGAAAATGAGTGAGTAAAACTTACCCCTCCATCCAATCTCCTTGAAAAATTTAACACTTTTGAATTTTTTTGGCCATTCCCTACCTCCGCACAATTTTTTAGGGCAGGTGTCCTTTACAGCCCTGAATCCTTGTGAATGTTAAGTGACCATTAGCTGTGGGTTCAAAGCCACTCTTGTGGGAAACGGCCACAAGGCGGCAGCATTTCTACATTTCCAACTCTGGGATTTTGGGCCACAGAGCTTTCGTGGCAATCGTGGTAGTAAGCTGCGAATTAGAGTGCAATGTGCCAGTGCAAACCCCCAAGAGCTTATATCTCCTAAATTGTTGTTTGCTTTTTAAATTTAATTATCAGAGGAAATTTGATCAAAATGTAGATTCTCCGAGGTGTACAGTTTCTGGTTCATCCTATCAATGTATCTGTCTATATTCCTCTTTGGATCCATTCCCGTGTATGTTATTATAGAGTGTTGAGTAGACCTCTCTTTGTATTCCTTAGGTATTTTGTGATTATATATTTCCTATGTATTAGTATATGTCTGTTAACCCCCATATCCTAATTCATACATTCCTTACACCTTTCCATTTGGTTAAACATAATTTGGTTTTCTGAATCTATGCGTGTCCTTCTCTTGGAAATTATTTCATGGGTATCAATTCTTAGGTAACACCTATAAGTGATGTCATAGGATGTCTGTCTTACGGTTTCTTTCTTACTTCCAGTGTGGTGATTATCGCTAGGTCCTTCTATGGTGGTGCCAACGGCACTGTTCCATGCTTTTTCATGGCTAAGATTCCATTGTGTACATGGACGACTTCTTCTTGGTGCATTTTTCTGTTGATGCACATTTTGGTTTCTTCCAGGTTTGGCTATGGTACACCTTGCTGCAGTGCAGGATTGCCAGCCTGTGTGTTTTTGATTCTGGTCTACTCAGGTGATAGGCCCATGAGTGGGCCTACCAGATCACATGGTAGCTCCATTTTTACCCTTAAACGCACCTCCATTCTGTTCTCACGACTGGCTCTTACCAGGTTGCAACCCACCAGCAGCTAAAGGGTACGCAGTTCTCTAAAACCCCTTCAGCATTTATTTTTTGTAGACTTTTTTTGCTGATGATCATTCTGACGGCTGTCAGGTGAACGTTTGTGTACACTGGATTTGCATGGCTTTATTGATTCCTGATGTTCAGCCTTTTTCCATTCCCGTTGTTTTAAGAAAAAAGAAAGAGTGGGAGGGAGACGCAAAAGGGAGGGGATATGGAAACATGTATATGTATAACTGATTAAATTTGTTATAAAGCAAAAAATTAAAAAAAATAAAAATAAAAAATAAAAAAATAAAAAAAATTAAAAAAAAAGAAATAAGAGAGAAGGTCCTTCAGGGAGATAAAAAAAAATTGCCTTAGCTATTCATGTATTTTGACTTACATGAACTTTGGATTCAGATTATCAAATTTGCTGAAGAATTCATTTTGTAATTTTATTGGAACTTATTAAATATGTAGCTTAACGTAAGGAGATATTTTTATCAAAATGTGCCCTTTCTTCCTTGAAAATAATCTTTATTTATTCAGATTTTCTTATTATGCCCTTCACAAAATTTCAGAATTTCTCTATAAAAATCTAACATTGAAAAAATTAATTTCTTGACATGTTATAATATTTGTGGGCTTCCCTGGTGGCGCCGTGGTTGAGAGTCCGCCTGCTGATGCAGGGGACGCGGGTTCATGCCCCGGTCCAGGAAGATCCCACATGCCGTGGAGCGTCTGGGCCCATGAGCCATGGCCACTGTGCCTGCGCATCAGGAGCCTGTGCTCCGCGGCGGGAGAGGCCACAACAGTGAGAGGCCCGTGTACCGCAAAAAAAAAAAGTATTTATTATATTTGCTGCTCTTGAGAATGACTTGGTATAAAAAAAATTGGTAAAAGAAATACTTTTGAGTTGTTATGCTGACTTTTTATCTTACCGGAAATTTCTGCTGAATTATCTTATTCATAGTTTTTCCATTCCTTGCCTTGATTTTGATAAGATTATCATATCATTTGCAAATAATGACAAACTTTCTCTTCCTTTCAGAAGTGGGCAATGTGGTTAACATTTTAAATTTCCAAACCACAACAGATTGACTGATGTGCAGTCTATCTGACACATTCTCTAATTCTTACACTGCTTATTCTTTTCTTATTCTATTGACTAGGACTTATAGAACAATGTGCAATAGTTGTGGTCTCCAAACTTTAACTTTAAAGTTTTATCATTAAATATATTTGCTAAAGGATCTTTAAAAAATCCTTCTCTCGTTAGGTTAAGGAATTTCCTTATTTTACTAATTTACTAAGCAGTTTTTTTTCATAGATGCCTTTTCTATAGCCATTGAAATCACCATTAAAACATGTATTAATGTGATAACATTAACAGTACCTAGATTTTTTTGCTACTCATCATGACTTTATTTCTGGAATATGTACTACTTTATCATTATTAACAAATTTTGCGTTCAATTTACTTATAATTTATTTAGAAAGTTGGGATCTATTTTATGTGTGTGTATATGTATGTATGTAATTAAAAGTGGTACCTAACTCTGTTCATTTAAACACTTCCATTTAATTTTACCACTTTTGTTTATTAAGTACCTGAGAAGTAAACTATCATTTCTTCATGGGGAACCTCTCTGAACTCCAGCCTAAATTAGAGCCCTTTGTTAGCCCTCTCACTGTACCCTGTATTATAACTACGTAGTTATCTATGAAGTGGATTATTGACCGAGTCACCCACTAGGCTTTAAGTTCCATAAGGTCCGGGGATTTTATCTGTTTAACTCACTGCTGTAATCCTGGGACCTAACTTGCAATTAGTACATAGTAGACACTTTAAAAATTATCTGTAGAATGAACACATGATTAAATAAATAGTAGTTTGAAAGCTGAAAAAAAAGAAAAAAGAAAGAAAGAAAAAGAAACAGAAGACAAATGTGCATAAATTATGCCTCTTGAAACTGTCGGTTTGAAATATGGATGCCTTTGAATTTTTTTGGTCGATATACGACCCCAGGATTTGTTTTCAGTGCAGGTGTGATTTACAGGCCTGCAATTATTTTGAATATCAACTGACCATTAACGCTGGGATTAAAGCTGCTGTCGTGTGAAACGCCCACAAGGTGGCAGCTGTTCTACTTTACCAAATCTGGTTACTAGGGCAACAGAGCCTCAATGGAAGTTGTGTTCTAGGTTGTAATTTAGAATGGCGTGTGCCAGGGAAAAGCCCCTTAAGTATATGTCTCACTACTTCTTGTTCGTTTATTTAATTTAATTTTTATTTTTATCACAGCAAGTTTGATTACAAAGTTTGGCTTGTTCTAGGTGTGCAAGATGTGGTTCTTTTACACATAAACATATGTCTATTCTTCCTGGAATCCTTTTCCCATGTACGTTATGACAGGATGTTGAGTAGTCTTCTCTTGGTATTCCGTAGGTCTTTGGTGATGATATATTTCACCTGTGTTTGTATATGTCTGTTAACCCCAATATCCTAATGTATCCAATCCTCACAAATTTCCATTGGTGAACCATAAGTTTGTTGAATGAATCAGTGGTTGCCCTTCTCTGTGGAAATATCTTCACTGGTATCCATTTATAGGTAATACCTAAAAGTGATATCATACGATATGTGTCTTTCTCTTTCTGACATACTACACGTTGTGTGATTGCCTCTAGACTCATCTACAGTGCTGCAAATGACATCGTGTCCTTTTTTTCCTTGTCCAATACTCCGTCTGTACATGTACCAGTTTTCTTTGTCCACTCATATGTTGATGGACTTTTTGGTTGCTTCCATGACTTGGCAATTGTAATGCTGCGGCAATGCACATTCGCCTCCCTGTGTCTTTCCAATTCTGTCTTCTTAGGTTATAGGCCCAGGAGTGGGCCTGCTGGATCATATGGTAGAAAAATATTTACGTAGTAAAAGCACCTCCATTCTGTTCTCGTTAGTGGCTCTTACCAGGTCACATCCCACTTAAAGTTGAGGGTATGCACTTCTGCACAACACCTTCAGCATTTATTGTTTGTAGTTTTTTTTTTGCTGAAGTTTATTCTGACAAGTGTGAGCTGCTATATGTTTGTGGTTGGATTTGCATTCGTCTCATAATCCATTGAAATTGAGCTTTCTGGCATGTCCTTTTTTTATTCAAACTGTGAGTAGAGCTTACCTCTTCCAATTGTTTTCGTGAAGTATGTGTGACATTTAGAAATATTTTGGCCATTACCTCCCTAATGACATTCTGAGGGCAGGTTTCATTTACAGCCCTCCAGTACTGGTGCATATGAAGTGACCCTTAGCACAGTTTTTAAAGCTGCTGTTGCAGGTCACTGCCAGAGGGTGGCAGCATTTCTGCTTTTCACAAGCTTTTAACTAGGGAAACAGACTACCTTGCAGTGGTATTTCTCGGTTATAAATTAGAGTGGAATGTGCCTGGATAAACCCCCAAAGGTGATGTGTTTTTTTTTTACTTTTGTTTGTTTTCTAGATTGAGTTTATATTTTTTTATTGGAGTCATATTCCATTGTGTACATGGACCACTTCTTCTTTGTGCATTCCTCTGTTGATGGACATTTTCGTAGCTTCCAAGTTTTGGCTATGATAAATATTGCTGGAGGGCAGGATTGCCAGGCTATTTTTTTCTTGTTTTGCAGTACGTAGGCCACTCACTGCCATGGCCACTCCGATTGCAGAGCACAGGCTCTGGACGCACAGGCCCAGCAGCCATAGCTCACGGGACCAGCCGCTCCACGGCATGTGTGATTTTCCCGAACCGGGGCATAAACCCGTGTCCCCTGCTTCGGCGGCGGACTCTCAACCACTGCGCCACCAGTGAAGTCCAGCCTGTGTCTTTTTGATTCTCATCCTCTCAGGCGATAGGGCCAGCAGTGGGCATGCTTGATTGAATGGTAGCTCAGTACTTACCTTTTCAATGCACCTCCTTTGTGTTTTCCTTACTGGCTCTTAGCATGTCCCACGTTGAACCAAGCCTAGGCATTTTTCCACAACCCCTTCAGCATTTATTGTTTGCAGAATTTTTGCTGATGGTCATTCTGACTGTTGTGAGCTGATAGGATTTTTGTAATTTGGATTTGCATGTCCTTAATTCTTTCTAAGGTTCATTTTTCCACACCTTTTAAAATTTCTGTTAATGAACAAATGAAAAAAACGTAGAATACAATTAACCTCTTGAAATTGTCTTCTTGAAAGGTTGCCCTCAAAATTGAATGTTTTGGTCAATATTCGCTCCCAGGATTGTTTTTGAGGGCAGGTGTCATTCACAGGCCTGTAATGAGTGTGAATATTTAGTGACCATTAGCACTGGGTTTAAAGCTGCTGTTGTGGTAAGCAGCCACTAGGCGGCAGCATTTCTCCATTCACAAATCTCGTTACTAGGGCAGCAGAGCCGTTCTGGAATCCCTGTTCCTAGGTTGTAAATTAAAATGGAATGTGCCAGGAGAAAACCCCATAAGTTTATGTTACATTATTTCTTGTTTGTTGTTTTAGTTTTTTTAATAGGGGCAATGATTAGAATATTGTTTGTCCTAGGTGTACACAATCTGGTTCATTTGTGCCTAACATATATATATATATATATATATATATATATATATATATATATATATATATATATATATATATATATATATATATATTCATGCACAGATCCCCTTCCCATGTCAATTATTGCAGAGTGTTCCATAGACCTCCCTTGCTATATGGTCGGTCTTTTTGTTATGTGTATTTAATAGGTATTTGTACACGTATGGTAACCCTAATCTTAATTTTTCCATTCCCCCCACCTTTCCTTTTAGATAAGCCTAGTTTGTTTTCTAAGTGTGTGAGTGTCTTTCTCTGTGCAAATATGTTCATTTGTGTCAGTTGTTAGATAATGCCTGTAAGTGATATCATAGGATATGTCTTTTGCTTTCCGACTTACCTCATGTTCTGTGATTATCTCTAGGCTCAACTATGGTGCCTGAAAGAGCAGTGTTTCATTGTTTTCCATGGCTAATATTCCATTGTGTACATGGACCACTTCTTCTTTTTCAACTGATATGGTGATGGACATTTTGGTTGCTTCCGTGTCTTGGCTATTGTGAAAATTCCTGCAGTGCAGCTGTTGAAGCCTGTGCCTTCTCGACTCTGGACTTGTCAGGTGAGAGTCTCAGCGGTGGGCCTGCTGAAAGGAATGGTGGCTCAATTTTTACTTTTAAACACAGCTCCTTTCTATTCTCATTATTGGCTGTCACCACTTTACATCTCACCAGCAGCTAGAGGGTACACAGTTCTCTAAAACACCTTCAGCATTTAATGTTTGTAGACTTGCAGCTGATGGTAGTTCACATGTGTGAGTTGGAATCATTTTGGAGGTTAGATTTGCATGAGTCTAATAATTACTGATGTTGAGCTTTTATCCATTTTCCTCTTTTTTGAAAATGAGTGAGTAAAACTTACCCCTCCATCCAATCTCCTTGAAAAATTTAACACTTTTGAATTTTTTTGGCCATTCCCTACCTCCGCACAATTTTTTAGGGCAGGTGTCCTTTACAGCCCTGAATCCTTGTGAATGTTAAGTGACCATTAGCTGTGGGTTCAAAGCCGCTCTTGTGGGAAACGGCCACAAGGCGGCAGCATTTCTACATTTCCAACTCTGGGATTTTGGGCCACAGAGCTTTCGTGGCAATCGTGGTAGTAAGCTGCGAATTAGAGTGCAATGTGCCAGTGCAAACCCCCAAGAGCTTATATCTCCTAAATTGTTGTTTGCTTTTTAAATTTAATTATCAGAGGAAATTTGATCAAAATGTAGATTCTCCGAGGTGTACAGTTTCTGGTTCATCCTATCAATGTATCTGTCTATATTCCTCTTTGGATCCATTCCCGTGTATGTTATTATAGAGTGTTGAGTAGACCTCTCTTTGTATTCCTTAGGTATTTTGTGATTATATATTTCCTATGTATTAGTATATGTCTGTTAACCCCCATATCCTAATTCATACATTCCTTACACCTTTCCATTTGGTTAAACATAATTTGGTTTTCTGAATCTATGCGTGTCCTTCTCTTGGAAATTATTTCATGGGTATCAATTCTTAGGTAACACCTATAAGTGATGTCATAGGATGTCTGTCTTACGGTTTCTTTCTTACTTCCAGTGTGGTGATTATCGCTAGGTCCTTCTATGGTGGTGCCAACGGCACTGTTCCATGCTTTTTCATGGCTAAGATTCTATTGTGTACATGGACGACTTCTTCTTGGTGCATTTTTCTGTTGATGCACATTTTGGTTTCTTCCAGGTTTGGCTATGGTACACCTTGCTGCAGTGCAGGATTGCCAGCCTGTGTGTTTTTGATTCTGGTCTACTCAGGTGATAGGCCCATGAGTGGGCCTACCAGATCACATGGTAGCTCCATTTTTACCCTTAAACGCACCTCCATTCTGTTCTCACGACTGGCTCTTACCAGGTTGCAACCCACCAGCAGCTAAAGGGTACGCAGTTCTCTAAAACCCCTTCAGCATTTATTTTTTGTAGACTTTTTTTGCTGATGATCATTCTGACGGCTGTCAGGTGAACGTTTGTGTACACTGGATTTGCATGGCTTTATTGATTCCTGATGTTCAGCCTTTTTCCATTCCCGTTGTTTTAAGAAAAAAGAAAGAGTGGGAGGGAGACGCAAAAGGGAGGGGATATGGAAACATGTATATGTATAACTGATTAAATTTGTTATAAAGCAAAAAATTAAAAAAAATAAAAATAAAAAATAAAAAAATAAAAAAAAAATAAAAAAAAAGAAATAAGAGAGAAGGTCCTTCAGGGAGATAAAAAAAAATTGCCTTAGCTATTCATGTATTTTGACTTACATGAACTTTGGATTCAGATTATCAAATTTGCTGAAGAATTCATTTTGTAATTTTATTGGAACTTATTAAATATGTAGCTTAACGTAAGGAGATATTTTTATTAAAATGTGCCCTTTCTTCCTTGAAAATAATCTTTATTTATTCAGATTTTCTTATTATGCCCTTCACAAAATTTCAGAATTTCTCTATAAAAATCTAACATTGAAAAAATTAATTTCTTGACATGTTATAATATTTGTGGGCTTCCCTGGTGGCGCCGTGGTTGAGAGTCCGCCTGCTGATGCAGGGGACGCGGGTTCATGCCCCGGTCCAGGAAGATCCCACATGCCGTGGAGCGTCTGGGCCCATGAGCCATGGCCACTGTGCCTGCGCATCAGGAGCCTGTGCTCCGCGGAGGGAGAGGCCACAACAGTGAGAGGCCCGTGTACCGCAAAAAAAAAAGTATTTATTATATTTGCTGCTCTTGAGAATGAGTTGGTATAAAAAAAATTGGTAAAAGAAATACTTTTGAGTTGTTATGCTGACTTTTTATCTTACCGGAAATTTCTGCTGAATTATCTTATTCATAGTTTTTCCATTCCTTGCCTTGATTTTGATAAGATTATCATATCATTTGCAAATAATGACAAACTTTCTCTTCCTTTCAGAAGTGGGCAATGTGGTTAACATTTTAAATTTCCAAACCACAACAGATTGACTGATGTGCAGTCTATCTGACACATTCTCTAATTCTTACACTGCTTATTCTTTTCTTATTCTATTGACTAGGACTTATAGAACAATGTGCAATAGTTGTGGTCTCCAAACTTTAACTTTAAAGTTTTATCATTAAATATATTTGCTAAAGGATCTTTAAAAAATCCTTCTCTCGTTAGGTTAAGGAATTTCCTTATTTTACTAATTTACTAAGCAGTTTTTTTTCATAGATGCCTTTTCTATAGCCATTGAAATCACCATTAAAACATGTATTAATGTGATAACATTAACAGTACCTAGATTTTTTTGCTACTCATCATGACTTTATTTCTGGAATATGTACTACTTTATCATTATTAACAAATTTTGCGTTCAATTTACTTATAATTTATTTAGAAAGTTGGGATCTATTTTATGTGTGTGTATATGTATGTATGTAATTAAAAGTGGTACCTAACTCTGTTCATTTAAACACTTCCATTTAATTTTACCACTTTTGTTTATTAAGTACCTGAGAAGTAAACTATCATTTCTTCATGGGGAACCTCTCTGAACTCCAGCCTAAATTAGAGCCCTTTGTTAGCCCTCTCACTGTACCCTGTATTATAACTACGTAGTTATCTATGAAGTGGATTATTGACCGAGTCACCCACTAGGCTTTAAGTTCCATAAGGTCCGGGGATTTTATCTGTTTAACTCACTGCTGTAATCCTGGGACCTAACTTGCAATTAGTACATAGTAGACACTTTAAAAATTATCTGTAGAATGAACACATGATTAAATAAATAGTAGTTTGAAAGCTGAAAAAAAAGAAAAAAGAAAGAAAGAAAAAGAAACAGAAGACAAATGTGCATAAATTATGCCTCTTGAAACTGTCGGTTTGAAATATGGATGCCTTTGAATTTTTTTGGTCGATATACGACCCCAGGATTTGTTTTCAGTGCAGGTGTGATTTACAGGCCTGCAATTATTTTGAATATCAACTGACCATTAACGCTGGGATTAAAGCTGCTGTCGTGTGAAACGCCCACAAGGTGGCAGCTGTTCTACTTTACCAAATCTGGTTACTAGGGCAACAGAGCCTCAATGGAAGTTGTGTTCTAGGTTGTAATTTAGAATGGCGTGTGCCAGGGAAAAGCCCCTTAAGTATATGTCTCACTACTTCTTGTTCGTTTATTTAATTTAATTTTTATTTTTATCACAGCAAGTTTGATTACAAAGTTTGGCTTGTTCTAGGTGTGCAAGATGTGGTTCTTTTACACATAAACATATGTCTATTCTTCCTGGAATCCTTTTCCCATGTACGTTATGACAGGATGTTGAGTAGTCTTCTCTTGGTATTCCGTAGGTCTTTGGTGATGATATATTTCACCTGTGTTTGTATATGTCTGTTAACCCCAATATCCTAATGTATCCAATCCTCACAAATTTCCATTGGTGAACCATAAGTTTGTTGAATGAATCAGTGGTTGCCCTTCTCTGTGGAAATATCTTCACTGGTATCCATTTATAGGTAATACCTAAAAGTGATATCATACGATATGTGTCTTTCTCTTTCTGACATACTACACGTTGTGTGATTGCCTCTAGACTCATCTACAGTGCTGCAAATGACATCGTGTCCTTTTTTTCCTTGTCCAATACTCCGTCTGTACATGTACCAGTTTTCTTTGTCCACTCATATGTTGATGGACTTTTTGGTTGCTTCCATGACTTGGCAATTGTAATGCTGCGGCAATGCACATTCGCCTCCCTGTGTCTTTCCAATTCTGTCTTCTTAGGTTATAGGCCCAGGAGTGGGCCTGCTGGATCATATGGTAGAAAAATATTTACGTAGTAAAAGCACCTCCATTCTGTTCTCGTTAGTGGCTCTTACCAGGTCACATCCCACTTAAAGTTGAGGGTATGCACTTCTGCACAACACCTTCAGCATTTATTGTTTGTAGTTTTTTTTTTTGCTGAAGTTTATTCTGACAAGTGTGAGCTGCTATATGTTTGTGGTTGGATTTGCATTCGTCTCATAATCCATTGAAATTGAGCTTTCTGGCATGTCCTTTTTTTATTCAAACTGTGAGTAGAGCTTACCTCTTCCAATTGTTTTCGTGAAGTATGTGTGACATTTAGAAATATTTTGGCCATTACCTCCCTAATGACATTCTGAGGGCAGGTTTCATTTACAGCCCTCCAGTACTGGTGCATATGAAGTGACCCTTAGCACAGTTTTTAAAGCTGCTGTTGCAGGTCACTGCCAGAGGGTGGCAGCATTTCTGCTTTTCACAAGCTTTTAACTAGGGAAACAGACTACCTTGCAGTGGTATTTCTCGGTTATAAATTAGAGTGGAATGTGCCTGGATAAACCCCCAAAGGTGATGTGTTTTTTTTTTTTTACTTTTGTTTGTTTTCTAGATTGAGTTTATATTTTTTTATTGGAGTCATATTCCATTGTGTACATGGACCACTTCTTCTTTGTGCATTCCTCTGTTGATGGACATTTTCGTAGCTTCCAAGTTTTGGCTATGATAAATATTGCTGGAGGGCAGGATTGCCAGGCTGTTTTTTTCTTGTTTTGCAGTACGTAGGCCACTCACTGCCATGGCCACTCCGATTGCAGAGCACAGGCTCTGGACGCACAGGCCCAGCAGCCATAGCTCACGGGACCAGCCGCTCCACGGCATGTGTGATTTTCCCGAACCGGGGCATAAACCCGTGTCCCCTGCTTCGGCGGCGGACTCTCAACCACTGCGCCACCAGTGAAGTCCAGCCTGTGTCTTTTTGATTCTCATCCTCTCAGGCGATAGGGCCAGCAGTGGGCATGCTTGATTGAATGGTAGCTCAGTACTTACCTTTTCAATGCACCTCCTTTGTGTTTTCCTTACTGGCTCTTAGCATGTCCCACGTTGAACCAAGCCTAGGCATTTTTCCACAACCCCTTCAGCATTTATTGTTTGCAGAATTTTTGCTGATGGTCATTCTGACTGTTGTGAGCTGATAGGATTTTTGTAATTTGGATTTGCATGTCCTTAATTCTTTCTAAGGTTCATTTTTCCACACCTTTTAAAATTTCTGTTAATGAACAAATGAAAAAAACGTAGAATACAATTAACCTCTTGAAATTGTCTTCTTGAAAGGTTGCCCTCAAAATTGAATGTTTTGGTCAATATTCGCTCCCAGGATTGTTTTTGAGGGCAGGTGTCATTCACAGGCCTGTAATGAGTGTGAATATTTAGTGACCATTAGCACTGGGTTTAAAGCTGCTGTTGTGGTAAGCAGCCACTAGGCGGCAGCATTTCTCCATTCACAAATCTCGTTACTAGGGCAGCAGAGCCGTTCTGGAATCCCTGTTCCTAGGTTGTAAATTAAAATGGAATGTGCCAGGAGAAAACCCCATAAGTTTATGTTACATTATTTCTTGTTTGTTGTTTTAGTTTTTTTAATAGGGGCAATGATTAGAATATTGTTTGTCCTAGGTG
Source organism: Mesoplodon mirus (assembly GCF_964341445.2). Classification (NCBI taxonomy): domain Eukaryota; kingdom Metazoa; phylum Chordata; class Mammalia; order Artiodactyla; family Ziphiidae; genus Mesoplodon; species Mesoplodon mirus. Next base: position 147,633,866 of record NC_138981.1, read on the forward strand.
TACACAATCTGGTTCATTTGTGCCTAACATATATATATATATATATATATATATATATATATATATATATATATATATATATATATCATGCACAGATCCCCTTCCCATGTCAATTATTGCAGAGTGTTCCATAGACCTCCCTTGCTATATGGTCGGTCTTTTTGTTATGTGTATTTAATAGGTATTTGTACACGTATGGTAACCCTAATCTTAATTTTTCCATTCCCCCCACCTTTCCTTTTAGATAAGCCTAGTTTGTTTTCTAAGTGTGTGAGTGTCTTTCTCTGTGCAAATATGTTCATTTGTGTCAGTTGTTAGATAATGCCTGTAAGTGATATCATAGGATATGTCTTTTGCTTTCCGAATTACCTCATGTTCTGTGATTATCTCTAGGCTCACCTATGGTGCCTGAAAGAGCAGTGTTTCATTGTTTTCCATGGCTAATATTCCATTGTGCACATGGACCACTTCTTCTTTTTCAACTGATATGGTGATGGACATTTTGGTTGCTTCCGTGTCTTGGCTATTGTGAAAATTCCTGCAGTGCAGCTGTTGAAGCCTGTGCCTTCTCGACTCTGGACTTGTCAGGTGAGAGTCTCAGCGGTGGGCCTGCTGAACGGAATGGTGGCTCAATTTTTACTTTTAAACGCAGCTCCTTTCTATTCTTATTATTGGCTGTCACCACTTTACATCTCACCAGCAGCTAGAGGGTACACAGTTCTCTAAAACACCTTCAGCATTTAATGTTTGTAGACTTGCAGCTGATGGTAGTTGACATGTGTGAGTTGGAATCATTTTGGAGGTTAGATTTGCATGAGTCTAATAATTACTGATGTTGAGCTTTTATCCATTTTCCTCTTTTTTGAAAATGGGTGAGTAAAACTTACCCCTCCATCCAATCTCCTTGAAAAATTTAACACTTTTGAATTTTTTTGGCCATTCCCTACCTCCGCACAATTTTTTAGGGCAGGTGTCCTTTACAGCCCTGAATCCTTGTGAATGTTAAGTGACCATTAGCTGTGGGTTCAAAGCCGCTCTTGTGGGAAACGGCCACAAGGCGGCAGCATTTCTACATTTCCAACTCTGGGATTTTGGGCCACAGAGCTTTCGTGGCAATCGTGGTAGTAAGCTGCGAATTAGAGTGCAATGTGCCAGTGCAAACCCCCAAGAGCTTATATCTCCTAAATTGTTGTTTGCTTTTTAAATTTAATTATCAGAGGAAATTTGATCAAAATGTAGATTCTCCGAGGTGTACAGTTTCTGGTTCATCCTATCAATGTATCTGTCTATATTCCTCTTTGGATCCATTCCCGTGTATGTTATTATAGAGTGTTGAGTAGACCTCTCTTTGTATTCCTTAGGTATTTTGTGATTATATATTTCCTATGTATTAGTATATGTCTGTTAACCCCCATATCCTAATTCATACATTCCTTACACCTTTCCATTTGGTTAAACATAATTTGGTTTTCTGAATCTATGCGTGTCCTTCTCTTGGAAATTATTTCATGGGTATCAATTCTTAGGTAACACCTATAAGTGATGTCATAGGATGTCTGTCTTACGGTTTCTTTCTTACTTCCAGTGTGGTGATTATCGCTAGGTCCTTCTATGGTGGTGCCAACGGCACTGTTCCATGCTTTTTCATGGCTAAGATTCCATTGTGTACATGGACGACTTCTTCTTGGTGCATTTTTCTGTTGATGCACATTTTGGTTTCTTCCAGGTTTGGCTATGGTACACCTTGCTGCAGTGCAGGATTGCCAGCCTGTGTGTTTTTGATTCTGGTCTACTCAGGTGATAGGCCCATGAGTGGGCCTACCAGATCACATGGTAGCTCCATTTTTACCCTTAAACGCACCTCCATTCTGTTCTCACGACTGGCTCTTACCAGGTTGCAACCCACCAGCAGCTAAAGGGTACGCAGTTCTCTAAAACCCCTTCAGCATTTATTTTTTGTAGACTTTTTTTGCTGATGATCATTCTGACGGCTGTCAGGTGAACGTTTGTGTACACTGGATTTGCATGGCTTTATTGATTCCTGATGTTCAGCCTTTTTCCATTCCCGTTGTTTTAAGAAAAAAGAAAGAGTGGGAGGGAGACGCAAAAGGGAGGGGATATGGAAACATGTATATGTATAACTGATTAAATTTGTTATAAAGCAAAAAATTAAAAAAAATAAAAATAAAAAATAAAAAAATAAAAAAAATTAAAAAAAAAAGAAATAAGAGAGAAGGTCCTTCAGGGAGATAAACAAAATTGCCTTAGCTATTCATGTATTTTGACTTACATGAACTTTGGATTCAGATTATCAAATTTGCTGAAGAATTCATTTTGTAATTTTATTGGAACTTATTAAATATGTAGCTTAACGTAAGGAGATATTTTTATTAAAATGTGCCCTTTCTTCCTTGAAAATAATCTTTATTTATTCAGATTTTCTTATTATGCCCTTCACAAAATTTCAGAATTTCTCTATAAAAATCTAACATTGAAAAAATTAATTTCTTGACATGTTATAATATTTGTGGGCTTCCCTGGTGGCGCCGTGGTTGAGAGTCCGCCTGCTGATGCAGGGGACGCGGGTTCATGCCCCGGTCCAGGAAGATCCCACATGCCGTGGAGCATCTGGGCCCATGAGCCATGGCCACTGTGCCTGCGCATCAGGAGCCTGTGCTCCGCGGAGGGAGAGGCCACAACAGTGAGAGGCCCGTGTACCGCAAAAAAAAAAAGTATTTATTATATTTGCTGCTCTTGAGATTGACTTGGTATAAAAAAAATTGGTAAAAGAAATACTTTTGAGTTGTTATGCTGACTTTTTATCTTACCGGAAATTTCTGCTGAATTATCTTATTCATAGTTTTTCCATTCCTTGCCTTGATTTTGATAAGATTATCATATCATTTGCAAATAATGACAAACTTTCTCTTCCTTTCAGAAGTGGGCAATGTGGTTAACATTTTAAATTTCCAAACCACAACAGATTGACTGATGTGCAGTCTATCTGACACATTCTCTAATTCTTACACTGCTTATTCTTTTCTTATTCTATTGACTAGGACTTATAGAACAATGTGCAATAGTTGTGGTCTCCAAACTTTAACTTTAAAGTTTTATCATTAAATATATTTGCTAAAGGATCTTTAAAAAATCCTTCTCTCGTTAGGTTAAGGAATTTCCTTATTTTACTAATTTACTAAGCAGTTTTTTTTCATAGATGCCTTTTCTATAGCCATTGAAATCACCATTAAAACATGTATTAATGTGATAACATTAACAGTACCTAGATTTTTTTGCTACTCATCATGACTTTATTTCTGGAATATGTACTACTTTATCATTATTAACAAATTTTGCGTTCAATTTACTTATAATTTATTTAGAAAGTTGGGATCTATTTTATGTGTGTGTATATGTATGTATGTAATTAAAAGTGGTACCTAACTCTGTTCATTTAAACACTTCCATTTAATTTTACCACTTTTGTTTATTAAGTACCTGAGAAGTAAACTATCATTTCTTCATGGGGAACCTCTCTGAACTCCAGCCTAAATTAGAGCCCTTTGTTAGCCCTCTCACTGTACCCTGTATTATAACTACGTAGTTATCTATGAAGTGGATTATTGACCGAGTCACCCACTAGGCTTTAAGTTCCATAAGGTCCGGGGATTTTATCTGTTTAACTCACTGCTGTAATCCTGGGACCTAACTTGCAATTAGTACATAGTAGACACTTTAAAAATTATCTGTAGAATGAACACATGATTAAATAAATAGTAGTTTGAAAGCTGAAAAAAAAGAAAAAAGAAAGAAAGAAAAAGAAACAGAAGACAAATGTGCATAAATTATGCCTCTTGAAACTGTCGGTTTGAAATATGGATGCCTTTGAATTTTTTTGGTCGATATACGACCCCAGGATTTGTTTTCAGTGCAGGTGTGATTTACAGGCCTGCAATTATTTTGAATATCAACTGACCATTAACGCTGGGATTAAAGCTGCTGTCGTGTGAAACGCCCACAAGGTGGCAGCTGTTCTACTTTACCAAATCTGGTTACTAGGGCAACAGAGCCTCAATGGAAGTTGTGTTCTAGGTTGTAATTTAGAATGGCGTGTGCCAGGGAAAAGCCCCTTAAGTATATGTCTCACTACTTCTTGTTCGTTTATTTAATTTAATTTTTATTTTTATCACAGCAAGTTTGATTACAAAGTTTGGCTTGTTCTAGGTGTGCAAGATGTGGTTCTTTTACACATAAACATATGTCTATTCTTCCTGGAATCCTTTTCCCATGTACGTTATGACAGGATGTTGAGTAGTCTTCTCTTGGTATTCCGTAGGTCTTTGGTGATGATATATTTCACCTGTGTTTGTATATGTCTGTTAACCCCAATATCCTAATGTATCCAATCCTCACAAATTTCCATTGGTGAACCATAAGTTTGTTGAATGAATCAGTGGTTGCCCTTCTCTGTGGAAATATCTTCACTGGTATCCATTTATAGGTAATACCTAAAAGTGATATCATACGATATGTGTCTTTCTCTTTCTGACATACTACACGTTGTGTGATTGCCTCTAGACTCATCTACAGTGCTGCAAATGACATCGTGTCCTTTTTTTCCTTGTCCAATACTCCGTCTGTACATGTACCAGTTTTCTTTGTCCACTCATATGTTGATGGACTTTTTGGTTGCTTCCATGACTTGGCAATTGTAATGCTGCGGCAATGCACATTCGCCTCCCTGTGTCTTTCCAATTCTGTCTTCTTAGGTTATAGGCCCAGGAGTGGGCCTGCTGGATCATATGGTAGAAAAATATTTACGTAGTAAAAGCACCTCCATTCTGTTCTCGTTAGTGGCTCTTACCAGGTCACATCCCACTTAAAGTTGAGGGTATGCACTTCTGCACAACACCTTCAGCATTTATTGTTTGTAGTTTTTTTTTTGCTGAAGTTTATTCTGACAAGTGTGAGCTGCTATATGTTTGTGGTTGGATTTGCATTCGTCTCATAATCCATTGAAATTGAGCTTTCTGGCATGTCCTTTTTTTATTCAAACTGTGAGTAGAGCTTACCTCTTCCAATTGTTTTCGTGAAGTATGTGTGACATTTAGAAATATTTTGGCCATTACCTCCCTAATGACATTCTGAGGGCAGGTTTCATTTACAGCCCTCCAGTACTGGTGCATATGAAGTGACCCTTAGCACAGTTTTTAAAGCTGCTGTTGCAGGTCACTGCCAGAGGGTGGCAGCATTTCTGCTTTTCACAAGCTTTTAACTAGGGAAACAGACTACCTTGCAGTGGTATTTCTCGGTTATAAATTAGAGTGGAATGTGCCTGGATAAACCCCCAAAGGTGATGTGTTTTTTTTTTTTACTTTTGTTTGTTTTCTAGATTGAGTTTATATTTTTTTATTGGAGTCATATTCCATTGTGTACATGGACCACTTCTTCTTTGTGCATTCCTCTGTTGATGGACATTTTCGTAGCTTCCAAGTTTTGGCTATGATAAATATTGCTGGAGGGCAGGATTGCCAGGCTGTTTTTTTCTTGTTTTGCAGTACGTAGGCCACTCACTGCCATGGCCACTCCGATTGCAGAGCACAGGCTCTGGACGCACAGGCCCAGCAGCCATAGCTCACGGGACCAGCCGCTCCACGGCATGTGTGATTTTCCCGAACCGGGGCATAAACCCGTGTCCCCTGCTTCGGCGGCGGACTCTCAACCACTGCGCCACCAGTGAAGTCCAGCCTGTGTCTTTTTGATTCTCATCCTCTCAGGCGATAGGGCCAGCAGTGGGCATGCTTGATTGAATGGTAGCTCAGTACTTACCTTTTCAATGCACCTCCTTTGTGTTTTCCTTACTGGCTCTTAGCATGTCCCACGTTGAACCAAGCCTAGGCATTTTTCCACAACCCCTTCAGCATTTATTGTTTGCAGAATTTTTGCTGATGGTCATTCTGACTGTTGTGAGCTGATAGGATTTTTGTAATTTGGATTTGCATGTCCTTAATTCTTTCTAAGGTTCATTTTTCCACACCTTTTAAAATTTCTGTTAATGAACAAATGAAAAAAACGTAGAATACAATTAACCTCTTGAAATTGTCTTCTTGAAAGGTTGCCCTCAAAATTGAATGTTTTGGTCAATATTCGCTCCCAGGATTGTTTTTGAGGGCAGGTGTCATTCACAGGCCTGTAATGAGTGTGAATATTTAGTGACCATTAGCACTGGGTTTAAAGCTGCTGTTGTGGTAAGCAGCCACTAGGCGGCAGCATTTCTCCATTCACAAATCTCGTTACTAGGGCAGCAGAGCCGTTCTGGAATCCCTGTTCCTAGGTTGTAAATTAAAATGGAATGTGCCAGGAGAAAGCCCCATAAGTTTATGTTACATTATTTCTTGTTTGTTGTTTTAGTTTTTTTAATAGGGGCAATGATTAGAATATTGTTTGTCCTAGGTGTACACAATCTGGTTCATTTGTGCCTTACATATATATATATATATATATATATATATATATATATATATATATATATATATATATATATTCATGCACAGATCCCCTTCCCATGTCAATTATTGCAGAGTGTTCCATAGACCTCCCTTGCTATATGGTCGGTCTTTTTGTTATGTGTATTTAATAGGTATTTGTACACGTATGGTAACCCTAATCTTAATTTTTCCATTCCCCCCACCTTTCCTTTTAGATAAGCCTAGTTTGTTTTCTAAGTGTGTGAGTGTCTTTCTCTGTGCAAATATGTTCATTTGTGTCAGTTGTTAGATAATGCCTGTAAGTGATATCATAGGATATGTCTTTTGCTTTCCGACTTACCTCATGTTCTGTGATTATCTCTAGGCTCAACTATGGTGCCTGAAAGAGCAGTGTTTCATTGTTTTCCATGGCTAATATTCCATTGTGTACATGGACCACTTCTTCTTTTTCAACTGATATGGTGATGGACATTTTGGTTGCTTCCGTGTCTTGGCTATTGTGAAAATTCCTGCAGTGCAGCTGTTGAAGCCTGTGCCTTCTCGACTCTGGACTTGTCAGGTGAGAGTCTCAGCGGTGGGCCTGCTGAAAGGAATGGTGGCTCAAATTTTACTTTTAAACACAGCTCCTTTCTATTCTCATTATTGGCTGTCACCACTTTACATCTCACCAGCAGCTACAGGGTACACAGTTCTCTAAAACACCTTCAGCATTTAATGTTTGTAGACTTGCAGCTGATGGTAGTTGACATGTGTGAGTTGGAATCATTTTGGAGGTTAGATTTGCATGAGTCTAATAATTACTGATGTTGAGCTTTTATCCATTTTCCTCTTTTTTGAAAATGAGTGAGTAAAACTTACCCCTCCATCCAATCTCCTTGAAAAATTTAACACTTTTGAATTTTTTTGGCCATTCCCTACCTCCGCACAATTTTTTAGGGCAGGTGTCCTTTACAGCCCTGAATCCTTGTGAATGTTAAGTGACCATTAGCTGTGGGTTCAAAGCCGCTCTTGTGGGAAACGGCCACAAGGCGGCAGCATTTCTACATTTCCAACTCTGGGATTTTGGACCACAGAGCTTTCGTGGCAATCGTGGTAGTAAGCTGCGAATTAGAGTGCAATGTGCCAGTGCAAACCCCCAAGAGCTTATATCTCCTAAATTGTTGTTTGCTTTTTAAATTTAATTATCAGAGGAAATTTGATCAAAATGTAGATTCTCCTAGGTGTACAGTTTCTGGTTCATCCTATCAATGTATCTGTCTATATGCCTCTTTGGATCCATTCCCGTGTATGTTATTATAGAGTGTTGAGTAGACCTCTCTTTGTATTCCTTAGGTATTTTGTGATTATATATTTCCTATGTATTAGTATATGTCTGTTAACCCCCATATCCTAATTCATACATTCCTTACACCTTTCCATTTGGTTAAACATAATTTGGTTTCCTGAATCTATGCGTGTCCTTCTCTTGGAAATTATTTCATGGGTATCAATTCTTAGGTAACACCTATAAGTGATGTCATAGGATGTCTGTCTTACGGTTTCTTTCTTACTTCCAGTGTGGTGATTATCGCTAGGTCCTTCTATGGTGGTGCCAACGGCACTGTTCCATGCTTTTTCATGGCTAAGATTCCATTGTGTACATGGACGACTTCTTCTTGGTGCATTTTTCTGTTGATGCACATTTTGGTTTCTTCCAGGTTTGGCTATGGTACACCTTGCTGCAGTGCAGGATTGCCAGCCTGTGTGTTTTTGATTCTGGTCTACTCAGGTGATAGGCCCATGAGTGGGCCTACCAGATCACATGGTAGCTCCATTTTTACCCTTAAACGCACCTCCATTCTGTTCTCACGACTGGCTCTTACCAGGTTGCAACCCACCAGCAGCTAAAGGGTACGCAGTTCTCTAAAACCCCTTCAGCATTTATTTTTTGTAGACTTTTTTTGCTGATGATCATTCTGACGGCTGTCAGGTGAACGTTTGTGTACACTGGATTTGCATGGCTTTATTGATTCCTGATGTTCAGCCTTTTTCCATTCCCGTTGTTTTAAGAAAAAAGAAAGAGTGGGAGGGAGACGCAAAAGGGAGGGGATATGGAAACATGTATATGTATAACTGATTAAATTTGTTATAAAGCAAAAAATTAAAAAAAATAAAAATAAAAAATAAAAAAATAAAAAAAAATTAAAAAAAAGAAATAAGAGAGAAGGTCCTTCAGGGAGATAAAAAAAATTGCCTTAGCTATTCATGTATTTTGACTTACATGAACTTTGGATTCAGATTATCAAATTTGCTGAAGAATTCATTTTGTAATTTTATTGGAACTTATTAAATATGTAGCTTAACGTAAGGAGATATTTTTATTAAAATGTGCCCTTTCTTCCTTGAAAATAATCTTTATTTATTCAGATTTTCTTATTATGCCCTTCACAAAATTTCAGAATTTCTCTATAAAAATCTAACATTGAAAAAATTAATTTCTTGACATGTTATAATATTTGTGGCCTTCCCTGGTGGCGCCGTGGTTGAGAGTCCGCCTGCTGATGCAGGGGACGCGGGTTCATGCCCCGGTCCAGGAAGATCCCACATGCCGTGGAGCATCTGGGCCCATGAGCCATGGCCACTGTGCCTGCGCATCAGGAGCCTGTGCTCCGCGGAGGGAGAGGCCACAACAGTGAGAGGCCCGTGTACCGCAAAAAAAAAAAAGTATTTATTATATTTGCTGCTCTTGAGATTGACTTGGTATAAAAAAAATTGGTAAAAGAAATACTTTTGAGTTGTTATGCTGACTTTTTATCTTACCGGAAATTTCTGCTGAATTATCTTATTCATAGTTTTTCCATTCCTTGCCTTGATTTTGATAAGATTATCATATCATTTGCAAATAATGACAAACTTTCTCTTCCTTTCAGAAGTGGGCAATGTGGTTAACATTTTAAATTTCCAAACCACAACAGATTGACTGATGTGCAGTCTATCTGACACATTCTCTAATTCTTACACTGCTTATTCTTTTCTTATTCTATTGACTAGGACTTATAGAACAATGTGCAATAGTTGTGGTCTCCAAACTTTAACTTTAAAGTTTTATCATTAAATATATTTGCTAAAGGATCTTTAAAAAATCCTTCTCTCGTTAGGTTAAGGAATTTCCTTATTTTACTAATTTACTAAGCAGTTTTTTTTCATAGATGCCTTTTCTATAGCCATTGAAATCACCATTAAAACATGTATTAATGTGATAACATTAACAGTACCTAGATTTTTTTGCTACTCATCATGACTTTATTTCTGGAATATGTACTACTTTATCATTATTAACAAATTTTGCGTTCAATTTACTTATAATTTATTTAGAAAGTTGGGATCTATTTTATGTGTGTGTATATGTATGTATGTAATTAAAAGTGGTACCTAACTCTGTTCATTTAAACACTTCCATTTAATTTTACCACTTTTGTTTATTAAGTACCTGAGAAGTAAACTATCATTTCTTCATGGGGAACCTCTCTGAACTCCAGCCTAAATTAGAGCCCTTTGTTAGCCCTCTCACTGTACCCTGTATTATAACTACGTAGTTATCTATGAAGTGGATTATTGACCGAGTCACCCACTAGGCTTTAAGTTCCATAAGGTCCGGGGATTTTATCTGTTTAACTCACTGCTGTAATCCTGGGACCTAACTTGCAATTAGTACATAGTAGACACTTTAAAAATTATCTGTAGAATGAACACATGATTAAATAAATAGTAGTTTGAAAGCTGAAAAAAAAGAAAAAAGAAAGAAAGAAAAAGAAACAGAAGACAAATGTGCATAAATTATGCCTCTTGAAACTGTCGGTTTGAAATATGGATGCCTTTGAATTTTTTTGGTCGATATACGACCCCAGGATTTGTTTTCAGTGCAGGTGTGATTTACAGGCCTGCAATTATTTTGAATATCAACTGACCATTAACGCTGGGATTAAAGCTGCTGTCGTGTGAAACGCCCACAAGGTGGCAGCTGTTCTACTTTACCAAATCTGGTTACTAGGGCAACAGAGCCTCAATGGAAGTTGTGTTCTAGGTTGTAATTTAGAATGGCGTGTGCCAGGGAAAAGCCCCTTAAGTATATGTCTCACTACTTCTTGTTCGTTTATTTAATTTAATTTTTATTTTTATCACAGCAAGTTTGATTACAAAGTTTGGCTTGTTCTAGGTGTGCAAGATGTGGTTCTTTTACACATAAACATATGTCTATTCTTCCTGGAATCCTTTTCCCATGTACGTTATGACAGGATGTTGAGTAGTCTTCTCTTGGTATTCCGTAGGTCTTTGGTGATGATATATTTCACCTGTGTTTGTATATGTCTGTTAACCCCAATATCCTAATGTATCCAATCCTCACAAATTTCCATTGGTGAACCATAAGTTTGTTGAATGAATCAGTGGTTGCCCTTCTCTGTGGAAATATCTTCACTGGTATCCATTTATAGGTAATACCTAAAAGTGATATCATACGATATGTGTCTTTCTCTTTCTGACATACTACACGTTGTGTGATTGCCTCTAGACTCATCTACAGTGCTGCAAATGACATCGTGTCCTTTTTTTCCTTGTCCAATACTCCGTCTGTACATGTACCAGTTTTCTTTGTCCACTCATATGTTGATGGACTTTTTGGTTGCTTCCATGACTTGGCAATTGTAATGCTGCGGCAATGCACATTCGCCTCCCTGTGTCTTTCCAATTCTGTCTTCTTAGGTTATAGGCCCAGGAGTGGGCCTGCTGGATCATATGGTAGAAAAATATTTACGTAGTAAAAGCACCTCCATTCTGTTCTCGTTAGTGGCTCTTACCAGGTCACATCCCACTTAAAGTTGAGGGTATGCACTTCTGCACAACACCTTCAGCATTTATTGTTTGTAGTTTTTTTTTTGCTGAAGTTTATTCTGACAAGTGTGAGCTGCTATATGTTTGTGGTTGGATTTGCATTCGTCTCATAATCCATTGAAATTGAGCTTTCTGGCATGTCCTTTTTTTATTCAAACTGTGAGTAGAGCTTACCTCTTCCAATTGTTTTCGTGAAGTATGTGTGACATTTAGAAATATTTTGGCCATTACCTCCCTAATGACATTCTGAGGGCAGGTTTCATTTACAGCCCTCCAGTACTGGTGCATATGAAGTGACCCTTAGCACAGTTTTTAAAGCTGCTGTTGCAGGTCACTGCCAGAGGGTGGCAGCATTTCTGCTTTTCACAAGCTTTTAACTAGGGAAACAGACTACCTTGCAGTGGTATTTCTCGGTTATAAATTAGAGTGGAATGTGCCTGGATAAACCCCCAAAGGTGATGTGTTTTTTTTTTTTACTTTTGTTTGTTTTCTAGATTGAGTTTATATTTTTTTATTGGAGTCATATTCCATTGTGTACATGGACCACTTCTTCTTTGTGCATTCCTCTGTTGATGGACATTTTCGTAGCTTCCAAGTTTTGGCTATGATAAATATTGCTGGAGGGCAGGATTGCCAGGCTGTTTTTTTCTTGTTTTGCAGTACGTAGGCCACTCACTGCCATGGCCACTCCGATTGCAGAGCACAGGCTCTGGACGCACAGGCCCAGCAGCCATAGCTCACGGGACCAGCCGCTCCACGGCATGTGTGATTTTCCCGAACCGGGGCATAAACCCGTGTCCCCTGCTTCGGCGGCGGACTCTCAACCACTGCGCCACCAGTGAAGTCCAGCCTGTGTCTTTTTGATTCTCATCCTCTCAGGCGATAGGGCCAGCAGTGGGCATGCTTGATTGAATGGTAGCTCAGTACTTACCTTTTCAATGCACCTCCTTTGTGTTTTCCTTACTGGCTCTTAGCATGTCCCACGTTGAACCAAGCCTAGGCATTTTTCCACAACCCCTTCAGCATTTATTGTTTGCAGAATTTTTGCTGATGGTCATTCTGACTGTTGTGAGCTGATAGGATTTTTGTAATTTGGATTTGCATGTCCTTAATTCTTTCTAAGGTTCATTTTTCCACACCTTTTAAAATTTCTGTTAATGAACAAATGAAAAAAACGTAGAATACAATTAACCTCTTGAAATTGTCTTCTTGAAAGGTTGCCCTCAAAATTGAATGTTTTGGTCAATATTCGCTCCCAGGATTGTTTTTGAGGGCAGGTGTCATTCACAGGCCTGTAATGAGTGTGAATATTTAGTGACCATTAGCACTGGGTTTAAAGCTGCTGTTGTGGTAAGCAGCCACTAGGCGGCAGCATTTCTCCATTCACAAATCTCGTTACTAGGGCAGCAGAGCCGTTCTGGAATCCCTGTTCCTAGGTTGTAAATTAAAATGGAATGTGCCAGGAGAAAGCCCCATATGTTTATGTTACATTATTTCTTGTTTGTTGTTTTAGTTTTTTTAATAGGGGCAATGATTAGAATATTGTTTGTCCTAGGTGTACACAATCTGGTTCATTTGTGCCTAACATATATATATATATATATATATATATATATATATATATATATATATATATTCATGCACAGATCCCCTTCCCATGTCAATTATTGCAGAGTGTTCCATAGACCTCCCTTGCTATATGGTCGGTCTTTTTGTTATGTGTATTTAATAGGTATTTGTACACGTATGGTAACCCTAATCTTAATTTTTCCATTCCCCCCACCTTTCCTTTTAGATAAGCCTAGTTTGTTTTCTAAGTGTGTGAGTGTCTTTCTCTGTGCAAATATGTTCATTTGTGTCAGTTGTTAGATAATGCCTGTAAGTGATATCATAGGATATGTCTTTTGCTTTCCGACTTACCTCATGTTCTGTGATTATCTCTAGGCTCAACTATGGTGCCTGAAAGAGCAGTGTTTCATTGTTTTCCATGGCTAATATTCCATTGTGTACATGGACCACTTCTTCTTTTTCAACTGATATGGTGATGGACATTTTGGTTGCTTCCGTGTCTTGGCTATTGTGAAAATTCCTGCAGTGCAGCTGTTGAAGCCTGTGCCTTCTCGACTCTGGACTTGTCAGGTGAGAGTCTCAGCGGTGGGCCTGCTGAAAGGAATGGTGGCTCAAATTTTACTTTTAAACACAGCTCCTTTCTATTCTCATTATTGGCTGTCACCACTTTACATCTCACCAGCAGCTACAGGGTACACAGTTCTCTAAAACACCTTCAGCATTTAATGTTTGTAGACTTGCAGCTGATGGTAGTTGACATGTGTGAGTTGGAATCATTTTGGAGGTTAGATTTGCATGAGTCTAATAATTACTGATGTTGAGCTTTTATCCATTTTCCTCTTTTTTGAAAATGAGTGAGTAAAACTTACCCCTCCATCCAATCTCCTTGAAAAATTTAACACTTTTGAATTTTTTTGGCCATTCCCTACCTCCGCACAATTTTTTAGGGCAGGTGTCCTTTACAGCCCTGAATCCTTGTGAATGTTAAGTGACCATTAGCTGTGGGTTCAAAGCCGCTCTTGTGGGAAACGGCCACAAGGCGGCAGCATTTCTACATTTCCAACTCTGGGATTTTGGGCCACAGAGCTTTCGTGGCAATCGTGGTAGTAAGCTGCGAATTAGAGTGCAATGTGCCAGTGCAAACCCCCAAGAGCTTATATCTCCTAAATTGTTGTTTGCTTTTTAAATTTAATTATCAGAGGAAATTTGATCAAAATGTAGATTCTCCTAGGTGTACAGTTTCTGGTTCATCCTATCAATGTATCTGTCTATATGCCTCTTTGGATCCATTCCCGTGTATGTTATTATAGAGTGTTGAGTAGACCTCTCTTTGTATTCCTTAGGTATTTTGTGATTATATATTTCCTATGTATTAGTATATGTCTGTTAACCCCCATATCCTAATTCATACATTCCTTACACCTTTCCATTTGGTTAAACATAATTTGGTTTCCTGAATCTATGCGTGTCCTTCTCTTGGAAATTATTTCATGGGTATCAATTCTTAGGTAACACCTATAAGTGATGTCATAGGATGTCTGTCTTACGGTTTCTTTCTTACTTCCAGTGTGGTGATTATCGCTAGGTCCTTCTATGGTGGTGCCAACGGCACTGTTCCATGCTTTTTCATGGCTAAGATTCCATTGTGTACATGGACGACTTCTTCTTGGTGCATTTTTCTGTTGATGCACATTTTGGTTTCTTCCAGGTTTGGCTATGGTACACCTTGCTGCAGTGCAGGATTGCCAGCCTGTGTGTTTTTGATTCTGGTCTACTCAGGTGATAGGCCCATGAGTGGGCCTACCAGATCACATGGTAGCTCCATTTTTACCCTTAAACGCACCTCCATTCTGTTCTCACGACTGGCTCTTACCAGGTTGCAACCCACCAGCAGCTAAAGGGTACGCAGTTCTCTAAAACCCCTTCAGCATTTATTTTTTGTAGACTTTTTTTGCTGATGATCATTCTGACGGCTGTCAGGTGAACGTTTGTGTACACTGGATTTGCATGGCTTTATTGATTCCTGATGTTCAGCCTTTTTCCATTCCCGTTGTTTTAAGAAAAAAGAAAGAGTGGGAGGGAGACGCAAAAGGGAGGGGATATGGAAACATGTATATGTATAACTGATTAAATTTGTTATAAAGCAAAAAATTAAAAAAAATAAAAATAAAAAATAAAAAAATAAAAAAAATTAAAAAAAAAGAAATAAGAGAGAAGGTCCTTCAGGGAGATAAAAAAAATTGCCTTAGCTATTCATGTATTTTGACTTACATGAACTTTGGATTCAGATTATCAAATTTGCTGAAGAATTCATTTTGTAATTTTATTGGAACTTATTAAATATGTAGCTTAACGTAAGGAGATATTTTTATTAAAATGTGCCCTTTCTTCCTTGAAAATAATCTTTATTTATTCAGATTTTCTTATTATGCCCTTCACAAAGTTTCAGAATTTCTCTATAAAAATCTAACATTGAAAAAATTAATTTCTTGACATGTTATAATATTTGTGGGCTTCCCTGGTGGCGCCGTGGTTGAGAGTCCGCCTGCTGATGCAGGGGACGCGGGTTCATGCCCCGGTCCAGGAAGATCCCACATGCCGTGGAGCATCTGGGCCCATGAGCCATGGCCACTGTGCCTGCGCATCAGGAGCCTGTGCTCCGCGGAGGGAGAGGCCACAACAGTGAGAGGCCCGTGTACCGCAAAAAAAAAAAGTATTTATTATATTTGCTGCTCTTGAGATTGACTTTGTATAAAAAAATTGGTAAAAGAAATACTTTTGAGTTGTTATGCTGACTTTTTATCTTACCGGAAATTTCTGCTGAATTATCTTATTCATAGTTTTTCCATTCCTTGCCTTGATTTTGATAAGATTATCATATCATTTGCAAATAATGACAAACTTTCTCTTCCTTTCAGAAGTGGGCAATGTGGTTAACATTTTAAATTTCCAAACCACAACAGATTGACTGATGTGCAGTCTATCTGACACATTCTCTAATTCTTACACTGCTTATTCTTTTCTTATTCTATTGACTAGGACTTATAGAACAATGTGCAATAGTTGTGGTCTCCAAACTTTAACTTTAAAGTTTTATCATTAAATATATTTGCTAAAGGATCTTTAAAAAATCCTTCTCTCGTTAGGTTAAGGAATTTCCTTATTTTACTAATTTACTAAGCAGTTTTTTTTCATAGATGCCTTTTCTATAGCCATTGAAATCACCATTAAAACATGTATTAATGTGATAACATTAACAGTACCTAGATTTTTTTGCTACTCATCATGACTTTATTTCTGGAATATGTACTACTTTATCATTATTAACAAATTTTGCGTTCAATTTACTTATAATTTATTTAGAAAGTTGGGATCTATTTTATGTGTGTGTATATGTATGTATGTAATTAAAAGTGGTACCTAACTCTGTTCATTTAAACACTTCCATTTAATTTTACCACTTTTGTTTATTAAGTACCTGAGAAGTAAACTATCATTTCTTCATGGGGAACCTCTCTGAACTCCAGCCTAAATTAGAGCCCTTTGTTAGCCCTCTCACTGTACCCTGTATTATAACTACGTAGTTATCTATGAAGTGGATTATTGACCGAGTCACCCACTAGGCTTTAAGTTCCATAAGGTCCGGGGATTTTATCTGTTTAACTCACTGCTGTAATCCTGGGACCTAACTTGCAATTAGTACATAGTAGACACTTTAAAAATTATCTGTAGAATGAACACATGATTAAATAAATAGTAGTTTGAAAGCTGAAAAAAAAGAAAAAAGAAAGAAAGAAAAAGAAACAGAAGACAAATGTGCATAAATTATGCCTCTTGAAACTGTCGGTTTGAAATATGGATGCCTTTGAATTTTTTTGGTCGATATACGACCCCAGGATTTGTTTTCAGTGCAGGTGTGATTTACAGGCCTGCAATTATTTTGAATATCAACTGACCATTAACGCTGGGATTAAAGCTGCTGTCGTGTGAAACGCCCACAAGGTGGCAGCTGTTCTACTTTACCAAATCTGGTTACTAGGGCAACAGAGCCTCAATGGAAGTTGTGTTCTAGGTTGTAATTTAGAATGGCGTGTGCCAGGGAAAAGCCCCTTAAGTATATGTCTCACTACTTCTTGTTCGTTTATTTAATTTAATTTTTATTTTTATCACAGCAAGTTTGATTACAAAGTTTGGCTTGTTCTAGGTGTGCAAGATGTGGTTCTTTTACACATAAACATATGTCTATTCTTCCTGGAATCCTTTTCCCATGTACGTTATGACAGGATGTTGAGTAGTCTTCTCTTGGTATTCCGTAGGTCTTTGGTGATGATATATTTCACCTGTGTTTGTATATGTCTGTTAACCCCAATATCCTAATGTATCCAATCCTCACAAATTTCCATTGGTGAACCATAAGTTTGTTGAATGAATCAGTGGTTGCCCTTCTCTGTGGAAATATCTTCACTGGTATCCATTTATAGGTAATACCTAAAAGTGATATCATACGATATGTGTCTTTCTCTTTCTGACATACTACACGTTGTGTGATTGCCTCTAGACTCATCTACAGTGCTGCAAATGACATCGTGTCCTTTTTTTCCTTGTCCAATACTCCGTCTGTACATGTACCAGTTTTCTTTGTCCACTCATATGTTGATGGACTTTTTGGTTGCTTCCATGACTTGGCAATTGTAATGCTGCGGCAATGCACATTCGCCTCCCTGTGTCTTTCCAATTCTGTCTTCTTAGGTTATAGGCCCAGGAGTGGGCCTGCTGGATCATATGGTAGAAAAATATTTACGTAGTAAAAGCACCTCCATTCTGTTCTCGTTAGTGGCTCTTACCAGGTCACATCCCACTTAAAGTTGAGGGTATGCACTTCTGCACAACACCTTCAGCATTTATTGTTTGTAGTGTTTTTTTTTGATGAAGTTTATTCTGACAAGTGTGAGCTGCTATATGTTTGTGGTTGGATTTGCATTCGTCTCATAATCCATTGAAATTGAGCTTTCTGGCATGTCCTTTTTTTATTCAAACTGTGAGTAGAGCTTACCTCTTCCAATTGTTTTCGTGAAGTATGTGTGACATTTAGAAATATTTTGGCCATTACCTCCCTAATGACATTCTGAGGGCAGGTTTCATTTACAGCCCTCCAGTACTGGTGCATATGAAGTGACCCTTAGCACAGTTTTTAAAGCTGCTGTTGCAGGTCACTGCCAGAGGGTGGCAGCATTTCTGCTTTTCACAAGCTTTTAACTAGGGAAACAGACTACCTTGCAGTGGTATTTCTCGGTTATAAATTAGAGTGGAATGTGCCTGGATAAACCCCCAAAGGTGATGTGTTTTTTTTTTTACTTTTGTTTGTTTTCTAGATTGAGTTTATATTTTTTTATTGGAGTCATATTCCATTGTGTACATGGACCACTTCTTCTTTGTGCATTCCTCTGTTGATGGACATTTTCGTAGCTTCCAAGTTTTGGCTATGATAAATATTGCTGGAGGGCAGGATTGCCAGGCTGTTTTTTTCTTGTTTTGCAGTACGTAGGCCACTCACTGCCATGGCCACTCCGATTGCAGAGCACAGGCTCTGGACGCACAGGCCCAGCAGCCATAGCTCACGGGACCAGCCGCTCCACGGCATGTGTGATTTTCCCGAACCGGGGCATAAACCCGTGTCCCCTGCTTCGGCGGCGGACTCTCAACCACTGCGCCACCAGTGAAGTCCAGCCTGTGTCTTTTTGATTCTCATCCTCTCAGGCGATAGGCCCAGCAGTGGGCATGCTTGATTGAATGGTAGCTCAGTACTTACCTTTTCAATGCACCTCCTTTGTGTTTTCCTTACTGGCTCTTAGCATGTCCCACGTTGAACCAAGCCTAGGCATTTTTCCACAACCCCTTCAGCATTTATTGTTTGCAGAATTTTTGCTGATGGTCATTCTGACTGTTGTGAGCTGATAGGATTTTTGTAATTTGGATTTGCATGTCCTTAATTCTTTCTAAGGTTCATTTTTCCACACCTTTTAAAATTTCTGTTAACGAACAAATGAAAAAAACGTAGAATACAATTAACCTCTTGAAATTGTCTTCTTGAAAGGTTGCCCTCAAAATTGAATGTTTTGGTCAATATTCGCTCCCAGGATTGTTTTTGAGGGCAGGTGTCATTCACAGGCCTGTAATGAGTGTGAATATTTAGTGACCATTAGCACTGGGTTTAAAGCTGCTGTTGTGGTAAGCAGCCACTAGGCGGCAGCATTTCTCCATTCACAAATCTCGTTACTAGGGCAGCAGAGCCGTTCTGGAATCCCTGTTCCTAGGTTGTAAATTAAAATGGAATGTGCCAGGAGAAAACCCCATAAGTTTATGTTACATTATTTCTTGTTTGTTGTTTTAGTTTTTTTAATAGGGGCAATGATTAGAATATTGTTTGTCCTAGGTGTACACAATCTGGTTCATTTGTGCCTAACATATATATATATATATATATATATATATATATTCATGCACAGATCCCCTTCCCATGTCAATTATTGCAGAGTGTTCCATAGACCTCCCTTGCTATATGGTCGGTCTTTTTGTTATGTGTATTTAATAGGTATTTGTACACGTATGGTAACCCTAATCTTAATTTTTCCATTCCCCCCACCTTTCCTTTTAGATAAGCCTAGTTTGTTTTCTAAGTGTGTGAGTGTCTTTCTCTGTGCAAATATGTTCATTTGTGTCAGTTGTTAGATAATGCCTGTAAGTGATATCATAGGATATGTCTTTTGCTTTCCGACTTACCTCATGTTCTGTGATTATCTCTAGGCTCAACTATGGTGCCTGAAAGAGCAGTGTTTCATTGTTTTCCATGGCTAATATTCCATTGTGTACATGGACCACTTCTTCTTTTTCAACTGATATGGTGATGGACATTTTGGTTGCTTCCGTGTCTTGGCTATTGTGAAAATTCCTGCAGTGCAGCTGTTGAAGCCTGTGCCTTCTCGACTCTGGACTTGTCAGGTGAGAGTCTCAGCGGTGGGCCTGCTGAAAGGAATGGTGGCTCAATTTTTACTTTTAAACACAGCTCCTTTCTATTCTCATTATTGGCTGTCACCACTTTACATCTCACCAGCAGCTACAGGGTACACAGTTCTCTAAAACACCTTCAGCATTTAATGTTTGTAGACTTGCAGCTGATGGTAGTTGACATGTGTGAGTTGGAATCATTTTGGAGGTTAGATTTGCATGAGTCTAATAATTACTGATGTTGAGCTTTTATCCATTTTCCTCTTTTTTGAAAATGAGTGAGTAAAACTTACCCCTCCATCCAATCTCCTTGAAAAATTTAACACTTTTGAATTTTTTTGGCCATTCCCTACCTCCGCACAATTTTTTAGGGCAGGTGTCCTTTACAGCCCTGAATCCTTGTGAATGTTAAGTGACCATTAGCTGTGGGTTCAAAGCCGCTCTTGTGGGAAACGGCCACAAGGCGGCAGCATTTCTACATTTCCAACTCTGGGATTTTGGACCACAGAGCTTTCGTGGCAATCGTGGTAGTAAGCTGCGAATTAGAGTGCAATGTGCCAGTGCAAACCCCCAAGAGCTTATATCTCCTAAATTGTTGTTTGCTTTTTAAATTTAATTATCAGAGGAAATTTGATCAAAATGTAGATTCTCCGAGGTGTACAGTTTCTGGTTCATCCTATCAATGTATCTGTCTATATGCCTCTTTGGATCCATTCCCGTGTATGTTATTATAGAGTGTTGAGTAGACCTCTCTTTGTATTCCTTAGGTATTTTGTGATTATATATTTCCTATGTATTAGTATATGTCTGTTAACCCCCATATCCTAATTCATACATTCCTTACACCTTTCCATTTGGTTAAACATAATTTGGTTTTCTGAATCTATGCGTGTCCTTCTCTTGGAAATTATTTCATGGGTATCAATTCTTAGGTAACACCTATAAGTTATGTCATAGGATGTCTGTCTTACGGTTTCTTTCTTACTTCCAGTGTGGTGATTATCGCTAGGTCCTTCTATGGTGGTGCCAACGGCACTGTTCCATGCTTTTTCATGGCTAAGATTCCATTGTGTACATGGACGACTTCTTCTTGGTGCATTTTTCTGTTGATGCACATTTTGGTTTCTTCCAGGTTTGGCTATGGTACACCTTGCTGCAGTGCAGGATTGCCAGCCTGTGTGTTTTTGATTCTGGTCTACTCAGGTGATAGGCCCATGAGTGGGCCTACCAGATCACATGGTAGCTCCATTTTTACCCTTAAACGCACCTCCATTCTGTTCTCACGACTGGCTCTTACCAGGTTGGAACCCACCAGCAGCTAAAGGGTACGCAGTTCTCTAAAACCCCTTCAGCATTTATTTTTTGTAGACTTTTTTTGCTGATGATCATTCTGACGGCTGTCAGGTGAACGTTTGTGTACACTGGATTTGCATGGCTTTATTGATTCCTGATGTTCAGCCTTTTTCCATTCCCGTTGTTTTAAGAAAAAAGAAAGAGTGGGAGGGAGACGCAAAAGGGAGGGGATATGGAAACATGTATATGTATAACTGATTAAATTTGTTATAAAGCAAAAAATTAAAAAAAATAAAAATAAAAAATAAAAAAATAAAAAAAATTAAAAAAAAAGAAATAAGAGAGAAGGTCCTTCAGGGAGATAAAAAAAATTGCCTTAGCTATTCATGTATTTTGACTTACATGAACTTTGGATTCAGATTATCAAATTTGCTGAAGAATTCATTTTGTAATTTTATTGGAACTTATTAAATATGTAGCTTAACGTAAGGAGATATTTTTATTAAAATGTGCCCTTTCTTCCTTGAAAATAATTTTTATTTATTCAGATTTTCTTATTATGCCCTTCACAAAATTTCAGAATTTCTCTATAAAAATCTAACATTGAAAAAATTAATTTCTTGACATGTTATAATATTTGTGGGCTTCCCTGGTGGCGCCGTGGTTGAGAGTCCGCCTGCTGATGCAGGGGACGCGGGTTCATGCCCCGGTCCAGGAAGATCCCACATGCCGTGGAGCATCTGGGCCCGTGAGCCATGGCCACTGTGCCTGCGCATCAGGAGCCTGTGCTCCGCGGAGGGAGAGGCCACAACAGTGAGAGGCCCGTGTACCGCAAAAAAAAAGTATTTATTATATTTGCTGCTCTTGAGATTGACTTGGTATAAAAAAAATTGGTAAAAGAAATACTTTTGAGTTGTTATGCTGACTTTTTATCTTACCGGAAATTTCTGCTGAATTATCTTATTCATAGTTTTTCCATTCCTTGCCTTGATTTTGATAAGATTATCATATCATTTGCAAATAATGACAAACTTTCTCTTCCTTTCAGAAGTGGGCAATGTGGTTAACATTTTAAATTTCCAAACCACAACAGATTGACTGATGTGCAGTCTATCTGACACATTCTCTAATTCTTACACTGCTTATTCTTTTCTTATTCTATTGACTAGGACTTATAGAACAATGTGCAATAGTTGTGGTCTCCAAACTTTAACTTTAAAGTTTTATCATTAAATATATTTGCTAAAGGATCTTTAAAAAATCCTTCTCTCGTTAGGTTAAGGAATTTCCTTATTTTACTAATTTACTAAGCAGTTTTTTTTCATAGATGCCTTTTCTATAGCCATTGAAATCACCATTAAAACATGTATTAATGTGATAACATTAACAGTACCTAGATTTTTTTGCTACTCATCATGACTTTATTTCTGGAATATGTACTACTTTATCATTATTAACAAATTTTGCGTTCAATTTACTTATAATTTATTTAGAAAGTTGGGATCTATTTTATGTGTGTGTATATGTATGTATGTAATTAAAAGTGGTACCTAACTCTGTTCATTTAAACACTTCCATTTAATTTTACCACTTTTGTTTATTAAGTACCTGAGAAGTAAACTATCATTTCTTCATGGGGAACCTCTCTGAACTCCAGCCTAAATTAGAGCCCTTTGTTAGCCCTCTCACTGTACCCTGTATTATAACTACGTAGTTATCTATGAAGTGGATTATTGACCGAGTCACCCACTAGGCTTTAAGTTCCATAAGGTCCGGGGATTTTATCTGTTTAACTCACTGCTGTAATCCTGGGACCTAACTTGCAATTAGTACATAGTAGACACTTTAAAAATTATCTGTAGAATGAACACATGATTAAATAAATAGTAGTTTGAAAGCTGAAAAAAAAGAAAAAAGAAAGAAAGAAAAAGAAACAGAAGACAAATGTGCATAAATTATGCCTCTTGAAACTGTCGGTTTGAAATATGGATGCCTTTGAATTTTTTTGGTCGATATACGACCCCAGGATTTGTTTTCAGTGCAGGTGTGATTTACAGGCCTGCAATTATTTTGAATATCAACTGACCATTAACGCTGGGATTAAAGCTGCTGTCGTGTGAAACGCCCACAAGGTGGCAGCTGTTCTACTTTACCAAATCTGGTTACTAGGGCAACAGAGCCTCAATGGAAGTTGTGTTCTAGGTTGTAATTTAGAATGGCGTGTGCCAGGGAAAAGCCCCTTAAGTATATGTCTCACTACTTCTTGTTCGTTTATTTAATTTAATTTTTATTTTTATCACAGCAAGTTTGATTACAAAGTTTGGCTTGTTCTAGGTGTGCAAGATGTGGTTCTTTTACACATAAACATATGTCTATTCTTCCTGGAATCCTTTTCCCATGTACGTTATGACAGGATGTTGAGTAGTCTTCTCTTGGTATTCCGTAGGTCTTTGGTGATGATATATTTCACCTGTGTTTGTATATGTCTGTTAACCCCAATATCCTAATGTATCCAATCCTCACAAATTTCCATTGGTGAACCATAAGTTTGTTGAATGAATCAGTGGTTGCCCTTCTCTGTGGAAATATCTTCACTGGTATCCATTTATAGGTAATACCTAAAAGTGATATCATACGATATGTGTCTTTCTCTTTCTGACATACTACACGTTGTGTGATTGCCTCTAGACTCATCTACAGTGCTGCAAATGACATCGTGTCCTTTTTTTCCTTGTCCAATACTCCGTCTGTACATGTACCAGTTTTCTTTGTCCACTCATATGTTGATGGACTTTTTGGTTGCTTCCATGACTTGGCAATTGTAATGCTGCGGCAATGCACATTCGCCTCCCTGTGTCTTTCCAATTCTGTCTTCTTAGGTTATAGGCCCAGGAGTGGGCCTGCTGGATCATATGGTAGAAAAATATTTACGTAGTAAAAGCACCTCCATTCTGTTCTCGTTAGTGGCTCTTACCAGGTCACATCCCACTTAAAGTTGAGGGTATGCACTTCTGCACAACACCTTCAGCATTTATTGTTTGTAGTTTTTTTTTTTGCTGAAGTTTATTCTGAGAAGTGTGAGCTGCTATATGTTTGTGGTTGGATTTGCATTCGTCTCATAATCCATTGAAATTGAGCTTTCTGGCATGTCCTTTTTTTATTCAAACTGTGAGTAGAGCTTACCTCTTCCAATTGTTTTCGTGAAGTATGTGTGACATTTAGAAATATTTTGGCCATTACCTCCCTAATGACATTCTGAGGGCAGGTTTCATTTACAGCCCTCCAGTACTGGTGCATATGAAGTGACCCTTAGCACAGTTTTTAAAGCTGCTGTTGCAGGTCACTGCCAGAGGGTGGCAGCATTTCTGCTTTTCACAAGCTTTTAACTAGGGAAACAGACTACCTTGCAGTGGTATTTTTCGGTTATAAATTAGAGTGGAATGTGCCTGGATAAACCCCCAAAGGTGATGTGTTTTTTTTTTTTACTTTTGTTTGTTTTCTAGATTGAGTTTATATTTTTTTATTGGAGTCATATTCCATTGTGTACATGGACCACTTCTTCTTTGTGCATTCCTCTGTTGATGGACATTTTCGTAGCTTCCAAGTTTTGGCTATGATAAATATTGCTGGAGGGCAGGATTGCCAGGCTGTTTTTTTCTTGTTTTGCAGTACGTAGGCCACTCACTGCCATGGCCACTCCGATTGCAGAGCACAGGCTCTGGACGCACAGGCCCAGCAGCCATAGCTCACGGGACCAGCCGCTCCACGGCATGTGTGATTTTCCCGAACCGGGGCATAAACCCGTGTCCCCTGCTTCGGCGGCGGACTCTCAACCACTGCGCCACCAGTGAAGTCCAGCCTGTGTCTTTTTGATTCTCATCCTCTCAGGCGATAGGGCCAGCAGTGGGCATGCTTGATTGAATGGTAGCTCAGTACTTACCTTTTCAATGCACCTCCTTTGTGTTTTCCTTACTGGCTCTTAGCATGTCCCACGTTGAACCAAGCCTAGGCATTTTTCCACAACCCCTTCAGCATTTATTGTTTGCAGAATTTTTGCTGATGGTCATTCTGACTGTTGTGAGCTGATAGGATTTTTGTAATTTGGATTTGCATGTCCTTAATTCTTTCTAAGGTTCATTTTTCCACACCTTTTAAAATTTCTGTTAACGAACAAATGAAAAAAACGTAGAATACAATTAACCTCTTGAAATTGTCTTCTTGAAAGGTTGCCCTCAAAATTGAATGTTTTGGTCAATATTCGCTCCCAGGATTGTTTTTGAGGGCAGGTGTCATTCACAGGCCTGTAATGAGTGTGAATATTTAGTGACCATTAGCACTGGGTTTAAAGCTGCTGTTGTGGTAAGCAGCCACTAGGCGGCAGCATTTCTCCATTCACAAATCTCGTTACTAGGGCAGCAGAGCCGTTCTGGAATCCCTGTTCCTAGGTTGTAAATTAAAATGGAATGTGCCAGGAGAAAACCCCATAAGTTTATGTTACATTATTTCTTGTTTGTTGTTTTAGTTTTTTTAATAGGGGCAATGATTAGAATATTGTTTGTCCTAGGTGTACACAATCTGGTTCATTTGTGCCTAACATATATATATATATATATATATATATATATATATATATATATATATATATATATATATATATATATATATATATATATATATATTCATGCACAGATCCCCTTCCCATGTCAATTATTGCAGAGTGTTCCATAGACCTCCCTTGCTATATGGTCGGTCTTTTTGTTATGTGTATTTAATAGGTATTTGTACACGTATGGTAACCCTAATCTTAATTTTTCCATTCCCCCCACCTTTCCTTTTAGATAAGCCTAGTTTGTTTTCTAAGTGTGTGAGTGTCTTTCTCTGTGCAAATATGTTCATTTGTGTCAGTTGTTAGATAATGCCTGTAAGTGATATCATAGGATATGTCTTTTGCTTTCCGACTTACCTCATGTTCTGTGATTATCTCTAGGCTCAACTATGGTGCCTGAAAGAGCAGTGTTTCATTGTTTTCCATGGCTAATATTCCATTGTGTACATGGACCACTTCTTCTTTTTCAACTGATATGGTGATGGACATTTTGGTTGCTTCCGTGTCTTGGCTATTGTGAAAATTCCTGCAGTGCAGCTGTTGAAGCCTGTGCCTTCTCGACTCTGGACTTGTCAGGTGAGAGTCTCAGCGGTGGGCCTGCTGAAAGGAATGGTGGCTCAATTTTTACTTTTAAACACAGCTCCTTTCTATTCTCATTATTGGCTGTCACCACTTTACATCTCACCAGCAGCTACAGGGTACACAGTTCTCTAAAACACCTTCAGCATTTAATGTTTGTAGACTTGCAGCTGATGGTAGTTGACATGTGTGAGTTGGAATCATTTTGGAGGTTAGATTTGCATGAGTCTAATAATTACTGATGTTGAGCTTTTATCCATTTTCCTCTTTTTTGAAAATGAGTGAGTAAAACTTACCCCTCCATCCAATCTCCTTGAAAAATTTAACACTTTTGAATTTTTTTGGCCATTCCCTACCTCCGCACAATTTTTTAGGGCAGGTGTCCTTTACAGCCCTGAATCCTTGTGAATGTTAAGTGACCATTAGCTGTGGGTTCAAAGCCGCTCTTGTGGGAAACGGCCACAAGGCGGCAGCATTTCTACATTTCCAACTCTGGGATTTTGGGCCACAGAGCTTTCGTGGCAATCGTGGTAGTAAGCTGCGAATTAGAGTGCAATGTGCCAGTGCAAACCCCCAAGAGCTTATATCTCCTAAATTGTTGTTTGCTTTTTAAATTTAATTATCAGAGGAAATTTGATCAAAATGTAGATTCTCCGAGGTGTACAGTTTCTGGTTCATCCTATCAATGTATCTGTCTATATTCCTCTTTGGATCCATTCCCGTGTATGTTATTATAGAGTGTTGAGTAGACCTCTCTTTGTATTCCTTAGGTATTTTGTGATTATATATTTCCTATGTATTAGTATATGTCTGTTAACCCCCATATCCTAATTCATACATTCCTTACACCTTTCCATTTGGTTAAACATAATTTGGTTTTCTGAATCTATGCGTGTCCTTCTCTTGGAAATTATTTCATGGGTATCAATTCTTAGGTAACACCTATAAGTGATGTCATAGGATGTCTGTCTTACGGTTTCTTTCTTACTTCCAGTGTGGTGATTATCGCTAGGTCCTTCTATGGTGGTGCCAACGGCACTGTTCCATGCTTTTTCATGGCTAAGATTCCATTGTGTACATGGACGACTTCTTCTTGGTGCATTTTTCTGTTGATGCACATTTTGGTTTCTTCCAGGTTTGGCTATGGTACACCTTGCTGCAGTGCAGGATTGCCAGCCTGTGTGTTTTTGATTCTGGTCTACTCAGGTGATAGGCCCATGAGTGGGCCTACCAGATCACATGGTAGCTCCATTTTTACCCTTAAACGCACCTCCATTCTGTTCTCACGACTGGCTCTTACCAGGTTGCAACCCACCAGCAGCTAAAGGGTACGCAGTTCTCTAAAACCCCTTCAGCATTTATTTTTTGTAGACTTTTTTTGCTGATGATCATTCTGACGGCTGTCAGGTGAACGTTTGTGTACACTGGATTTGCATGGCTTTATTGATTCCTGATGTTCAGCCTTTTTCCATTCCCGTTGTTTTAAGAAAAAAGAAAGAGTGGGAGGGAGACGCAAAAGGGAGGGGATATGGAAACATGTATATGTATAACTGATTAAATTTGTTATAAAGCAAAAAATTAAAAAAAATAAAAATAAAAAATAAAAAAATAAAAAAAAATAAAAAAAAGAAATAAGAGAGAAGGTCCTTCAGGGAGATAAAAAAAATTGCCTTAGCTATTCATGTATTTTGACTTACATGAACTTTGGATTCAGATTATCAAATTTGCTGAAGAATTCATTTTGTAATTTTATTGGAACTTATTAAATATGTAGCTTAACGTAAGGAGATATTTTTATTAAAATGTGCCCTTTCTTCCTTGAAAATAATCTTTATTTATTCAGATTTTCTTATTATGCCCTTCACAAAATTTCAGAATTTCTCTATAAAAATCTAACATTGAAAAAATTAATTCCTTGACATGTTATAATATTTGTGGGCTTCCCTGGTGGCGCCGTGGTTGAGAGTCCGCCTGCTGATGCAGGGGACGCGGGTTCATGCCCCGGTCCAGGAAGATCCCACATGCCGTGGAGCATCTGGGCCCATGAGCCATGGCCACTGTGCCTGCGCATCAGGAGCCTGTGCTCCGCGGAGGGAGAGGCCACAACAGTGAGAGGCCCGTGTACCGCAAAAAAAAAAAGTATTTATTATATTTGCTGCTCTTGAGATTGACTTGGTATAAAAAAAATTGGTAAAAGAAATACTTTTGAGTTGTTATGCTGACTTTTTATCTTACCGGAAATTTCTGCTGAATTATCTTATTCATAGTTTTTCCATTCCTTGCCTTGATTTTGATAAGATTATCATATCATTTGCAAATAATGACAAACTTTCTCTTCCTTTCAGAAGTGGGCAATGTGGTTAACATTTTAAATTTCCAAACCACAACAGATTGACTGATGTGCAGTCTATCTGACACATTCTCTAATTCTTACACTGCTTATTCTTTTCTTATTCTATTGACTAGGACTTATAGAACAATGTGCAATAGTTGTGGTCTCCAAACTTTAACTTTAAAGTTTTATCATTAAATATATTTGCTAAAGGATCTTTAAAAAATCCTTCTCTCGTTAGGTTAAGGAATTTCCTTATTTTACTAATTTACTAAGCAGTTTTTTTTCATAGATGCCTTTTCTATAGCCATTGAAATCACCATTAAAACATGTATTAATGTGATAACATTAACAGTACCTAGATTTTTTTGCTACTCATCATGACTTTATTTCTGGAATATGTACTACTTTATCATTATTAACAAATTTTGCGTTCAATTTACTTATAATTTATTTAGAAAGTTGGGATCTATTTTATGTGTGTGTATATGTATGTATGTAATTAAAAGTGGTACCTAACTCTGTTCATTTAAACACTTCCATTTAATTTTACCACTTTTGTTTATTAAGTACCTGAGAAGTAAACTATCATTTCTTCATGGGGAACCTCTCTGAACTCCAGCCTAAATTAGAGCCCTTTGTTAGCCCTCTCACTGTACCCTGTATTATAACTACGTAGTTATCTATGAAGTGGATTATTGACCGAGTCACCCACTAGGCTTTAAGTTCCATAAGGTCCGGGGATTTTATCTGTTTAACTCACTGCTGTAATCCTGGGACCTAACTTGCAATTAGTACATAGTAGACACTTTAAAAATTATCTGTAGAATGAACACATGATTAAATAAATAGTAGTTTGAAAGCTGAAAAAAAAGAAAAAAGAAAGAAAGAAAAAGAAACAGAAGACAAATGTGCATAAATTATGCCTCTTGAAACTGTCGGTTTGAAATATGGATGCCTTTGAATTTTTTTGGTCGATATACGACCCCAGGATTTGTTTTCAGTGCAGGTGTGATTTACAGGCCTGCAATTATTTTGAATATCAACTGACCATTAACGCTGGGATTAAAGCTGCTGTCGTGTGAAACGCCCACAAGGTGGCAGCTGTTCTACTTTACCAAATCTGGTTACTAGGGCAACAGAGCCTCAATGGAAGTTGTGTTCTAGGTTGTAATTTAGAATGGCGTGTGCCAGGGAAAAGCCCCTTAAGTATATGTCTCACTACTTCTTGTTCGTTTATTTAATTTAATTTTTATTTTTATCACAGCAAGTTTGATTACAAAGTTTGGCTTGTTCTAGGTGTGCAAGATGTGGTTCTTTTACACATAAACATATGTCTATTCTTCCTGGAATCCTTTTCCCATGTACGTTATGACAGGATGTTGAGTAGTCTTCTCTTGGTATTCCGTAGGTCTTTGGTGATGATATATTTCACCTGTGTTTGTATATGTCTGTTAACCCCAATATCCTAATGTATCCAATCCTCACAAATTTCCATTGGTGAACCATAAGTTTGTTGAATGAATCAGTGGTTGCCCTTCTCTGTGGAAATATCTTCACTGGTATCCATTTATAGGTAATACCTAAAAGTGATATCATACGATATGTGTCTTTCTCTTTCTGACATACTACACGTTGTGTGATTGCCTCTAGACTCATCTACAGTGCTGCAAATGACATCGTGTCCTTTTTTTCCTTGTCCAATACTCCGTCTGTACATGTACCAGTTTTCTTTGTCCACTCATATGTTGATGGACTTTTTGGTTGCTTCCATGACTTGGCAATTGTAATGCTGCGGCAATGCACATTTGCCTCCCTGTGTCTTTCCAATTCTGTCTTCTTAGGTTATAGTCCCAGGAGTGGGCCTGCTGGATCATATGGTAGAAAAATATTTACGTAGTAAAAGCACCTCCATTCTGTTCTCGTTAGTGGCTCTTACCAGGTCACATCCCACTTAAAGTTGAGGGTATGCACTTCTGCACAACACCTTCAGCATTTATTGTTTGTAGTTTTTTTTTTTGCTGAAGTTTATTCTGACAAGTGTGAGCTGCTATATGTTTGTGGTTGGATTTGCATTCGTCTCATAATCCATTGAAATTGAGCTTTCTGGCATGTCCTTTTTTTATTCAAACTGTGAGTAGAGCTTACCTCTTCCAATTGTTTTCGTGAAGTATGTGTGACATTTAGAAATATTTTGGCCATTACCTCCCTAATGACATTCTGAGGGCAGGTTTCATTTACAGCCCTCCAGTACTGGTGCATATGAAGTGACCCTTAGCACAGTTTTTAAAGCTGCTGTTGCAGGTCACTGCCAGAGGGTGGCAGCATTTCTGCTTTTCACAAGCTTTTAACTAGGGAAACAGACTACCTTGCAGTGGTATTTCTCGGTTATAAATTAGAGTGGAATGTGCCTGGATAAACCCCCAAAGGTGATGTGTTTTTTTTTTTTACTTTTGTTTGTTTTCTAGATTGAGTTTATATTTTTTTATTGGAGTCATATTCCATTGTGTACATGGACCACTTCTTCTTTGTGCATTCCTCTGTTGATGGACATTTTCGTAGCTTCCAAGTTTTGGCTATGATAAATATTGCTGGAGGGCAGGATTGCCAGGCTGTTTTTTTCTTGTTTTGCAGTACGTAGGCCACTCACTGCCATGGCCACTCCGATTGCAGAGCACAGGCTCTGGACGCACAGGCCCAGCAGCCATAGCTCACGGGACCAGCCGCTCCACGGCATGTGTGATTTTCCCGAACCGGGGCATAAACCCGTGTCCCCTGCTTCGGCGGCGGACTCTCAACCACTGCGCCACCAGTGAAGTCCAGCCTGTGTCTTTTTGATTCTCATCCTCTCAGGCGATAGGGCCAGCAGTGGGCATGCTTGATTGAATGGTAGCTCAGTACTTACCTTTTCAATGCACCTCCTTTGTGTTTTCCTTACTGGCTCCGAGCATGTCCCACGTTGAACCAAGCCTAGGCATTTTTCCACAACCCCTTCAGCATTTATTGTTTGCAGAATTTTTGCTGATGGTCATTCTGACTGTTGTGAGCTGATAGGATTTTTGTAATTTGGATTTGCATGTCCTTAATTCTTTCTAAGGTTCATTTTTCCACACCTTTTAAAATTTCTGTTAATGAACAAATGAAAAAAACGTAGAATACAATTAACCTCTTGAAATTGTCTTCTTGAAAGGTTGCCCTCAAAATTGAATGTTTTGGTCAATATTCGCTCCCAGGATTGTTTTTGAGGGCAGGTGTCATTCACAGGCCTGTAATGAGTGTGAATATTTAGTGACCATTAGCACTGGGTTTAAAGCTGCTGTTGTGGTAAGCAGCCACTAGGCGGCAGCATTTCTCCATTCACAAATCTCGTTACTAGGGCAGCAGAGCCGTTCTGGAATCCCTGTTCCTAGGTTGTAAATTAAAATGGAATGTGCCAGGAGAAAACCCCATAAGTTTATGTTACATTATTTCTTGTTTGTTGTTTTAGTTTTTTTAATAGGGGCAATGATTAGAATATTGTTTGTCCTAGGTGTACACAATCTGGTTCATTTGTGCCTAACATATATATATATATATATATATATATATATATATATATATTCATGCACAGATCCCCTTCCCATGTCAATTATTGCAGAGTGTTCCATAGACCTCCCTTGCTATATGGTCGGTCTTTTTGTTATGTGTATTTAATAGGTATTTGTACACGTATGGTAACCCTAATCTTAATTTTTCCATTCCCCCCACCTTTCCTTTTAGATAAGCCTAGTTTGTTTTCTAAGTGTGTGAGTGTCTTTCTCTGTGCAAATATGTTCATTTGTGTCAGTTGTTAGATAATGCCTGTAAGTGATATCATAGGATATGTCTTTTGCTTTCCGACTTACCTCATGTTCTGTGATTATCTCTAGGCTCAACTATGGTGCCTGAAAGAGCAGTGTTTCATTGTTTTCCATGGCTAATATTCCATTGTGTACATGGACCACTTCTTCTTTTTCAACTGATATGGTGATGGACATTTTGGTTGCTTCCGTGTCTTGGCTATTGTGAAAATTCCTGCAGTGCAGCTGTTGAAGCCTGTGCCTTCTCGACTCTGGACTTGTCAGGTGAGAGTCTCAGCGGTGGACCTGCTGAAAGGAATGGTGGCTCAATTTTTACTTTTAAACACAGCTCCTTTCTATTCTCATTATTGGCTGTCACCACTTTACATCTCACCAGCAGCTACAGGGTACACAGTTCTCTAAAACACCTTCAGCATTTAATGTTTGTAGACTTGCAGCTGATGGTAGTTGACATGTGTGAGTTGGAATCATTTTGGAGGTTAGATTTGCATGAGTGTAATAATTACTGATGTTGAGCTTTTATCCATTTTCCTCTTTTTTGAAAATGAGTGAGTAAAACTTACCCCTCCATCCAATCTCCTTGAAAAATTTAACACTTTTGAATTTTTTTGGCCATTCCCTACCTCCGCACAATTTTTTAGGGCAGGTGTCCTTTACAGCCCTGAATCCTTGTGAATGTTAAGTGACCATTAGCTGTGGGTTCAAAGCCGCTCTTGTGGGAAACGGCCACAAGGCGGCAGCATTTCTACATTTCCAACTCTGGGATTTTGGGCCACAGAGCTTTCGTGGCAATCGTGGTAGTAAGCTGCGAATTAGAGTGCAATGTGCCAGTGCAAACCCCCAAGAGCTTATATCTCCTAAATTGTTGTTTGCTTTTTAAATTTAATTATCAGAGGAAATTTGATCAAAATGTAGATTCTCCGAGGTGTACAGTTTCTGGTTCATCCTATCAATGTATCTGTCTATATTCCTCTTTGGATCCATTCCCGTGTATGTTATTATAGAGTGTTGAGTAGACCTCTCTTTGTATTCCTTAGGTATTTTGTGATTATATATTTCCTATGTATTAGTATATGTCTGTTAACCCCCATATCCTAATTCATACATTCCTTACACCTTTCCATTTGGTTAAACATAATTTGGTTTTCTGAATCTATGCGTGTCCTTCTCTTGGAAATTATTTCATGGGTATCAATTCTTAGGTAACACCTATAAGTGATGTCATAGGATGTCTGTCTTACGGTTTCTTTCTTACTTCCAGTGTGGTGATTATCGCTAGGTCCTTCTATGGTGGTGCCAACGGCACTGTTCCATGCTTTTTCATGGCTAAGATTCCATTGTGTACATGGACGACTTCTTCTTGGTGCATTTTTCTGTTGATGCACATTTTGGTTTCTTCCAGGTTTGGCTATGGTACACCTTGCTGCAGTGCAGGATTGCCAGCCTGTGTGTTTTTGATTCTGGTCTACTCAGGTGATAGGCCCATGAGTGGGCCTACCAGATCACATGGTAGCTCCATTTTTACCCTTAAACGCACCTCCATTCTGTTCTCACGACTGGCTCTTACCAGGTTGCAACCCACCAGCAGCTAAAGGGTACGCAGTTCTCTAAAACCCCTTCAGCATTTATTTTTTGTAGACTTTTTTTGCTGATGATCATTCTGACGGCTGTCAGGTGAACGTTTGTGTACACTGGATTTGCATGGCTTTATTGATTCCTGATGTTCAGCCTTTTTCCATTCCCGTTGTTTTAAGAAAAAAGAAAGAGTGGGAGGGAGACGCAAAAGGGAGGGGATATGGAAACATGTATATGTATAACTGATTAAATTTGTTATAAAGCAAAAAATTAAAAAAAATAAAAATAAAAAATAAAAAAATAAAAAAAATTAAAAAAAAAAGAAATAAGAGAGAAGGTCCTTCAGGGAGATAAAAAAATTGCCTTAGCTATTCATGTATTTTGACTTACATGAACTTTGGATTCAGATTATCAAATTTGCTGAAGAATTCATTTTGTAATTTTATTGGAACTTATTAAATATGTAGCTTAACGTAAGGAGATATTTTTATTAAAATGTGCCCTTTCTTCCTTGAAAATAATCTTTATTTATTCAGATTTTCTTATTATGCCCTTCACAAAATTTCAGAATTTCTCTATAAAAATCTAACATTGAAAAAATTAATTTCTTGACATGTTATAATATTTGTGGGCTTCCCTGGTGGCGCCGTGGTTGAGAGTCCGCCTGCTGATGCAGGGGACGCGGGTTCATGCCCCGGTCCAGGAAGATCCCACATGCCGTGGAGCATCTGGGCCCATGAGCCATGGCCACTGTGCCTGCGCATCAGGAGCCTGTGCTCCGCGGAGGGAGAGGCCACAACAGTGAGAGGCCCGTGTACCGCAAAAAAAAAGTATTTATTATATTTGCTGCTCTTGAGATTGACTTGGTATAAAAAAATTGGTAAAAGAAATACTTTTGAGTTGTTATGCTGACTTTTTATCTTACCGGAAATTTCTGCTGAATTATCTTATTCATAGTTTTTCCATTCCTTGCCTTGATTTTGATAAGATTATCATATCATTTGCAAATAATGACAAACTTTCTCTTCCTTTCAGAAGTGGGCAATGTGGTTAACATTTTAAATTTCCAAACCACAACAGATTGACTGATGTGCAGTCTATCTGACACATTCTCTAATTCTTACACTGCTTATTCTTTTCTTATTCTATTGACTAGGACTTATAGAACAATGTGCAATAGTTGTGGTCTCCAAACTTTAACTTTAAAGTTTTATCATTAAATATATTTGCTAAAGGATCTTTAAAAAATCCTTCTCTCGTTAGGTTAAGGAATTTCCTTATTTTACTAATTTACTAAGCAGTTTTTTTTCATAGATGCCTTTTCTATAGCCATTGAAATCACCATTAAAACATGTATTAATGTGATAACATTAACAGTACCTAGATTTTTTTGCTACTCATCATGACTTTATTTCTGGAATATGTACTACTTTATCATTATTAACAAATTTTGCGTTCAATTTACTTATAATTTATTTAGAAAGTTGGGATCTATTTTATGTGTGTGTATATGTATGTATGTAATTAAAAGTGGTACCTAACTCTGTTCATTTAAACACTTCCATTTAATTTTACCACTTTTGTTTATTAAGTACCTGAGAAGTAAACTATCATTTCTTCATGGGGAACCTCTCTGAACTCCAGCCTAAATTAGAGCCCTTTGTTAGCCCTCTCACTGTACCCTGTATTATAACTACGTAGTTATCTATGAAGTGGATTATTGACCGAGTCACCCACTAGGCTTTAAGTTCCATAAGGTCCGGGGATTTTATCTGTTTAACTCACTGCTGTAATCCTGGGACCTAACTTGCAATTAGTACATAGTAGACACTTTAAAAATTATCTGTAGAATGAACACATGATTAAATAAATAGTAGTTTGAAAGCTGAAAAAAAAGAAAAAAGAAAGAAAGAAAAAGAAACAGAAGACAAATGTGCATAAATTATGCCTCTTGAAACTGTCGGTTTGAAATATGGATGCCTTTGAATTTTTTTGGTCGATATACGACCCCAGGATTTGTTTTCAGTGCAGGTGTGATTTACAGGCCTGCAATTATTTTGAATATCAACTGACCATTAACGCTGGGATTAAAGCTGCTGTCGTGTGAAACGCCCACAAGGTGGCAGCTGTTCTACTTTACCAAATCTGGTTACTAGGGCAACAGAGCCTCAATGGAAGTTGTGTTCTAGGTTGTAATTTAGAATGGCGTGTGCCAGGGAAAAGCCCCTTAAGTATATGTCTCACTACTTCTTGTTCGTTTATTTAATTTAATTTTTATTTTTATCACAGCAAGTTTGATTACAAAGTTTGGCTTGTTCTAGGTGTGCAAGATGTGGTTCTTTGACACATAAACATATGTCTATTCTTCCTGGAATCCTTTTCCCATGTACGTTATGACAGGATGTTGAGTAGTCTTCTCTTGGTATTCCGTAGGTCTTTGGTGATGATATATTTCACCTGTGTTTGTATATGTCTGTTAACCCCAATATCCTAATGTATCCAATCCTCACAAATTTCCATTGGTGAACCATAAGTTTGTTGAATGAATCAGTGGTTGCCCTTCTCTGTGGAAATATCTTCACTGGTATCCATTTATAGGTAATACCTAAAAGTGATATCATACGATATGTGTCTTTCTCTTTCTGACATACTACACGTTGTGTGATTGCCTCTAGACTCATCTACAGTGCTGCAAATGACATCGTGTCCTTTTTTTCCTTGTCCAATACTCCGTCTGTACATGTACCAGTTTTCTTTGTCCACTCATATGTTGATGGACTTTTTGGTTGCTTCCATGACTTGGCAATTGTAATGCTGCGGCAATGCACATTCGCCTCCCTGTGTCTTTCCAATTCTGTCTTCTTAGGTTATAGGCCCAGGAGTGGGCCTGCTGGATCATATGGTAGAAAAATATTTACGTAGTAAAAGCACCTCCATTCTGTTCTCGTTAGTGGCTCTTACCAGGTCACATCCCACTTAAAGTTGAGGGTATGCACTTCTGCACAACACCTTCAGCATTTATTGTTTGTAGTTTTTTTTTTGCTGAAGTTTATTCTGACAAGTGTGAGCTGCTATATGTTTGTGGTTGGATTTGCATTCGTCTCATAATCCATTGAAATTGAGCTTTCTGGCATGTCCTTTTTTTATTCAAACTGTGAGTAGAGCTTACCTCTTCCAATTGTTTTCGTGAAGTATGTGTGACATTTAGAAATATTTTGGCCATTACCTCCCTAATGACATTCTGAGGGCAGGTTTCATTTACAGCCCTCCAGTACTGGTGCATATGAAGTGACCCTTAGCACAGTTTTTAAAGCTGCTGTTGCAGGTCACTGCCAGAGGGTGGCAGCATTTCTGCTTTTCACAAGCTTTTAACTAGGGAAACAGACTACCTTGCAGTGGTATTTCTCGGTTATAAATTAGAGTGGAATGTGCCTGGATAAACCCCCAAAGGTGATGTGTTTTTTTTTTTACTTTTGTTTGTTTTCTAGATTGAGTTTATATTTTTTTATTGGAGTCATATTCCATTGTGTACATGGACCACTTCTTCTTTGTGCATTCCTCTGTTGATGGACATTTTCGTAGCTTCCAAGTTTTGGCTATGATAAATATTGCTGGAGGGCAGGATTGCCAGGCTGTTTTTTTCTTGTTTTGCAGTACGTAGGCCACTCACTGCCATGGCCACTCCGATTGCAGAGCACAGGCTCTGGACGCACAGGCCCAGCAGCCATAGCTCACGGGACCAGCCGCTCCACGGCATGTGTGATTTTCCCGAACCGGGGCATAAACCCGTGTCCCCTGCTTCAGCGGCGGACTCTCAACCACTGCGCCACCTGTGAAGTCCAGGCTGTGTCTTTTTGATTCTCATCCTCTCAGGCGATAGGGCCAGCAGTGGGCATGCTTGATTGAATGGTAGCTCAGTACTTACCTTTTCAATGCACCTCCTTTGTGTTTTCCTTACTGGCTCTTAGCATGTCCCACGTTGAACCAAGCCTAGGCATTTTTCCACAACCCCTTCAGCATTTATTGTTTGCAGAATTTTTGCTGATGGTCATTCTGACTGTTGTGAGCTGATAGGATTTTTGTAATTTGGATTTGCATGTCCTTAATTCTTTCTAAGGTTCATTTTTCCACACCTTTTAAAATTTCTGTTAATGAACAAATGAAAAAAACGTAGAATACAATTAACCTCTTGAAATTGTCTTCTTGAAAGGTTGCCCTCAAAATTGAATGTTTTGGTCAATATTCGCTCCCAGGATTGTTTTTGAGGGCAGGTGTCATTCACAGGCCTGTAATGAGTGTGAATATTTAGTGACCATTAGCACTGGGTTTAAAGCTGCTGTTGTGGTAAGCAGCCACTAGGCGGCAGCATTTCTCCATTCACAAATCTCGTTACTAGGGCAGCAGAGCCGTTCTGGAATCCCTGTTCCTAGGTTGTAAATTAAAATGGAATGTGCCAGGAGAAAGCCCCATAAGTTTATGTTACATTATTTCTTGTTTGTTGTTTTAGTTTTTTTAATAGGGGCAATGATTAGAATATTGTTTGTCCTAGGTGTACACAATCTGGTTCATTTGTGCCTAACATATATATATATATATATATATATATATATATATATATATATATATATATATATATATTCATGCACAGATCCCCTTCCCATGTCAATTATTGCAGAGTGTTCCATAGACCTCCCTTGCTATATGGTCGGTCTTTTTGTTATGTGTATTTAATAGGTATTTGTACACGTATGGTAACCCTAATCTTAATTTTTCCATTCCCCCCACCTTTCCTTTTAGATAAGCCTAGTTTGTTTTCTAAGTGTGTGAGTGTCTTTCTCTGTGCAAATATGTTCATTTGTGTCAGTTGTTAGATAATGCCTGTAAGTGATATCATAGGATATGTCTTTTGCTTTCCGACTTACCTCATGTTCTGTGATTATCTCTAGGCTCAACTATGGTGCCTGAAAGAGCAGTGTTTCATTGTTTTCCATGGCTAATATTCCATTGTGTACATGGACCACTTCTTCTTTTTCAACTGTTTTGGTGATGGACATTTTGGTTGCTTCCGTGTCTTGGCTATTGTGAAAATTCCTGCAGTGCAGCTGTTGAAGCCTGTGCCTTCTCGACTCTGGACTTGTCAGGTGAGAGTCTCAGCGGTGGGCCTGCTGAAAGGAATGGTGGCTCAATTTTTACTTTTAAACACAGCTCCTTTCTATTCTCATTATTGGCTGTCACCACTTTACATCTCACCAGCAGCTAGAGGGTACACAGTTCTCTAAAACACCTTCAGCATTTAATGTTTGTAGACTTGCAGCTGATGGTAGTTGACATGTGTGAGTTGGAATCATTTTGGAGGTTAGATTTGCATGAGTCTAATAATTACTGATGTTGAGCTTTTATCCATTTTCCTCTTTTTTGAAAATGAGTGAGTAAAACTTACCCCTCCATCCAATCTCCTTGAAAAATTTAACACTTTTGAATTTTTTTGGCCATTCCCTACCTCCGCACAATTTTTTAGGGCAGGTGTCCTTTACAGCCCTGAATCCTTGTGAATGTTAAGTGACCATTAGCTGTGGGTTCAAAGCCGCTCTTGTGGGAAACGGCCACAAGGCGGCAGCATTTCTACATTTCCAACTCTGGGATTTTGGGCCACAGAGCTTTCGTGGCAATCGTGGTAGTAAGCTGCGAATTAGAGTGCAATGTGCCAGTGCAAACCCCCAAGAGCTTATATCTCCTAAATTGTTGTTTGCTTTTTAAATTTAATTATCAGAGGAAATTTGATCAAAATGTAGATTCTCCGAGGTGTACAGTTTCTGGTTCATCCTATCAATGTATCTGTCTATATTCCTCTTTGGATCCATTCCCGTGTATGTTATTATAGAGTGTTGAGTAGACCTCTCTTTGTATTCCTTAGGTATTTTGTGATTATATATTTCCTATGTATTAGTATATGTCTGTTAACCCCCATATCCTAATTCATACATTCCTTACACCTTTCCATTTGGTTAAACATAATTTGGTTTTCTGAATCTATGCGTGTCCTTCTCTTGGAAATTATTTCATGGGTATCAATTCTTAGGTAACACCTATAAGTGATGTCATAGGATGTCTGTCTTACGGTTTCTTTCTTACTTCCAGTGTGGTGATTATCGCTAGGTCCTTCTATGGTGGTGCCAACGGCACTGTTCCATGCTTTTTCATGGCTAAGATTCCATTGTGTACATGGACGACTTCTTCTTGGTGCATTTTTCTGTTGATGCACATTTTGGTTTCTTCCAGGTTTGGCTATGGTACACCTTGCTGCAGTGCAGGATTGCCAGCCTGTGTGTTTTTGATTCTGGTCTACTCAGGTGATAGGCCCATGAGTGGGCCTACCAGATCACATGGTAGCTCCATTTTTACCCTTAAACGCACCTCCATTCTGTTCTCACGACTGGCTCTTACCAGGTTGCAACCCACCAGCAGCTAAAGGGTACGCAGTTCTCTAAAACCCCTTCAGCATTTATTTTTTGTAGACTTTTTTTGCTGATGATCATTCTGACGGCTGTCAGGTGAACGTTTGTGTACACTGGATTTGCATGGCTTTATTGATTCCTGATGTTCAGCCTTTTTCCATTCCCGTTGTTTTAAGAAAAAAGAAAGAGTGGGAGGGAGACGCAAAACGGAGGGGATATGGAAACATGTATATGTATAACTGATTAAATTTGTTATAAAGCAAAAAATTAAAAAAAATAAAAATAAAAAATAAAAAAATAAAAAAAATTAAAAAAAAAGAAATAAGAGAGAAGGTCCTTCAGGGAGATAAAAAAAATTGCCTTAGCTATTCATGTATTTTGACTTACATGAACTTTGGATTCAGATTATCAAATTTGCTGAAGAATTCATTTTGTAATTTTATTGGAACTTATTAAATATGTAGCTTAACGTAAGGAGATATTTTTATTAAAATGTGCCCTTTCTTCCTTGAAAATAATCTTTATTTATTCAGATTTTCTTATTATGCCCTTCACAAAGTTTCAGAATTTCTCTATAAAAATCTAACATTGAAAAAATTAATTTCTTGACATGTTATAATATTTGTGGGCTTCCCTGGTGGCGCCGTGGTTGAGAGTCCGCCTGCTGATGCAGGGGACGCGGGTTCATGCCCCGGTCCAGGAAGATCCCACATGCCGTGGAGCATCTGGGCCCATGAGCCATGGCCACTGTGCCTGCGCATCAGGAGCCTGTGCTCCGCGGAGGGAGAGGCCACAACAGTGAGAGGCCCGTGTACCGCAAAAAAAAAAAAGTATTTATTATATTTGCTGCTCTTGAGATTGACTTTGTATAAAAAAATTGGTAAAAGAAATACTTTTGAGTTGTTATGCTGACTTTTTATCTTACCGGAAATTTCTGCTGAATTATCTTATTCATAGTTTTTCCATTCCTTGCCTTGATTTTGATAAGATTATCATATCATTTGCAAATAATGACAAACTTTCTCTTCCTTTCAGAAGTGGGCAATGTGGTTAACATTTTAAATTTCCAAACCACAACAGATTGACTGATGTGCAGTCTATCTGACACATTCTCTAATTCTTACACTGCTTATTCTTTTCTTATTCTATTGACTAGGACTTATAGAACAATGTGCAATAGTTGTGGTCTCCAAACTTTAACTTTAAAGTTTTATCATTAAATATATTTGCTAAAGGATCTTTAAAAAATCCTTCTCTCGTTAGGTTAAGGAATTTCCTTATTTTACTAATTTACTAAGCAGTTTTTTTTCATAGATGCCTTTTCTATAGCCATTGAAATCACCATTAAAACATGTATTAATGTGATAACATTAACAGTACCTAGATTTTTTTGCTACTCATCATGACTTTATTTCTGGAATATGTACTACTTTATCATTATTAACAAATTTTGCGTTCAATTTACTTATAATTTATTTAGAAAGTTGGGATCTATTTTATGTGTGTGTATATGTATGTATGTAATTAAAAGTGGTACCTAACTCTGTTCATTTAAACACTTCCATTTAATTTTACCACTTTTGTTTATTAAGTACCTGAGAAGTAAACTATCATTTCTTCATGGGGAACCTCTCTGAACTCCAGCCTAAATTAGAGCCCTTTGTTAGCCCTCTCACTGTACCCTGTATTATAACTACGTAGTTATCTATGAAGTGGATTATTGACCGAGTCACCCACTAGGCTTTAAGTTCCATAAGGTCCGGGGATTTTATCTGTTTAACTCACTGCTGTAATCCTGGGACCTAACTTGCAATTAGTACATAGTAGACACTTTAAAAATTATCTGTAGAATGAACACATGATTAAATAAATAGTAGTTTGAAAGCTGAAAAAAAAGAAAAAAGAAAGAAAGAAAAAGAAACAGAAGACAAATGTGCATAAATTATGCCTCTTGAAACTGTCGGTTTGAAATATGGATGCCTTTGAATTTTTTTGGTCGATATACGACCCCAGGATTTGTTTTCAGTGCAGGTGTGATTTACAGGCCTGCAATTATTTTGAATATCAACTGACCATTAACGCTGGGATTAAAGCTGCTGTCGTGTGAAACGCCCACAAGGTGGCAGCTGTTCTACTTTACCAAATCTGGTTACTAGGGCAACAGAGCCTCAATGGAAGTTGTGTTCTAGGTTGTAATTTAGAATGGCGTGTGCCAGGGAAAAGCCCCTTAAGTATATGTCTCACTACTTCTTGTTCGTTTATTTAATTTAATTTTTATTTTTATCACAGCAAGTTTGATTACAAAGTTTGGCTTGTTCTAGGTGTGCAAGATGTGGTTCTTTGACACATAAACATATGTCTATTCTTCCTGGAATCCTTTTCCCATGTACGTTATGACAGGATGTTGAGTAGTCTTCTCTTGGTATTCCGTAGGTCTTTGGTGATGATATATTTCACCTGTGTTTGTATATGTCTGTTAACCCCAATATCCTAATGTATCCAATCCTCACAAATTTCCATTGGTGAACCATAAGTTTGTTGAATGAATCAGTGGTTGCCCTTCTCTGTGGAAATATCTTCACTGGTATCCATTTATAGGTAATACCTAAAAGTGATATCATACGATATGTGTCTTTCTCTTTCTGACATACTACACGTTGTGTGATTGCCTCTAGACTCATCTACAGTGCTGCAAATGACATCGTGTCCTTTTTTTCCTTGTCCAATACTCCGTCTGTACATGTACCAGTTTTCTTTGTCCACTCATATGTTGATGGACTTTTTGGTTGCTTCCATGACTTGGCAATTGTAATGCTGCGGCAATGCACATTCGCCTCCCTGTGTCTTTCCAATTCTGTCTTCTTAGGTTATAGGCCCAGGAGTGGGCCTGCTGGATCATATGGTAGAAAAATATTTACGTAGTAAAAGCACCTCCATTCTGTTCTCGTTAGTGGCTCTTACCAGGTCACATCCCACTTAAAGTTGAGGGTATGCACTTCTGCACAACACCTTCAGCATTTATTGTTTGTAGTGTTTTTTTTTGATGAAGTTTATTCTGACAAGTGTGAGCTGCTATATGTTTGTGGTTGGATTTGCATTCGTCTCATAATCCATTGAAATTGAGCTTTCTGGCATGTCCTTTTTTTATTCAAACTGTGAGTAGAGCTTACCTCTTCCAATTGTTTTCGTGAAGTATGTGTGACATTTAGAAATATTTTGGCCATTACCTCCCTAATGACATTCTGAGGGCAGGTTTCATTTACAGCCCTCCAGTACTGGTGCATATGAAGTGACCCTTAGCACAGTTTTTAAAGCTGCTGTTGCAGGTCACTGCCAGAGGGTGGCAGCATTTCTGCTTTTCACAAGCTTTTAACTAGGGAAACAGACTACCTTGCAGTGGTATTTCTCGGTTATAAATTAGAGTGGAATGTGCCTGGATAAACCCCCAAAGGTGATGTGTTTTTTTTTTTACTTTTGTTTGTTTTCTAGATTGAGTTTATATTTTTTTATTGGAGTCATATTCCATTGTGTACATGGACCACTTCTTCTTTGTGCATTCCTCTGTTGATGGACATTTTCGTAGCTTCCAAGTTTTGGCTATGATAAATATTGCTGGAGGGCAGGATTGCCAGGCTGTTTTTTTCTTGTTTTGCAGTACGTAGGCCACTCACTGCCATGGCCACTCCGATTGCAGAGCACAGGCTCTGGACGCACAGGCCCAGCAGCCATAGCTCACGGGACCAGCCGCTCCACGGCATGTGTGATTTTCCCGAACCGGGGCATAAACCCGTGTCCCCTGCTTCGGCGGCGGACTCTCAACCACTGCGCCACCAGTGAAGTCCAGCCTGTGTCTTTTTGATTCTCATCCTCTCAGGCGATAGGGCCAGCAGTGGGCATGCTTGATTGAATGGTAGCTCAGTACTTACCTTTTCAATGCACCTCCTTTGTGTTTTCCTTACTGGCTCTTAGCATGTCCCACGTTGAACCAAGCCTAGGCATTTTTCCACAACCCCTTCAGCATTTATTGTTTGCAGAATTTTTGCTGATGGTCATTCTGACTGTTGTGAGCTGATAGGATTTTTGTAATTTGGATTTGCATGTCCTTAATTCTTTCTAAGGTTCATTTTTCCACACCTTTTAAAATTTCTGTTAATGAACAAATGAAAAAAACGTAGAATACAATTAACCTCTTGAAATTGTCTTCTTGAAAGGTTGCCCTCAAAATTGAATGTTTTGGTCAATATTCGCTCCCAGGATTGTTTTTGAGGGCAGGTGTCATTCACAGGCCTGTAATGAGTGTGAATATTTAGTGACCATTAGCACTGGGTTTAAAGCTGCTGTTG
The DNA here is from genome assembly GCF_964341445.2 of Mesoplodon mirus. Lineage (NCBI taxonomy): Eukaryota > Metazoa > Chordata > Mammalia > Artiodactyla > Ziphiidae > Mesoplodon > Mesoplodon mirus. The sequence continues at coordinate 147,678,819 of NC_138981.1, forward strand.
TGGTAAGCAGCCACTAGGCGGCAGCATTTCTCCATTCACAAATCTCGTTACTAGGGCAGCAGAGCCGTTCTGGAATCCCTGTTCCTAGGTTGTAAATTAAAATGGAATGTGCCAGGAGAAAACCCCATAAGTTTATGTTACATTATTTCTTGTTTGTTGTTTTAGTTTTTTTAATAGGGGCAATGATTAGAATATTGTTTGTCCTAGGTGTACACAATCTGGTTCATTTGTGCCTAACATATATATATATATATATATATATATATATATATATATATATATATATATATATATATATATATATATATATTCATGCACAGATCCCCTTCCCATGTCAATTATTGCAGAGTGTTCCATAGACCTCCCTTGCTATATGGTCGGTCTTTTTGTTATGTGTATTTAATAGGTATTTGTACACGTATGGTAACCCTAATCTTAATTTTTCCATTCCCCCCACCTTTCCTTTTAGATAAGCCTAGTTTGTTTTCTAAGTGTGTGAGTGTCTTTCTCTGTGCAAATATGTTCATTTGTGTCAGTTGTTAGATAATGCCTGTAAGTGATATCATAGGATATGTCTTTTGCTTTCCGACTTACCTCATGTTCTGTGATTATCTCTAGGCTCAACTATGGTGCCTGAAAGAGCAGTGTTTCATTGTTTTCCATGGCTAATATTCCATTGTGTACATGGACCACTTCTTCTTTTTCAACTGATATGGTGATGGACATTTTGGTTGCTTCCGTGTCTTGGCTATTGTGAAAATTCCTGCAGTGCAGCTGTTGAAGCCTGTGCCTTCTCGACTCTGGACTTGTCAGGTGAGAGTCTCAGCGGTGGGCCTGCTGAAAGGAATGGTGGCTCAATTTTTACTTTTAAACACAGCTCCTTTCTATTCTCATTATTGGCTGTCACCACTTTACATCTCACCAGCAGCTAGAGGGTACACAGTTCCCTAAAACACCTTCAGCATTTAATGTTTGTAGACTTGCAGCTGATGGTAGTTGACATGTGTGAGTTGGAATCATTTTGGAGGTTAGATTTGCATGAGTCTAATAATTACTGATGTTGAGCTTTTATCCATTTTCCTCTTTTTTGAAAATGAGTGAGTAAAACTTACCCCTCCATCCAATCTCCTTGAAAAATTTAACACTTTTGAATTTTTTTGGCCATTCCCTACCTCCGCACAATTTTTTAGGGCAGGTGTCCTTTACAGCCCTGAATCCTTGTGAATGTTAAGTGACCATTAGCTGTGGGTTCAAAGCCGCTCTTGTGGGAAACGGCCACAAGGCGGCAGCATTTCTACATTTCCAACTCTGGGATTTTGGGCCACAGAGCTTTCGTGGCAATCGTGGTAGTAAGCTGCGAATTAGAGTGCAATGTGCCAGTGCAAACCCCCAAGAGCTTATATCTCCTAAATTGTTGTTTGCTTTTTAAATTTAATTATCAGAGGAAATTTGATCAAAATGTAGATTCTCCGAGGTGTACAGTTTCTGGTTCATCCTATCAATGTATCTGTCTATATTCCTCTTTGGATCCATTCCCGTGTATGTTATTATAGAGTGTTGAGTAGACCTCTCTTTGTATTCCTTAGGTATTTTGTGATTATATATTTCCTATGTATTAGTATATGTCTGTTAACCCCCATATCCTAATTCATACATTCCTTACACCTTTCCATTTGGTTAAACATAATTTGGTTTTCTGAATCTATGCGTGTCCTTCTCTTGGAAATTATTTCATGGGTATCAATTCTTAGGTAACACCTATAAGTGATGTCATAGGATGTCTGTCTTATGGTTTCTTTCTTACTTCCAGTGTGGTGATTATCGCTAGGTCCTTCTATGGTGGTGCCAACGGCACTGTTCCATGCTTTTTCATGGCTAAGATTCCATTGTGTACATGGACGACTTCTTCTTGGTGCCTTTTTCTGTTGATGCACATTTTGGTTTCTTCCAGGTTTGGCTATGGTACACCTTGCTGCAGTGCAGGATTGCCAGCCTGTGTGTTTTTGATTCTGGTCTACTCAGGTGATAGGCCCATGAGTGGGCCTACCAGATCACATGGTAGCTCCATTTTTACCCTTAAACGCACCTCCATTCTGTTCTCACGACTGGCTCTTACCAGGTTGCAACCCACCAGCAGCTAAAGGGTACGCAGTTCTCTAAAACCCCTTCAGCATTTATTTTTTGTAGACTTTTTTTGCTGATGATCATTCTGACGGTTGTCAGGTGAACGTTTGTGTACACTGGATTTGCATGGCTTTATTGATTCCTGATGTTCAGCCTTTTTCCATTCCCGTTGTTTTAAGAAAAAAGAAAGAGTGGGAGGGAGACGCAAAAGGGAGGGGATATGGAAACATGTATATGTATAACTGATTAAATTTGTTATAAAGCAAAAAATTAAAAAAAATAAAAATAAAAAATAAAAAAATAAAAAAAATTAAAAAAAAAAGAAATAAGAGAGAAGGTCCTTCAGGGAGATAAAAAAAATTGCCTTAGCTATTCATGTATTTTGACTTACATGAACTTTGGATTCAGATTATCAAATTTGCTGAAGAATTCATTTTGTAATTTTATTGGAACTTATTAAATATGTAGCTTAACGTAAGGAGATATTTTTATTAAAATGTGCCCTTTCTTCCTTGAAAATAATCTTTATTTATTCAGATTTTCTTATTATGCCCTTCACAAAGTTTCAGAATTTCTCTATAAAAATCTAACATTGAAAAAATTAATTTCTTGACATGTTATAATATTTGTGGGCTTCCCTGGTGGCGCCGTGGTTGAGAGTCCGCCTGCTGATGCAGGGGACGCGGGTTCATGCCCCGGTCCAGGAAGATCCCACATGCCGTGGAGCATCTGGGCCCATGAGCCATGGCCACTGTGCCTGCGCATCAGGAGCCTGTGCTCCGCGGAGGGAGAGGCCACAACAGTGAGAGGCCCGTGTACCGCAAAAAAAAAAAAAGTATTTATTATATTTGCTGCTCTTGAGATTGACTTGGTATAAAAAAATTGGTAAAAGAAATACTTTTGAGTTGTTATGCTGACTTTTTATCTTACCGGAAATTTCTGCTGAATTATCTTATTCATAGTTTTTCCATTCCTTGCCTTGATTTTGATAAGATTATCATATCATTTGCAAATAATGACAAACTTTCTCTTCCTTTCAGAAGTGGGCAATGTGGTTAACATTTTAAATTTCCAAACCACAACAGATTGACTGATGTGCAGTCTATCTGACACATTCTCTAATTCTTACACTGCTTATTCTTTTCTTATTCTATTGACTAGGACTTATAGAACAATGTGCAATAGTTGTGGTCTCCAAACTTTAACTTTAAAGTTTTATCATTAAATATATTTGCTAAAGGATCTTTAAAAAATCCTTCTCTCGTTAGGTTAAGGAATTTCCTTATTTTACTAATTTACTAAGCAGTTTTTTTTCATAGATGCCTTTTCTATAGCCATTGAAATCACCATTAAAACATGTATTAATGTGATAACATTAACAGTACCTAGATTTTTTTGCTACTCATCATGACTTTATTTCTGGAATATGTACTACTTTATCATTATTAACAAATTTTGCGTTCAATTTACTTATAATTTATTTAGAAAGTTGGGATCTATTTTATGTGTGTGTATATGTATGTATGTAATTAAAAGTGGTACCTAACTCTGTTCATTTAAACACTTCCATTTAATTTTACCACTTTTGTTTATTAAGTACCTGAGAAGTAAACTATCATTTCTTCATGGGGAACCTCTCTGAACTCCAGCCTAAATTAGAGCCCTTTGTTAGCCCTCTCACTGTACCCTGTATTATAACTACGTAGTTATCTATGAAGTGGATTATTGACCGAGTCACCCACTAGGCTTTAAGTTCCATAAGGTCCGGGGATTTTATCTGTTTAACTCACTGCTGTAATCCTGGGACCTAACTTGCAATTAGTACATAGTAGACACTTTAAAAATTATCTGTAGAATGAACACATGATTAAATAAATAGTAGTTTGAAAGCTGAAAAAAAAGAAAAAAGAAAGAAAGAAAAAGAAACAGAAGACAAATGTGCATAAATTATGCCTCTTGAAACTGTCGGTTTGAAATATGGATGCCTTTGAATTTTTTTGGTCGATATACGACCCCAGGATTTGTTTTCAGTGCAGGTGTGATTTACAGGCCTGCAATTATTTTGAATATCAACTGACCATTAACGCTGGGATTAAAGCTGCTGTCGTGTGAAACGCCCACAAGGTGGCAGCTGTTCTACTTTACCAAATCTGGTTACTAGGGCAACAGAGCCTCAATGGAAGTTGTGTTCTAGGTTGTAATTTAGAATGGCGTGTGCCAGGGAAAAGCCCCTTAAGTATATGTCTCACTACTTCTTGTTCGTTTATTTAATTTAATTTTTATTTTTATCACAGCAAGTTTGATTACAAAGTTTGGCTTGTTCTAGGTGTGCAAGATGTGGTTCTTTTACACATAAACATATGTCTATTCTTCCTGGAATCCTTTTCCCATGTACGTTATGACAGGATGTTGAGTAGTCTTCTCTTGGTATTCCGTAGGTCTTTGGTGATGATATATTTCACCTGTGTTTGTATATGTCTGTTAACCCCAATATCCTAATGTATCCAATCCTCACAAATTTCCATTGGTGAACCATAAGTTTGTTGAATGAATCAGTGGTTGCCCTTCTCTGTGGAAATATCTTCACTGGTATCCATTTATAGGTAATACCTAAAAGTGATATCATACGATATGTGTCTTTCTCTTTCTGACATACTACACGTTGTGTGATTGCCTCTAGACTCATCTACAGTGCTGCAAATGACATCGTGTCCTTTTTTTCCTTGTCCAATACTCCGTCTGTACATGTACCAGTTTTCTTTGTCCACTCATATGTTGATGGACTTTTTGGTTGCTTCCATGACTTGGCAATTGTAATGCTGCGGCAATGCACATTCGCCTCCCTGTGTCTTTCCAATTCTGTCTTCTTAGGTTATAGGCCCAGGAGAGGGCCTGCTGGATCATATGGTAGAAAAATATTTACGTAGTAAAAGCACCTCCATTCTGTTCTCGTTAGTGGCTCTTACCAGGTCACATCCCACTTAAAGTTAAGGGTATGCACTTCTGCACAACACCTTCAGCATTTATTGTTTGTAGTGTTTTTTTTTGATGAAGTTTATTCTGACAAGTGTGAGCTGCTATATGTTTGTGGTTGGATTTGCATTCGTCTCATAATCCATTGAAATTGAGCTTTCTGGCATGTCCTTTTTTTATTCAAACTGTGAGTAGAGCTTACCTCTTCCAATTGTTTTCGTGAAGTATGTGTGACATTTAGAAATATTTTGGCCATTACCTCCCTAATGACATTCTGAGGGCAGGTTTCATTTACAGCCCTCCAGTACTGGTGCATATGAAGTGACCCTTAGCACAGTTTTTAAAGCTGCTGTTGCAGGTCACTGCCAGAGGGTGGCAGCATTTCTGCTTTTCACAAGCTTTTAACTAGGGAAACAGACTACCTTGCAGTGGTATTTCTCGGTTATAAATTAGAGTGGAATGTGCCTGGATAAACCCCCAAAGGTGATGTGTTTTTTTTTTTTTTACTTTTGTTTGTTTTCTAGATTGAGTTTATATTTTTTTATTGGAGTCATATTCCATTGTGTACATGGACCACTTCTTCTTTGTGCATTCCTCTGTTGATGGACATTTTCGTAGCTTCCAAGTTTTGGCTATGATAAATATTGCTGGAGGGCAGGATTGCCAGGCTGTTTTTTTCTTGTTTTGCAGTACGTAGGCCACTCACTGCCATGGCCACTCCGATTGCAGAGCACAGGCTCTGGACGCACAGGCCCAGCAGCCATAGCTCACGGGACCAGCCGCTCCACGGCATGTGTGATTTTCCCGAACCGGGGCATAAACCCGTGTCCCCTGCTTCGGCGGCGGACTCTCAACCACTGCGCCACCAGTGAAGTCCAGCCTGTGTCTTTTTGATTCTCATCCTCTCAGGCGATAGGGCCAGCAGTGGGCATGCTTGATTGAATGGTAGCTCAGTACTTACCTTTTCAATGCACCTCCTTTGTGTTTTCCTTACTGGCTCTTAGCATGTCCCACGTTGAACCAAGCCTAGGCATTTTTCCACAACCCCTTCAGCATTTATTGTTTGCAGAATTTTTGCTGATGGTCATTCTGACTGTTGTGAGCTGATAGGATTTTTGTAATTTGGATTTGCATGTCCTTAATTCTTTCTAAGGTTCATTTTTCCACACCTTTTAAAATTTCTGTTAATGAACAAATGAAAAAAACGTAGAATACAATTAACCTCTTGAAATTGTCTTCTTGAAAGGTTGCCCTCAAAATTGAATGTTTTGGTCAATATTCGCTCCCAGGATTGTTTTTGAGGGCAGGTGTCATTCACAGGCCTGTAATGAGTGTGAATATTTATTGACCATTAGCACTGGGTTTAAAGCTGCTGTTGTGGTAAGCAGCCACTAGGCGGCAGCAATTCTCCATTCACAAATCTCGTTACTAGGGCAGCAGAGCCGTTCTGGAATCCCTGTTCCTAGGTTGTAAATTAAAATGGAATGTGCCAGGAGAAAACCCCATAAGTTTATGTTACATTATTTCTTGTTTGTTGTTTTAGTTTTTTTAATAGGGGCAATGATTAGAATATTGTTTGTCCTAGGTGTACACAATCTGGTTCATTTGTGCCTAACATATATATATATATATATATATATATATATATATATATATATATATATATATATATATATATATATATATATATTCATGCACAGATCCCCTTCCCATGTCAATTATTGCAGAGTGTTCCATAGACCTCCCTTGCTATATGGTCGGTCTTTTTGTTATGTGTATTTAATAGGTATTTGTACACGTATGGTAACCCTAATCTTAATTTTTCCATTCCCCCCACCTTTCCTTTTAGATAAGCCTAGTTGGTTTTCTAAGTGTGTGAGTGTCTTTCTCTGTGCAAATATGTTCATTTGTGTCAGTTGTTAGATAATGCCTGTAAGTGATATCATAGGATATGTCTTTTGCTTTCCGACTTACCTCATGTTCTGTGATTATCTCTAGGCTCAACTATGGTGCCTGAAAGAGCAGTGTTTCATTGTTTTCCATGGCTAATATTCCATTGTGTACATGGACCACTTCTTCTTTTTCAACTGATATGGTGATGGACATTTTGGTTGCTTCCGTGTCTTGGCTATTGTGAAAATTCCTGCAGTGCAGCTGTTGAAGCCTGTGCCTTCTCGACTCTGGACTTGTCAGGTGAGAGTCTCAGCGGTGGGCCTGCTGAAAGGAAAGGTGGCTCAATTTTTACTTTTAAACACAGCTCCTTTCTATTCTCATTATTGGCTGTCACCACTTTACATCTCACCAGCAGCTAGAGGGTACACAGTTCCCTAAAACACCTTCAGCATTTAATGTTTGTAGACTTGCAGCTGATGGTAGTTGACATGTGTGAGTTGGAATCATTTTGGAGGTTAGATTTGCATGAGTCTAATAATTACTGATGTTGAGCTTTTATCCATTTTCCTCTTTTTTGAAAATGAGTGAGTAAAACTTACCCCTCCATCCAATCTCCTTGAAAAATTTAACACTTTTGAATTTTTTTGGCCATTCCCTACCTCCGCACAATTTTTTAGGGCAGGTGTCCTTTACAGCCCTGAATCCTTGTGAATGTTAAGTGACCATTAGCTGTGGGTTCAAAGCCGCTCTTGTGGGAAACGGCCACAAGGCGGCAGCATTTCTACATTTCCAACTCTGGGATTTTGGGCCACAGAGCTTTCGTGGCAATCGTGGTAGTAAGCTGCGAATTAGAGTGCAATGTGCCAGTGCAAACCCCCAAGAGCTTATATCTCCTAAATTGTTGTTTGCTTTTTAAATTTAATTATCAGAGGAAATTTGATCAAAATGTAGATTCTCCGAGGTGTACAGTTTCTGGTTCATCCTATCAATGTATCTGTCTATATTCCTCTTTGGATCCATTCCCGTGTATGTTATTATAGAGTGTTGAGTAGACCTCTCTTTGTATTCCTTAGGTATTTTGTGATTATATATTTCCTATGTATTAGTATATGTCTCTTAACCCCCATATCCTAATTCATACATTCCTTACACCTTTCCATTTGGTTAAACATAATTTGGTTTTCTGAATCTATGCGTGTCCTTCTCTTGGAAATTATTTCATGGGTATCAATTCTTAGGTAACACCTATAAGTGATGTCATAGGATGTCTGTCTTATGGTTTCTTTCTTACTTCCAGTGTGGTGATTATCGCTAGGTCCTTCTATGGTGGTGCCAACGGCACTGTTCCATGCTTTTTCATGGCTAAGATTCCATTGTGTACATGGACGACTTCTTCTTGGTGCCTTTTTCTGTTGATGCACATTTTGGTTTCTTCCAGGTTTGGCTATGGTACACCTTGCTGCAGTGCAGGATTGCCAGCCTGTGTGTTTTTGATTCTGGTCTACTCAGGTGATAGGCCCATGAGTGGGCCTACCAGATCACATGGTAGCTCCATTTTTACCCTTAAACGCACCTCCATTCTGTTCTCACGACTGGCTCTTACCAGGTTGCAACCCACCAGCAGCTAAAGGGTACGCAGTTCTCTAAAACCCCTTCAGCATTTATTTTTTGTAGACTTGTTTTGCTGATGATCATTCTGACGGTTGTCAGGTGAACGTTTGTGTACACTGGATTTGCATGGCTTTATTGATTCCTGATGTTCAGCCTTTTTCCATTCCCGTTGTTTTAAGAAAAAAGAAAGAGTGGGAGGGAGACGCAAAAGGGAGGGGATATGGAAACATGTATATGTATAACTGATTAAATTTGTTATAAAGCAAAAAATTAAAAAAAATAAAAATAAAAAATAAAAAAATAAAAAAAAATAAAAAAAAAGAAATAAGAGAGAAGGTCCTTCAGGGAGATAAAAAAAAATTGCCTTAGCTATTCATGTATTTTGACTTACATGAACTTTGGATTCAGATTATCAAATTTGCTGAAGAATTCATTTTGTAATTTTATTGGAACTTATTAAATATGTAGCTTAACGTAAGGAGATATTTTTATTAAAATGTGCCCTTTCTTCCTTGAAAATAATCTTTATTTATTCAGATTTTCTTATTATGCCCTTCACAAAATTTCAGAATTTCTCTATAAAAATCTAACATTGAAAAAATTAATTTCTTGACATGTTATAATATTTGTGGGCTTCCCTGGTGGCGCCGTGGTTGAGAGTCCGCCTGCTGATGCAGGGGACGCGGGTTCATGCCCCGGTCCAGGAAGATCCCACATGCCGTGGAGCGTCTGGGCCCATGAGCCATGGCCACTGTGCCTGCGCATCAGGAGCCTGTGCTCCGCGGCGGGAGAGGCCACAACAGTGAGAGGCCCGTGTACCGCAAAAAAAAAAAAAAGTATTTATTATATTTGCTGCTCTTGAGAATGACTTGGTATAAAAAAAATTGGTAAAAGAAATACTTTTGAGTTGTTATGCTGACTTTTTATCTTACCGGAAATTTCTGCTGAATTATCTTATTCATAGTTTTTCCATTCCTTGCCTTGATTTTGATAAGATTATCATATCATTTGCAAATAATGACAAACTTTCTCTTCCTTTCAGAAGTGGGCAATGTGGTTAACATTTTAAATTTCCAAACCACAACAGATTGACTGATGTGCAGTCTATCTGACACATTCTCTAATTCTTACACTGCTTATTCTTTTCTTATTCTATTGACTAGGACTTATAGAACAATGTGCAATAGTTGTGGTCTCCAAACTTTAACTTTAAAGTTTTATCATTAAATATATTTGCTAAAGGATCTTTAAAAAATCCTTCTCTCGTTAGGTTAAGGAATTTCCTTATTTTACTAATTTACTAAGCAGTTTTTTTTCATAGATGCCTTTTCTATAGCCATTGAAATCACCATTAAAACATGTATTAATGTGATAACATTAACAGTACCTAGATTTTTTTGCTACTCATCATGACTTTATTTCTGGAATATGTACTACTTTATCATTATTAACAAATTTTGCGTTCAATTTACTTATAATTTATTTAGAAAGTTGGGATCTATTTTATGTGTGTGTATATGTATGTATGTAATTAAAAGTGGTACCTAACTCTGTTCATTTAAACACTTCCATTTAATTTTACCACTTTTGTTTATTAAGTACCTGAGAAGTAAACTATCATTTCTTCATGGGGAACCTCTCTGAACTCCAGCCTAAATTAGAGCCCTTTGTTAGCCCTCTCACTGTACCCTGTATTATAACTACGTAGTTATCTATGAAGTGGATTATTGACCGAGTCACCCACTAGGCTTTAAGTTCCATAAGGTCCGGGGATTTTATCTGTTTAACTCACTGCTGTAATCCTGGGACCTAACTTGCAATTAGTACATAGTAGACACTTTAAAAATTATCTGTAGAATGAACACATGATTAAATAAATAGTAGTTTGAAAGCTGAAAAAAAAGAAAAAAGAAAGAAAGAAAAAGAAACAGAAGACAAATGTGCATAAATTATGCCTCTTGAAACTGTCGGTTTGAAATATGGATGCCTTTGAATTTTTTTGGTCGATATACGACCCCAGGATTTGTTTTCAGTGCAGGTGTGATTTACAGGCCTGCAATTATTTTGAATATCAACTGACCATTAACGCTGGGATTAAAGCTGCTGTCGTGTGAAACGCCCACAAGGTGGCAGCTGTTCTACTTTACCAAATCTGGTTACTAGGGCAACAGAGCCTCAATGGAAGTTGTGTTCTAGGTTGTAATTTAGAATGGCGTGTGCCAGGGAAAAGCCCCTTAAGTATATGTCTCACTACTTCTTGTTCGTTTATTTAATTTAATTTTTATTTTTATCACAGCAAGTTTGATTACAAAGTTTGGCTTGTTCTAGGTGTGCAAGATGTGGTTCTTTTACACATAAACATATGTCTATTCTTCCTGGAATCCTTTTCCCATGTACGTTATGACAGGATGTTGAGTAGTCTTCTCTTGGTATTCCGTAGGTCTTTGGTGATGATATATTTCACCTGTGTTTGTATATGTCTGTTAACCCCAATATCCTAATGTATCCAATCCTCACAAATTTCCATTGGTGAACCATAAGTTTGTTGAATGAATCAGTGGTTGCCCTTCTCTGTGGAAATATCTTCACTGGTATCCATTTATAGGTAATACCTAAAAGTGATATCATACGATATGTGTCTTTCTCTTTCTGACATACTACACGTTGTGTGATTGCCTCTAGACTCATCTACAGTGCTGCAAATGACATCGTGTCCTTTTTTTCCTTGTCCAATACTCCGTCTGTACATGTACCAGTTTTCTTTGTCCACTCATATGTTGATGGACTTTTTGGTTGCTTCCATGACTTGGCAATTGTAATGCTGCGGCAATGCACATTCGCCTCCCTGTGTCTTTCCAATTCTGTCTTCTTAGGTTATAGGCCCAGGAGTGGGCCTGCTGGATCATATGGTAGAAAAATATTTACGTAGTAAAAGCACCTCCATTCTGTTCTCGTTAGTGGCTCTTACCAGGTCACATCCCACTTAAAGTTGAGGGTATGCACTTCTGCACAACACCTTCAGCATTTATTGTTTGTAGTGTTTTTTTTTGATGAAGTTTATTCTGACAAGTGTGAGCTGCTATATGTTTGTGGTTGGATTTGCATTCGTCTCATAATCCATTGAAATTGAGCTTTCTGGCATGTCCTTTTTTTATTCAAACTGTGAGTAGAGCTTACCTCTTCCAATTGTTTTCGTGAAGTATGTGTGACATTTAGAAATATTTTGGCCATTACCTCCCTAATGACATTCTGAGGGCAGGTTTCATTTACAGCCCTCCAGTACTGGTGCATATGAAGTGACCCTTAGCACAGTTTTTAAAGCTGCTGTTGCAGGTCACTGCCAGAGGGTGGCAGCATTTCTGCTTTTCACAAGCTTTTAACTAGGGAAACAGACTACCTTGCAGTGGTATTTCTCGGTTATAAATTAGAGTGGAATGTGCCTGGATAAACCCCCAAAGGTGATGTGTTTTTTCTTTTTTACTTTTGTTTGTTTTCTAGATTGAGTTTATATTTTTTTATTGGAGTCATATTCCATTGTGTACATGGACCACTTCTTCTTTGTGCATTCCTCTGTTGATGGACATTTTCGTAGCTTCCAAGTTTTGGCTATGATAAATATTGCTGGAGGGCAGAATTGCCAGGCTGTTTTTTTCTTGTTTTGCAGTACGTAGGCCACTCACTGCCATGGCCACTCCGATTGCAGAGCACAGGCTCTGGATGCACAGGCCCAGCAGCCATAGCTCACGGGACCAGCCGCTCCACGGCATGTGTGATTTTCCCGAACCGGGGCATAAACCCGTGTCCCCTGCTTCGGCGGCGGACTCTCAACCACTGCGCCACCAGTGAAGTCCAGCCTGTGTCTTTTTGATTCTCATCCTCTCAGGCGATAGGGCCAGCAGTGGGCATGCTTGATTGAATGGTAGCTCAGTACTTACCTTTTCAATGCACCTCCTTTGTGTTTTCCTTACTGGCTCTTAGCATGTCCCACGTTGAACCAAGCCTAGGCATTTTTCCACAACCCCTTCAGCATTTATTGTTTGCAGAATTTTTGCTGATGGTCATTCTGACTGTTGTGAGCTGATAGGATTTTTGTAATTTGGATTTGCATGTCCTTAATTCTTTCTAAGGTTCATTTTTCCACACCTTTTAAAATTTCTGTTAATGAACAAATGAAAAAAACGTAGAATACAATTAACCTCTTGAAATTGTCTTCTTGAAAGGTTGCCCTCAAAATTGAATGTTTTGGTCAATATTCGCTCCCAGGATTGTTTTTGAGGGCAGGTGTCATTCACAGGCCTGTAATGAGTGTGAATATTTAGTGACCATTAGCACTGGGTTTAAAGCTGCTGTTGTGGTAAGCAGCCACTAGGCGGCAGCATTTCTCCATTCACAAATCTCGTTACTAGGGCAGCAGAGCCGTTCTGGAATCCCTGTTCCTAGGTTGTAAATTAAAATGGAATGTGCCAGGAGAAAACCCCATAAGTTTATGTTACATTATTTCTTGTTAGTTGTTTTAGTTTTTTTAATAGGGGCAATGATTAGAATATTGTTTGTCCTAGGTGTACACAATCTGGTTCATTTGTGCCTAACATATACATATATATATATTCATGCACAGATCCCCTTCCCATGTCAATTATTGCAGAGTGTTCCATAGACCTCCCTTGCTATATGGTCGGTCTTTTTGTTATGTGTATTTAATAGGTATTTGTACACGTATGGTAACCCTAATCTTAATTTTTCCATTCCCCCCACCTTTCCTTTTAGATAAGCCTAGTTTGTTTTCTAAGTGTGTGAGTGTCTTTCTCTGTGCAAATATGTTCATTTGTGTCAGTTGTTAGATAATGCCTGTAAGTGATATCATAGGATATGTCTTTTGCTTTCCGACTTACCTCATGTTCTGTGATTATCTCTAGGCTCAACTATGGTGCCTGAAAGAGCAGTGTTTCATTGTTTTCCATGGCTAATATTCCATTGTGTACATGGACCACTTCTTCTTTTTCAACTGATATGGTGATGGACATTTTGGTTGCTTCCGTGTCTTGGCTATTGTGAAAATTCCTGCAGTGCAGCTGTTGAAGCCTGTGCCTTCTCGACTCTGGACTTGTCAGGTGAGAGTCTCAGCGGTGGGCCTGCTGAAAGGAATGGTGGCTCAATTTTTACTTTTAAACACAGCTCCTTTCTATTCTCATTATTGGCTGTCACCACTTTACATCTCACCAGCAGCTACAGGGTACACAGTTCTCTAAAACACCTTCAGCATTTAATGTTTGTAGACTTGCAGCTGATGGTAGTTGACATGTGTGAGTTGGAATCATTTTGGAGGTTAGATTTGCATGAGTCTAATAATTACTGATGTTGAGCTTTTATCCATTTTCCTCTTTTTTGAAAATGAGTGAGTAAAACTTACCCCTCCATCCAATCTCCTTGAAAAATTTAACACTTTTGAATTTTTTTGGCCATTCCCTACCTCCGCACAATTTTTTAGGGCAGGTGTCCTTTACAGCCCTGAATCCTTGTGAATGTTAAGTGACCATTAGCTGTGGGTTCAAAGCCGCTCTTGTGGGAAACGGCCACAAGGCGGCAGCATTTCTACATTTCCAACTCTGGGATTTTGGACCACAGAGCTTTCGTGGCAATCGTGGTAGTAAGCTGCGAATTAGAGTGCAATGTGCCAGTGCAAACCCCCAAGAGCTTATATCTCCTAAATTGTTGTTTGCTTTTTAAATTTAATTATCAGAGGAAATTTGATCAAAATGTAGATTCTCCGAGGTGTACAGTTTCTGGTTCATCCTATCAATGTATCTGTCTATATTCCTCTTTGGATCCATTCCCGTGTATGTTATTATAGAGTGTTGAGTAGACCTCTCTTTGTATTCCTTAGGTATTTTGTGATTATATATTTCCTATGTATTAGTATATGTCTGTTAACCCCCATATCCTAATTCATACATTCCTTACACCTTTCCATTTGGTTAAACATAATTTGGTTTTCTGAATCTATGCGTGTCCTTCTCTTGGAAATTATTTCATGGGTATCAATTCTTAGGTAACACCTATAAGTGATGTCATAGGATGTCTGTCTTACGGTTTCTTTCTTACTTCCAGTGTGGTGATTATCGCTAGGTCCTTCTATGGTGGTGCCAACGGCACTGTTCCATGCTTTTTCATGGCTAAGATTCCATTGTGTACATGGACGACTTCTTCTTGGTGCCTTTTTCTGTTGATGCACATTTTGGTTTCTTCCAGGTTTGGCTATGGTACACCTTGCTGCAGTGCAGGATTGCCAGCCTGTGTGTTTTTGATTCTGGTCTACTCAGGTGATAGGCCCATGAGTGGGCCTACCAGATCACATGGTAGCTCCATTTTTACCCTTAAACGCACCTCCATTCTGTTCTCACGACTGGCTCTTACCAGGTTGCAACCCACCAGCAGCTAAAGGGTACGCAGTTCTCTAAAACCCCTTCAGCATTTATTTTTTGTAGACTTTTTTTGCTGATGATCATTCTGACGGCTGTCAGGTGAACGTTTGTGTACACTGGATTTGCATGGCTTTATTGATTCCTGATGTTCAGCCTTTTTCCATTCCCGTTGTTTTAAGAAAAAAGAAAGAGTGGGAGGGAGACGCAAAAGGGAGGGGATATGGAAACATGTATATGTATAACTGATTAAATTTGTTATAAAGCAAAAAATTAAAAAAAATAAAAATAAAAAATAAAAAAATAAAAAAAATTTAAAAAAAAGAAATAAGAGAGAAGGTCCTTCAGGGAGATAAAAAAAATTGCCTTAGCTATTCATGTATTTTGACTTACATGAACTTTGGATTCAGATTATCAAATTTGCTGAAGAATTCATTTTGTAATTTTATTGGAACTTATTAAATATGTAGCTTAACGTAAGGAGATATTTTTATTAAAATGTGCCCTTTCTTCCTTGAAAATAATCTTTATTTATTCAGATTTTCTTATTATGCCCTTCACAAAATTTCAGAATTTCTCTATAAAAATCTAACATTGAAAAAATTAATTTCTTGACATGTTATAATATTTGTGGGCTTCCCTGGTGGCGCCGTGGTTGAGAGTCCGCCTGCTGATGCAGGGGACGCGGGTTCATGCCCCGGTCCAGGAAGATCCCACATGCCGTGGAGCGTCTGGGCCCATGAGCCATGGCCACTGTGCCTGCGCAGCAGGAGCCTGTGCTCCGCGGCGGGAGAGGCCACAACAGTGAGAGGCCCGTGTACCGCAAAAAAAAAAAGTATTTATTATATTTGCTGCTCTTGAGAATGACTTGGTATAAAAAAAATTGGTAAAAGAAATACTTTTGAGTTGTTATGCTGACTTTTTATCTTACCGGAAATTTCTGCTGAATTATCTTATTCATAGTTTTTCCATTCCTTGCCTTGATTTTGATAAGATTATCATATCATTTGCAAATAATGACAAACTTTCTCTTCCTTTCAGAAGTGGGCAATGTGGTTAACATTTTAAATTTCCAAACCACAACAGATTGACTGATGTGCAGTCTATCTGACACATTCTCTAATTCTTACACTGCTTATTCTTTTCTTATTCTATTGACTAGGACTTATAGAACAATGTGCAATAGTTGTGGTCTCCAAACTTTAACTTTAAAGTTTTATCATTAAATATATTTGCTAAAGGATCTTTAAAAAATCCTTCTCTCGTTAGGTTAAGGAATTTCCTTATTTTACTAATTTACTAAGCAGTTTTTTTTCATAGATGCCTTTTCTATAGCCATTGAAATCACCATTAAAACATGTATTAATGTGATAACATTAACAGTACCTAGATTTTTTTGCTACTCATCATGACTTTATTTCTGGAATATGTACTACTTTATCATTATTAACAAATTTTGCGTTCAATTTACTTATAATTTATTTAGAAAGTTGGGATCTATTTTATGTGTGTGTATATGTATGTATGTAATTAAAAGTGGTACCTAACTCTGTTCATTTAAACACTTCCATTTAATTTTACCACTTTTGTTTATTAAGTACCTGAGAAGTAAACTATCATTTCTTCATGGGGAACCTCTCTGAACTCCAGCCTAAATTAGAGCCCTTTGTTAGCCCTCTCACTGTACCCTGTATTATAACTACGTAGTTATCTATGAAGTGGATTATTGACCGAGTCACCCACTAGGCTTTAAGTTCCATAAGGTCCGGGGATTTTATCTGTTTAACTCACTGCTGTAATCCTGGGACCTAACTTGCAATTAGTACATAGTAGACACTTTAAAAATTATCTGTAGAATGAACACATGATTAAATAAATAGTAGTTTGAAAGCTGAAAAAAAAGAAAAAAGAAAGAAAGAAAAAGAAACAGAAGACAAATGTGCATAAATTATGCCTCTTGAAACTGTCGGTTTGAAATATGGATGCCTTTGAATTTTTTTGGTCGATATACGACCCCAGGATTTGTTTTCAGTGCAGGTGTGATTTACAGGCCTGCAATTATTTTGAATATCAACTGACCATTAACGCTGGGATTAAAGCTGCTGTCGTGTGAAACGCCCACAAGGTGGCAGCTGTTCTACTTTACCAAATCTGGTTACTAGGGCAACAGAGCCTCAATGGAAGTTGTGTTCTAGGTTGTAATTTAGAATGGCGTGTGCCAGGGAAAAGCCCCTTAAGTATATGTCTCACTACTTCTTGTTCGTTTATTTAATTTAATTTTTATTTTTATCACAGCAAGTTTGATTACAAAGTTTGGCTTGTTCTAGGTGTGCAAGATGTGGTTCTTTTACACATAAACATATGTCTATTCTTCCTGGAATCCTTTTCCCATGTACGTTATGACAGGATGTTGAGTAGTCTTCTCTTGGTATTCCGTAGGTCTTTGGTGATGATATATTTCACCTGTGTTTGTATATGTCTGTTAACCCCAATATCCTAATGTATCCAATCCTCACAAATTTCCATTGGTGAACCATAAGTTTGTTGAATGAATCAGTGGTTGCCCTTCTCTGTGGAAATATCTTCACTGGTATCCATTTATAGGTAATACCTAAAAGTGATATCATACGATATGTGTCTTTCTCTTTCTGACATACTACACGTTGTGTGATTGCCTCTAGACTCATCTACAGTGCTGCAAATGACATCGTGTCCTTTTTTTCCTTGTCCAATACTCCGTCTGTACATGTACCAGTTTTCTTTGTCCACTCATATGTTGATGGACTTTTTGGTTGCTTCCATGACTTGGCAATTGTAATGCTGCGGCAATGCACATTCGCCTCCCTGTGTCTTTCCAATTCTGTCTTCTTAGGTTATAGGCCCAGGAGTGGGCCTGCTGGATCATATGGTAGAAAAATATTTACGTAGTAAAAGCACCTCCATTCTGTTCTCGTTAGTGGCTCTTACCAGGTCACATCCCACTTAAAGTTGAGGGTATGCACTTCTGCACAACACCTTCAGCATTTATTGTTTGTAGTTTTTTTTTGCTGAAGTTTATTCTGACAAGTGTGAGCTGCTATATGTTTGTGGTTGGATTTGCATTCGTCTCATAATCCATTGAAATTGAGCTTTCTGGCATGTCCTTTTTTTATTCAAACTGTGAGTAGAGCTTACCTCTTCCAATTGTTTTCGTGAAGTATGTGTGACATTTAGAAATATTTTGGCCATTACCTCCCTAATGACATTCTGAGGGCAGGTTTCATTTACAGCCCTCCAGTACTGGTGCATATGAAGTGACCCTTAGCACAGTTTTTAAAGCTGCTGTTGCAGGTCACTGCCAGAGGGTGGCAGCATTTCTGCTTTTCACAAGCTTTTAACTAGGGAAACAGACTACCTTGCAGTGGTATTTCTCGGTTATAAATTAGAGTGGAATGTGCCTGGATAAACCCCCAAAGGTGATGTGTTTTTTTTTTTTACTTTTGTTTGTTTTCTAGATTGAGTTTATATTTTTTTATTGGAGTCATATTCCATTGTGTACATGGACCACTTCTTCTTTGTGCATTCCTCTGTTGATGGACATTTTCGTAGCTTCCAAGTTTTGGCTATGATAAATATTGCTGGAGGGCAGGATTGCCAGGCTGTTTTTTTCTTGTTTTGCAGTACGTAGGCCACTCACTGCCATGGCCACTCCGATTGCAGAGCACAGGCTCTGGACGCACAGGCCCAGCAGCCATAGCTCACGGGACCAGCCGCTCCACGGCATGTGTGATTTTCCCGAACCGGGGCATAAACCCGTGTCCCCTGCTTCGGCGGCGGACTCTCAACCACTGCGCCACCAGTGAAGTCCAGCCTGTGTCTTTTTGATTCTCATCCTCTCAGGCGATAGGGCCAGCAGTGGGCATGCTTGATTGAATGGTAGCTCAGTACTTACCTTTTCAATGCACCTCCTTTGTGTTTTCCTTACTGGCTCTTAGCATGTCCCACGTTGAACCAAGCCTAGGCATTTTTCCACAACCCCTTCAGCATTTATTGTTTGCAGAATTTTTGCTGATGGTCATTCTGACTGTTGTGAGCTGATAGGATTTTTGTAATTTGGATTTGCATGTCCTTAATTGTTTCTAAGGTTCATTTTTCCACACCTTTTAAAATTTCTGTTAATGAACAAATGAAAAAAACGTAGAATACAATTAACCTCTTGAAATTGTCTTCTTGAAAGGTTGCCCTCAAAATTGAATTTTTTGGTCAATATTCGCTCCCAGGATTGTTTTTGAGGGCAGGTGTCATTCACAGGCCTGTAATGAGTGTGAATATTTAGTGACCATTAGCACTGGGTTTAAAGCTGCTGTTGTGGTAAGCAGCCACTAGGCGGCAGCATTTCTCCATTCACAAATCTCGTTACTAGGGCAGCAGAGCCGTTCTGGAATCCCTGTTCCTAGGTTGTAAATTAAAATGGAATGTGCCAGGAGAAAACCCCATAAGTTTATGTTACATTATTTCTTGTTTGTTGTTTTAGATTTTTTAATAGGGGCAATGATTAGAATATTGTTTGTCCTAGGTGTACACAATCTGGTTCATTTGTGCCTAACATATACATATATATATATTCATGCACAGATCCCCTTCCCATGTCAATTATTGCAGAGTGTTCCATAGACCTCCCTTGCTATATGGTCGGTCTTTTTGTTATGTGTATTTAATAGGTATTTGTACATGTATGGTAACCCTAATCTTAATTTTTCCATTCCCCCCACCTTTCCTTTTAGATAAGCCTAGTTTGTTTTCTAAGTGTGTGAGTGTCTTTCTCTGTGCAAATATGTTCATTTGTGTCAGTTGTTAGATAATGCCTGTAAGTGATATCATAGGATATGTCTTTTGCTTTCCGACTTACCTCATGTTCTGTGATTATCTCTAGGCTCAACTATGGTGCCTGAAAGAGCAGTGTTTCATTGTTTTCCATGGCTAATATTCCATTGTGTACATGGACCACTTCTTCTTTTTCAACTGATATGGTGATGGACATTTTGGTTGCTTCCGTGTCTTGGCTATTGTGAAAATTCCTGCAGTGCAGCTGTTGAAGCCTGTGCCTTCTCGACTCTGGACTTGTCAGGTGAGAGTCTCAGCGGTGGGCCTGCTGAAAGGAATGGTGGCTCAATTTTTACTTTTAAACACAGCTCCTTTCTATTCTCATTATTGGCTGTCACCACTTTACATCTCACCAGCAGCTAGAGGGTACACAGTTCTCTAAAACACCTTCAGCATTTAATGTTTGTAGACTTGCAGCTGATGGTAGTTGACATGTGTGAGTTGGAATCATTTTGGAGGTTAGATTTGCATGAGTCTAATAATTACTGATGTTGAGCTTTTATCCATTTTCCTCTTTTTTGAAAATGAGTGAGTAAAACTTACCCCTCCATCCAATCTCCTTGAAAAATTTAACACTTTTGAATTTTTTTGGCCATTCCCTACCTCCGCACAACTTTTTAGGGCAGGTGTCCTTTACAGCCCTGAATCCTTGTGAATGTTAAGTGACCATTAGCTGTGGGTTCAAAGCCGCTCTTGTGGGAAACGGCCACAAGGCGGCAGCATTTCTACATTTCCAACTCTGGGATTTTGGACCACAGAGCTTTCGTGGCAATCGTGGTAGTAAGCTGCGAATTAGAGTGCAATGTGCCAGTGCAAACCCCCAAGAGCTTATATCTCCTAAATTGTTGTTTGCTTTTTAAATTTAATTATCAGAGGAAATTTGATCAAAATGTAGATTCTCCGAGGTGTACAGTTTCTGGTTCATCCTATCAATGTATCTGTCTATATTCCTCTTTGGATCCATTCCCGTGTATGTTATTATAGAGTGTTGAGTAGACCTCTCTTTGTATTCCTTAGGTATTTTGTGATTATATATTTCCTATGTATTAGTATATGTCTGTTAACCCCCATATCCTAATTCATACATTCCTTACACCTTTCCATTTGGTTAAACATAATTTGGTTTTCTGAATCTATGCGTGTCCTTCTCTTGGAAATTATTTCATGGGTATCAATTCTTAGGTAACACCTATAAGTGATGTCATAGGATGTCTGTCTTACGGTTTCTTTCTTACTTCCAGTGTGGTGATTATCGCTAGGTCCTTCTATGGTGGTGCCAACGGCACTGTTCCATGCTTTTTCATGGCTAAGATTCCATTGTGTACATGGACGACTTCTTCTTGGTGCCTTTTTCTGTTGATGCACATTTTGGTTTCTTCCAGGTTTGGCTATGGTACACCTTGCTGCAGTGCAGGATTGCCAGCCTGTGTGTTTTTGATTCTGGTCTACTCAGGTGATAGGCCCATGAGTGGGCCTACCAGATCACATGGTAGCTCCATTTTTACCCTTAAACGCACCTCCATTCTGTTCTCACGACTGGCTCTTACCAGGTTGCAACCCACCAGCAGCTAAAGGGTACGCAGTTCTCTAAAACCCCTTCAGCATTTATTTTTTGTAGACTTTTTTTGCTGATGATCATTCTGACGGCTGTCAGGTGAACGTTTGTGTACACTGGATTTGCATGGCTTTATTGATTCCTGATGTTCAGCCTTTTTCCATTCCCGTTGTTTTAAGAAAAAAGAAAGAGTGGGAGGGAGACGCAAAAGGGAGGGGATATGGAAACATGTATATGTATAACTGATTAAATTTGTTATAAAGCAAAAAATTAAAAAAAATAAAAATAAAAAATAAAAAAATAAAAAAAATTTAAAAAAAAGAAATAAGAGAGAAGGTCCTTCAGGGAGATAAAAAAAATTGCCTTAGCTATTCATGTATTTTGACTTACATGAACTTTGGATTCAGATTATCAAATTTGCTGAAGAATTCATTTTGTAATTTTATTGGAACTTATTAAATATGTAGCTTAACGTAAGGAGATATTTTTATTAAAATGTGCCCTTTCTTCCTTGAAAATAATCTTTATTTATTCAGATTTTCTTATTATGCCCTTCACAAAATTTCAGAATTTCTCTATAAAAATCTAACATTGAAAAAATTAATTTCTTGACATGTTATAATATTTGTGGGCTTCCCTGGTGGCGCCGTGGTTGAGAGTCCGCCTGCTGATGCAGGGGACGCGGGTTCATGCCCCGGTCCAGGAAGATCCCACATGCCGTGGAGCGTCTGGGCCCATGAGCCATGGCCACTGTGCCTGCGCAGCAGGAGCCTGTGCTCCGCGGCGGGAGAGGCCACAACAGTGAGAGGCCCGTGTACCGCAAAAAAAAAAAGTATTTATTATATTTGCTGCTCTTGAGAATGACTTGGTATAAAAAAAATTGGTAAAAGAAATACTTTTGAGTTGTTATGCTGACTTTTTATCTTACCGGAAATTTCTGCTGAATTATCTTATTCATAGTTTTTCCATTCCTTGCCTTGATTTTGATAAGATTATCATATCATTTGCAAATAATGACAAACTTTCTCTTCCTTTCAGAAGTGGGCAATGTGGTTAACATTTTAAATTTCCAAACCACAACAGATTGACTGATGTGCAGTCTATCTGACACATTCTCTAATTCTTACACTGCTTATTCTTTTCTTATTCTATTGACTAGGACTTATAGAACAATGTGCAATAGTTGTGGTCTCCAAACTTTAACTTTAAAGTTTTATCATTAAATATATTTGCTAAAGGATCTTTAAAAAATCCTTCTCTCGTTAGGTTAAGGAATTTCCTTATTTTACTAATTTACTAAGCAGTTTTTTTTCATAGATGCCTTTTCTATAGCCATTGAAATCACCATTAAAACATGTATTAATGTGATAACATTAACAGTACCTAGATTTTTTTGCTACTCATCATGACTTTATTTCTGGAATATGTACTACTTTATCATTATTAACAAATTTTGCGTTCAATTTACTTATAATTTATTTAGAAAGTTGGGATCTATTTTATGTGTGTGTATATGTATGTATGTAATTAAAAGTGGTACCTAACTCTGTTCATTTAAACACTTCCATTTAATTTTACCACTTTTGTTTATTAAGTACCTGAGAAGTAAACTATCATTTCTTCATGGGGAACCTCTCTGAACTCCAGCCTAAATTAGAGCCCTTTGTTAGCCCTCTCACTGTACCCTGTATTATAACTACGTAGTTATCTATGAAGTGGATTATTGACCGAGTCACCCACTAGGCTTTAAGTTCCATAAGGTCCGGGGATTTTATCTGTTTAACTCACTGCTGTAATCCTGGGACCTAACTTGCAATTAGTACATAGTAGACACTTTAAAAATTATCTGTAGAATGAACACATGATTAAATAAATAGTAGTTTGAAAGCTGAAAAAAAAGAAAAAAGAAAGAAAGAAAAAGAAACAGAAGACAAATGTGCATAAATTATGCCTCTTGAAACTGTCGGTTTGAAATATGGATGCCTTTGAATTTTTTTGGTCGATATACGACCCCAGGATTTGTTTTCAGTGCAGGTGTGATTTACAGGCCTGCAATTATTTTGAATATCAACTGACCATTAACGCTGGGATTAAAGCTGCTGTCGTGTGAAACGCCCACAAGGTGGCAGCTGTTCTACTTTACCAAATCTGGTTACTAGGGCAACAGAGCCTCAATGGAAGTTGTGTTCTAGGTTGTAATTTAGAATGGCGTGTGCCAGGGAAAAGCCCCTTAAGTATATGTCTCACTACTTCTTGTTCGTTTATTTAATTTAATTTTTATTTTTATCACAGCAAGTTTGATTACAAAGTTTGGCTTGTTCTAGGTGTGCAAGATGTGGTTCTTTTACACATAAACATATGTCTATTCTTCCTGGAATCCTTTTCCCATGTACGTTATGACAGGATGTTGAGTAGTCTTCTCTTGGTATTCCGTAGGTCTTTGGTGATGATATATTTCACCTGTGTTTGTATATGTCTGTTAACCCCAATATCCTAATGTATCCAATCCTCACAAATTTCCATTGGTGAACCATAAGTTTGTTGAATGAATCAGTGGTTGCCCTTCTCTGTGGAAATATCTTCACTGGTATCCATTTATAGGTAATACCTAAAAGTGATATCATACGATATGTGTCTTTCTCTTTCTGACATACTACACGTTGTGTGATTGCCTCTAGACTCATCTACAGTGCTGCAAATGACATCGTGTCCTTTTTTTCCTTGTCCAATACTCCGTCTGTACATGTACCAGTTTTCTTTGTCCACTCATATGTTGATGGACTTTTTGGTTGCTTCCATGACTTGGCAATTGTAATGCTGCGGCAATGCACATTCGCCTCCCTGTGTCTTTCCAATTCTGTCTTCTTAGGTTATAGGCCCAGGAGTGGGCCTGCTGGATCATATGGTAGAAAAATATTTACGTAGTAAAAGCACCTCCATTCTGTTCTCGTTAGTGGCTCTTACCAGGTCACATCCCACTTAAAGTTGAGGGTATGCACTTCTGCACAACACCTTCAGCATTTATTGTTTGTAGTTTTTTTTTGCTGAAGTTTATTCTGACAAGTGTGAGCTGCTATATGTTTGTGGTTGGATTTGCATTCGTCTCATAATCCATTGAAATTGAGCTTTCTGGCATGTCCTTTTTTTATTCAAACTGTGAGTAGAGCTTACCTCTTCCAATTGTTTTCGTGAAGTATGTGTGACATTTAGAAATATTTTGGCCATTACCTCCCTAATGACATTCTGAGGGCAGGTTTCATTTACAGCCCTCCAGTACTGGTGCATATGAAGTGACCCTTAGCACAGTTTTTAAAGCTGCTGTTGCAGGTCACTGCCAGAGGGTGGCAGCATTTCTGCTTTTCACAAGCTTTTAACTAGGGAAACAGACTACCTTGCAGTGGTATTTCTCGGTTATAAATTAGAGTGGAATGTGCCTGGATAAACCCCCAAAGGTGATGTGTTTTTTTTTTTTTACTTTTGTTTGTTTTCTAGATTGAGTTTATATTTTTTTATTGGAGTCATATTCCATTGTGTACATGGACCACTTCTTCTTTGTGCATTCCTCTGTTGATGGACATTTTCGTAGCTTCCAAGTTTTGGCTATGATAAATATTGCTGGAGGGCAGGATTGCCAGGCTGTTTTTTTCTTGTTTTGCAGTACGTAGGCCACTCACTGCCATGGCCACTCCGATTGCAGAGCACAGGCTCTGGACGCACAGGCCCAGCAGCCATAGCTCACGGGACCAGCCGCTCCACGGCATGTGTGATTTTCCCGAACCGGGGCATAAACCCGTGTCCCCTGCTTCGGCGGCGGACTCTCAACCACTGCGCCACCAGTGAAGTCCAGCCTGTGTCTTTTTGATTCTCATCCTCTCAGGCGATAGGGCCAGCAGTGGGCATGCTTGATTGAATGGTAGCTCAGTACTTACCTTTTCAATGCACCTCCTTTGTGTTTTCCTTACTGGCTCTTAGCATGTCCCACGTTGAACCAAGCCTAGGCATTTTTCCACAACCCCTTCAGCATTTATTGTTTGCAGAATTTTTGCTGATGGTCATTCTGACTGTTGTGAGCTGATAGGATTTTTGTAATTTGGATTTGCATGTCCTTAATTGTTTCTAAGGTTCATTTTTCCACACCTTTTAAAATTTCTGTTAATGAACAAATGAAAAAAACGTAGAATACAATTAACCTCTTGAAATTGTCTTCTTGAAAGGTTGCCCTCAAAATTGAATTTTTTGGTCAATATTCGCTCCCAGGATTGTTTTTGAGGGCAGGTGTCATTCACAGGCCTGTAATGAGTGTGAATATTTAGTGACCATTAGCACTGGGTTTAAAGCTGCTGTTGTGGTAAGCAGCCACTAGGCGGCAGCATTTCTCCATTCACAAATCTCGTTACTAGGGCAGCAGAGCCGTTCTGGAATCCCTGTTCCTAGGTTGTAAATTAAAATGGAATGTGCCAGGAGAAAACCCCATAAGTTTATGTTACATTATTTCTTGTTTGTTGTTTTAGATTTTTTAATAGGGGCAATGATTAGAATATTGTTTGTCCTAGGTGTACACAATCTGGTTCATTTGTGCCTAACATATACATATATATATATTCATGCACAGATCCCCTTCCCATGTCAATTATTGCAGAGTGTTCCATAGACCTCCCTTGCTATATGGTCGGTCTTTTTGTTATGTGTATTTAATAGGTATTTGTACATGTATGGTAACCCTAATCTTAATTTTTCCATTCCCCCCACCTTTCCTTTTAGATAAGCCTAGTTTGTTTTCTAAGTGTGTGAGTGTCTTTCTCTGTGCAAATATGTTCATTTGTGTCAGTTGTTAGATAATGCCTGTAAGTGATATCATAGGATATGTCTTTTGCTTTCCGACTTACCTCATGTTCTGTGATTATCTCTAGGCTCAACTATGGTGCCTGAAAGAGCAGTGTTTCATTGTTTTCCATGGCTAATATTCCATTGTGTACATGGACCACTTCTTCTTTTTCAACTGATATGGTGATGGACATTTTGGTTGCTTCCGTGTCTTGGCTATTGTGAAAATTCCTGCAGTGCAGCTGTTGAAGCCTGTGCCTTCTCGACTCTGGACTTGTCAGGTGAGAGTCTCAGCGGTGGGCCTGCTGAACGGAATGGTGGCTCAATTTTTACTTTTAAACGCAGCTCCTTTCTATTCTTATTATTGGCTGTCACCACTTTACATCTCACCAGCAGCTAGAGGGTACACAGTTCCCTAAAACACCTTCAGCATTTAATGTTTGTAGACTTGCAGCTGATGGTAGTTGACATGTGTGAGTTGGAATCATTTTGGAGGTTAGATTTGCATGAGTCTAATAATTACTGATGTTGAGCTTTTATCCATTTTCCTCTTTTTTGAAAATGAGTGAGTAAAACTTACCCCTCCATCCAATCTCCTTGAAAAATTTAACACTTTTGAATTTTTTTGGCCATTCCCTACCTCCGCACAATTTTTTAGGGCAGGTGTCCTTTACAGCCCTGAATCCTTGTGAATGTTAAGTGACCATTAGCTGTGGGTTCAAAGCCGCTCTTGTGGGAAACGGCCACAAGGCGGCAGCATTTCTACATTTCCAACTCTGGGATTTGGGGCCACAGAGCTTTCGTGGCAATCGTGGTAGTAAGCTGCGAATTAGAGTGCAATGTGCCAGTGCAAACCCCCAAGAGCTTATATCTCCTAAATTGTTGTTTGCTTTTTAAATTTAATTATCAGAGGAAATTTGATCAAAATGTAGATTCTCCGAGGTGTACAGTTTCTGGTTCATCCTATCAATGTATCTGTCTATATTCCTCTTTGGATCCATTCCCGTGTATGTTATTATAGAGTGTTGAGTAGACCTCTCTTTGTATTCCTTAGGTATTTTGTGATTATATATTTCCTATGTATTAGTATATGTCTGTTAACCCCCATATCCTAATTCATACATTCCTTACACCTTTCCATTTGGTTAAACATAATTTGGTTTTCTGAATCTATGCGTGTCCTTCTCTTGGAAATTATTTCATGGGTATCAATTCTTAGGTAACACCTATAAGTGATGTCATAGGATGTCTGTCTTACGGTTTCTTTCTTACTTCCAGTGTGGTGATTATCGCTAGGTCCTTCTATGGTGGTGCCAACGGCACTGTTCCATGCTTTTTCATGGCTAAGATTCCATTGTGTACATGGACGACTTCTTCTTGGTGCCTTTTTCTGTTGATGCACATTTTGGTTTCTTCCAGGTTTGGCTATGGTACACCTTGCTGCAGTGCAGGATTGCCAGCCTGTGTGTTTTTGATTCTGGTCTACTCAGGTGATAGGCCCATGAGTGGGCCTACCAGATCACATGGTAGCTCCATTTTTACCCTTAAACGCACCTCCATTCTGTTCTCACGACTGGCTCTTACCAGGTTGCAACCCACCAGCAGCTAAAGGGTACGCAGTTCTCTAAAACCCCTTCAGCATTTATTTTTTGTAGACTTTTTTTGCTGATGATCATTCTGACGGCTGTCAGGTGAACGTTTGTGTACACTGGATTTGCATGGCTTTATTGATTCCTGATGTTCAGCCTTTTTCCATTCCCGTTGTTTTAAGAAAAAAGAAAGAGTGGGAGGGAGACGCAAAAGGGAGGGGATATGGAAACATGTATATGTATAACTGATTAAATTTGTTATAAAGCAAAAAATTAAAAAAAATAAAAATAAAAAATAAAAAAATAAAAAAAATTAAAAAAAAAGAAATAAGAGAGAAGGTCCTTCAGGGAGATAAAAAAAATTGCCTTAGCTATTCATGTATTTTGACTTACATGAACTTTGGATTCAGATTATCAAATTTGCTGAAGAATTCATTTTGTAATTTTATTGGAACTTATTAAATATGTAGCTTAACGTAAGGAGATATTTTTATCAAAATGTGCCCTTTCTTCCTTGAAAATAATCTTTATTTATTCAGATTTTCTTATTATGCCCTTCACAAAATTTCAGAATTTCTCTATAAAAATCTAACATTGAAAAAATTAATTTCTTGACATGTTATAATATTTGTGGGCTTCCCTGGTGGCGCCGTGGTTGAGAGTCCGCCTGCTGATGCAGGGGACGCGGGTTCATGCCCCGGTCCAGGAAGATCCCACATGCCGTGGAGCGTCTGGGCCCATGAGCCATGGCCACTGTGCCTGCGCAGCAGGAGCCTGTGCTCCGCGGCGGGAGAGGCCACAACAGTGAGAGGCCCGTGTACCGCACAAAAAAAAAGTATTTATTATATTTGCTGCTCTTGAGAATGACTTGGTATAAAAAAAATTGGTAAAAGAAATACTTTTGAGTTGTTATGCTGACTTTTTATCTTACCGGAAATTTCTGCTGAATTATCTTATTCATAGTTTTTCCATTCCTTGCCTTGATTTTGATAAGATTATCATATCATTTGCAAATAATGACAAACTTTCTCTTCCTTTCAGAAGTGGGCAATGTGGTTAACATTTTAAATTTCCAAACCACAACAGATTGACTGATGTGCAGTCTATCTGACACATTCTCTAATTCTTACACTGCTTATTCTTTTCTTATTCTATTGACTAGGACTTATAGAACAATGTGCAATAGTTGTGGTCTCCAAACTTTAACTTTAAAGTTTTATCATTAAATATATTTGCTAAAGGATCTTTAAAAAATCCTTCTCTCGTTAGGTTAAGGAATTTCCTTATTTTACTAATTTACTAAGCAGTTTTTTTTCATAGATGCCTTTTCTATAGCCATTGAAATCACCATTAAAACATGTATTAATGTGATAACATTAACAGTACCTAGATTTTTTTGCTACTCATCATGACTTTATTTCTGGAATATGTACTACTTTATCATTATTAACAAATTTTGCGTTCAATTTACTTATAATTTATTTAGAAAGTTGGGATCTATTTTATGTGTGTGTATATGTATGTATGTAATTAAAAGTGGTACCTAACTCTGTTCATTTAAACACTTCCATTTAATTTTACCACTTTTGTTTATTAAGTACCTGAGAAGTAAACTATCATTTCTTCATGGGGAACCTCTCTGAACTCCAGCCTA
Source organism: Mesoplodon mirus (assembly GCF_964341445.2). Classification (NCBI taxonomy): domain Eukaryota; kingdom Metazoa; phylum Chordata; class Mammalia; order Artiodactyla; family Ziphiidae; genus Mesoplodon; species Mesoplodon mirus. Next base: position 147,708,324 of record NC_138981.1, read on the forward strand.
AATTAGAGCCCTTTGTTAGCCCTCTCACTGTACCCTGTATTATAACTACGTAGTTATCTATGAAGTGGATTATTGACCGAGTCACCCACTAGGCTTTAAGTTCCATAAGGTCCGGGGATTTTATCTGTTTAACTCACTGCTGTAATCCTGGGACCTAACTTGCAATTAGTACATAGTAGACACTTTAAAAATTATCTGTAGAATGAACACATGATTAAATAAATAGTAGTTTGAAAGCTGAAAAAAAAGAAAAAAGAAAGAAAGAAAAAGAAACAGAAGACAAATGTGCATAAATTATGCCTCTTGAAACTGTCGGTTTGAAATATGGATGCCTTTGAATTTTTTTGGTCGATATACGACCCCAGGATTTGTTTTCAGTGCAGGTGTGATTTACAGGCCTGCAATTATTTTGAATATCAACTGACCATTAACGCTGGGATTAAAGCTGCTGTCGTGTGAAACGCCCACAAGGTGGCAGCTGTTCTACTTTACCAAATCTGGTTACTAGGGCAACAGAGCCTCAATGGAAGTTGTGTTCTAGGTTGTAATTTAGAATGGCGTGTGCCAGGGAAAAGCCCCTTAAGTATATGTCTCACTACTTCTTGTTCGTTTATTTAATTTAATTTTTATTTTTATCACAGCAAGTTTGATTACAAAGTTTGGCTTGTTCTAGGTGTGCAAGATGTGGTTCTTTTACACATAAACATATGTCTATTCTTCCTGGAATCCTTTTCCCATGTACGTTATGACAGGATGTTGAGTAGTCTTCTCTTGGTATTCCGTAGGTCTTTGGTGATGATATATTTCACCTGTGTTTGTATATGTCTGTTAACCCCAATATCCTAATGTATCCAATCCTCACAAATTTCCATTGGTGAACCATAAGTTTGTTGAATGAATCAGTGGTTGCCCTTCTCTGTGGAAATATCTTCACTGGTATCCATTTATAGGTAATACCTAAAAGTGATATCATACGATATGTGTCTTTCTCTTTCTGACATACTACACGTTGTGTGATTGCCTCTAGACTCATCTACAGTGCTGCAAATGACATCGTGTCCTTTTTTTCCTTGTCCAATACTCCGTCTGTACATGTACCAGTTTTCTTTGTCCACTCATATGTTGATGGACTTTTTGGTTGCTTCCATGACTTGGCAATTGTAATGCTGCGGCAATGCACATTCGCCTCCCTGTGTCTTTCCAATTCTGTCTTCTTAGGTTATAGGCCCAGGAGTGGGCCTGCTGGATCATATGGTAGAAAAATATTTACGTAGTAAAAGCACCTCCATTCTGTTCTCGTTAGTGGCTCTTACCAGGTCACATCCCACTTAAAGTTGAGGGTATGCACTTCTGCACAACACCTTCAGCATTTATTGTTTGTAGTTTTTTTTTTTGCTGAAGTTTATTCTGACAAGTGTGAGCTGCTATATGTTTGTGGTTGGATTTGCATTCGTCTCATAATCCATTGAAATTGAGCTTTCTGGCATGTCCTTTTTTTATTCAAACTGTGAGTAGAGCTTACCTCTTCCAATTGTTTTCGTGAAGTATGTGTGACATTTAGAAATATTTTGGCCATTACCTCCCTAATGACATTCTGAGGGCAGGTTTCATTTACAGCCCTCCAGTACTGGTGCATATGAAGTGACCCTTAGCACAGTTTTTAAAGCTGCTGTTGCAGGTCACTGCCAGAGGGTGGCAGCATTTCTGCTTTTCACAAGCTTTTAACTAGGGAAACAGACTACCTTGCAGTGGTATTTCTCGGTTATAAATTAGAGTGGAATGTGCCTGGATAAACCCCCAAAGGTGATGTGTTTTTTTTTTTTACTTTTGTTTGTTTTCTAGATTGAGTTTATATTTTTTTATTGGAGTCATATTCCATTGTGTACATGGACCACTTCTTCTTTGTGCATTCCTCTGTTGATGGACATTTTCGTAGCTTCCAAGTTTTGGCTATGATAAATATTGCTGGAGGGCAGGATTGCCAGGCTGTTTTTTTCTTGTTTTGCAGTACGTAGGCCACTCACTGCCATGGCCACTCCGATTGCAGAGCACAGGCTCTGGACGCACAGGCCCAGCAGCCATAGCTCACGGGACCAGCCGCTCCACGGCATGTGTGATTTTCCCGAACCGGGGCATAAACCCGTGTCCCCTGCTTCGGCGGCGGACTCTCAACCACTGCGCCACCAGTGAAGTCCAGCCTGTGTCTTTTTGATTCTCATCCTCTCAGGCGATAGGGCCAGCAGTGGGCATGCTTGATTGAATGGTAGCTCAGTACTTACCTTTTCAATGCACCTCCTTTGTGTTTTCCTTACTGGCTCCGAGCATGTCCCACGTTGAACCAAGCCTAGGCATTTTTCCACAACCCCTTCAGCATTTACTGTTTGCAGAATTTTTGCTGATGGTCATTCTGACTGTTGTGAGCTGATAGGATTTTTGTAATTTGGATTTGCATGTCCTTAATTCTTTCTAAGGTTCATTTTTCCACACCTTTTAAAATTTCTGTTAATGAACAAATGAAAAAAACGTAGAATACAATTAACCTCTTGAAATTGTCTTCTTGAAAGGTTGCCCTCAAAATTGAATGTTTTGGTCAATATTCGCTCCCAGGATTGTTTTTGAGGGCAGGTGTCATTCACAGGCCTGTAATGAGTGTGAATATATAGTGACCATTAGCACTGGGTTTAAAGCTGCTGTTGTGGTAAGCAGCCACTAGGCGGCAGCATTTCTCCATTCACAAATCTCGTTACTAGGGCAGCAGAGCCGTTCTGGAATCCCTGTTCCTAGGTTGTAAATTAAAATGGAATGTGCCAGGAGAAAACCCCATAAGTTTATGTTACATTATTTCTTGTTTGTTGTTTTAGATTTTTTAATAGGGGCAATGATTAGAATATTGTTTGTCCTAGGTGTACACAATCTGGTTCATTTGTGCCTAACATATATATATATATATTCATGCACAGGTCCACTTCCCATGTCAATTATTGCAGAGTGTTCCATAGACCTCCCTTGCTATATGGTCGGTCTTTTTGTTATGTGTATTTAATAGGTATTTGTACACGTATGGTAACCCTAATCTTAATTTTTCCATTCCCCCCACCTTTCCTTTTAGATAAGCCTAGTTTGTTTTCTAAGTGTGTGAGTGTCTTTCTCTGTGCAAATATGTTCATTTGTGTCAGTTGTTAGATAATGCCTGTAAGTGATATCATAGGATATGTCTTTTGCTTTCCGACTTACCTCATGTTCTGTGATTATCTCTAGGCTCAACTATGGTGCCTGAAAGAGCAGTGTTTCATTGTTTTCCATGGCTAATATTCCATTGTGTACATGGACCACTTCTTCTTTTTCAACTGATATGGTGATGGACATTTTGGTTGCTTCCGTGTCTTGGCTATTGTGAAAATTCCTGCAGTGCAGCTGTTGAAGCCTGTGCCTTCTCGACTCTGGACTTGTCAGGTGAGAGTCTCAGCGGTGGGCCTGCTGAACGGAATGGTGGCTCAATTTTTACTTTTAAACGCAGCTCCTTTCTATTCTTATTATTGGCTGTCACCACTTTACATCTCACCAGCAGCTAGAGGGTACACAGTTCTCTAAAACACCTTCAGCATTTAATGTTTGTAGACTTGCAGCTGATGGTAGTTGACATGTGTGAGTTGGAATCATTTTGGAGGTTAGATTTGCATGAGTCTAATAATTACTGATGTTGAGCTTTTATCCATTTTCCTCTTTTTTGAAAATGAGTGAGTAAAACTTACCCCTCCATCCAATCTCCTTGAAAAATTTAACACTTTTGAATTTTTTTGGCCATTCCCTACCTCCGCACAATTTTTTAGGGCAGGTGTCCTTTACAGCCCTGAATCCTTGTGAATGTTAAGTGACCATTAGCTGTGGGTTCAAAGCCGCTCTTGTGGGAAACGGCCACAAGGCAGCAGCATTTCTACATTTCCAACTCTGGGATTTTGGGCCACAGAGCTTTCGTGGCAATCGTGGTAGTAAGCTGCGAATTAGAGTGCAATGTGCCAGTGCAAACCCCCAAGAGCTTATATCTCCTAAATTGTTGTTTGCTTTTTAAATTTAATTATCAGAGGAAATTTGATCAAAATGTAGATTCTCCGAGGTGTACAGTTTCTGGTTCATCCTATCAATGTATCTGTCTATATTCCTCTTTGGATCCATTCCCGTGTATGTTATTATAGAGTGTTGAGTAGACCTCTCTTTGTATTCCTTAGGTATTTTGTGATTATATATTTCCTATGTATTAGTATATGTCTGTTAACCCCCATATCCTAATTCATACATTCCTTACACCTTTCCATTTGGTTAAACATAATTTGGTTTTCTGAATCTATGCGTGTCCTTCTCTTGGAAATTATTTCATGGGTATCAATTCTTAGGTAACACCTATAAGTGATGTCATAGGATGTCTGTCTTACGGTTTCTTTCTTACTTCCAGTGTGGTGATTATCGCTAGGTCCTTCTATGGTGGTGCCAACGGCACTGTTCCATGCTTTTTCATGGCTAAGATTCCATTGTGTACATGGACGACTTCTTCTTGGTGCATTTTTCTGTTGATGCACATTTTGGTTTCTTCCAGGTTTGGCTATGGTACACCTTGCTGCAGTGCAGGATTGCCAGCCTGTGTGTTTTTGATTCTGGTCTACTCAGGTGATAGGCCCATGAGTGGGCCTACCAGATCACATGGTAGCTCCATTTTTACCCTTAAACGCACCTCCATTCTGTTCTCACGACTGGCTCTTACCAGGTTGCAACCCACCAGCAGCTAAAGGGTACGCAGTTCTCTAAAACCCCTTCAGCATTTATTTTTTGTAGACTTTTTTGCTGATGATCATTCTGACGGCTGTCAGGTGAACGTTTGTGTACACTGGATTTGCATGGCTTTATTGATTCCTGATGTTCAGCCTTTTTCCATTCCCGTTGTTTTAAGAAAAAAGAAAGAGTGGGAGGGAGACGCAAAAGGGAGGGTATATGGAAACATGTATATGTATAACTGATTAAATTTGTTATAAAGCAAAAAATTAAAAAAAAATAAAAATAAAAAATAAAAAAATAAAAAAAAAATAAAAAAAAAGAAATAAGAGAGAAGGTCCTTCAGTGAGATAAAAAAAAATTGCCTTAGCTATTCATGTATTTTGACTTACATGAACTTTGGATTCAGATTATCAAATTTGCTGAAGAATTCATTTTGTAATTTTATTGGAACTTATTAAATATGTAGCTTAACGTAAGGAGATATTTTTATTAAAATGTGCCCTTTCTTCCTTGAAAATAATCTTTATTTATTCAGATTTTCTTATTATGCCCTTCACAAAATTTCAGAATTTCTCTATAAAAATCTAACATTGAAAAAATTAATTTCTTGACATGTTATAATATTTGTGGGCTTCCCTGGTGGCGCCGTGGTTGAGAGTCCGCCTGCTGATGCAGGGGACGCGGGTTCATGCCCCGGTCCAGGAAGATCCCACATGCCGTGGAGTGTCTGGGCCCATGAGCCATGGCCACTGTGCCTGCGCATCAGGAGCCTGTGCTCCGCGGAGGGAGAGGCCACAACAGTGAGAGGCCCGTGTACCGCAAAAAAAAAAAAAGTATTTATTATATTTGCTGCTCTTGAGATTGACTTGGTATAAAAAAAATTGGTAAAAGAAATACTTTTGAGTTGTTATGCTGACTTTTTATCTTACCGGAAATTTCTGCTGAATTATCTTATTCATAGTTTTTCCATTCCTTGCCTTGATTTTGATAAGATTATCATATCATTTGCAAATAATGACAAACTTTCTCTTCCTTTCAGAAGTGGGCAATGTGGTTAACATTTTAAATTTCCAAACCACAACAGATTGACTGATGTGCAGTCTATCTGACACATTCTCTAATTCTTACACTGCTTATTCTTTTCTTATTCTATTGACTAGGACTTATAGAACAATGTGCAATAGTTGTGGTCTCCAAACTTTAACTTTAAAGTTTTATCATTAAATATATTTGCTAAAGGATCTTTAAAAAATCCTTCTCTCGTTAGGTTAAGGAATTTCCTTATTTTACTAATTTACTAAGCAGTTTTTTTTCATAGATGCCTTTTCTATAGCCATTGAAATCACCATTAAAACATGTATTAATGTGATAACATTAACAGTACCTAGATTTTTTTGCTACTCATCATGACTTTATTTCTGGAATATGTACTACTTTATCATTATTAACAAATTTTGCGTTCAATTTACTTATAATTTATTTAGAAAGTTGGGATCTATTTTATGTGTGTGTATATGTATGTATGTAATTAAAAGTGGTACCTAACTCTGTTCATTTAAACACTTCCATTTAATTTTACCACTTTTGTTTATTAAGTACCTGAGAAGTAAACTATCATTTCTTCATGGGGAACCTCTCTGAACTCCAGCCTAAATTAGAGCCCTTTGTTAGCCCTCTCACTGTACCCTGTATTATAACTACGTAGTTATCTATGAAGTGGATTATTGACCGAGTCACCCACTAGGCTTTAAGTTCCATAAGGTCCGGGGATTTTATCTGTTTAACTCACTGCTGTAATCCTGGGACCTAACTTGCAATTAGTACATAGTAGACACTTTAAAAAATATCTGTAGAATGAACACATGATTAAATAAATAGTAGTTTGAAAGCTGAAAAAAAAGAAAAAAGAAAGAAAGAAAAAGAAACAGAAGACAAATGTGCATAAATTATGCCTCTTGAAACTGTCGGTTTGAAATATGGATGCCTTTGAATTTTTTTGGTCGATATACGACCCCAGGATTTGTTTTCAGTGCAGGTGTGATTTACAGGCCTGCAATTATTTTGAATATCAACTGACCATTAACGCTGGGATTAAAGCTGCTGTCGTGTGAAACGCCCACAAGGTGGCAGCTGTTCTACTTTACCAAATCTGGTTACTAGGGCAACAGAGCCTCAATGGAAGTTGTGTTCTAGGTTGTAATTTAGAATGGCGTGTGCCAGGGAAAAGCCCCTTAAGTATATGTCTCACTACTTCTTGTTCGTTTATTTAATTTAATTTTTATTTTTATCACAGCAAGTTTGATTACAAAGTTTGGCTTGTTCTAGGTGTGCAAGATGTGGTTCTTTGACACATAAACATATGTCTATTCTTCCTGGAATCCTTTTCCCATGTACGTTATGACAGGATGTTGAGTAGTCTTCTCTTGGTATTCCGTAGGTCTTTGGTGATGATATATTTCACCTGTGTTTGTATATGTCTGTTAACCCCAATATCCTAATGTATCCAATCCTCACAAATTTCCATTGGTGAACCATAAGTTTGTTGAATGAATCAGTGGTTGCCCTTCTCTGTGGAAATATCTTCACTGGTATCCATTTATAGGTAATACCTAAAAGTGATATCATACGATATGTGTCTTTCTCTTTCTGACATACTACACGTTGTGTGATTGCCTCTAGACTCATCTACAGTGCTGCAAATGACATCGTGTCCTTTTTTTCCTTGGCCAATACTCCGTCTGTACATGTACCAGTTTTCTTTGTCCACTCATATGTTGATGGACTTTTTGCTTGCTTCCATGACTTGGCAATTGTAATGCTGCGGCAATGCACATTCGCCTCCCTGTGTCTTTCCAATTCTGTCTTCTTAGGTTATAGGCCCAGGAGTGGGCCTGCTGGATCATATGGTAGAAAAATATTTACGTAGTAAAAGCACCTCCATTCTGTTCTCGTTAGTGGCTCTTACCAGGTCACATCCCACTTAAAGTTGAGGGTATGCACTTCTGCACAACACCTTCAGCATTTATTGTTTGTAGATTTTTTTTGCTGAAGTTTATTCTGACAAGTGTGAGCCGCTATATGTTTGTGGTGGGATTTGCATGCGTCTCATAATCCATTGAAATTGAGCTTTCTGGCATGTCCTTTTTTTCTTCAAACTGTGAGTAGAGCTTACCTCTTCCAATTGTTTTCGTGAAGTATGTGTGACATTTAGAAATATTTTGGCCATTACCTCCCTAATGACATTCTGAGGGCAGGTTTCATTTACAGCCCTCCAGTACTGGTGCATATGAAGTGACCCTTAGCACAGTTTTTAAAGCTGCTGTTGCAGGTCACGGCCAGAGGGTGGCAGCATTTCTGCTTTTCACAAGCTTTTAACTAGGGAAACAGACTACCTTGCAGTGGTATTTCTCGGTTATAAATTAGAGTGGAATGTGCCTGGATAAACCCCCAAAAGCTGATGTGTTTTTTTTTTTTACTTTTGTTTGTTTTCTAGATTGAGTTTATTTTTTTTATTGGAGTCATATTCCATTGTGTACATGGACCACTTCTTCTTTGTGCATTCCTCTGTTGATGGACATTTTCGTAGCTTCCAAGTTTTGGCTATGATAAATATTGCTGGAGGGCAGGATTGCCAGACTGTTTTTTTCTTGTTTTGCAGTACGTAGGCCACTCACTGCCATGGCCACTCCGATTGCAGAGCACAGGCTCTGGACGCACAGGCCCAGCAGCCATAGCTCACGGGACCAGCCGCTCCACGGCATGTGTGATTTTCCCGAACCGGGGCATAAACCCGTGTCCCCTGCTTCGGCGGCGGACTCTCAACCACTGCGCCACCAGTGAAGTCCAGCCTCTGTCTTTTTGATTCTCATCCTCTCAGGCGATAGGGCCAGCAGTGGGCATGCTTGATTGAATGGTAGCTCAGTACTTACCTTTTCAATGCACCTCCTTTGTGTTTTCCTTACTGGCTCTTAGCATGTCCCACGTTGAACCAAGCCTAGGCATTTTTCCACAACCCCTTCAGCATTTATTGTTTGCAGAATTTTTGCTGATGGTCATTCTGACTGTTGTGAGCTGATAGGATTTTTGTAATTTGGATTTGCTTGTCCTTAATTCTTCCTAAGGTTCATTTTTCCACACCTTTTAAAATTTCTGTTAACGAACAAATGAAAAAAACGTAGAATACAATTAACCTCTTGAAATTGTCTTCTTGAAAGGTTGCCCTCAAAATTGAATTTTTTGGTCAATATTCGCTCCCAGGATTGTTTTTGAGGGCAGGTGTCATTCACAGGCCTGTAATGAGTGTGAATATTTAGTGACCATTAGCACTGGGTTTAAAGCTGCTGTTGTGGTAAACAGCCACTAGGCGGCAGCATTTCTCCATTCACAAATCTCGTTACTAGGCCAGCAGAGCCGTTCTGGAATCCCTGTTCCTAGGTTGTAAATTAAAATGGAATGTGTCAGGAGAAAACCCCATAAGTTTATGTTACATTATTTCTTGTTTGTTGTTTTAGTTTTTTTAATAGGGGCAATGATTAGAATATTGTTTGTCCTAGGTGTACACAATCCGGTTCATTTGTGCCTAACATATATATATATATATATATATATATATATATATATATATATATATATATATATATATATATATATATATATATATTTATATTCATGCACAGATCCCCTTCCCATGTAAATTATTGCAGAGTGTTCCATAGACCTCCCTTGCTATATGGTCGGTCTTTTTGTTATGTGTATTTAATAGGTATTTGTACACGTATGGTAACCCTAGTCTTAATTTTTCCATTCCCCCCACCTTTCCTTTTAGATAAGCCTAGTTTGTTTTCTAAGTGTGTGAGTGTCTTTCTCTGTGCAAATATGTTCATTTGTGTCAGTTGTTAGATAATGCCTGTAAGTGATATCATAGGATATGTCTTTTGCTTTCCGACTTACCTCATGTTCTGTGATTATCTCTAGGCTCAACTATGGTGCCTGAAAGAGCAGTGTTTCATTGTTTTCCATGGCTAATATTCCATTGTGTACATGGACCACTTCTTCTTTTTCAACTGATATGGTGATGGACATTTTGGTTGCTTCCGTGTCTTGGCTATTGTGAAAATTCCTGCAGTGCAGCTGTTGAAGCCTGTGCCTTCTCGACTCTGGACTTGTCAGGTGAGAGTCTCAGCGGTGGGCCTGCTGAACGGAATGGTGGCTCAATTTTTACTTTTAAACGCAGCTCCTTTCTATTCTCATTATTGGCTGTCACCACTTTACATCTCACCAGCAGCTAGAGGGTACACAGTTCTCTAAAACACCTTCAGCATTTAATGTTTGTAGACTTGCAGCTGATGGTAGTTGACATGTGTGAGTTGGAATCATTTTGGAGGTTAGATTTGCATGAGTCTAATAATTACTGATGTTGAGCTTTTATCCATTTTCCTCTTTTTTGAAAATGAGTGAGTAAAACTTACCCCTCCATCCAATCTCCTTGAAAAATTTAACACTTTTGAATTTTTTTGGCCATTCCCTACCTCCGCACAATTTTTTAGGGCAGGTGTCCTTTACAGCCCTGAATCCTTGTGAATGTTAAGTGACCATTAGCTGTGGGTTCAAAGCCGCTCTTGTGGGAAACGGCCACAAGGCGGCAGCATTTCTACATTTCCAACTCTGGGATTTGGGGCCACAGAGCTTTCGTGGCAATCGTGGTAGTAAGCTGCGAATTAGAGTGCAATGTGCCAGCGCAAACCCCCAAGAGCTTATATCTCCTAAATTGTTGTTTGCTTTTTAAATTTAATTATCAGAGGAAATTTGATCAAAATGTAGATTCTCCTAGGTGTACAGTTTCTGGTTCATCCTATCAATGTATCTGTCTATATTCCTCTTTGGATCCATTCCCGTGTATGTTATTATAGAGTGTTGAGTAGACCTCTCTTTGTATTCCTTAGGTATTTTGTGATTATATATTTCCTATGTATTAGTATATGTCTGTTAACCCCCATATCCTAATTCATACATTCCTTACACCTTTCCATTTGGTTAAACATAATTTGGTTTTCTGAATCTATGCGTGTCCTTCTCTTGGAAATTATTTCATGGGTATCAATTCTTAGGTAACACCTATAAGTGATGTCATAGGATGTCTGTCTTACGGTTTCTTTCTTACTTCCAGTGTGGTGATTATCGCTAGGTCCTTCTATGGTGGTGCCAACGGCACTGTTCCATGCTTTTTCATGGCTAAGATTCCATTGTGTACATGGACGACTTCTTCTTGGTGCATTTTTCTGTTGATGCACATTTTGGTTTCTTCCAGGTTTGGCTATGGTACACCTTGCTGCAGTGCAGGATTGCCAGCCTGTGTGTTTTTGATTCTGGTCTACTCAGGTGATAGGCCCATGAGTGGGCCTACCAGATGACATGGTAGCTCCATTTTTACCCTTAAACGCACCTCCATTCTGTTCTCACGACTGGCTCTTACCAGGTTGCAACCCACCAGCAGCTAAAGGGTACGCAGTTCTCTAAAACCCCTTCAGCATTTATTTTTTGTAGACTTGTTTTGCTGATGATCATTCTGACGGCTGTCAGGTGAACGTTTGTGTACACTGGATTTGCATGGCTTTATTGATTCCTGATGTTCAGCCTTTTTCCATTCCCGTTGTTTTAAGAAAAAAGAAAGAGTGGGAGGGAGACGCAAAAGGGAGGGGATATGGAAACACGTATATGTATAACTGATTAAATTTGTTATAAAGCAAAAAATTAAAAAAAAATAAAAATCAAAAATAAAAAATTTAAAAAAATTAAAAATAAATAAAAAAAAAAGAAATAAGAGAGAAGGTCCTTCAGGGAGATAAAAAAAAATTGCCATAGCTATTCATGTATTTTGACTTACATGAACTTTGGATTCAGGTTATCAAATTTGCTGAAGAAATCATTTTGTAATTTTATTGGAACTTATTAAATATGTAGCTTAACGTAAGGAGATATTTTTATTAAAATGTGCCCTTTCTTCCTTGAAAATACTCTTTATTTATTCAGATTTTCTTATTATGCCCTTCACAAAATTTCAGAATTTCTCTATAAAAATCTAACATTGAAAAAATTAATTTCTTGACATTTTATAATATTTGCGGGCTTCCCTGGTGGTGCAGTGGTTGAGAGTCCGCCTGCTGATGCAGGGGACGCGGGTTCATGCCCCGGTCCAGGAAGATCCCACATGCCGTGGAGCATCTGGGCCCATGAGCCATGGCCACTGAGCCTGCGCATCAGGAGCCTGTGCTCTGCAGCGGGAGAGGCCACAACAGTGAGAGGCCCGTGTACCACAAAAAAAATGTATTTATAATATTTGCTGCTCTTGAGAATGACTTGGTATAAAAAATTGGTAAAAGACATAGTTTTGAGTTGTTATGCTGACTTTATATCTTACTGGAAATTTCTGCTGAATTATCTTATTCATAGTTTTTCCATTCCTTGCCTTGATTTTGATAAGATTATCATATCATTTGCAAATAATGACAAACTTTCTCTTCCTTTCAGAAGTGGACAATGTGGTTAACATTTTAAATTTCCAAACCACAACAGATTGACTGATGTGCAGTCTATCTGACACATTCTCTAATTCTTACACTGCTTATTCTTTTCTTATTCTATTGACTAGGACTTATAGAACAATGTGCAATAGTTGTGGTCTCCAAACTTTAACTTTAAAGTTTTATCATTAAATATATTTGCTAAAGGATCTTTAAAAAATCCTTCTCTCGTTAGGTTAAGGAATTTCCTTATTTTACTAATTTACTAAGCAGTTTTTTTTCATAGATGCCTTTTCTATAGCCATTGAAATCACCATTAAAACATGTATTAATGTGATAACATTAACAGTACCTAGATTTTTTTGCTACTCATCGTGACTTTATTTCTGCAATATGTACTACTTTATCATTATTAACAAATTTTGCGTTCAATTTACTAATAATTTATTTAGAAAGTTGGGATCTATTTTATGTGTGTGTATATGTATGTATGTAATTAAAAGTGGTGCCTAACTCTGTTCATTTAAACACTTCCATTTAATTTTACCACTTTTGTTTATTAAGTACCTGAGAAGTAAACTATCATTTCTTCATGGGGAACCTCTCTGAACTCCAGCCTAAATTAGAGCCCTTTGTTAGCCCTCTCACTGTACCCTGTATTATAACTACGTAGTTATCTATGAAGTGGATTATTGACCGAGTCACCCACTAGGCTTTAAGTTCCATAAGGTCAGGGGATTTTATCTGTTTAACTCACTGCTGTAATCCTGGGACCTAACTTGCAATTAGTACATAGTAGACACTTTAAAAATTATCTGTGGAATGAACACATGATTAAATAAATAGTGGTTTGAAAGCTGAAAAAAAAAGAAAAAAGAAAGAAAGAAAAAGAAACAGAAGACAAATGTGCATAAATTATGCCTCTTGAAACTGTCGGTTTGAAATATGGATGCCTTTGAATTTTTTTGGTCGATATACGACCCCAGGATTTGTTTTCAGTGCAGGTGTGATTTACAGGCCTGCAATTATTTTGAATATCAACTGACCATTAACGCTGGGATTAAAGCTGCTGTCGTGTGAAACGCCCACAAGGTGGCAGCTGTTCTACTTTACCAAATCTGGTTACTAGGGCAACAGAGCCTCAATGGAAGTTGTGTTCTAGGTTGTAATTTAGAATGGCGTGTGCCAGGGAAAAGCCCCTTAAGTATATGTCTCACTACTTCTTGTTCGTTTATTTAATTTAATTTTTATTTTTATCACAGCAAGTTTGATTACAAAGTTTGGCTTGTTCTAGGTGTGCAAGATGTGGTTCTTTGACACATAAACATATGTCTATTCTTCCTGGAATCCTTTTCCCATGTACGTTATGACAGGATGTTGAGTAGTCTTCTCTTGGTATTCCGTAGGTCTTTGGTGATGATATATTTCACCTGTGTTTGTATATGTCTGTTAACCCCAATATCCTAATGTATCCAATCCTCACAAATTTCCATTGGTGAACCATAAGTTTGTTGAATGAATCAGTGGTTGCCCTTCTCTGTGGAAATATCTTCACTGGTATCCATTTATAGGTAATACCTAAAAGTGATATCATACGATATGTGTCTTTCTCTTTCTGACATACTACACGTTGTGTGATTGCCTCTAGACTCATCTACAGTGCTGCAAATGACATCGTGTCCTTTTTTTCCTTGGCCAATACTCCGTCTGTACATGTACCAGTTTTCTTTGTCCACTCATATGTTGATGGACTTTTTGCTTGCTTCCATGACTTGGCAATTGTAATGCTGCGGCAATGCACATTCGCCTCCCTGTGTCTTTCCAATTCTGTCTTCTTAGGTTATAGGCCCAGGAGTGGGCCTGCTGGATCATATGGTAGAAAAATATTTACGTAGTAAAAGCACCTCCATTCTGTTCTCGTTAGTGGCTCTTACCAGGTCACATCCCACTTAAAGTTGAGGGTATGCACTTCTGCACAACACCTTCAGCATTTATTGTTTGTAGATTTTTTTTGCTGAAGTTTATTCTGACAAGTGTGAGCCGCTATATGTTTGTGGTGGGATTTGCATGCGTCTCATAATCCATTGAAATTGAGCTTTCTGGCATGTCCTTTTTTTCTTCAAACTGTGAGTAGAGCTTACCTCTTCCAATTGTTTTCGTGAAGTATGTGTGACATTTAGAAATATTTTGGCCATTACCTCCCTAATGACATTCTGAGGGCAGGTTTCATTTACAGCCCTCCAGTACTGGTGCATATGAAGTGACCCTTAGCACAGTTTTTAAAGCTGCTGTTGCAGGTCACGGCCAGAGGGTGGCAGCATTTCTGCTTTTCACAAGCTTTTAACTAGGGAAACAGACTACCTTGCAGTGGTATTTCTCGGTTATAAATTAGAGTGGAATGTGCCTGGATAAACCCCCAAAAGCTGATGTGTTTTTTTTTTTTACTTTTGTTTGTTTTCTAGATTGAGTTTATTTTTTTTATTGGAGTCATATTCCATTGTGTACATGGACCACTTCTTCTTTGTGCATTCCTCTGTTGATGGACATTTTCGTAGCTTCCAAGTTTTGGCTATGATAAATATTGCTGGAGGGCAGGATTGCCAGACTGTTTTTTTCTTGTTTTGCAGTACGTAGGCCACTCACTGCCATGGCCACTCCGATTGCAGAGCACAGGCTCTGGACGCACAGGCCCAGCAGCCATAGCTCACGGGACCAGCCGCTCCACGGCATGTGTGATTTTCCCGAACCGGGGCATAAACCCGTGTCCCCTGCTTCGGCGGCGGACTCTCAACCACTGCGCCACCAGTGAAGTCCAGCCTCTGTCTTTTTGATTCTCATCCTCTCAGGCGATAGGGCCAGCAGTGGGCATGCTTGATTGAATGGTAGCTCAGTACTTACCTTTTCAATGCACCTCCTTTGTGTTTTCCTTACTGGCTCTTAGCATGTCCCACGTTGAACCAAGCCTAGGCATTTTTCCACAACCCCTTCAGCATTTATTGTTTGCAGAATTTTTGCTGATGGTCATTCTGACTGTTGTGAGCTGATAGGATTTTTGTAATTTGGATTTGCTTGTCCTTAATTCTTCCTAAGGTTCATTTTTCCACACCTTTTAAAATTTCTGTTAACGAACAAATGAAAAAAACGTAGAATACAATTAACCTCTTGAAATTGTCTTCTTGAAAGGTTGCCCTCAAAATTGAATTTTTTGGTCAATATTCGCTCCCAGGATTGTTTTTGAGGGCAGGTGTCATTCACAGGCCTGTAATGAGTGTGAATATTTAGTGACCATTAGCACTGGGTTTAAAGCTGCTGTTGTGGTAAACAGCCACTAGGCGGCAGCATTTCTCCATTCACAAATCTCGTTACTAGGCCAGCAGAGCCGTTCTGGAATCCCTGTTCCTAGGTTGTAAATTAAAATGGAATGTGTCAGGAGAAAACCCCATAAGTTTATGTTACATTATTTCTTGTTTGTTGTTTTAGTTTTTTTAATAGGGGCAATGATTAGAATATTGTTTGTCCTAGGTGTACACAATCCGGTTCATTTGTGCCTAACATATATATATATATATATATATATATATATATATATATATATATATATATATATATATATATATATATTTATATTCATGCACAGATCCCCTTCCCATGTAAATTATTGCAGAGTGTTCCATAGACCTCCCTTGCTATATGGTCGGTCTTTTTGTTATGTGTATTTAATAGGTATTTGTACACGTATGGTAACCCTAGTCTTAATTTTTCCATTCCCCCCACCTTTCCTTTTAGATAAGCCTAGTTTGTTTTCTAAGTGTGTGAGTGTCTTTCTCTGTGCAAATATGTTCATTTGTGTCAGTTGTTAGATAATGCCTGTAAGTGATATCATAGGATATGTCTTTTGCTTTCCGACTTACCTCATGTTCTGTGATTATCTCTAGGCTCAACTATGGTGCCTGAAAGAGCAGTGTTTCATTGTTTTCCATGGCTAATATTCCATTGTGTACATGGACCACTTCTTCTTTTTCAACTGATATGGTGATGGACATTTTGGTTGCTTCCGTGTCTTTGCTATTGTGAAAATTCCTGCAGTGCAGCTGTTGAAGCCTGTGCCTTCTCGACTCTGGACTTGTCAGGTGAGAGTCTCAGCGGTGGGCCTGCTGAACGGAATGGTGGCTCAATTTTTACTTTTAAACGCAGCTCCTTTCTATTCTCATTATTGGCTGTCACCACTTTACATCTCACCAGCAGCTAGAGGGTACACAGTTCTCTAAAACACCTTCAGCATTTAATGTTTGTAGACTTGCAGCTGATGGTAGTTGACATGTGTGAGTTGGAATCATTTTGGAGGTTAGATTTGCATGAGTCTAATAATTACTGATGTTGAGCTTTTATCCATTTTCCTCTTTTTTGAAAATGAGTGAGTAAAACTTACCCCTCCATCCAATCTCCTTGAAAAATTTAACACTTTTGAATTTTTTTGGCCATTCCCTACCTCCGCACAATTTTTTAGGGCAGGTGTCCTTTACAGCCCTGAATCCTTGTGAATGTTAAGTGACCATTAGCTGTGGGTTCAAAGCCGCTCTTGTGGGAAACGGCCACAAGGCGGCAGCATTTCTACATTTCCAACTCTGGGATTTGGGGCCACAGAGCTTTCGTGGCAATCGTGGTAGTAAGCTGCGAATTAGAGTGCAATGTGCCAGCGCAAACCCCCAAGAGCTTATATCTCCTAAATTGTTGTTTGCTTTTTAAATTTAATTATCAGAGGAAATTTGATCAAAATGTAGATTCTCCTAGGTGTACAGTTTCTGGTTCATCCTATCAATGTATCTGTCTATATTCCTCTTTGGATCCATTCCCGTGTATGTTATTATAGAGTGTTGAGTAGACCTCTCTTTGTATTCCTTAGGTATTTTGTGATTATATATTTCCTATGTATTAGTATATGTCTGTTAACCCCCATATCCTAATTCATACATTCCTTACACCTTTCCATTTGGTTAAACATAATTTGGTTTTCTGAATCTATGCGTGTCCTTCTCTTGGAAATTATTTCATGGGTATCAATTCTTAGGTAACACCTATAAGTGATGTCATAGGATGTCTGTCTTACGGTTTCTTTCTTACTTCCAGTGTGGTGATTATCGCTAGGTCCTTCTATGGTGGTGCCAACGGCACTGTTCCATGCTTTTTCATGGCTAAGATTCCATTGTGTACATGGACGACTTCTTCTTGGTGCATTTTTCTGTTGATGCACATTTTGGTTTCTTCCAGGTTTGGCTATGGTACACCTTGCTGCAGTGCAGGATTGCCAGCCTGTGTGTTTTTGATTCTGGTCTACTCAGGTGATAGGCCCATGAGTGGGCCTACCAGATGACATGGTAGCTCCATTTTTACCCTTAAACGCACCTCCATTCTGTTCTCACGACTGGCTCTTACCAGGTTGCAACCCACCAGCAGCTAAAGGGTACGCAGTTCTCTAAAACCCCTTCAGCATTTATTTTTTGTAGACTTTTTTTGCTGATGATCATTCTGACGGCTGTCAGGTGAACGTTTGTGTACACTGGATTTGCATGGCTTTATTGATTCCTGATGTTCAGCCTTTTTCCATTCCCGTTGTTTTAAGAAAAAAGAAAGAGTGGGAGGGAGACGCAAAAGGGAGGGGATATGGAAACATGTATATGTATAACTGATTAAATTTGTTATAAAGCAAAAAATTAAAAAAAATAAAAATAAAAAATAAAAAATAAAAAAAAAATTAAAAAAAAGAAATAAGAGAGAAGGTCCTTCAGGGAGATAAAAAAAATTGCCTTAGCTATTCATGTATTTTGACTTACATGAACTTTGGATTCAGATTATCAAATTTGCTGAAGAATTCATTTTGTAATTTTATTGGAACTTATTAAATATGTAGCTTAACGTAAGGAGATATTTTTATTAAAATGTGCCCTTTCTTCCTTGAAAATAATCTTTATTTATTCAGATTTTCTTATTATGCCCTTCACAAAATTTCAGAATTTCTCTATAAAAATCTAACATTGAAAAAATTAATTTCTTGACATGTTATAATATTTGTGGGCTTCCCTGGTGGCGCCGTGGTTGAGAGTCCGCCTGCTGATGCAGGGGACGCGGGTTCATGCCCCGGTCCAGGAAGATCCCACATGCCGTGGAGTGTCTGGGCCCATGAGCCATGGCCACTGTGCCTGCGCATCAGGAGCCTGTGCTCCGCGGAGGGAGAGGCCACAACAGTGAGAGGCCCGTGTACCGCAAAAAAAAAGTATTTATTATATTTGCTGCTCTTGAGATTGACTTGGTATAAAAAAAATTGGTAAAAGAAATACTTTTGAGTTGTTATGCTGACTTTTTATCTTACCGGAAATTTCTGCTGAATTATCTTATTCATAGTTTTTCCATTCCTTGCCTTGATTTTGATAAGATTATCATATCATTTGCAAATAATGACAAACTTTCTCTTCCTTTCAGAAGTGGGCAATGTGGTTAACATTTTAAATTTCCAAACCACAACAGATTGACTGATGTGCAGTCTATCTGACACATTCTCTAATTCTTACACTGCTTATTCTTTTCTTATTCTATTGACTAGGACTTATAGAACAATGTGCAATAGTTGTGGTCTCCAAACTTTAACTTTAAAGTTTTATCATTAAATATATTTGCTAAAGGATCTTTAAAAAATCCTTCTCTCGTTAGGTTAAGGAATTTCCTTATTTTACTAATTTACTAAGCAGTTTTTTTTCATAGATGCCTTTTCTATAGCCATTGAAATCACCATTGAAACATGTATTAATGTGATAACATTAACAGTACCTAGATTTTTTTGCTACTCATCATGACTTTATTTCTGGAATATGTACTACTTTATCATTATTAACAAATTTTGCGTTCAATTTACTTATAATTTATTTAGAAAGTTGGGATCTATTTTATGTGTGTGTATATGTATGTATGTAATTAAAAGTGGTACCTAACTCTGTTCATTTAAACACTTCCATTTAATTTTACCACTTTTGTTTATTAAGTACCTGAGAAGTAAACTATCATTTCTTCATGGGGAACCTCTCTGAACTCCAGCCTAAATTAGAGCCCTTTGTTAGCCCTCTCACTGTACCCTGTATTATAACTACGTAGTTATCTATGAAGTGGATTATTGACCGAGTCACCCACTAGGCTTTAAGTTCCATAAGGTCCGGGGATTTTATCTGTTTAACTCACTGCTGTAATCCTGGGACCTAACTTGCAATTAGTACATAGTAGACACTTTAAAAATTATCTGTAGAATGAACACATGATTAAATAAATAGTAGTTTGAAAGCTGAAAAAAAAGAAAAAAGAAAGAAAGAAAAAGAAACAGAAGACAAATGTGCATAAATTATGCCTCTTGAAACTGTCGGTTTGAAATATGGATGCCTTTGAATTTTTTTGGTCGATATACGACCCCAGGATTTGTTTTCAGTGCAGGTGTGATTTACAGGCCTGCAATTATTTTGAATATCAACTGACCATTAACGCTGGGATTAAAGCTGCTGTCGTGTGAAACGCCCACAAGGTGGCAGCTGTTCTACTTTACCAAATCTGGTTACTAGGGCAACAGAGCCTCAATGGAAGTTGTGTTCTAGGTTGTAATTTAGAATGGCGTGTGCCAGGGAAAAGCCCCTTAAGTATATGTCTCACTACTTCTTGTTCGTTTATTTAATTTAATTTTTATTTTTATCACAGCAAGTTTGATTACAAAGTTTGGCTTGTTCTAGGTGTGCAAGATGTGGTTCTTTTACACATAAACATATGTCTATTCTTCCTGGAATCCTTTTCCCATGTACGTTATGACAGGATGTTGAGTAGTCTTCTCTTGGTATTCCGTAGGTCTTTGGTGATGATATATTTCACCTGTGTTTGTATATGTCTGTTAACCCCAATATCCTAATGTATCCAATCCTCACAAATTTCCATTGGTGAACCATAAGTTTGTTGAATGAATCAGTGGTTGCCCTTCTCTGTGGAAATATCTTCACTGGTATCCATTTATAGGTAATACCTAAAAGTGATATCATACGATATGTGTCTTTCTCTTTCTGACATACTACACGTTGTGTGATTGCCTCTAGACTCATCTACAGTGCTGCAAATGACATCGTGTCCTTTTTTTCCTTGTCCAATACTCCGTCTGTACATGTACCAGTTTTCTTTGTCCACTCATATGTTGATGGACTTTTTGGTTGCTTCCATGACTTGGCAATTGTAATGCTGCGGCAATGCACATTCGCCTCCCTGTGTCTTTCCAATTCTGTCTTCTTAGGTTATAGGCCCAGGAGTGGGCCTGCTGGATCATATGGTAGAAAAATATTTATGTAGTAAAAGCACCTCCATTCTGTTCTCGTTAGTGGCTCTTACCAGGTCACATCCCACTTAAAGTTGAGGGTATGCACTTCTGCACAACACCTTCAGCATTTATTGTTTGTAGTTTTTTTTTTTGCTGAAGTTTATTCTGACAAGTGTGAGCTGCTATATGTTTGTGGTTGGATTTGCATTCGTCTCATAATCCATTGAAATTGAGCTTTCTGGCATGTCCTTTTTTTATTCAAACTGTGAGTAGAGCTTACCTCTTCCAATTGTTTTCGTGAAGTATGTGTGACATTTAGAAATATTTTGGCCATTACCTCCCTAATGACATTCTGAGGGCAGGTTTCATTTACAGCCCTCCAGTACTGGTGCATATGAAGTGACCCTTAGCACAGTTTTTAAAGCTGCTGTTGCAGGTCACTGCCAGAGGGTGGCAGCATTTCTGCTTTTCACAAGCTTTTAACTAGGGAAACAGACTACCTTGCAGTGGTATTTCTCGGTTATAAATTAGAGTGGAATGTGCCTGGATAAACCCCCAAAGGTGATGTGTTTTTTTTTTTTTACTTTTGTTTGTTTTCTAGATTGAGTTTATATTTTTTTATTGGAGTCATATTCCATTGTGTACATGGACCACTTCTTCTTTGTGCATTCCTCTGTTGATGGACATTTTCGTAGCTTCCAAGTTTTGGCTATGATAAATATTGCTGGAGGGCAGGATTGCCAGGCTGTTTTTTTCTTGTTTTGCAGTACGTAGGCCACTCACTGCCATGGCCACTCCGATTGCAGAGCACAGGCTCTGGACGCACAGGCCCAGCAGCCATAGCTCACGGGACCAGCCGCTCCACGGCATGTGTGATTTTCCCGAACCTGGGCATAAACCCGTGTCCCCTGCTTCGGCGGCGGACTCTCAACCACTGCGCCACCAGTGAAGTCCAGCCTGTGTCTTTTTGATTCTAATCCTCTCAGGCGATAGGGCCAGCAGTGGGCATGCTTGATTGAATGGTAGCTCAGTACTTACCTTTTCAATGCACCTCCTTTGTGTTTTCCTTACTGGCTCTTAGCATGTCCCACGTTGAACCAAGCCTAGGCATTTTTCCACAACCCCTTCAGCATTTATTGTTTGCAGAATTTTTGCTGATGGTCATTCTGACTGTTGTGAGCTGATAGGATTTTTGTAATTTGGATTTGCATGTCCTTAATTCTTTCTAAGGTTCATTTTTCCACACCTTTTAAAATTTCTGTTAATGAACAAATGAAAAAAACGTAGAATACAATTAACCTCTTGAAATTGTCTTCTTGAAAGGTTGCCCTCAAAATTGAATTTTTTGGTCAATATTCGCTCCCAGGATTGTTTTTGAGGGCAGGTGTCATTCACAGGCCTGTAATGAGTGTGAATATTTAGTGACCATTAGCACTGGGTTTAAAGCTGCTGTTGTGGTAAGCAGCCACTAGGCGGCAGCATTTCTCCATTCACAAATCTCGTTACTAGGGCAGCAGAGCCGTTCTGGAATCCCTGTTCCTAGGTTGTAAATTAAAATGGAATGTGCCAGGAGAAAGCCCCATAAGTTTATGTTACATTATTTCTTGTTTGTTGTTTTAGTTTTTTTAATAGGGGCAATGATTAGAATATTGTTTGTCCTAGGTGTACACAATCTGGTTCATTTGTGCCTAACATATATATATATATATATATATATATATATATATATATATATATATATATATATATATATATGTATATTCATGCACAGATCCCCTTCCCATGTCAATTATTGCAGAGTGTTCCATAGACCTCCCTTGCTATATGG
Organism: Mesoplodon mirus; assembly: GCF_964341445.2. Classification (NCBI taxonomy): domain Eukaryota; kingdom Metazoa; phylum Chordata; class Mammalia; order Artiodactyla; family Ziphiidae; genus Mesoplodon; species Mesoplodon mirus. The sequence continues at coordinate 147,730,771 of NC_138981.1, forward strand.
TCGGTCTTTTTGTTATGTGTATTTAATAGGTATTTGTACACGTATGGTAACCCTAATCTTAATTTTTCCATTCCCCCCACCTTTCCTTTTAGATAAGCCTAGTTTGTTTTCTAAGTGTGTGAGTGTCTTTCTCTGTGCAAATATGTTCATTTGTGTCAGTTGTTAGATAATGCCTGTAAGTGATATCATAGGATATGTCTTTTGCTTTCCGAATTACCTCATGTTCTGTGATAATCTCTAGGCTCAACTATGGTGCCTGAAAGAGCAGTGTTTCATTGTTTTCCATGGCTAATATTCCATTGTGTACATGGACCACTTCTTCTTTTTCAACTGATATGGTGATGGACATTTTGGTTGCTTCCGTGTCTTGGCTATTGTGAAAATTCCTTCAGTGCAGCTGTTGAAGCCTGTGCCTTCTCGACTCTGGACTTGTCAGGTGAGAGTCTCAGCGGTGGGCCTGCTGAACGGAATGGTGGCTCAATTTTTACTTTTAAACGCAGCTCCTTTCTATTCTTATTATTGGCTGTCACCACTTTACATCTCACCAGCAGCTAGAGGGTACACAGTTCTCTAAAACACCTTCAGCATTTAATGTTTGTAGACTTGCAGCTGATGGTAGTTGACATGTGTGAGTTGGAATCATTTTGGAGGTTAGATTTGCATGAGTCTAATAATTACTGATGTTGAGCTTTTATCCATTTTCCTCTTTTTTGAAAATGAGTGAGTAAAACTTACCCCTCCATCCAATCTCCTTGAAAAATTTAACACTTTTGAATTTTTTTGGCCATTCCCTACCTCCGCACAATTTTTTAGGGCAGGTGTCCTTTACAGCCCTGAATCCTTGTGAATGTTAAGTGACCATTAGCTGTGGGTTCAAAGCCGCTCTTGTGGGAAACGGCCACAAGGCGGCAGCATTTCTACATTTCCAACTCTGGGATTTGGGGCCACAGAGCTTTCGTGGCAATCGTGGTAGTAAGCTGCGAATTAGAGTGCAATGTGCCAGTGCAAACCCCCAAGAGCTTATATCTCCTAAATTGTTGTTTGCTTTTTAAATTTAATTATCAGAGGAAATTTGATCAAAATGTAGATTCTCCGAGGTGTACAGTTTCTGGTTCATCCTATCAATGTATCTGTCTATATTCCTCTTTGGATCCATTCCCGTGTATGTTATTATAGAGTGTTGAGTAGACCTCTCTTTGTATTCCTTAGGTATTTTGTGATTATATATTTCCTATGTATTAGTATATGTCTGTTAACCCCCATATCCTAATTCATACATTCCTTACACCTTTCCATTTGGTTAAACATAATTTGGTTTTCTGAATCTATGCATGTCCTTCTCTTGGAAATTATTTCATGGGTATCAATTCTTAGGTAACACCTATAAGTGATGTCATAGGATGTCTGTCTTACGGTTTCTTTCTTACTTCCAGTGTGGTGATTATCGCTAGGTCCTTCTATGGTGGTGCCAACGGTACTGTTCCATGCTTTCTCATGGCTAAGATTCCATTGTGTACATGGACGACTTCTTCTTGGTGCATTTTTTTGTTGATGCACATTTTGGTTTCTTCCAGGTTTGGCTATGGTACACCTTGCTGCAGTGCAGGATTGCCAGCCTGTGTGTTTTTGATTCTGGTCTACTCAGGTGATAGGCCCATGAGTGGGCCTACCAGATCACATGGTAGCTTCATTTTTACCCTTAAACGCACCTCCATTCTGTTCTCACGACTGGCTCTTACCAGGTTGCAACCCACCAGCAGCTAAAGGGTACGCAGTTCTCTAAAACCCCTTCAGCATTTATTTTTTGTAGACTTGTTTTGCTGATGATCATTCTGACGGCTGTCAGGTGAACGTTTGTGTACACTGGATTTGCATGGCTTTATTGATTCCTGATGTTCAGCCTTTTTCCATTCCCGTTGTTTTAAGAAAAAAGAAAGAGTGGGAGGGAGACGCAAAAGGGAGGGGATATGGAAACACGTATATGTATAACTGATTAAATTTGTTATAAAGCAAAAAATTAAAAAAAATAAAAATCAAAAATAAAAAATTTAAAAAAATTAAAAATAAATAAAAAAAAAAGAAATAAGAGAGAAGGTCCTTCAGGGAGATAAAAAAAAAATTGCCATAGCTATTCATGTATTTTGACTTACATGAACTTTGGATTCAGGTTATCAAATTTGCTGAAGAAATCATTTTGTAATTTTATTGGAACTTATTAAATATGTAGCTTAACGTAAGGAGATATTTTTATTAAAATGTGCCCTTTCTTCCTTGAAAATACTCTTTATTTATTCAGATTTTCTTATTATGCCCTTCACAAAATTTCAGAATTTCTCTATAAAAATCTAACATTGAAAAAATTAATTTCTTGACATTTTATAATATTTGCGGGCTTCCCTGGTGGTGCAGTGGTTGAGAGTCCGCCTGCTGATGCAGGGGACGCGGGTTCATGCCCCGGTCCAGGAAGATCCCACATGCCGTGGAGCATCTGGGCCCATGAGCCATGGCCACTGAGCCTGCGCATCAGGAGCCTGTGCTCTGCAGCGGGAGAGGCCACAACAGTGAGAGGCCCGTGTACCACAAAAAAAATGTATTTATAATATTTGCTGCTCTTGAGAATGACTTGGTATAAAAAATTGGTAAAAGACATAGTTTTGAGTTGTTATGCTGACTTTATATCTTACTGGAAATTTCTGCTGAATTATCTTATTCATAGTTTTTCCATTCCTTGCCTTGATTTTGATAAGATTATCATATCATTTGCAAATAATGACAAACTTTCTCTTCCTTTCAGAAGTGGACAATGTGGTTAACATTTTAAATTTCCAAACCACAACAGATTGACTGATGTGCAGTCTATCTGACACATTCTCTAATTCTTACACTGCTTATTCTTTTCTTATTCTATTGACTAGGACTTATAGAACAATGTGCAATAGTTGTGGTCTCCAAACTTTAACTTTAAAGTTTTATCATTAAATATATTTGCTAAAGGATCTTTAAAAAATCCTTCTCTCGTTAGGTTAAGGAATTTCCTTATTTTACTAATTTACTAAGCAGTTTTTTTTCATAGATGCCTTTTCTATAGCCATTGAAATCACCATTAAAACATGTATTAATGTGATAACATTAACAGTACCTAGATTTTTTTGCTACTCATCGTGACTTTATTTCTGCAATATGTACTACTTTATCATTATTAACAAATTTTGCGTTCAATTTACTAATAATTTATTTAGAAAGTTGGGATCTATTTTATGTGTGTGTATATGTATGTATGTAATTAAAAGTGGTGCCTAACTCTGTTCATTTAAACACTTCCATTTAATTTTACCACTTTTGTTTATTAAGTACCTGAGAAGTAAACTATCATTTCTTCATGGGGAACCTCTCTGAACTCCAGCCTAAATTAGAGCCCTTTGTTAGCCCTCTCACTGTACCCTGTATTATAACTACGTAGTTATCTATGAAGTGGATTATTGACCGAGTCACCCACTAGGCTTTAAGTTCCATAAGGTCAGGGGATTTTATCTGTTTAACTCACTGCTGTAATCCTGGGACCTAACTTGCAATTAGTACATAGTAGACACTTTAAAAATTATCTGTGGAATGAACACATGATTAAATAAATAGTGGTTTGAAAGCTGAAAAAAAAAGAAAAAAGAAAGAAAGAAAAAGAAACAGAAGACAAATGTGCATAAATTATGCCTCTTGAAACTGTCGGTTTGAAATATGGATGCCTTTGAATTTTTTTGGTCGATATACGACCCCAGGATTTGTTTTCAGTGCAGGTGTGATTTACAGGCCTGCAATTATTTTGAATATCAACTGAGCATTAACGCTGGGATTAAAGCTGCTGTCGTGTGAAACGCCCACAAGGTGGCAGCTGTTCTACTTTACCAAATCTGGTTACTAGGGCAACAGAGCCTCAATGGAAGTTGTGTTCTAGGTTGTAATTTAGAATGGCGTGTGCCAGGGAAAAGCCCCTTAAGTATATGTCTCACTACTTCTTGTTCGTTTATTTAATTTAATTTTTATTTTTATCACAGCAAGTTTGATTACAAAGTTTGGCTTGTTCTAGGTGTGCAAGATGTGGTTCTTTGACACATAAACATATGTCTATTCTTCCTGGAATCCTTTTCCCATGTACGTTATGACAGGATGTTGAGTAGTCTTCTCTTGGTATTCCGTAGGTCTTTGGTGATGATATATTTCACCTGTGTTTGTATATGTCTGTTAACCCCAATATCCTAATGTATCCAATCCTCACAAATTTCCATTGGTGAACCATAAGTTTGTTGAATGAATCAGTGGTTGCCCTTCTCTGTGGAAATATCTTCACTGGTATCCATTTATAGGTAATACCTAAAAGTGATATCATACGATATGTGTCTTTCTCTTTCTGACATACTACACGTTGTGTGATTGCCTCTAGACTCATCTACAGTGCTGCAAATGACATCGTGTCCTTTTTTTCCTTGGCCAATACTCCGTCTGTACATGTACCAGTTTTCTTTGTCCACTCATATGTTGATGGACTTTTTGCTTGCTTCCATGACTTGGCAATTGTAATGCTGCGGCAATGCACATTCGCCTCCCTGTGTCTTTCCAATTCTGTCTTCTTAGGTTATAGGCCCAGGAGTGGGCCTGCTGGATCATATGGTAGAAAAATATTTACGTAGTAAAAGCACCTCCATTCTGTTCTCGTTAGTGGCTCTTACCAGGTCACATCCCACTTAAAGTTGAGGGTATGCACTTCTGCACAACACCTTCAGCATTTATTGTTTGTAGATTTTTTTTGCTGAAGTTTATTCTGACAAGTGTGAGCCGCTATATGTTTGTGGTGGGATTTGCATGCGTCTCATAATCCATTGAAATTGAGCTTTCTGGCATGTCCTTTTTTTCTTCAAACTGTGAGTAGAGCTTACCTCTTCCAATTGTTTTCGTGAAGTATGTGTGACATTTAGAAATATTTTGGCCATTACCTCCCTAATGACATTCTGAGGGCAGGTTTCATTTACAGCCCTCCAGTACTGGTGCATATGAAGTGACCCTTAGCACAGTTTTTAAAGCTGCTGTTGCAGGTCACGGCCAGAGGGTGGCAGCATTTCTGCTTTTCACAAGCTTTTAACTAGGGAAACAGACTACCTTGCAGTGGTATTTCTCGGTTATAAATTAGAGTGGAATGTGCCTGGATAAACCCCCAAAAGCTGATGTGTTTTTTTTTTTACTTTTGTTTGTTTTCTAGATTGAGTTTATTTTTTTTATTGGAGTCATATTCCATTGTGTACATGGACCACTTCTTCTTTGTGCATTCCTCTGTTGATGGACATTTTCGTAGCTTCCAAGTTTTGGCTATGATAAATATTGCTGGAGGGCAGGATTGCCAGACTGTTTTTTTCTTGTTTTGCAGTACGTAGGCCACTCACTGCCATGGCCACTCCGATTGCAGAGCACAGGCTCTGGACGCACAGGCCCAGCAGCCATAGCTCACGGGACCAGCCGCTCCACGGCATGTGTGATTTTCCCGAACCGGGGCATAAACCCGTGTCCCCTGCTTCGGCGGCGGACTCTCAACCACTGCGCCACCAGTGAAGTCCAGCCTCTGTCTTTTTGATTCTCATCCTCTCAGGCGATAGGGCCAGCAGTGGGCATGCTTGATTGAATGGTAGCTCAGTACTTACCTTTTCAATGCACCTCCTTTGTGTTTTCCTTACTGGCTCTTAGCATGTCCCACGTTGAACCAAGCCTAGGCATTTTTCCACAACCCCTTCAGCATTTATTGTTTGCAGAATTTTTGCTGATGGTCATTCTGACTGTTGTGAGCTGATAGGATTTTTGTAATTTGGATTTGCTTGTCCTTAATTCTTCCTAAGGTTCATTTTTCCACACCTTTTAAAATTTCTGTTAACGAACAAATGAAAAAAACGTAGAATACAATTAACCTCTTGAAATTGTCTTCTTGAAAGGTTGCCCTCAAAATTGAATTTTTTGGTCAATATTCGCTCCCAGGATTGTTTTTGAGGGCAGGTGTCATTCACAGGCCTGTAATGAGTGTGAATATTTAGTGACCATTAGCACTGGGTTTAAAGCTGCTGTTGTGGTAAACAGCCACTAGGCGGCAGCATTTCTCCATTCACAAATCTCGTTACTAGGCCAGCAGAGCCGTTCTGGAATCCCTGTTCCTAGGTTGTAAATTAAAATGGAATGTGTCAGGAGAAAACCCCATAAGTTTATGTTACATTATTTCTTGTTTGTTGTTTTAGTTTTTTTAATAGGGGCAATGATTAGAATATTGTTTGTCCTAGGTGTACACAATCCGGTTCATTTGTGCCTAACATATATATATATATATATATATATATATATATATATATATATATATATATATATATATTATATTCATGCACAGATCCCCTTCCCATGTAAATTATTGCAGAGTGTTCCATAGACCTCCCTTGCTATATGGTCGGTCTTTTTGTTATGTGTATTTAATAGGTATTTGTACACGTATGGTAACCCTAGTCTTAATTTTTCCATTCCCCCCACCTTTCCTTTTAGATAAGCCTAGTTTGTTTTCTAAGTGTGTGAGTGTCTTTCTCTGTGCAAATATGTTCATTTGTGTCAGTTGTTAGATAATGCCTGTAAGTGATATCATAGGATATGTCTTTTGCTTTCCGACTTACCTCATGTTCTGTGATTATCTCTAGGTTCAACTATGGTGCCTGAAAGAGCAGTGTTTCATTGTTTTCCATGGCTAATATTCCATTGTGTACATGGACCACTTCTTCTTTTTCAACTGATATGGTGATGGACATTTTGGTTGCTTCCGTGTCTTGGCTATTGTGAAAATTCCTGCAGTGCAGCTGTTGAAGCCTGTGCCTTCTCGACTCTGGACTTGTCAGGTGAGAGTCTCAGCGGTGGGCCTGCTGAACGGAATGGTGGCTCAATTTTTACTTTTAAACGCAGCTCCTTTCTATTCTCATTATTGGCTGTCACCACTTTACATCTCACCAGCAGCTAGAGGGTACACAGTTCTCTAAAACACCTTCAGCATTTAATGTTTGTAGACTTGCAGCTGATGGTAGTTGACATGTGTGAGTTGGAATCATTTTGGAGGTTAGATTTGCATGAGTCTAATAATTACTGATGTTGAGCTTTTATCCATTTTCCTCTTTTTTGAAAATGAGTGAGTAAAACTTACCCCTCCATCCAATCTCCTTGAAAAATTTAACACTTTTGAATTTTTTTGGCCATTCCCTACCTCCGCACAATTTTTTAGGGCAGGTGTCCTTTACAGCCCTGAATCCTTGTGAATGTTAAGTGACCATTAGCTGTGGGTTCAAAGCCGCTCTTGTGGGAAACGGCCACAAGGCGGCAGCATTTCTACATTTCCAACTCTGGGATTTGGGGCCACAGAGCTTTCGTGGCAATCGTGGTAGTAAGCTGCGAATTAGAGTGCAATGTGCCAGTGCAAACCCCCAAGAGCTTATATCTCCTAAATTGTTGTTTGCTTTTTAAATTTAATTATCAGAGGAAATTTGATCAAAATGTAGATTCTCCGAGGTGTACAGTTTCTGGTTCATCCTATCAATGTATCTGTCTATATTCCTCTTTGGATCCATTCCCGTGTATGTTATTATAGAGTGTTGAGTAGACCTCTCTTTGTATTCCTTAGGTATTTTGTGATTATATATTTCCTATGTATTAGTATATGTCTGTTAACCCCCATATCCTAATTCATACATTCCTTACACCTTTCCATTTGGTTAAACATAATTTGGTTTTCTGAATCTATGCGTGTCCTTCTCTTGGAAATTATTTCATGGGTATCAATTCTTAGGTAACACCTATAAGTGATGTCATAGGATGTCTGTCTTACGGTTTCTTTCTTACTTCCAGTGTGGTGATTATCGCTAGGTCCTTCTATGGTGGTGCCAACGGCACTGTTCCATGCTTTCTCATGGCTAAGATTCCATTGTGTACATGGACGACTTCTTCTTGGTGCATTTTTCTGTTGATGCACATTTTGGTTTCTTCCAGGTTTGGCTATGGTACACCTTGCTGCAGTGCAGGATTGCCAGCCTGTGTGTTTTTGATTCTGGTCTACTCAGGTGATAGGCCCATGAGTGGGCCTACCAGATCACATGGTAGCTCCATTTTTACCCTTAAACGCACCTCCATTCTGTTCTCACGACTGGCTCTTACCAGGTTGCAACCCACCAGCAGCTAAAGGGTACGCAGTTCTCTAAAACCCCTTCAGCATTTATTTTTTGTAGACTTGTTTTGCTGATGATCATTCTGACAGCTGTCAGGTGAACGTTTGTGTACACTGGATTTGCATGGCTTTATTGATTCCTGATGTTCAGGCTTTTTCCATTCCCGTTGTTTTAAGAAAAAAGAAAGAGTGGGAGGGAGACGCAAAAGGGAGGGGATATGGAAACACGTATATGTATAACTGATTAAATTTGTTATAAAGCAAAAAATTAAAAAAAATAAAAATCAAAAATAAAAAATTTAAAAAAATTAAAAATAAATAAAAAAAAAAGAAATAAGAGAGAAGGTCCTTCAGGGAGATAAAAAAAAATTGCCATAGCTATTCATGTATTTTGACTTACATGAACTTTGGATTCAGGTTATCAAATTTGCTGAAGAAATCATTTTGTAATTTTATTGGAACTTATTAAATATGTAGCTTAACGTAAGGAGATATTTTTATTAAAATGTGCCCTTTCTTCCTTGAAAATACTCTTTATTTATTCAGATTTTCTTATTATGCCCTTCACAAAATTTCAGAATTTCTCTATAAAAATCTAACATTGAAAAAATTAATTTCTTGACATTTTATAATATTTGCGGGCTTCCCTGGTGGTGCAGTGGTTGAGAGTCTGCCTGCTGATGCAGGGGACGCGGGTTCATGCCCCGGTCCAGGAAGATCCCACATGCCGTGGAGCGTCTGGGCCCATGAGCCATGGCCACTGAGCCTGCGCATCAGGAGCCTGTGCTCTGCAGCGGGAGAGGCCACAACAGTGAGAGGCCCGTGTACCACAAAAAAAAAGTATTTATAATATTTGCTGCTCTTGAGAATGACTTGGTATAAAAAAATTGGTAAAAGACATAGTTTTGAGTTGTTATGCTGACTTTATATCTTACCGGAAATTTCTGCTGAATTATCTTATTCATAGTTTTTCCATTCCTTGCCTTGATTTTGATAAGATTATCATATCATTTGCAAATAATGACAAACTTTCTCTTCCTTTCAGAAGTGTACAATGTGGTTAACATTTTAAATTTCCAAACCACAACAGATTGACTGATGTGCAGTCTATCTGACACATTCTCTAATTCTTACACTGCTTATTCTTTTCTTATTCTATTGACTAGGACTTATAGAACAATGTGCAATAGTTGTGGTCTCCAAACTTTAACTTTAAAGTTTTATCATTAAATATATTTGCTAAAGGATCTTTAAAAAATCCTTCTCTCGTTAGGTTAAGGAATTTCCTTATTTTACTAATTTACTAAGCAGTTTTTTTTCATAGATGCCTTTTCTATAGCCATTGAAATCACCATTAAAACATGTATTAATGTGATAACATTAACAGTACCTAGATTTTTTTGCTACTCATCGTGACTTTATTTCTGCAATATGTACTACTTTATCATTATTAACAAATTTTGCGTTCAATTTACTAATAATTTATTTAGAAAGTTGGGATCTATTTTATGTGTGTGTATATGTATGTATGTAATTAAAAGTGGTGCCTAACTCTGTTCATTTAAACACTTCCATTTAATTTTACCACTTTTGTTTATTAAGTACCTGAGAAGTAAACTATCATTTCTTCATGGGGAACCTCTCTGAACTCCAGCCTAAATTAGAGCCCTTTGTTAGCCCTCTCACTGTACCCTGTATTATAACTACGTAGTTTTCTATGAAGTGGATTATTGACCGAGTCACCCACTAGGCTTTAAGTTCCATAAGGTCAGGGGATTTTATCTGTTTAACTCACTGCTGTAATCCTGGGACCTAACTTGCAATTAGTACATAGTAGACACTTTAAAAATTATCTGTGGAATGAACACATGATTAAATAAATAGTGGTTTGAAAGCTGAAAAAAAAGAAAAAAGAAAGAAAGAAAAAGAAACAGAAGACAAATGTGCATAAATTATGCCTCTTGAAACTGTCGGTTTGAAATATGGATGCCTTTGAATTTTTTTGGTCGATATACGACCCCAGGATTTGTTTTCAGTGCAGGTGTGATTTACAGGCCTGCAATTATTTTGAATATCAACTGACCATTAACGCTGGGATTAAAGCTGCTGTCGTGTGAAACGCCCACAAGGTGGCAGCTGTTCTACTTTACCAAATCTGGTTACTAGGGCAACAGAGCCTCAATGGAAGTTGTGTTCTAGGTTGTAATTTAGAATGGCGTGTGCCAGGGAAAAGCCCCTTAAGTATATGTCTCACTACTTCTTGTTCGTTTATTTAATTTAATTTTTATTTTTATCACAGCAAGTTTGATTACAATGTTTGGCTTGTTCTAGGTGTGCAAGATGTGGTTCTTTGACACATAAACATATGTCTATTCTTCCTGGAATCCTTTTCCCATGTACGTTATGACAGGATGTTGAGTAGTCTTCTCTTGGTATTCCGTAGGTCTTTGGTGATGGTATATTTCACCTGTGTTTGTATATGTCTGTTAACCCCAATATCCTAATGTATCCAATCCTCACAAATTTCCATTGGTGAACCATAAGTTTGTTGAATGAATCAGTGGTTGCCCTTCTCTGTGGAAATATCTTCACTGGTATCCATTTATAGGTAATACCTAAAAGTGATATCATACGATATGTGTCTTTCTCTTTCTGACATACTACACGTTGTGTGATTGCCTCTAGACTCATCTACAGTGCTGCAAATGACATCGTGTCCTTTTTTTCCTTGGCCAATACTCCGTCTGTACATGTACCAGTTTTCTTTGTCCACTCATATGTTGATGGACTTTTTGCTTGCTTCCATGACTTGGCAATTGTAATGCTGCGGCAATGCACATTCGCCTCCCTGTGTCTTTCCAATTCTGTCTTCTTAGGTTATAGGCCCAGGAGTGGGCCTGCTGGATCATATGGTAGAAAAATATTTACGTAGTAAAAGCACCTCCATTCTGTTCTCGTTAGTGGCTCTTACCAGGTCACATCCCACTTAAAGTTGAGGGTATGCACTTCTGCACAACACCTTCAGCATTTATTGTTTGTAGATTTTTTTTGCTGAAGTTTATTCTGACAAGTGTGAGCCGCTATATGTTTGTGGTGGGATTTGCATGCGTCTCATAATCCATTGAAATTGAGCTTTCTGGCATGTCCTTTTTTTCTTCAAACTGTGAGTAGAGCTTACCTCTTCCAATTGTTTTCGTGAAGTATGTGTGACATTTAGAAATATTTTGGCCATTACCTCCCTAATGACATTCTGAGGGCAGGTTTCATTTACAGCCCTCCAGTACTGGTGCATATGAAGTGACCCTTAGCACAGTTTTTAAAGCTGCTGTTGCAGGTCACGGCCAGAGGGTGGCAGCATTTCTGCTTTTCACAAGCTTTTAACTAGGGAAACAGACTACCTTGCAGTGGTATTTCTCGGTTATAAATTAGAGTGGAATGTGCCTGGATAAACCCCCAAAAGCTGATGTGTTTTTTTTTTTACTTTTGTTTGTTTTCTAGATTGAGTTTATTTTTTTTATTGGAGTCATATTCCATTGTGTACATGGACCACTACTTCTTTGTGCATTCCTCTGTTGATGGACATTTTCGTAGCTTCCAAGTTTTGGCTATGATAAATATTGCTGGAGGGCAGGATTGCCAGACTGTTTTTTTCTTGTTTTGCAGTACGTAGGCCACTCACTGCCATGGCCACTCCGATTGCAGAGCACAGGCTCTGGACGCACAGGCCCAGCAGCCATAGCTCACGGGACCAGCCGCTCCACGGCATGTGTGATTTTCCCGAACCGGGGCATAAACCCGTGTCCCCTGCTTCGGCGGCGGACTCTCAACCACTGCGCCACCAGTGAAGTCCAGCCTCTGTCTTTTTGATTCTCATCCTCTCAGGCGATAGGGCCAGCAGTGGGCATGCTTGATTGAATGGTAGCTCAGTACTTACCTTTTCAATGCACCTCCTTTGTGTTTTCCTTACTGGCTCTTAGCATGTCCCACGTTGAACCAAGCCTAGGCATTTTTCCACAACCCCTTCAGCATTTATTGTTTGCAGAATTTTTCCTGATGGTCATTCTGACTGTTGTGAGCTGATAGGATTTTTGTAATTTGGATTTGCTTGTCCTTAATTCTTCCTAAGGTTCATTTTTCCACACCTTTTAAAATTTCTGTTAACGAACAAATGAAAAAAACGTAGAATACAATTAACCTCTTGAAATTGTCTTCTTGAAAGGTTGCCCTCAAAATTGAATTTTTTGGTCAATATTCGCTCCCAGGATTGTTTTTGAGGGCAGGTGTCATTCACAGGCCTGTAATGAGTGTGAATATTTAGTGACCATTAGCACTGGGTTTAAAGCTGCTGTTGTGGTAGACAGCCACTAGGCGGCAGCATTTCTCCATTCACAAATCTCGTTACTAGGCCAGCAGAGCCGTTCTGGAATCCCTGTTCCTAGGTTGTAAATTAAAATGGAATGTGTCAGGAGAAAACCCCATAAGTTTATGTTACATTATTTCTTGTTTGTTGTTTTAGTTTTTTTAATAGGGGCAATGATTAGAATATTGTTTGTCCTAGGTGTACACAATCCGGTTCATTTGTGCCTAACATATATATATATATATTTATATTCATGCACAGATCCCCTTCCCATGTAAATTATTGCAGAGTGTTCCATAGACCTCCCTTGCTATATGGTCGGTCTTTTTGTTATGTGTATTTAATAGGTATTTGTACACGTATGGTAACCCTAGTCTTAATTTTTCCATTCCCCCCACCTTTCCTTTTAGATAAGCCTAGTTTGTTTTCTAAGTGTGTGAGTGTCTTTCTCTGTGCAAATATGTTCATTTGTGTCAGTTGTTAGATAATGCCTGTAAGTGATATCATAGGATATGTCTTTTGCTTTCCGACTTACCTCATGTTCTGTGATTATCTCTAGGCTCAACTATGGTGCCTGAAAGAGCAGTGTTTCATTGTTTTCCATGGCTAATATTCCATTGTGTACATGGACCACTTCTTCTTTTTCAACTGATATGGTGATGGACATTTTGGTTGCTTCCGTGTCTTGGCTATTGTGAAAATTCCTGCAGTGCAGCTGTTGAAGCCTGTGCCTTCTCGACTCTGGACTTGTCAGGTGAGAGTCTCAGCGGTGGGCCTGCTGAACGGAATGGTGGCTCAATTTTTACTTTTAAACGCAGCTCCTTTCTATTCTCATTATTGGCTGTCACCACTTTACATCTCACCAGCAGCTAGAGGGTACACAGTTCTCTAAAACACCTTCAGCATTTAATGTTTGTAGACTTGCAGCTGATGGTAGTTGACATGTGTGAGTTGGAATCATTTTGGAGGTTAGATTTGCATGAGTCTAATAATTACTGATGTTGAGCTTTTATCCATTTTCCTCTTTTTTGAAAATGAGTGAGTAAAACTTACCCCTCCATCCAATCTCCTTGAAAAATTTAACACTTTTGAATTTTTTTGGCCATTCCCTACCTCCGCACAATTTTTTAGGGCAGGTGTCCTTTACAGCCCTGAATCCTTGTGAATGTTAAGTGACCATTAGCTGTGGGTTCAAAGCCGCTCTTGTGGGAAACGGCCACAAGGCGGCAGCATTTCTACATTTCCAACTCTGGGATTTGGGGCCACAGAGCTTTCGTGGCAATCGTGGTAGTAAGCTGCGAATTAGAGTGCAATGTGCCAGTGCAAACCCCCAAGAGCTTATATCTCCTAAATTGTTGTTTGCTTTTTAAATTTAATTATCAGAGGAAATTTGATCAAAATGTAGATTCTCCGAGGTGTACAGTTTCTGGTTCATCCTATCAATGTATCTGTCTATATTCCTCTTTGGATCCATTCCCGTGTATGTTATTATAGAGTGTTGAGTAGACCTCTCTTTGTATTCCTTAGGTATTTTGTGATTATATATTTCCTATGTATTAGTATATGTCTGTTAACCCCCATATCCTAATTCATACATTCCTTACACCTTTCCATTTGGTTAAACATAATTTGGTTTTCTGAATCTATGCGTGTCCTTCTCTTGGAAATTATTTCATGGGTATCAATTCTTAGGTAACACCTATAAGTGATGTCATAGGATGTCTGTCTTACGGTTTCTTTCTTACTTCCAGTGTGGTGATTCTCGCTAGGTCCTTCTATGGTGGTGCCAACGGCACTGTTCCATGCTTTCTCATGGCTAAGATTCCATTGTGTACATGGACGACTTCTTCTTGGTGCATTTTTCTGTTGATGCACATTTTGGTTTCTTCCAGGTTTGGCTATGGTACACCTTGCTGCAGTGCAGGATTGCCAGCCTGTGTGTTTTTGATTCTGGTCTACTCAGGTGATAGGCCCATGAGTGGGCCTACCAGATCACATGGTAGCTCCATTTTTACCCTTAAACGCACCTCCATTCTGTTCTCACGACTGGCTCTTACCAGGTTGCAACCCACCAGCAGCTAAAGGGTACGCAGTTCTCTAAAACCCCTTCAGCATTTATTTTTTGTAGACTTGTTTTGCTGATGATCATTCTGACAGCTGTCAGGTGAACGTTTGTGTACACTGGATTTGCATGGCTTTATTGATTCCTGATGTTCAGCCTTTTTCCATTCCCGTTGTTTTAAGAAAAAAGAAAGAGTGGGAGGGAGACGCAAAAGGGAGGGGATATGGAAACACGTATATGTATAACTGATTAAATTTGTTATAAAGCAAAAAATTAAAAAAAATAAAAATCAAAAATAAAAAATTTAAAAAAATTAAAAATAAATAAAAAAAAAAGAAATAAGAGAGAAGGTCCTTCAGGGAGATAAAAAAAAAATTGCCATAGCTATTCATGTATTTTGACTTACATGAACTTTGGATTCAGGTTATCAAATTTGCTGAAGAAATCATTTTGTAATTTTATTGGAACTTATTAAATATGTAGCTTAACGTAAGGAGATATTTTTATTAAAATGTGCCCTTTCTTCCTTGAAAATACTCTTTATTTATTCAGATTTTCTTATTATGCCCTTCACAAAATTTCAGAATTTCTCTATAAAAATCTAACATTGAAAAAATTAATTTCTTGACATTTTATAATATTTGCGGGCTTCCCTGGTGGTGCAGTGGTTGAGAGTCTGCCTGCTGATGCAGGGGACGCGGGTTCATGCCCCGGTCCAGGAAGATCCCACATGCCGTGGAGCGTCTGGGCCCATGAGCCATGGCCACTGAGCCTGCGCATCAGGAGCCTGTGCTCTGCAGCGGGAGAGGCCACAACAGTGAGAGGCCCGTGTACCACAAAAAAAAAGTATTTATAATATTTGCTGCTCTTGAGAATGACTTGGTATAAAAAATTGGTAAAAGACATAGTTTGAGTTGTTATGCTGACTTTATATCTTACCGGAAATTTCTGCTGAATTATCTTATTCATAGTTTTTCCATTCCTTGCCTTGATTTTGATAAGATTATCATATCATTTGCAAATAATGACAAACTTTCTCTTCCTTTCAGAAGTGGACAATGTGGTTAACATTTTAAATTTCCAAACCACAACAGATTGACTGATGTGCAGTCTATCTGACACATTCTCTAATTCTTACACTGCTTATTCTTTTCTTATTCTATTGACTAGGACTTATAGAACAATGTGCAATAGTTGTGGTCTCCAAACTTTAACTTTAAAGTTTTATCATTAAATATATTTGCTAAAGGATCTTTAAAAAATCCTTCTCTCGTTAGGTTAAGGAATTTCCTTATTTTACTAATTTACTAAGCAGTTTTTTTTCATAGATGCCTTTTCTATAGCCATTGAAATCACCATTAAAACATGTATTAATGTGATAACATTAACAGTACCTAGATTTTTTTGCTACTCATCGTGACTTTATTTCTGCAATATGTACTACTTTATCATTATTAACAAATTTTGCGTTCAATTTACTAATAATTTATTTAGAAAGTTGGGATCTATTTTATGTGTGTGTATATGTATGTATGTAATTAAAAGTGGTGCCTAACTCTGTTCATTTAAACACTTCCATTTAATTTTACCACTTTTGTTTATTAAGTACCTGAGAAGTAAACTATCATTTCTTCATGGGGAACCTCTCTGAACTCCAGCCTAAATTAGAGCCCTTTGTTAGCCCTCTCACTGTACCCTGTATTATAACTACGTAGTTTTCTATGAAGTGGATTATTGACCGAGTCACCCACTAGGCTTTAAGTTCCATAAGGTCAGGGGATTTTATCTGTTTAACTCACTGCTGTAATCCTGGGACCTAACTTGCAATTAGTACATAGTAGACACTTTAAAAATTATCTGTGGAATGAACACATGATTAAATAAATAGTGGTTTGAAAGCTGAAAAAAAAAAGAAAAAAGAAAGAAAGAAAAAGAAACAGAAGACAAATGTGCATAAATTATGCCTCTTGAAACTGTCGGTTTGAAATATGGATGCCTTTGAATTTTTTTGGTCGATATACGACCCCAGGATTTGTTTTCAGTGCAGGTGTGATTTACAGGCCTGCAATTATTTTGAATATCAACTGAGCATTAACGCTGGGATTAAAGCTGCTGTCGTGTGAAACGCCCACAAGGTGGCAGCTGTTCTACTTTACCAAATCTGGTTACTAGGGCAACAGAGCCTCAATGGAAGTTGTGTTCTAGGTTGTAATTTAGAATGGCGTGTGCCAGGGAAAAGCCCCTTAAGTATATGTCTCACTACTTCTTGTTCGTTTATTTAATTTAATTTTTATTTTTATCACAGCAAGTTTGATTACAAAGTTTGGCTTGTTCTAGGTGTGCAAGATGTGGTTCTTTGACACATAAACATATGTCTATTCTTCCTGGAATCCTTTTCCCATGTACGTTATGACAGGATGTTGAGTAGTCTTCTCTTGGTATTCCGTAGGTCTTTGGTGATGATATATTTCACCTGTGTTTGTATATGTCTGTTAACCCCAATATCCTAATGTATCCAATCCTCACAAATTTCCATTGGTGAACCATAAGTTTGTTGAATGAATCAGTGGTTGCCCTTCTCTGTGGAAATATCTTCACTGGTATCCATTTATAGGTAATACCTAAAAGTGATATCATACGATATGTGTCTTTCTCTTTCTGACATACTACACGTTGTGTGATTGCCTCTAGACTCATCTACAGTGCTGCAAATGACATCGTGTCCTTTTTTTCCTTGGCCAATACTCCGTCTGTACATGTACCAGTTTTCTTTGTCCACTCATATGTTGATGGACTTTTTGGTTGCTTCCATGACTTGGCAATTGTAATGCTGCGGCAATGCACATTCGCCTCCCTGTGTCTTTCCAATTCTGTCTTCTTAGGTTATAGGCCCAGGAGTGGGCCTGCTGGATCATATGGTAGAAAAATATTTACGTAGTAAAAGCACCTCCATTCTGTTCTCGTTAGTGGCTCTTACCAGGTCACATCCCACTTAAAGTTGAGGGTATGCACTTCTGCACAACACCTTCAGCATTTATTGTTTGTAGATTTTTTTTGCTGAAGTTTATTCTGACAAGTGTGAGCCGCTATATGTTTGTGGTGGGATTTGCATGCGTCTCATAATCCATTGAAATTGAGCTTTCTGGCATGTCCTTTTTTTCTTCAAACTGTGAGTAGAGCTTACCTCTTCCAATTGTTTTCGTGAAGTATGTGTGACATTTAGAAATATTTTGGCCATTACCTCCCTAATGACATTCTGAGGGCAGGTTTCATTTACAGCCCTCCAGTACTGGTGCATATGAAGTGACCCTTAGCACAGTTTTTAAAGCTGCTGTTGCAGGTCACGGCCAGAGGGTGGCAGCATTTCTGCTTTTCACAAGCTTTTAACTAGGGAAACAGACTACCTTGCAGTGGTATTTCTCGGTTATAAATTAGAGTGGAATGTGCCTGGATAAACCCCCAAAAGCTGATGTGTTTTTTTTTTTACTTTTGTTTGTTTTCTAGATTGAGTTTATTTTTTTTATTGGAGTCATATTCCATTGTGTACATGGACCACTACTTCTTTGTGCATTCCTCTGTTGATGGACATTTTCGTAGCTTCCAAGTTTTGGCTATGATAAATATTGCTGGAGGGCAGGATTGCCAGACTGTTTTTTTCTTGTTTTGCAGTACGTAGGCCACTCACTGCCATGGCCACTCCGATTGCAGAGCACAGGCTCTGGACGCACAGGCCCAGCAGCCATAGCTCACGGGACCAGCCGCTCCACGGCATGTGTGATTTTCCCGAACCGGGGCATAAACCCGTGTCCCCTGCTTCGGCGGCGGACTCTCAACCACTGCGCCACCAGTGAAGTCCAGCCTCTGTCTTTTTGATTCTCATCCTCTCAGGCGATAGGGCCAGCAGTGGGCATGCTTGATTGAATGGTAGCTCAGTACTTACCTTTTCAATGCACCTCCTTTGTGTTTTCCTTACTGGCTCTTAGCATGTCCCACGTTGAACCAAGCCTAGGCATTTTTCCACAACCCCTTCAGCATTTATTGTTTGCAGAATTTTTCCTGATGGTCATTCTGACTGTTGTGAGCTGATAGGATTTTTGTAATTTGGATTTGCTTGTCCTTAATTCTTCCTAAGGTTCATTTTTCCACACCTTTTAAAATTTCTGTTAACGAACAAATGAAAAAAACGTAGAATACAATTAACCTCTTGAAATTGTCTTCTTGAAAGGTTGCCCTCAAAATTGAATTTTTTGGTCAATATTCGCTCCCAGGATTGTTTTTGAGGGCAGGTGTCATTCACAGGCCTGTAATGAGTGTGAATATTTAGTGACCATTAGCACTGGGTTTAAAGCTGCTGTTGTGGTAGACAGCCACTAGGCGGCAGCATTTCTCCATTCACAAATCTCGTTACTAGGCCAGCAGAGCCGTTCTGGAATCCCTGTTCCTAGGTTGTAAATTAAAATGGAATGTGTCAGGAGAAAACCCCATAAGTTTATGTTACATTATTTCTTGTTTGTTGTTTTAGTTTTTTTAATAGGGGCAATGATTAGAATATTGTTTGTCCTAGGTGTACACAATCCGGTTCATTTGTGCCTAACATATATATATATATATTTATATTCATGCACAGATCCCCTTCCCATGTAAATTATTGCAGAGTGTTCCATAGACCTCCCTTGCTATATGGTCGGTCTTTTTGTTATGTGTATTTAATAGGTATTTGTACACGTATGGTAACCCTAGTCTTAATTTTTCCATTCCCCCCACCTTTCCTTTTAGATAAGCCTAGTTTGTTTTCTAAGTGTGTGAGTGTCTTTCTCTGTGCAAATATGTTCATTTGTGTCAGTTGTTAGATAATGCCTGTAAGTGATATCATAGGATATGTCTTTTGCTTTCCAACTTACCTCATGTTCTGTGATTATCTCTAGGCTCAACTATGGTGCCTGAAAGAGCAGTGTTTCATTGTTTTCCATGGCTAATATTCCATTGTGTACATGGACCACTTCTTCTTTTTCAACTGATATGGTGATGGACATTTTGGTTGCTTCCGTGTCTTGGCTATTGTGAAAATTCCTGCAGTGCAGCTGTTGAAGCCTGTGCCTTCTCGACTCTGGACTTGTCAGGTGAGAGTCTCAGCGGTGGGCCTGCTGAACGGAATGGTGGCTCAATTTTTACTTTTAAACGCAGCTCCTTTCTATTCTCATTATTGGCTGTCACCACTTTACATCTCACCAGCAGCTAGAGGGTACACAGTTCTCTAAAACACCTTCAGCATTTAATGTTTGTAGACTTGCAGCTGATGGTAGTTGACATGTGTGAGTTGGAATCATTTTGGAGGTTAGATTTGCATGAGTCTAATAATTACTGATGTTGAGCTTTTATCCATTTTCCTCTTTTTTGAAAATGAGTGAGTAAAACTTACCCCTCCATCCAATCTCCTTGAAAAATTTAACACTTTTGAATTTTTTTGGCCATTCCCTACCTCCGCACAATTTTTTAGGGCAGGTGTCCTTTACAGCCCTGAATCCTTGTGAATGTTAAGTGACCATTAGCTGTGGGTTCAAAGCCGCTCTTGTGGGAAACGGCCACAAGGCGGCAGCATTTCTACATTTCCAACTCTGGGATTTGGGGCCACAGAGCTTTCGTGGCAATCGTGGTAGTAAGCTGCGAATTAGAGTGCAATGTGCCAGTGCAAACCCCCAAGAGCTTATATCTCCTAAATTGTTGTTTGCTTTTTAAATTTAATTATCAGAGGAAATTTGATCAAAATGTAGATTCTCCGAGGTGTACAGTTTCTGGTTCATCCTATCAATGTATCTGTCTATATTCCTCTTTGGATCCATTCCCATGTATGTTATTATAGAGTGTTGAGTAGACCTCTCTTTGTATTCCTTAGGTATTTTGTGATTATATATTTCCTATGTATTAGTATATGTCTGTTAACCCCCATATCCTAATTCATACATTCCTTACACCTTTCCATTTGGTTAAACATAATTTGGTTTTCTGAATCTATGCGTGTCCTTCTCTTGGAAATTATTTCATGGGTATCAATTCTTAGGTAACACCTATAAGTGATGTCATAGGATGTCTGTCTTACGGTTTCTTTCTTACTTCCAGTGTGGTGATTCTCGCTAGGTCCTTCTATGGTGGTGCCAACGGCACTGTTCCATGCTTTCTCATGGCTAAGATTCCATTGTGTACATGGACGACTTCTTCTTGGTGCATTTTTCTGTTGATGCACATTTTGGTTTCTTCCAGGTTTGGCTATGGTACACCTTGCTGCAGTGCAGGATTGCCAGCCTGTGTGTTTTTGATTCTGGTCTACTCAGGTGATAGGCCCATGAGTGGGCCTACCAGATCACATGGTAGCTCCATTTTTACCCTTAAACGCACCTCCATTCTGTTCTCACGACTGGCTCTTACCAGGTTGCAACCCACCAGCAGCTAAAGGGTACGCAGTTCTCTAAAACCCCTTCAGCATTTATTTTTTGTAGACTTGTTTTGCTGATGATCATTCTGACAGCTGTCAGGTGAACGTTTGTGTACACTGGATTTGCATGGCTTTATTGATTCCTGATGTTCAGCCTTTTTCCATTCCCGTTGTTTTAAGAAAAAAGAAAGAGTGGGAGGGAGACGCAAAAGGGAGGGGATATGGAAACACGTATATGTATAACTGATTAAATTTGTTATAAAGCAAAAAATTAAAAAAAATAAAAATCAAAAATAAAAAATTTAAAAAAATTAAAAATAAATAAAAAAAAAGAAATAAGAGAGAAGGTCCTTCAGGGAGATAAAAAAAAAATTGCCATAGCTATTCATGTATTTTGACTTACATGAACTTTGGATTCAGGTTATCAAATTTGCTGAAGAAATCATTTTGTAATTTTATTGGAACTTATTAAATATGTAGCTTAACGTAAGGAGATATTTTTATTAAAATGTGCCCTTTCTTCCTTGAAAATACTCTTTATTTATTCAGATTTTCTTATTATGCCCTTCACAAAATTTCAGAATTTCTCTATAAAAATCTAACATTGAAAAAATTAATTTCTTGACATTTTATAATATTTGCGGGCTTCCCTGGTGGTGCAGTGGTTGAGAGTCTGCCTGCTGATGCAGGGGACGCGGGTTCATGCCCCGGTCCAGGAAGATCCCACATGCCGTGGAGCGTCTGGGCCCATGAGCCATGGCCACTGAGCCTGCGCATCAGGAGCCTGTGCTCTGCAGCGGGAGAGGCCACAACAGTGAGAGGCCCGTGTACCACAAAAAAAAAGTATTTATAATATTTGCTGCTCTTGAGAATGACTTGGTATAAAAAATTGGTAAAAGACATAGTTTTGAGTTGTTATGCTGACTTTATATCTTACCGGAAATTTCTGCTGAATTATCTTATTCATAGTTTTTCCATTCCTTGCCTTGATTTTGATAAGATTATCATATCATTTGCAAATAATGACAAACTTTCTCTTCCTTTCAGAAGTGGACAATGTGGTTAACATTTTAAATTTCCAAACCACAACAGATTGACTGATGTGCAGTCTATCTGACACATTCTCTAATTCTTACACTGCTTATTCTTTTCTTATTCTATTGACTAGGACTTATAGAACAATGTGCAATAGTTGTGGTCTCCAAACTTTAACTTTAAAGTTTTATCATTAAATATATTTGCTAAAGGATCTTTAAAAAATCCTTCTCTCGTTAGGTTAAGGAATTTCCTTATTTTACTAATTTACTAAGCAGTTTTTTTTCATAGATGCCTTTTCTATAGCCATTGAAATCACCATTAAAACATGTATTAATGTGATAACATTAACAGTACCTAGATTTTTTTGCTACTCATCGTGACTTTATTTCTGCAATATGTACTACTTTATCATTATTAACAAATTTTGCGTTCAATTTACTAATAATTTATTTAGAAAGTTGGGATCTATTTTATGTGTGTGTATATGTATGTATGTAATTAAAAGTGGTGCCTAACTCTGTTCATTTAAACACTTCCATTTAATTTTACCACTTTTGTTTATTAAGTACCTGAGAAGTAAACTATCATTTCTTCATGGGGAACCTCTCTGAACTCCAGCCTAAATTAGAGCCCTTTGTTAGCCCTCTCACTGTACCCTGTATTATAACTACGTAGTTTTCTATGAAGTGGATTATTGACCGAGTCACCCACTAGGCTTTAACTTCCATAAGGTCAGGGGATTTTATCTGTTTAACTCACTGCTGTAATCCTGGGACCTAACTTGCAATTAGTACATAGTAGACACTTTAAAAATTATCTGTGGAATGAACACATGATTAAATAAATAGTGGTTTGAAAGCTGAAAAAAAAAGAAAAAAGAAAGAAAGAAAAAGAAACAGAAGACAAATGTGCATAAATTATGCCTCTTGAAACTGTCGGTTTGAAATATGGATGCCTTTGAATTTTTTTGGTCGATATACGACCCCAGGATTTGTTTTCAGTGCAGGTGTGATTTACAGGCCTGCAATTATTTTGAATATCAACTGAGCATTAACGCTGGGATTAAAGCTGCTGTCGTGTGAAACGCCCACAAGGTGGCAGCTGTTCTACTTTACCAAATCTGGTTACTAGGGCAACAGAGCCTCAATGGAAGTTGTGTTCTAGGTTGTAATTTAGAATGGCGTGTGCCAGGGAAAAGCCCCTTAAGTATATGTCTCACTACTTCTTGTTCGTTTATTTAATTTAATTTTTATTTTTATCACAGCAAGTTTGATTACAATGTTTGGCTTGTTCTAGGTGTGCAAGATGTGGTTCTTTGACACATAAACATATGTCTATTCTTCCTGGAATCCTTTTCCCATGTACGTTATGACAGGATGTTGAGTAGTCTTCTCTTGGTATTCCGTAGGTCTTTGGTGATGATATATTTCACCTGTGTTTGTATATGTCTGTTAACCCCAATATCCTAATGTATCCAATCCTCACAAATTTCCATTGGTGAACCATAAGTTTGTTGAATGAATCAGTGGTTGCCCTTCTCTGTGGAAATATCTTCACTGGTATCCATTTATAGGTAATACCTAAAAGTGATATCATACGATATGTGTCTTTCTCTTTCTGACATACTACACGTTGTGTGATTGCCTCTAGACTCATCTACAGTGCTGCAAATGACATCGTGTCCTTTTTTTCCTTGTCCAATACTCCGTCTGTACATGTACCAGTTTTCTTTGTCCACTCATATGTTGATGGACTTTTTGCTTGCTTCCATGACTTGGCAATTGTAATGCTGTGGCAATGCACATTTGCCTCCCTGTGTCTTTCCAATTCTGTCTTCTTAGGTTATAGGCCCAGGAGTGGGCCTGCTGGATCATATGGTAGAAAAATATTTACGTAGTAAAAGCACCTCCATTCTGTTCTCGTTAGTGGCTCTTACCAGGTCACATCCCACTTAAAGTTGAGGGTATGCACTTCTGCACAACACATTCAGCATTTATTGTTTGTAGTTTTTTTTTGCTGAAGTTTATTCTGACAAGTGTGAGCCGCTATATGTTTGTGGTGGGATTTGCATGCGTCTCATAATCCATTGAAATTGAGCTTTCTGGCATGTCCTTTTTTTCTTCAAACTGTGAGTAGAGCTTACCTCTTCCAATTGTTTTCGTGAAGTATGTGTGACATTTAGAAATATTTTGGCCATTACCTCCCTAATGACATTCTGAGGGCAGGTTTCATTTACAGCCCTCCAGTACTGGTGCATATGAAGTGACCCTTAGCTCAGTTTTTAAAGCTGCTGTTGCAGGTCACGGCCAGAGGGTGGCAGCATTTCTGCTTTTCACAAGCTTTTAACTAGGGAAACAGACTACCTTGCAGTGGTATTTCTCGGTTATAAATTAGAGTGGAATGTGCCTGGATAAACCCCCAAAAGCTGATGTGTTTTTTTTTTTACTTTTGTTTGTTTTCTAGATTGAGTATATTTTTTTTATTGGAGTCATATTCCATTGTGTACATGGACCACTTCTTCTTTGTGCATTCCTCTGTTGATGGACATTTTCGTAGCTTCCAAGTTTTGGCTATGATAAATATTGCTGGAGGGCAGGATTGCCAGACTGTTTTTTTCTTGTTTTGCAGTACGTAGGCCACTCACTGCCATGGCCACTCCGATTGCAGAGCACATGCTCTGGACGCACAGGCCCAGCAGCCATAGCTCACGGGACCAGCCGCTCCACGGCATGTGTGATTTTCCCGAACCGGGGCATAAACCCGTGTCCCCTGCTTCGGCGGTGGACTCTCAACCACTGCGCCACCAGTGAAGTCCAGCCTGTGTCTTTTTGATTCTCATCCTCTCAGGCGATAGGGCCAGCAGTGGGCATGCTTGATTGAATGGTAGCTCAGTACTTACCTTTTCAATGCACCTCCTTTGTGTTTTCCTTACTGGCTCTTAGCATGTCCCACGTTGAACCAAGCCTAGGCATTTTTCCACAACCCCTTCAGCATTTATTGTTTGCAGAATTTTTGCTGATGGTCATTCTGACTGTTGTGAGCTGATAGGATTTTTGTAATTTGGATTTGCATGTCCTTAATTCTTCCTAAGGTTCATTTTTCCACACCTTTTAAAATTTCTGTTAACGAACAAATGAAAAAAACGTAGAATACAATTAACCTCTTGAAATTGTCTTCTTGAAAGGTTGCCCTCAAAATTGAATTTTTTGGTCAATATTCGCTCCCAGGATTGTTTTTGAGGGCACGTGTCATTCACAGGCCTGTAATGAGTGTGAATATTTAGTGACCATTAGCACTGGGTTGAAAGCTGCTGTTGTGGTAAACAGCCACTAGGCGGCAGCATTTCTCCATTCACAAATCTCGTTACTAGGCCAGCAGAGCCGTTCTGGAATCCCTGTTCCTAGGTTGTAAATTAAAATGGAATGTGTCAGGAGAAAACCCCATAAGTTTATGTTACATTATTTCTTGTTTGTTGTTTTAGTTTTTTTAATAGGGGCAATGATAAGAATATTGTTTGTCCTAGGTGTACACAATCCGGTTCATTTGTGCCTAACATATATATATATATATATATATATATATATATATATATATATATATATATATATATGTATATATATATATATATATATATATGTATATATATATATATATATATATATATATATATATATATATATATATATATATATTCATGCACAGATCCCCTTCCCATGTAAATTATTGCAGAGTGTTCCATAGACCTCCCTTGCTATATGGTCGGTCTTTTTGTTATGTGTATTTAATAGGTATTTGTACACGTATGGTAACCCTAGTCTTAATTTTTCCATTCCCCCCACCTTTCCTTTTAGATAAGCCTAGTTTGTTTTCTAAGTGTGTGAGTGTCTTTCTCTGTGCAAATATGTTCATTTGTGTCAGTTGTTAGATAATGCCTGTAAGTGATATCATAGGATATGTCTTTTGCTTTCCGACTTACCTCATGTTCTGTGATTATCTCTAGGCTCAACTATGGTGCCTGAAAGAGCAGTGTTTCATTGTTTTCCATGGCTAATATTCCATTGTGTACATGGACCACTTCTTCTTTTTCAACTGATATGGTGATGGACATTTTGGTTGCTTCCGTGTCTTGGCTATTGTGAAAATTCCTGCAGTGCAGCTGTTGAAGCCTGTGCCTTCTCGACTCTGGACTTGTCAGGTGAGAGTCTCAGCGGTGGGCCTGCTGAACGGAATGGTGGCTCAATTTTTACTTTTAAACGCAGCTCCTTTCTATTCTCATTATTGGCTGTCACCACTTTACGTCTCACCAGCAGCTAGAGGGTACACAGTTCTCTAAAACACCTTCAGCATTTAATGTTTGTAGACTTGCAGCTGATGGTAGTTGACATGTGTGAGTTGGAATCATTTTGGAGGTTAGATTTGCATGAGTCTAATAATTACTGATGTTGAGCTTTTATCCATTTTCCTCTTTTTTGAAAATGAGTGAGTAAAACTTACCCCTCCATCCAATCTCCTTGAAAAATTTAACACTTTTGAATTTTTTTGGCCATTCCCTACCTCCGCACAATTTTTTAGGGCAGGTGTCCTTTACAGCCCTGAATCCTTGTGAATGTTAAGTGACCATTAGCTGTGGGTTCAAAGCCGCTCTTGTGGGAAACGGCCACAAGGCGGCAGCATTTCTACATTTCCAACTCTGGGATTTGGGGCCACAGAGCTTTCGTGGCAATCGTGGTAGTAAGCTGCGAATTAGAGTGCAATGTGCCAGTGCAAACCCCCAAGAGCTTATATCTCCTAAATTGTTGTTTGCTTTTTAAATTTAATTATCAGAGGAAATTTGATCAAAATGTAGATTCTCCGAGGTGTACAGTTTCTGGTTCATCCTATCAATGTATCTGTCTATATTCCTCTTTGGATCCATTCCCGTGTATGTTATTATAGAGTGTTGAGTAGACCTCTCTTTGTATTCCTTAGGTATTTTGTGATTATATATTTCCTATGTATTAGTATATGTCTGTTAACCCCCATATCCTAATTCATACATTCCTTACACCTTTCCATTTGGTTAAACATAATTTGGTTTTCTGAATCTATGCGTGTCCTTCTCTTGGAAATTATTTCATGGGTATCAATTCTTAGGTAACACCTATAAGTGATGTCATAGGATGTCTGTCTTACGGTTTCTTTCTTACTTCCAGTGTGGTGATTCTCGCTAGGTCCTTCTATGGTGGTGCCAACGGCACTGTTCCATGCTTTCTCATGGCTAAGATTCCATTGTGTACATGGACGACTTCTTCTTGGTGCATTTTTCTGTTGATGCACATTTTGGTTTCTTCCAGGTTTGGCTATGGTACACCTTGCTGCAGTGCAGGATTGCCAGCCTGTGTGTTTTTGATTCTGGTCTACTCAGGTGATAGGCCCATGAGTGGGCCTACCAGATCACATGGTAGCTCCATTTTTACCCTTAAACGCACCTCCATTCTGTTCTCACGACTGGCTCTTACCAGGTTGCAACCCACCAGCAGCTAAAGGGTACGCAGTTCTCTAAAACCCCTTCAGCATTTATTTTTTGTAGACTTGTTTTGCTGATGATCATTCTGACAGCTGTCAGGTGAACGTTTGTGTACACTGGATTTGCATGGCTTTATTGATTCCTGATGTTCAGCCTTTTTCCATTCCCGTTGTTTTAAGAAAAAAGAAAGAGTGGGAGGGAGACGCAAAAGGGAGGGGATATGGAAACACGTATATGTATAACTGATTAAATTTGTTATAAAGCAAAAAATTAAAAAAAATAAAAATCAAAAATAAAAAATTTAAAAAAATTAAAAATAAATAAAAAAAAAAGAAATAAGAGAGAAGGTCCTTCAGGGAGATAAAAAAAAATTGCCATAGCTATTCATGTATTTTGACTTACATGAACTTTGGATTCAGGTTATCAAATTTGCTGAAGAAATCATTTTGTAATTTTATTGGAACTTATTAAATATGTAGCTTAACGTAAGGAGATATTTTTATTAAAATGTGCCCTTTCTTCCTTGAAAATACTCTTTATTTATTCAGATTTTCTTATTATGCCCTTCACAAAATTTCAGAATTTCTCTATAAAAATCTAACATTGAAAAAATTAATTTCTTGACATTTTATAATATTTGCGGGCTTCCCTGGTGGTGCAGTGGTTGAGAGTCTGCCTGCTGATGCAGGGGACGCGGGTTCATGCCCCGGTCCAGGAAGATCCCACATGCCGTGGAGCGTCTGGGCCCATGAGCCATGGCCACTGAGCCTGCGCATCAGGAGCCTGTGCTCTGCAGCGGGAGAGGCCACAACAGTGAGAGGCCCGTGTACCACAAAAAAAAAGTATTTATAATATTTGCTGCTCTTGAGAATGACTTGGTATAAAAAATTGGTAAAAGACATAGTTTTGAGTTGTTATGCTGACTTTATATCTTACCGGAAATTTCTGCTGAATTATCTTATTCATAGTTTTTCCATTCCTTGCCTTGATTTTGATAAGATTATCATATCATTTGCAAATAATGACAAACTTTCTCTTCCTTTCAGAAGTGGACAATGTGGTTAACATTTTAAATTTCCAAACCACAACAGATTGACTGATGTGCAGTCTATCTGACACATTCTCTAATTCTTACACTGCTTATTCTTTTCTTATTCTATTGACTAGGACTTATAGAACAATGTGCAATAGTTGTGGTCTCCAAACTTTAACTTTAAAGTTTTATCATTAAATATATTTGCTAAAGGATCTTTAAAAAATCCTTCTCTCGTTAGGTTAAGGAATTTCCTTATTTTACTAATTTACTAAGCAGTTTTTTTTCATAGATGCCTTTTCTATAGCCATTGAAATCACCATTAAAACATGTATTAATGTGATAACATTAACAGTACCTAGATTTTTTTGCTACTCATCGTGACTTTATTTCTGCAATATGTACTACTTTATCATTATTAACAAATTTTGCGTTCAATTTACTAATAATTTATTTAGAAAGTTGGGATCTATTTTATGTGTGTGTATATGTATGTATGTAATTAAAAGTGGTGCCTAACTCTGTTCATTTAAACACTTCCATTTAATTTTACCACTTTTGTTTATTAAGTACCTGAGAAGTAAACTATCATTTCTTCATGGGGAACCTCTCTGAACTCCAGCCTAAATTAGAGCCCTTTGTTAGCCCTCTCACTGTACCCTGTATTATAACTACGTAGTTTTCTATGAAGTGGATTATTGACCGAGTCACCCACTAGGCTTTAAGTTCCATAAGGTCAGGGGATTTTATCTGTTTAACTCACTGCTGTAATCCTGGGACCTAACTTGCAATTAGTACATAGTAGACACTTTAAAAATTATCTGTGGAATGAACACATGATTAAATAAATAGTGGTTTGAAAGCTGAAAAAAAAAGAAAAAAGAAAGAAAGAAAAAGAAACAGAAGACAAATGTGCATAAATTATGCCTCTTGAAACTGTCGGTTTGAAATATGGATGCCTTTGAATTTTTTTGGTCGATATACGACCCCAGGATTTGTTTTCAGTGCAGGTGTGATTTACAGGCCTGCAATTATTTTGAATATCAACTGAGCATTAACGCTGGGATTAAAGCTGCTGTCGTGTGAAACGCCCACAAGGTGGCAGCTGTTCTACTTTACCAAATCTGGTTACTAGGGCAACAGAGCCTCAATGGAAGTTGTGTTCTAGGTTGTAATTTAGAATGGCGTGTGCCAGGGAAAAGCCCCTTAAGTATATGTCTCACTACTTCTTGTTCGTTTATTTAATTTAATTTTTATTTTTATCACAGCAAGTTTGATTACAATGTTTGGCTTGTTCTAGGTGTGCAAGATGTGGTTCTTTGACACATAAACATATGTCTATTCTTCCTGGAATCCTTTTCCCATGTACGTTATGACAGGATGTTGAGTAGTCTTCTCTTGGTATTCCGTAGGTCTTTGGTGATGATATATTTCACCTGTGTTTGTATATGTCTGTTAACCCCAATATCCTAATGTATCCAATCCTCACAAATTTCCATTGGTGAACCATAAGTTTGTTGAATGAATCAGTGGTTGCCCTTCTCTGTGGAAATATCTTCACTGGTATCCATTTATAGGTAATACCTAAAAGTGATATCATACGATATGTGTCTTTCTCTTTCTGACATACTACACGTTGTGTGATTGCCTCTAGACTCATCTACAGTGCTGCAAATGACATCGTGTCCTTTTTTTCCTTGTCCAATACTCCGTCTGTACATGTACCAGTTTTCTTTGTCCACTCATATGTTGATGGACTTTTTGCTTGCTTCCAGGACTTGGCAATTGTAATGCTGCGGCAATGCACATTCGCCTCCCTGTGTCTTTCCAATTCTGTCTTCTTAGGTTATAGGCCCAGGAGTGGGCCTGCTGGATCATATGGTAGAAAAATATTTACGTAGTAAAAGCACCTCCATTCTGTTCTCGTTAGTGGCTCTTACCAGGTCACATCCCACTTAAAGTTGAGGGTATGCACTTCTGCACAACACCTTCAGCATTTATTGTTTGTAGTTTTTTTTTTGCTGAAGTTTATTCTGACAAGTGTGAGCTGCTATATG
Source organism: Mesoplodon mirus (assembly GCF_964341445.2). Classification (NCBI taxonomy): domain Eukaryota; kingdom Metazoa; phylum Chordata; class Mammalia; order Artiodactyla; family Ziphiidae; genus Mesoplodon; species Mesoplodon mirus. The sequence goes on from NC_138981.1 coordinate 147,761,475, forward strand.
TTTGTGGTTGGATTTGCATTCGTCTCATAATCCATTGAAATTGAGCTTTCTGGCATGTCCTTTTTTTATTCAAACTGTGAGAAGAGCTTACCTCTTCCAATTGTTTTCGTGAAGTATGTGTGACATTTAGAAATATTTTGGCCATTACCTCCCTAATGACATTCTGAGGGCAGGTTTCATTTACAGCCCTCCAGTACTGGTGCATATGAAGTGACCCTTAGCACAGTTTTTAAAGCTGCTGTTGCAGGTCACTGCCAGAGGGTGGCAGCATTTCTGCTTTTCACAAGCTTTTAACTAGGGAAACAGACTACCTTGCAGTGGTATTTCTCGGTTATAAATTAGAGTGGAATGTGCCTGGATAAACCCCCAAAGGTGATGTGGTTTTTTTTTTTTACTTTTGTTTGTTTTCTAGATTGAGTTTATATTTTTTTATTGGAGTCATATTCCATTGTGTACATGGACCACTTCTTCTTTGTGCATTCCTCTGTTGATGGACATTTTCGTAGCTTCCAAGTTTTGGCTATGATAAATATTGCTGGAGGGCAGGATTGCCAGGCTGTTTTTTTCTTGTTTTGCAGTACGTAGGCCACTCACTGCCATGGCCACTCCGATTGCAGAGCACAGGCTCTGGACGCACAGGCCCAGCAGCCATAGCTCACGGGACCAGCCGCTCCACGGCATGTGTGATTTTCCCGAACCAGGGCATAAACCCGTGTCCCCTGCTTCGGCGGCGGACTCTCAACCACTGCGCCACCAGTGAAGTCCAGCCTGTGTCTTTTTGATTCTAATCCTCTCAGGCGATAGGGCCAGCAGTGGGCATGCTTGATTGAATGGTAGCTCAGTACTTACCTTTTCAATGCACCTCCTTTGTGTTTTCCTTACTGGCTCTTAGCATGTCCCACGTTGAACCAAGCCTAGGCATTTTTCCACAACCCCTTCAGCATTTATTGTTTGCAGAATTTTTGCTGATGGTCATTCTGACTGTTGTGAGCTGATAGGATTTTTGTAATTTGGATTTGCATGTCCTTAATTGTTTCTAAGGTTCATTTTTCCACACCTTTTAAAATTTCTGTTAATGAACAAATGAAAAAAACGTAGAATACAATTAACCTCTTGAAATTGTCTTCTTGAAAGGTTGCCCTCAAAATTGAATGTTTTGGTCAATATTCGCTCCCAGGATTGTTTTTGAGGGCAGGTGTCATTCACAGGCCTGTAATGAGTGTGAATATTTAGTGACCATTAGCACTGGGTTTAAAGCTGCTGTTGTGTAAGCAGCCACTAGGCGGCAGCATTTCTCCATTCACAAATCTCGTTACTAGGGCAGCAGAGCCGTTCTGGAATCCCTGTTCCTATGTTGTAAATTAAAATGGAATGTGCCAGGAGAAAACCCCATAAGTTTATGTTACATTATTTCTTGTTTGTTGTTTTAGTTTTTTTAATAGGGGCAATGATTAGAATATTGTTTGTCCTAGGTGTACACAATCTGGTTCATTTGTGCCTAACATATATATATATATATATATATATATATATATATATATATATATATATATATATATATATATATATATATATATATATATATATATATTCATGCACAGATCCCCTTCCCATGTAAATTATTGCAGAGTGTTCCATAGACCTCCCTTGCTATATGGTCGGTCTTTTTCTTATGTGTATTTAATAGGTATTTGTACACGTATGGTAACCCTAATCTTAATTTTTCCATTCCCCCCACCTTTCCTTTTAGATAAGCCTAGTTTGTTTTCTAAGTGTGTGAGTGTCTTTCTCTGTGCAAATATGTTCATTTGTGTCAGTTGTTAGATAATGCCTGTAAGTGATATCATAGGATATGTCTTTTGCTTTCCGACTTACCTCATGTTCTGTGATTATCTCTAGGCTCAACTATGGTGCCTGAAAGAGCAGTGTTTCATTGTTTTCCATGGCTAATATTCCATTGTGTACATGGACCACTTCTTCTTTTTCAACTGATATGGTGATGGACATTTTGGTTGCTTCCGTGTCTTGGCTATTGTGAAAATTCCTGCAGTGCAGCTGTTGAAGCCTGTGCCTTCTCGACTCTGGACTTGTCAGGTGAGAGTCTCAGCGGTGGGCCTGCTGAACGGAATGGTGGCTCAATTTTTACTTTTAAACGCAGCTCCTTTCTATTCTCATTATTGGCTGTCACCACTTTACATCTCACCAGCAGCTAGAGGGTACACAGTTCTCTAAAACACCTTCAGCATTTAATGTTTGTAGACTTGCAGCTGATGGTAGTTGACATGTGTGAGTTGGAATCACTTTGGAGGTTAGATTTGCATGAGTCTAATAATTACTGATGTTGAGCTTTTATCCATTTTCCTCTTTTTTGAAAATGAGTGAGTAAAACTTACCCCTCCATCCAATCTCCTTGAAAAATTTAACACTTGAATTTTTTTGGCCATTCCCTACCTCCACACAATTTTTTAGGGCAGGTGCCCTTTACAGCCCTGAATCCTTGTGAATGTTAAGTGACCATTAGCTGTGGGTTCAAAGCCGCTCTTGTGGGAAACGGCCACAAGGCGGCAGCATTTCTACATTTCCAACTCTGGGATTTGGGGCCACAGAGCTTTCGTGGCAATCGTGGTAGTAAGCTGCGAATTAGAGTGCAATGTGCCAGTGCAAACCCCCAAGAGCTTATATCACCTAAATTGTTGTTTGCTTTTTAAATTTAATTATCAGTGGAAATTTGATCAAAATGTAGATTCTCCTAGGTGTACAGTTTCTGGTTCATCCTATCAATGTATCTGTCTATATTCCTCTTTGGATCCATTCCCGTGTATGTTATTATAGAGTGTTGAGTAGACCTCTCTTTGTATTCCTTAGGTATTTTGTGATTATATATTTCCTATGTATTAGTATATGTCTGTTAACCCCCATATCCTAATTCATACATTCCTTACACCTTTCCATTTGGTTAAACATAATTTGGTTTTCTGAATCTATGCGTGTCCTTCTCTTGGAAATTATTTCATGGGTATCAATTCTTAGGTAACACCTATAAGTGATGTCATAGGATGTCTGTCTTTCGGTTTCTTTCTTACTTCCAGTGTGGTGATTATCTCTAGGTCCTTCTATGGTGGTGCCAACGGCACTGTTCCATGCTTTTTCATGGCTAAGATTCCATTGTGTACATGGACGACTTCTTCTTGGTGCATTTTTCTGTTGATGCACATTTTGGTTTCTTCCAGGTTTGGCTATGGTACACCTTGCTGCAGTGCAGGATTGCCAGCCTGTGTGTTTTTGATTCTGGTCTACTCAGGTGATAGGCCCATGAGTGGGCCTACCAGATCACATGGTAGCTCCATTTTTACCCTTAAACGCACCTCCATTCTGTTCTCACGACTGGCTCTTACCAGGTTGCAACCCACCAGCAGCTAAAGGGTACGCAGTTCTCTAAAACCCCTTCAGCATTTATTTTTTGTAGACTTTTTTTGCTGATGATCATTCTGACGGCTGTCAGGTGAACGTTTGTGTACACTGGATTTGCATGGCTTTATTGATTCCTGATGTTCAGCCTTTTTCCATTCCCGCTGTTTTAAGAAAAAAGAAAGAGTGGGAGGGAGACGCAAAAGGGAGGGGATATGGAAACATGTATATGTATAACTGATTAAATTTGTTATAAAGCAAAAAATTTAATAAAATAAAAATAAAAAATAAAAAAAATAAAAAAAAATAAAAAAAAAGAAATAAGAGAGAAGGTCCTTCAGGGAGATAAAAAAAAATTGCCTTAGCTATTCATGTATTTTGACTTACATGAACTTTGGATTCAGATTATCAAATTTGCTGAAGAATTCATTTTGTAATTTTATTGGAACTTATTAAATATGTAGCTTAACGTAAGGAGATATTTTTATTAAAATGTGCCCTTTCTTCCTTGAAAATAATCTTCATTTATTCAGATTTTCTTATTATGCCCTTCACAAAATTTCAGAATTTCTCTATAAAAATCTAACATTGAAAAAATTAATTTCTTGACATGTTATAATATTTGTGGGCTTCCCTGGTGGCGCCGTGGTTGAGAGTCCGCCTGCTGATGCAGGGGACGCGGGTTCATGCCCCGGTCCAGGAAGATCCCACATGCCGTGGAGCGTCTGGGCCCATGAGCCATGGCCACTGTGCCTGCGCATCAGGAGCCTGTGCTCCGCGGCGGGAGAGGCCACAACAGTGAGAGGCCAGTGTACCGCAAAAAAAAAAAAGTATTTATTATATTTGCTGCTCTTGAGAATGACTTGGTATAAAAAAAATTGGTAAAAGAAATACTTTTGAGTTGTTATGCTGACTTTTTATCTTACCGGAAATTTCTGCTGAATTATCTTATTCATAGTTTTTCCATTCCTTGCCTTGATTTTGATAAGATTATCATATCATTTGCAAATAATGACAAACTTTCTCTTCCTTTCAGAAGTGTGCAATGTGGTTAACATTTTAAATTTCCAAACCACAACAGATTGACTGATGTGCAGTCTATCTGACACATTCTCTAATTCTTACACTGCTTATTCTTTTCTTATTCTATTGACTAGGACTTATAGAACAATGTGCAATAGTTGTGGTCTCCAAACTTTAACTTTAAAGTTTTATCATTAAATATATTTGCTAAAGGATCTTTAAAAAATCCTTCTCTCGTTAGGTTAAGGAATTTCCTTATTTTACTAATTTACTAAGCAGTTTTTTTTCATAGATGCCTTTTCTATAGCCATTGAAATCACCATTAAAACATGTATTAATGTGATAACATTAACAGTACCTAGATTTTTTTGCTACTCATCATGACTTTATTTCTGGAATATGTACTACTTTATCATTATTAACAAATTTTGCGTTCAATTTACTTATAATTTATTTAGAAAGTTGGGATCTATTTTATGTGTGTGTATATGTATGTATGTAATTAAAAGTGGTACCTAACTCTGTTCATTTAAACACTTCCATTTAATTTTACCACTTTTGTTTATTAAGTACCTGAGAAGTAAACTATCATTTCTTCATGGGGAACCTCTCTGAACTCCAGCCTAAATAGAGCCCTTTGTTAGCCCTCTCACTGTACCCTGTATTATAACTACGTAGTTATCTATGAAGTGGATTATTGACCGAGTCACCCACTAGGCTTTAAGTTCCATAAGGTCCGGGGATTTTATCTGTTTAACTCACTGCTGTAATCCTGGGACCTAACTTGCAATTAGTACATAGTAGACACTTTAAAAATTATCTGTAGAATGAACACATGATTAAATAAATAGTAGTTTGAAAGCTGAAAAAAAAGAAAAAAGAAAGAAAGAAAAAGAAACAGAAGACAAATGTGCATAAATTATGCCTCTTGAAACTGTCGGTTTGAAATATGGATGCCTTTGAATTTTTTTGGTCGATATACGACCCCAGGATTTGTTTTCAGTGCAGGTGTGATTTACAGGCCTGCAATTATTTTGAATATCAACTGACCATTAACGCTGGGATTAAAGCTGCTGTCGTGTGAAACGCCCACAAGGTGGCAGCTGTTCTACTTTACCAAATCTGGTTACTAGGGCAACAGAGCCTCAATGGAAGTTGTGTTCTAGGTTGTAATTTAGAATGGCGTGTGCCAGGGAAAAGCCCCTTAAGTATATGTCTCACTACTTCTTGTTCGTTTATTTAATTTAATTTTTATTTTTATCACAGCAAGTTTGATTACAAAGTTTGGCTTGTTCTAGGTGTGCAAGATGTGGTTCTTTGACACATAAACATATGTCTATTCTTCCTGGAATCCTTTTCCCATGTACGTTATGACAGAATGTTGAATAGTCTTCTCTTGGTATTCTGTAGGTCTTTGGTGATGATATATTTCACCTGTGTTTGTATATGTCTGTTAACCCCAATATCCTAATGTATCCAATCCTCACAAATTTCCATTGGTGAACCATAAGTTTGTTGAATGAATCAGTGGTTGCCCTCCTCTGTGGAAATATCTTCACTGGTATCCATTTATAGGTAATACCTAAAAGTGATATCATACGATATGTGTCTTTCTCTTTCTAACATACTACAAGTTGTGTGATTGCCTCTAGACTCATCTACAGTGCTGCAAATGACATCGTGTCCTTTTTTTCCTTGTCCAATACTCTGTCTGTACATGTACCAGTTTTCTTTGTCCACTCATATGTTGATGGACTTTTTGGTTGCTTCCATGATTTGGCAATTGTAATGCTGCGGCAATGCACATTCGCCTCCCTGTGTCTTTCCAATTCTGTCTTCTTAGGTTATAGGCCCAGGAGTGGGCCTGCTGGATCATATGGTAGAAAAATATTTACGTAGTAAAAGCACCTCTATTCTGTTCTCGTTAGTGGCTCTTACCAGGTCACATCCCACTTAAAGTTGAGGGTATGCGCTTCTGCACAACACCTTCAGCATTTATTGTTTGTATTTTTTTTTGCTGAAGTTTATTCTGACAAGTGTGAGCCGCTATATGTTTGTGGTTGGATTTGCATGCGTCTCATAATCCATTGAAATTGAGCTTTCTGGCTTGTCCTTTTTTTCTTCAAACTGTGAGTAGAGCTTACCTCTTCCAATTGTTTTCGTGAAGTATGTGTGACATTTAGAAATATTTTGGCCATTACCTGCCTAATGACATTCTGAGGGCAGGTTTCATTTACAGCCCTCCAGTACTGGTGCATATGAAGTGACCCTTAGCACAGTTTTTAAAGCTGCTGTTGCAGGTCACGGCCAGAGGGTGGCAGCATTTCTGCTTTTCACAAGCTTTTAACTAGGGAAACAGACTACCTTGCAGTGGTATTTCTCGGTTATAAATTAGAGTGGAATGTGCCTGGATAAACCCCCAAAAGCTGATGTGTTTTTTTTTTTTACTTTTGTTTGTTTTCTAGATTGAGTTTATATTTTTTTATTGGAGTCATATTCCATTGTGTACATGGACCACTTCTTCTTTGTGCATTCCTCTGTTGATGGACATTTTCGTAGCTTCCAAGTTTTGGCTATGATAAATATTGCTGGAGGGCAGGATTGCCAGGCTGTTTTTTTCTTGTTTTGCAGTACGTAGGCCACTCACTGCCATGGCCACTCCGATTGCAGAGCACAGGCTCTGGACGCACAGGCCCAGCAGCCATAGCTCACGGGACCAGCCGCTCCACGGCATGTGTGTTTTTCCCGAACCGGGGCATAAACCCGTGTCCCCTGCTTCGGCGGCGGACTCTCAACCACTGCGCCACCAGTGAAGTCCAGCCTGTGACTTTTTGATTCTCATCCTCTCAGGCGATAGGCCCAGCAGTGGGTATGCTTGATTGAATGGTAGCTCAGTACTTACCTTTTCAATGCACCTCCTTTGTGTTTTCCTTACTGGCTCTTAGCATGTCCCACGTTGAACCAAACCTAGGCATTTCTCCACAACCCCTTCAGCATTTATTGTTTGCAGAATTTTTGCTGATGGTCATTCTGACTGTTGTGAGCTGATAGGACTTTTGTAATTTGGATTTGCATGTCCTTAATTCTTTCTAAGGTTCATTTTTCCACACCTTTTAAAATTTCTGTTAACGAGCAAATGAAAAAAACGTAGAATACAATTAACCTCTTGAAATTGTCTTCTTGAAAGGTTGCCTTCAAAATTGAATTTTTTGGTCAATATTCGCTCCCAGGATTGTTTTTGAGGGCAGGTGTCATTCACAGGCCTGTAATGAGTGTGAATATTTAGTGACCATTAGCACTGGGTTGAAAGCTGCTGTTGTGGTAAACAGCCACTAGGTGGCAGCATTTCTCCATTCACAAATCTCGTTACTAGGGCAGCAGAGCCGTTCTGGAATCCCTGTTCCTAGGTTGTAAATTAAAATGGAATGTGCCAGGAGAAAACCCCATAAGTTTATGTTACATTATTTCTTGTTTGTTGTTTTAGTTTTTTTTAATAGGCGCAATGGTTAGATTATTGTTTGTCCTAGGTGTACACAATCTGGTTCATTTGTGCCTAACATATATATATATATATATGTATATATATATATATATATATATATACATATATATATATATATACATATATATATTCATGCACAGATCCCCTTCCCATGTAAATTATTGCAGAGTGTTCCATAGACCTCCCTTGCTATATGGTCGGTCTTTTTGTTATGTGTATTTAATAGGTATTTGTACACGTATGGTAACCCTAATCTTAATTTTTCCATTACTCCCACCTTTCCTTTTAGATAAGCCTAGTTTTTTTTCTAAGTGTGTGAGTGTCTTTCTCTGTGCAAATATGTTCATTTGTGTCAGTTGTTAGATAATGCCTGTAAGTGATATCATAGGATATGTCTTTTGCTTTCCGACTTACCTCATGTTCTGTGATTATCTCTAGGCTCAACTATGGTGCCTGAAAGAGCAGTGTTTCATTGTTTTCCATGGCTAATATTCCATTGTGTACATGGACCACTTCTTCTTTTTCAACTGATATGGTGATGGACATTTTGGTTGCTTCCGTGTCTTGGCTATTGTGAAAATTCCTGCAGTGCAGCTGTTGAAGCCTGTGCCTTCTCGACTCTGGACTTGTCAGGTGAGAGTCTCAGCGGTGGGCCTGCTGAACGGAATGGTGGCTCAATTTTTACTTTTAAACGCAGCTCCTTTCTATTCTTATTATTGGCTGTCACCACTTTACATCTCACCAGCAGCTAGAGGGTACACAGTTCTCTAAAACACCTTCAGCATTTAATGTTTGTAGACTTCCAGCTGATGGTAGTTGACATGTGTGAGTTGAAATCATTTTGGAGGTTAGATTTGCATGAGTGTAATAATTACTGATGTTGAGCTTTTATCCATTTTCCTCTTTTTTGAAAATGAGTGAGTAAAACTTACCCCTCCATCCAATCTCCTTGAAAAATTTAACACTTTTGAATTTTTTTGGCCATTCCCTACCTCCGCACAATTTTTTAGGGCAGGTGTCCTTTACAGCCCTGAATCCTTGTGAATGTTAAGTGACCATTAGCTGTGGGTTCAAAGCCGCTCTTGTGGGAAACGGCCACAAGGCGGCAGCATTTCTACATTTCCAACTCTGGGATTTTGGGCCACAGAGCTTTCGTGGCAATCGTGTTAGTAAGCTGCGAATTAGAGTGCAATGTGCCAGTGCAAACCCCCAAGAGCTTATATCTCCTAAATTGTTGTTTTCTTTTTAAATTTAATTATCAGAGGAAATTTGATCAAAATGTAGATTCTCCTAGGTGTACAGTTTCTGGTTCATCCTATCAATGTATCTGTCTATATTCCTCTTTGGATCCATTCCCGTGTATGTTATTATAGAGTGTTGAGTAGACCTCTCTTTGTATTCCTTAGGTATTTTGTGATTATATATTTCCTATGTATTAGTATATGTCTGTTAACCCCCATATCCTAATTCATACATTCCTTACACCTTTCCATTTGGTTAAACATAATTTGGTTTTCTGAATCTATGCATGTCCTTCTCTTGGAAATTATTTCATGGGTATCAATTCTTAGGTAACACCTATAAGTGATGTCATAGGATGTCTGTCTTACGGTTTCTTTCTTACTTCCAGTGTGGTGATTATCGCTAGGTCCTTCTATGGTGGTGCCAACGGCACTGTTCCATGCTTTTTCATGGCTAAGATTCCATTGTGTACATGGACGACTTCTTCTTGGTGCATTTTTCTGTTGATGCACATTTTGGTTTCTTCCAGGTTTGGCTATGGTACACCTTGCTGCAGTGCAGGATTGCCAGCCTGTGTGTTTTTGATTCTGGTCTACTCAGGTGATAGACCCATGAGTGGGCCTACCAGATCATATGGTAGCTCCATTTTTACCCTTAAACGCACCTCCATTCTGTTCTCACGACTGGCTCTTACCAGGTTGCAACCCACCAGCAGCTAAAGGGTACACAGTTCTCTAAAACCCCTTCAGCATTTATTTTTTGTAGACTTGTTTTGCTGATGATCATTCTGACGGCTGTCAGGTGAACGTTTGTGTACACTGGATTTGCATGGCTTTATTGATTCCTGATGTTCAGCCTTTTTCCATTCCCGTTGTCTTAAGAAAAAAGAAAGAGTGGGAGGGAGACGCAAAAGGGAGGGGATATGGAAACATGTATATGTATAACTGATTAAATTTGTTATAAAGCAAAAAATTAAAAAAAATAAAAATAAAAAATAAAAAAATAAAAAAAAATAAAAAAAAGAAATAAGAGAGAAGGTCCTTCAGGGAGATAAAAAAAAATTGCCTTAGCTATTCATGTATTTTGACTTACATGAACTTTGGATTCAGATTATCAAATTTGCTGAAGAATTCATTTTGTAATTTTATTGGAACTTATTAAATATGTAGCTTAACATAAGGAGATATTTTTATTAAAATGTGCCCTTTCTTCCCTGAAAATAATCTTTATTTATTCAGATTTTCTTATTATGACCTTCACAAAATTTCAGAATTTCTCTATAAAAATCTAACATTGAAAAAATTAATTTCTTGACATGTTATAATATTTGTGGGCTTCCCTGGTGGCGCCGTGGTTGAGAGTCCGCCTGCTGATGCAGGGGACGTGGGTTCATGCCCCGGTCCAGGAAGATCCCACATGCCGTGGAGCGTCTGGACCCATGAGCCATGGCCACTGTGCCTGCGCATCAGGAGCCTGTGCTCCGCGGCGGGAGAGGCCACAACAGTGAGAGGCCCGTGTACCGCAAAAAAAAAAGTATTTATTATATTTGCTGCTCTTGAGATTGACTTGGTATAAAAAAAATTGGTAAAAGAAATACTTTTGAGTTGTTATGCTGACTTTTTATCTTACCGGAAATTTCTGCTGAATTATCTTATTCATAGTTTTTCCATTCCTTGCCTTGATTTTGATAAGATTATCATATCATTTGCAAATAATGACAAACTTTCTCTTCCTTTCAGAAGTGGGCAATGTGGTTAACTTTTTAAATTTCCAAACCACAACAGATTGACTGATGTGCAGTCTATCTGACACATTCTCTAATTCTTACACTGCTTATTCATTTCTTATTCTATTGACTAGGAATTATAGAACAATGTGCATTAGTTGTGGTCTCCAAACTTTAACTTTAAAGTTTTATCATTAAATATATTTGCTAAAGGATCTTTAAAAAATCCTTCTCTCGTTAGGTTAAGGAATTTCCTTATTTTACTAATTTACTAAGCAGTTTTTTTTTCATAGATGCCTTTTCTATAGCCATTGAAATCACCATTAAAACATGTATTAATGTGATAACATTAACAGTACCTAGATTTTTTTGCCACTCATCATGACTTTATTTCTGGAATATGTACTACTTTATCATTATTAACAAATTTTGCGTTCAATTTACTTATAATTTATTTAGAAAGTTGGGATTTATTTTATGTGTGTGTATATGTATGTATGTAATTAAAAGTGGTACCTAACTCTGTTCATTTAAACACTTCCATTTAATTTTACCACTTTTGTTTATTAAGTACCTGAGAAGTAAACTATCATTTCTTTATGGGGAACCTCTCTGAACTCCAGCCTAAATTAGAGCCCTTTGTGAGCCCTCTCACTGTACCCTGTATTATAACTACGTAGTTATCTATGAAGTGGATTATTGACCGAGTCACCCACTAGGCTTTAAGTTCCATAAGGTCCGGGGATTTTATCTGTTTAACTCACTGCTGTAATCCTGGGACCTAACTTGCAATTAGTACATAGTAGACACTTTAAAAATTATCTGTGGAATGAACACATGATTAAATAAATAGTAGTTTGAAAGCTGAAAAAAAAGAAAAAAGAAAGAAAGAAAAAGAAACAGAAGACAAATGTGCATAAATTATGCCTCTTGAAACTGTCGGTTTGAAATATGGATGCCTTTGAATTTTTTTGGTCGATATACGACCCCAGGATTTGTTTTCAGTGCAGGTGTGATTAACAGGCCTGCAATTATTTTGAATATCAACTGACCATTAACGCTGGGATTAAAGCTGCTGTCGTGTGAAACGCCCACAAGGTGGCAGCTGTTCTACTTTACCATATCTGGTTACTAGGGCAACAGAGCCTCAATGGAAGTTGTGTTCTAGGTTGTAATTTAGAATGGCGTGTGCCAGGGAAAAGCCCCTTAAGTATATGTCTCACTACTTCTTGTTCGTTTATTTAATTTAATTTTTATTTTTATCACAGCAAGTTTGATTACAATGTTTGGCTTGTTCTAGGTGTGCAAGATGTGGTTCTTTAACACATAAACATATGTCTATTCTTCCTGGAATCCTTTTCCCATGTACGTTATGACAGAATGTTGAATAGTCTTCTCTTGGTATTCCGTAGGTCTTTGGTGATGATATATTTCACCTGTGTTTGTATATGTCTGTTAACCCCAATATCCTAATGTATCCAATCCTCACAAATTTCCATTGGTGAACCATAAGTTTGTTGAATGAATCAGTGGTTGCCCTTCTCTGTGGAAATATCTTCACTGGTATCCATTTATAGGTAATACCTAAAGTGATATCATACGATATGTGTCTTTCTCTTTCTAACATACTACAAGTTGTGTGATTGCCTCTAGACTCATCTACAGTGCTGCAAATGACATCGTGTCCTTTTTTTCCTTGTCCAATACTCTGTCTGTACATGTACCAGTTTTCTTTGTCCACTCATATGTTGATGGACTTTTTGGTTGCTTCCATGATTTGGCAATTGTAATGCTGCGGCAATGCACATTCGCCTCCCTCTGTCTTTCCAATTCTGTCTTCTTAGGTTATAGGCCCAGGAGTGGGCCTGCTGGATCATATGGTAGAAAAATATTTACGTAGTAAAAGCACCTCTATTCTGTTCTCCTTAGTGGCTCTTACCAGGTCACATCCCACTTAAAGTTGAGGGTATGCGCTTCTGCACAACACCTTCAGCATTTATTGTTTGTAGTTTTTTTTGCTGAAGTTTATTCTGACAAGTGTGAGCCGCTATATGTTTGTGGTTGGATTTGCATGCGTCTCATAACCCATTGAAATTGAGCTTTCTGGCATGTCCTTTTTTTCCTCAAACTGTGAGTAGAGCTTACCTCTTCCAATTGTTTTCGTGAAGTATGTGTGACATTTAGAAATATTTTGGCCATTACCTGCCTAATGACATTCTGAGGGCAGGTTTCATTTACAGCCCTCCAGTACTGGTGCATATGAAGTGACCCTTAGCACAGTTTTTAAAGCTGCTGTTGCAGGTCACGGCCAGAGGGTGGCAGCATTTCTGCTTTTCACAAGCTTTTAACTAGGGAAACAGACTACCTTGCAGTGGTATTTCTCGGTTATAAATTAGAGTGGAATGTGCCTGGATAAACCCCCAAAAGCTGATGTGTTTTTTTTTTACTTTTGTTTGTTTTCTAGATTGAGTTTATATTTTTTTATTGGAGTCATATTCCATTGTGTACATGGACCACTTCTTCTTTGTGCATTCCTCTGTTGATGGACATTTTCGTAGCTTCCAAGTTTTGGCTATGATAAATATTGCTGGAGGGCAGGATTGCCAGGCTGTTTTTTTCTTGTTTTGCAGTACGTAGGCCACTCACTGCCATGGCCACTCCGATTGCAGAGCACAGGCTCTGGATGCACAGGCCCAGCAGCCATAGCTCACGGGACCAGCCGCTCCACGGCATGTGTGATTTTCCCGAACCGGGGCATAAACCCGTGTCCCCTGCTTCGGCGGCAGACTCTCAACCACTGCGCCACCAGTGAAGTCCAGCCTGTGTCTTTTTGATTCTCATCCTCTCAGGCGATAGGCCCAGCAGTGGGTATGCTTGATTGAATGGTAGCTCAGTACTTACCTTTTCAATGCACCTCCTTTGTGTTTTCCTTACTGGCTCTTAGCATGTCCCACGTTGAACCAAACCTAGGCATTTCTCCACAACCCCTTCAGCATTTATTGTTTGCAGAATTTTTGCTGATGGTCATTCTGACTGTTGTGAGCTGATAGGACTTTTGTAATTTGGATTTGCATGTCCTTAATTCTTTCTAAGGTTCATTTTTCCACACCTTTTAAAATTTCTGTTAACGAGCAAATGAAAAAAACGTAGAATACAATTAACCTCTTGAAATTGTCTTCTTGAAAGGTTGCCCTCAAAATTGAATTTTTTGGTCAATATTCGCTCCCAGGATTGTTTTTGAGGGCAGGTGTCATTCACAGGCCTGTAATGAGTGTGAATATTTAGTGATCATTAGCACTGGGTTGAAAGCTGCTGTTGTGTTAAACAGCCACTAGGCGGCAGCATTTCTCCATTCACAAATCTCGTTACTAGGGCAGCAGAGCCGTTCTGGAATCCCTGTTCCTAGGTTGTAAATTAAAATGGAATGTGCCAGGAGAAAACCCCATAAGTTTATGTTACATTATTTCTTGTTTGTTGTTTTAGTTTTTTTAAAAGGCGCAATGGTTAGAATATTGTTTGTCCTAGGTGTACACAATCTGGTTCATTTGTGCCTAACATATATATATATATATATATATATATATATATATATATATATATATATATATATATATTCATGCACAGATCCCCTTCCCATGTAAATTATTGCAGAGTGTTCCATAGACCTCCCTTGCTATATGGTCGGTCTTTTTGTTATGTGTATTTAATAGGTATTTGTACACGTATGGTAACCCTAATCTTAATTTTTCCATTCCCCCCACCTTTCCTTTTAGATAAGCCTAGTTTGTTTTCTAAGTGTGTGAGTGTCTTTCTCTGTGCAAATATGTTCATTTGTGTCAGTTGTTAGATAATGCCTGTAAGTGATATCATAGGATATGTCTTTTGCTTTCCGACTTACCTCATGTTCTGTGATTATCTCTAGGCTCAACTATGGTGCCTGAAAGAGCAGTGTTTCATTGTTTTCCATGGCTAATATTCCATTGTGTACATGGACCACTTCTTCTTTTTCAACTGATATGGTGATGGACATTTTGGTTGCTTCCGTGTCTTGGCTATTGTGAAAATTCCTGCAGTGCAGCTGTTGAAGCCTGTGCCTTCTCGACTCTGGACTTGTCAGGTGAGAGTCTCAGCGGTGGGCCTGCTGAACGGAATGGTGGCTCAATTTTTACTTTTAAACGCAGCTCCTTTCTATTCTCATTATTGGCTGTCACCACTTTACATCTCACCAGCAGCTAGAGGGTACACATTTCTCTAAACCCCTTCAGCATGTAATGTTTGTACACTTTTAGTTGATGGTAGTTGACATGTGTGAGTTGAAACCTTTTTGGAGGTTAGATTTGCATGAGTCTAATAATTACTGATGTGGAGCTTTTATCCATTTTCCTCTTTTTTGAAAGTGAGTGAGTAAAACTTACCCCTCCATACAATCTCCTTGAAAAATTTGAGAGTTTTGAAAATATTTGGCCATTCCCTACCTCCGCACAATTTTTTAGGGCAGGTGTCCTTTACAGCCCTGAATCCTTGTGAATGTTAAGTGACCATTAGCTGTGGGTTTAAAGCTGCTCTTGTGGGAAACGGCCACGAGGCGGCAGCATTTCTACATTTCCAACTCTGGGTTTTTGGGACACAGAGCTTTCCTGGCAATCATGTTAGTAAGCTGCGAATTAGAGTGGAATGTGCCAGCACAAACCCCCAAGGGCTTATATCTCCTAAATTGTTGTTTGTTATTTAAATTTACTTTTTTAAATTATCAGAGCAAATTTGATCAAAATGTAGATTCTCCTAGGTGTACAGTTTCTGGTTCATCCTATCTGTGTATCTGTCTATTCCTGTTTGGATCCTTTCCCGTGTATGTTATTATAGAGTGTTGAGTAGACCTCTCTTTGTATTCCCTAGGTATTTTGTGATTATATATTTCCTATGTAGTAGTATATGTCTGTTAACCCCCATATCCTAATTCATACATTCCTTACACCTTTCCATTTGGTTAAACATAATTTGGTTTTCTGAATCTATGTGTGTCCTTCTCTTGGAGATTATTTCATGAGTATCAATTTTTAGGTAACACCTATAAGTGACGTCATAGGATGTCGGCCTTTCGGTTTCTTTCTTAGTTCAAGTTGGGTGATTATCACTTGGTCCTTCTGTGGTGGTGCCAACGGCACAGTTCCATGCTTTTTCATGGCTAATATTATATTGTGTACATGGGTGACTTCTTCTTGGTGCATTTTTCTGTTGATGCACATTTTGGTTTCTTCCAGGTCCTGGCTATGGTACATTTTGCTGCAGTGCGGGATTGCCCGCCTGTGTCTTTTTGATTCTGGTCTACTCCGGTGATAGTCCCATGAGTGGGCCTACCACATCACATGGTAGCTCCATTTTTACCCTTAAACGCACCTCCATTCTGCTCTCACTACTGGCTGTTACCAGGTTACATCCCACCAGCAGCTAAAGGGTACGCAGTTCTCTAAAACCCCTTCAGCCTTTATTGTTTGTAGACATTTTGTACTGATGATCATTCTGACGGCTGTGAGGTGAACGTTTGTGTACACTGGATTTGCATGGCTTTATTAATTCCTGATGTTCAGCCTTTTTCCATTCCTGTTTTTTTAAGAAAAAAGAAACAGAGAAAAAGAAACAGAAGACAAATGTACATAAATTATGCCTCTTGAAACTGTCGGTTTGAAATATGGACACCTTTTGAATTTTTTGGTCGACATATGACCCCAGGATTGGTTTTCTGGGCAGGTGTGATTTACAGGCCTGCAATTATTTTGAATATCAACTGACCATTGATGCTGGGATGAAAGCTGCTGTTGTGTGAAACGCCCACAAGGTGGCAGCAGTTCTACTTTACCAACTCTGGTGACTAGGGCAACAGAGCCTCAATGGAAGTCGTGTTCTAGGTTGTAATTTAGAATGGAATGTGCCAGGAAAAAGCCCCTTAAGTATATGTCTCCCTACTTCTTGTTCATTTGTTTACATTTAACTTTTATTTTTACCACAGCAAGTTTGATTACAATGTTTGGCTTGTTCTAGGTGTGCAAGATGTGGTTCTTTGACACATACAAATATGTCTTTTTTTCCTGGAATCCTTTTCCCATGTACGTTATGACAGAATGTTGAGTAGTCTTCGCTTGGTGTTCCGTAGGTCTTTGGTGATTATATATTTCACCTGTGTTTGTATACGTCTCTTAACCCCAATATGCTAATGTATCCAATCCTCACAAATTTCCATTGGGGAACCATAAGTTTGTTTAATGAATCTGTGGTTTCCCTTCTGTGTGGAAATATCTTCACTGCTATGAATTTATAGGTAATACCTATAAGTGATATCATAGGATATGTGTCTTTCTCTTTCTGACATACTACAAGTTGTGTGATTACCTCTAGACTCATCTACGGTGCTGCAAATGGCATCGTGTCCTTTATTTCCTTGGCTAATACTCTGTCTGTACATGTACCAGTTCTTCTTTGTCCACTCATATGTTGATGGACTTTTTGGTTGCTTCCATGACTTGGCTATTGTAATGCTGTGGCAATGCACATTTGCCTGCCTGTGTCTTTCCAATTCTGTCTTCTTAGGTTATAGGCCCAGGAGTGGGCCGGCTGGATCATATGGTAGCGAAATGTTTACCTTGTAAAGGCACCTCCATTCTGTTCTCATTAGTGGCTCTTTCCAGGTCACGTCCCACTTAACGTTGAGGGTATGCACTTCTGCACAACACCTTCAGCATTTATTTTTTGTAGTTTTTTTGCTGAGGTTTATTCTGACTAGTGTGAGTTGGTCCATGTTTGTGGGTGGATTTGCATGCGTCTCATAATCCATTGAAATTGAGCTTTCTGGCATGTCCTTTTTGTCTTCAAGCTGTGAATACAGCTTACCTCTTCAAACTGTTTTCTTGAAGTATGTGTGACATTTAGAAATATTTTGGCCATTACCCACCTCAAGACATTTTGAGGGAAGGTTTCATTTACAGCCCTCCAGTACTGATGCATATGAAGTGACCCTTAGCACAGGTTTTAAAGCTGCTGTTGCAGGTCACGGACAGAGGGTGGCAGCATTTCTGCTTTTCCCAAACTTTGAACTGGGGAAACAGACTACCTTGCAGTGGTATTCCTCGGTTATAAATTAGAGTGGAATGTGCCTGGATAAACACCGAAAAGCTGATGTTTCTTTACTTATGTTTGTTTTCTACCTTGAATTTATATTTTTTTATTGGAGTCATATACCCTTGTGTACATGGACCACTTTTTCTTTGTGCATTCCTCTGTTGATGGACATTTTCACAGCTTCCACGTGTTGGCTATGACAAATATTGCTGGAGTGTAGGATTGCCAGTCTGTGTTTTTTTTTTATTTTTTGCGGTACGTGGGCCACTCACTGCCATGGCTACTCCCATTGCAGAGCACAGGCTCTGGACGCACAGGCCCAGCAGCCATAGCTCACGGGACCAGCCGCTCTGCGGTGTGTGTCATTTTCCCGAAACAGGGCATGAACCTGTGTCCCCTTTTTCGGCGGAAGACCGTCAACCACTGTGCCACTCGTGAAGTCCAGCCTGTGTCTTTTTGATTCTCATCCTCTCAGTCGATAGGCCCAGCAGTGGGCATGCTTGATTGAATGGTAGCTCAGTATTTACCTTTTCAAGGCACCTCCTTTGTGTTTTCCTTACTGGCTCTTACCATGTCCCACGTTGAACCAAGGCTAGGCATTTCTCCACAACCCCGTCAGCATTTATTGTTTGCAGAATTTTTGCTGATGGCCATTCTGACTGGTGTGAGCTGATAGGACTTTTGTAATTTGGATTTGCATGTCTTTAATTCTTTCTAAGGTTCATTTTCCCACACCTTTTAAAATTTCTTTTAAAGAAAAAATGAAAAAAATGGAGAATACAATTAACGTCCTGAAATTGTCTTCTTGAAAGGTTGCCCTCAAAATTGATGTTTTGGTCAATATTCGCCCCCAAGACTGTTTTTGAGGGCAGGTGTCATTCACAGGCCTGTAATGAGTGTGAATATTTAGTGACCATTAGCACTGCGTTTAAAGCTGCTGTTGTGGTAAACGGCCACTAGGCGGCAGCATTTCTCCATTCCCAAATCTGGTTACTAGGGCAGCAGAGCCGTTCTGGAACCCCTGTTCCTAAGTTGTAAATTGAAATGGAATGTGCCAGGAGAAACCCCCATAAGTTTATGTTACATTATTTCCTGTTTGTTGTTTTAGGTTTTTTAATTGGGATAATGATTAGAATATTGCTTGTCCTTCGTGTACACAATCTGGTTCATTTGTGCATATCATATATATATATATATTCATGTACAGTTCCACTGCCCATGTAAATTACTACAGAGTGTTCCATAGACCTCCCTTGCTATATGGTCGGTCTTTTTGTTATGTGTATTTAACAGGTATTTGTACACGTATGGTAACACTAATCTTAACTTTTCCATTCCCCCCACCTTTCCTTTTGGGTAAGCATAGTTTGTTTTCTACGTGTGTGAGTGTCTTTTTCTGTGCACATATGTTCTTTTGTGTCAGTTGTTAGATAACACCTATAAGTGATATCATAGGATATGTCTTTTGCTTTCCGACTTACCTCATGTTCTGTCATTATCCCTAGGCTCAACTATGGTGCCTCAAAGAGCAGTGTTTCATTGTTTTCCATGGCTAATACTCCATTGTGTACATGGACCACTTCTTCTTTTTGAAGTGATATGGTGATGGACATTTTGCTTGCTTCCGTGTCTTGACTATTGTGAAAATTCCTGCAGTGCAGCTGTTGAAGCCTGTGCCTTGACGACTCTGGACTTGTCAGGTGAGAGTCTCAGTGGCGGGCCTGCTGAATGGAATGGTCGCTCAATTTTTACTTTTACACCCAGCTCCTTTCTATTCTTATTATTGGCTGTCACCACTTTACATCTCACCAGCAGCTAGAGGGTACACAGTTCTCTCAAACACCTTCAGCATTTAATGTTTGTAGACTTCCAGCTGATGGTAGTTGACATGTGTGAGTTGAAATCATTTTGGAGGTTAGATTTGCATGAGTGTAATAATTACTGATGTTGAGCTTTTATCCATTTTCCTCTTTTTTGAAAATGAGTGAGTAAAACTTACCCCTCCATACAATCTCCTTGAAAAATTGGACAGTTTTGAATTTTTTTGGCCATTCCCTACCTCCGCACAATTTTTTAGGGCAGGTGTCCTTTACAGCCCTGAATCCTTGTGAATGTTAAGTGACCATTAGCTGTGGGTTCAAAGCCGCTCTTGTGGGAAACGGCCACAAGGCGGCAGCATTTCTACATTTCCAACTCTGGGATTTTGGGCCACAGAGCTTTCATGGCAATCGTGGTAGTAAGCTGCGAATTAGAGTGCAGTGTGCCAGTGCAAATGCCCAAGAACTTATATCTCCTAAATTGTTGTTTGCTTTTTAAATTTAATTTTTATTAATTATCAGAACAAATTTGATTAAAATGTAGATTCTCCTAGGTTTACAGTTTCTGGTTCATCCTGTCCATTTATCTGTGTATTCGTCTTTGGATCCTTTCCCGTGTATTTTATTATAGAGTGTTGTGTAGACCTCTCTTCGTATTCCATAGGTATTTTGTGATTATATATTTCATAAGTATTAGTATATGTCTGTTAACCCCCATATCCTAATTCATACATTCCTTACACCTTTCCATTTGGTTAAATAGAATCTGGTTTTCTGAATCTATGCATGTCCTTCTCTTGGAAATTATTTCATGCGTATCAATTTATAGGTAACACCTATAAGTGATATCACATGATATGTGTCTTTCTCTTTCTGACTTACTACAAGTCACGTGATTTCCTCTAGACTCATCTACGGTGCTGCAAATGGCATTGTGTCCTTTTTTCCTTGTCTAATATTCTGTCTGTACATATACCTGTTCTTATTTGACCACTCATCTGTTGATGGAGTTTTTGGTTGCTTCCATGTCATGGCTATTGTAATGCTTTGGCAATGTACATTTGCCTACCTGTGTCTTTCCAATTCTGTCTTCTTAGTTTATAGGCCCAAGAGTGGGCCTGCTGGATCATATGGTAGCAAAATGTTTACCTAGTAGAGGCACCTCCATTCTGTTCTCATTAGTGGCTCTTATCAGGTTACGTCCCACTTAAAGTTGAGGGAATTCACTTCGCCACAACACCTTCAGCATTTTTTGTTTGTAGATTTGTTTTGCTGATGTTTATTCTGACTAGTGTGTGCTGATACCACTTTGTGGTTGGATTTGCATTCGCCTCATAATCCCTTGAAATTGAGCTTTCTGGCATGCCCTATTTTTCTTCAAACTGTGAGTACAGCTTACCTCTTCAAATTGTTTTCATGAAGTATGTGTGACATTTAGAAATATTTTGGCCATTATCTCCCTCAAGACATTTTGAGGGAAGGTTTCATTTACAGCCCTCCAGTACTGGTGCATTTGAAGTGACCCTTAGCGCAGGTTTTAAAGCTGCTGTTTCAGGTAATGAACAAAGGGCGGCAGCATTTCTGCTTTTCCCAATCTGGTAAGTAGGGAAACAGACCGTCCTGGCAGTGGTGTTCCTCGGTTATATATTAGATTGTAATGTGCCCCCAAAAGCTGATGTCTCCTTACTTATGTTTGTGTTATCAATTGAGTTTATATATTTTTTATTAGAGTGATATTCCATTGTGTACATGGACCACTTCTTCTTTGTGCATTCCTCTGTTGATGGACATTTTCGTAGCTTCCAAGTGTTGGCTATGGTAAATATTGCTGGACTGCAGTATTGCCAGCGTGTGGATTTTTTTTGCGGTACGTGGACCTCTCACTGCCGTGGACCCTCCCATTGCAGAGCACAGGCTCCGGATGCGCATGCGCAGCAGCCATAGCTCACGGTACCAGGCGCTCCTCCTCATGTGGGATCTTCCCGACCCGGGGCATGAACCCGTGTCCCCTGCATTGGCAGGCGGACTCTCAACCACTGCGCCACCAGTGAAGCCCAGCCTGTGTGTTTTTGATTCTCATCCACTCAGGCGATAGGGCCAGCAGTGGGTATGCTTGATTGAATGGTATCTCAGGTATTACCTTTACAAGGCACCTCTTTTTTGTTTTCATTACTGCCTCTTACCATGTCCCACGTTGAACCAAGGGTAGGAATTTCTCCACAACCCCTTCAGCATTTATTGTTTGCAGAATTTTTGCTGATGGCCATTCTGACTGGTGAGAGCTGATAGGTTTTTTTAATTTGGATTTGCATCTCTTTAATTATTCCTAATGTTCAGCATTTTTCCATGCCTTTTTGAAATTTCTGGTACAGAAAAACAGAAAAAAAACGGAGAGTACAATTAACCTCTTGAAATTGTCTTCTTGGATTGTTGCCCTCTTTTGAATTTTTTGGTCAATTTTTGACCCCAGGATTGTTTTTGAGGGCAGGTGTCATTTAGAGGCTGCAATGAGTGTGAATATTTAGTGACCATTAGCACTGGGTTTAAAGCTGCTGTTTTGGGAAACGGCCACAAGGCGGCAGCATTTCTCCATTCCCAAATCTGGTTACTTGGGCAGCTGAGCCTTTCTGGGATGAATGGAATACAGAAGAAGACATCATTGAAGTCTAGTACAGAATCCCATGTCCTGGTGGATGGTAGAATGAGCAGCAGGGTGTAGGAATTAGGGACTACTGGATGTATATCCTCGTTGGCTTCACTGACATCGTTTACCATGTCCCCAGCAGCCCATGGGGCTCTCGTGGTCAGGGCAATTCCAGGATATGTAGCTCACCTGGGCAAGAACCCCTTACCCACCGCCAATGGGGCTCTCGTGGTCAGGCCCCTCCCAGGATACAGAGCTCCTCTGGACAGATAGCCCATCAGGGCTGGGCACACAGGAACCGTGCACATAGCCCTCATTGCAAAGCACCCCAGATCAACTGTCACTCAGAGCTGACCAGAGCACCTCAGTGCAGGACTTGAACTAACAAACAGCAGCTCTGACAGGCCTGTGACCTTGGGCATCACTCTGTGTGGCCTCCCTTTGCCTGGTCTTTCAGAGACTTCCACTGCAGCTGGGGCGCCAGGCCTCTGTCTCTACCCATCACCCCTCCTCTCCCTGACTCCTGGGTTCCTCTCATTAGGAGAGGGTCTTCTTGAAGTTGTCTCCCACTCATGGGTCAGATAAAATGATTAGAAAACAAGCCAGAGCTGCAGCCCCTTGTCTATCCTGACTCTCAGGAGCCCACACCTGTTCCTTGGACCTGGCCGGTTCAGCGAGGTCCATTTTCTGCAATGTGAGTCCCTGAGGGGTGAGGATTGGCTGAACTGGGTAGCCTGACACTGCCGGCCAGCCCTCCCCAGGTGTGCCTGGTTTGAGGTTAATATAAACATGGCTCCAGGCAGCAAGTGCCCCTGCAGCTGTGCCTGACGCCATTTTCTCTGCCCCAACAGCAGTCTCGGGGCTGTGCTGGTGGGAGTGACTGAGGGGCCACGGCTTTGTGGGTGGCCCGGTGTGAGTGGGGCTCTGCTCTACTTTCTGCAGGAGTTGCCAGGCTGCCACCTGCTAAAGAAGAGGATGTGTCACCCATACCTTCCACTGGAATTTCTCCCCGGGCAGAGGTGAGGAAGGAAACAAGCAGTGAGGGCCGGGATAGGAGGGGTATCTCAGGCAGGGAAATGGAAAGCTTCCAGAAGAGCGCCTGGGTCCAGGACCATCCTGGCTGGCCTGCAGGCACCAAGTCGGCTTGCGTGCTGTCGCTGGTGTGGCTCCACGGCCCTTCCTCTAGGCTTTCAAGTCCTTGTACATATTCAGGTGTTTTCCCTGGGAAGGGTGGGAACAGTTCAGCAGCAGCTGGCCTGGGGCTCAGCTCACGTTTACTCACAGACGCCTTGGCACGGTCCCCCAGCTTTGCAATGAGGACCCTCCTTGCGGGGGGGGGCTGCTGGTTGCATCAGAGATGATTCCCCACCTCTGACTAACTTCAGAATTGTTTACTGCTGGAGCAAGTGCCCTGATAGGGCTTTCCTTGTATAACTGGTGGGTTCTGTTTTTTTTTTCTCTTTTGGTTTAAGTTAGATTTTATTTCTCTTTTATGTATTTATAGATATAAATATGGAAATAATTCATTCATATAAATACATCTGTGTGAAGAGAAGAACATTTTTCTGTTTTATTTTTAAATTTTATTTATTTTTAAAAATTTTGAAATTTAATTTTATTTATTTTTGTATACAGGAGGTTATTATTAGTTATCTATTTTATGCATATACATGTATACAGGTCAATCCCAATCTCCCAACTCATCCCACCACCACCACCCCATGGATTTCCCCCTTTGGTGTCCATACGTTTGTTCTCTACCTCTGTGTCTCTATTTCTGCCCTGCAAACCGGTTCATCTGTACCATTTTTCTAGGTTCCACATATATGCATTAATATACAATATTGTTTTTTCTCTTTCTGACTTACTTCACTCTGTATGACAGTCTCTAGATCCATCGATGTCTCTACAATGACCCAGTTTCATTCCTTTTTATGGCTGAGTAATATTCCATTTTGTATATGTACCACATCTTTATCCATCCGTCTGTCTGTGGGCATTTAGGTTGCTTCCATTACCTGGCTATTGTAAATAGTGCTGCAATGAACATTGTGGTGAATGTGTCTTTTTGATTTATGGTTTTCTCTGGGTATATGCCCAGAAGTGGGATGGCTGGATCATATGGTAATTCTATTTTTAGTTTTTTAAGGAACCTCCATATTGTTCTCCATAGTGACTGTATCAATTTACATTCCCACCAATAGTGGAAGAGGGTTCCTTTTGTCCACACCCTCCCCAGCATTTGTTGTTTGTAGATTTTCTGATGATGCCCATGCTAACAAGTGTGAGGTGATACCTCATTGTAGTTTTCATTTGCATTACTCTAATAATTAGTGATGTTGAGCAGCTTTTCATGTGCGTCTTGGCCATCTCTGTGTCTTCTTTAAAGAAATGTCTATTTAGATCTTCTGCACATTTTTGTATTGGGTTGTTTGTGTTTTTTACTATTAAGCTGCATGAGCTGATTATATATATTGGAGATTAAACCTTTGTCCATTGATTCGTTTGCAAATATTTTCTCCCATTCTGAAGGTTGCCTTTGTCCATTCCCGTTTTTGTAACAAAAAAAGAAAGAAAGAAGAAGAAGCAGAACACTACTGTGCATAAAATATGCCTCTTGAAACTGTCGGTTTGAAATATGGACGTCTTT
Source organism: Mesoplodon mirus (assembly GCF_964341445.2). Taxonomy (NCBI): domain Eukaryota; kingdom Metazoa; phylum Chordata; class Mammalia; order Artiodactyla; family Ziphiidae; genus Mesoplodon; species Mesoplodon mirus. The sequence continues at coordinate 147,786,600 of NC_138981.1, forward strand.
TGAATTTTTTGGTCGATATACGACCCCAGGATTTGTTTTCAGGGCAGGTGTCATTTACAGGCCTGCAATTATTTTGAATATCAACAGACCATTAGCGCTGGAATTAAAGCTGCTCTTGTATGAAATGGCCACAGGGCGGCAGCAGTTCTCCCTTACCAAATCTGGTTACTAGGACAACAGAGAATCAAAGGAAGTCCTGTTCTAGGTTGTAATTTACAATGGAATGTGCCAGGAGAAAGCCCCTTAAGTTTGTCTCACTATATCTTATTCGTATTTTTAATTTTATTTTTTATTTTTTATCACAGAAAGTTTGATTACAATGTTAGGCTTGTTCTAGGTGTGCAAGATGTGGTTCTTTTACACAAAAACATATGTCTATTCTTCCTGGAATCCTTTTCCCATGTACGTTATGACAGAATGTTGAGTAGTCTTCTCTTGGTATTCCGTCGGTCTTTGGTGATGATATATTTCACCTGTGTTTCTATATGTCTGTTAACCCCAATATCCTAATGTATCCAATCCTCACAAATTTCCATTGGTGAACCATAAGTTTGTTGAATGAATCAGTGGTTGCCCTTCTCTGTGGAAATATATTCACTGGTATCCATTTATATGTAATACCTAAAAGTGATATCATACGATATGTGTCTTTCTCTTTCTGACATACTACAAGGCGTGTGATTGACTCTAGACTCATCTACCGTGCTGCAAATGACATCGTGCCCTTTTTTCCTTGGCCAGTACTCCGTCTGTACATGTACCAGTTTTCTTTGTCCACTCATATGTTGATGGACTTTTTGGTTGCTTCCATGACTTGGCAATTGTAATGCTGTGGCATTGCACATTCGCCTCCCTGTGTCTTTCCAATTCTGTATTCTTAGGTTATAGGCCCAGGAGTGGGCCTGCTGGATCATATGGTAGAAAAATATTTACGTAGTAAAAGCACCTCCATTCTGTTCTCGTTAGTGGCTCTTACCAGGTCACATGCCACTTAAAGTTGAGAGTATGCTCTTGTGCACAACACCTTCAGCATTTATTGTTTGTAGATTTTTTTGCTGAAGTTTATTCTGACAAGTGTGAGCTGCTATATGTTTGTGGTTGGATTTGCATGCGTCTCATAATCCATTGAAATTGAGCTTTCTGGCATGTCCTTTTTTTCTTCAAACTGTGAGTAGAGCTTACCTCTTCCAATTGTTTTCGTGAAGTATGTGTGACATTTAGAAATATTTTGGCCATTACCTCCCTAATGACTTTCTGAGGGCAGGTTTCATTTACAGCCCTCCAGTACTGGTGCATATGAAGTGACCCTTAGCACAGGTTTTAAAGCTGCTGTTGCAGGTCACGGCCAGAGGGTGGCAGCATTTCTGCTTTTCACAAGCTTTTAACTAGGGAAACAGACTACCTTGCAGTGGTATTTCTCGGTTATAAATTAGAGTGGAATGTGCCCGGATAAACCCCCAAAAGCTGATGTTTTTTTTTACTTTTGTTTGTTTTCTAGATTGAGTTTATATTTTTTTATTGGAGTCATATTCCATGGTGTACATGGACCACTTCTTCTTTGTGCATTCCTCTGTTGATGGACATTTTCGTAGCTTCCATGTGTTGGCTATGATAAATATTTCTGGAGTGCAGGATTGCCAGGCTGTTTTTTTCTTGTTTTTCAGTACGTAGGCCACTCACTGCCATGGCCACTCCGATTGCAGAGCACAGGATCTGGACGCACAGGCCCAGGAGCCATAGCTCACGGGACCAGCCGCTCCGCGGCATGTGTGATTTTCCTGAACCGGGGCATACCCGTGTCCCCTGCTTGGGTGGCAGACTCTCAACCACTGTGCCACCAGTGACGTCCAGCCTGTGTCTTTTCGATTCTCATCCTCTCAGGCGATAGGCCCAGCAGTGGGTATGTTTGATTGAATGGTAGCTCAGTATTTACCTTTTAAATGCACCTCCTTTGTGTTTTCCTTACTGGCTCTTACCATGTCCCACGTTGAACCAAGCCTAGGCATTTCTCCACAACCCCTTCAGCATTTATTGCTTGCAGAATTTTAGCTGATGGTCATTCTGACTGTTGTGAGCTGATAGGATTTTTGTAATATGGATTTGCATGTCTTTAATTCTTTCTAAGGTTCATTTTTCCACACCTTTTAAAATTTCTGTTAACGAGCAAATGAAAAAACCGTAGAATACAATTAACCTCTTGAAATTGTCTTCTTGAAAGTTTGCCCTCAAAATTGAATTTTTTAGTCAATATTCGCTCCCAGGATTGTTTTTGAGGGCAGGTGTCATTCACAGGCCTGTAATGAGTGTGAATATTTAGTGACCATTAGCACTGGGTTTAAAGCTGCTGTTGTGGTAAACAGCCACTAGGCAGCAGCATTTCTCCATTCACAAATCTTGTTACTAGGGCAGCAGAGCCTTTCTGGAATCCCTGTTCCTAGGTTGTAAATTAAAATGGAATGTGCCAGGAGAAAACCCCATAAGTTTATGTTACATTATTTCTTGTTTGTTGTTTTAGTTTTTTAATAGGGGTGATGAGTAGAATATTTTTTGTCCTAAATGTACACAATCTGGTTCATTTGTGCATAATATATATATATATATATATATATATATATATATATATATATATATATATTCATGCACAGATCCACTTCCCATGTAAATTATTGCAGAGTGTTCCATAGACCTCCCTTGCTATATGGTCGGTCTTTTTGTTATGTGTATTTAATAGGTATTTGTACACGTATGGTAACCCTAATCTTAATTTTACCATTCCCCCCACCTTTCCTTTTAGATAAGCATAGTTTGTTTTCTAAGTGTGTGATTGTCTTTCTCTGTGCAAATATGTTCATTTGTGTCAGTTGTTAGATAATGCCTGTAAGTGATATCATAGGATATGTCTTTTGCTTTCCGACTTACCTCATGTTCTGTGATTATCTCTAGGCTCAACTATGGTGCCTGAAAGAGCAGTGTTTCATTGTTTTCCATGGCTAATATTCTATTCTGTACATGGACCACTTCTTTTTCAACTGATATCGTGATGGACATTTTGGTTGCTTCCGTGTCTTGGCTATTGTGAAAATTCCTGCAGTGCAGCTGTTGAAGCCTGTGCCTTCTCGACTCTGGACTTGTCAGGTGAGAGTCTCAGCGGTGGGCCTGCTGAACGGAATGGTGGCTCAATTTTTACTTTTAAACGCAGCCCCTTTCTATTCTCATTATTGGCTGTCACCACTTTACATCTCACCAGCAGCTAGAGGGTACACAGTTCTCTAAAACACCTTCAGCATTTAATGTTTGTAGACTTCCAGCTGATGGTAGTTGACATGTGTGAGTTGAAATCATTTTGGAGTTTAGATGTGCATGAGTCTAATAATTACTGATGTGGAGCTTTTATCCGTTTTCCTCTTTTTCGAAAATGAGTGAGTAAAACTTACCCCTCCATCCAATCTCCTTAAAAAATTTAACACTTTTGAATATTTTTGGCCGTTCCCTACCTCCGCCCAATTTTTTAGGGCACGTGTCCTTTACAGCCCTGAATCCTTGTGAGTGTTAAGTGACCATTAGCTGTTGGTTCAAAGCCGCTCTTGTGGGAAACGGCCACAAGGCGGCAGCATTTCTACATTTCGATCTCTGGGATTTTGGGCCACAGAGCTTTCGTGGAAATTGTGTTAGTAAGCTGCGAATCAGAGTGCAATGTGCCAGTGCAAACCCCCAAGAGCTTATATCTCCTAAATTGTTGTTTGCTTTTTAAATTTAATTTTTATTAATTATCAGAGGAAATTGGATCAAAATGTAGATTCTCCTACGTGTACAGTTTCTGGTTCATCCTATCAATGTATCTGTCTATTCCTCTTTGGATCCATTCCCGTGTATGTTATTATAGAGTGTTGAGTAGACCTCTCTTCGTATTCCTTAGGTATTTTGTGATTATATATTTCATATGTATTAGTATATGTCTGTTAACCCACATATCCTAATTCATACATTCCTTACACCTTTCCATTTGGTTAAACATAATTTGGTTTTCTGAATCTATGTGTGTCCCTCTCTTGGAAAATATTTCATGGGTATCAATTCTTAGGTAACACCTATAAGTGATGTCATAGGATGTCTGTCTTTCGGTTTCTTTCTTACTTCCAGTGTGGTGATTATCTCTAGGTCCTTCTATGGTGGTGCCAACGGCACTGTTCCATGCTTTTTCATGGCTGATATTCCATTGTGTACATGGACAACTTCTTCTTGGTGCATTTTTCTGTTGATGCACATTTTGGTTTCTTCCAGGTTGGCTATGGTACACCTTGCTGCAGTGCAGAATTGCCAACCTGTGTGTTTTTGATTCTGGTCTACTCAGGTGATAGGCCCATGAGTGGGCCTACCAGATCACATGGTAGCTCCATTTTTACCCTTAAACACACCTCCATTCTGTTCTCACTACTGGCTGCTACCAGGTTGCATCCCACCAGCAGCTAAAGGATATGCAGATCTCTAAAACCCCTCCAGCATTTATTTTTTGTAGACTTTTTTTGCTGATGATCATTCTGACGGCTGTCAGGTGAACGTTTGTGTACACTGGATTTGCATGGCTTTATTGATTCCTGATGTTCAGCCTTTTTCCATTCCCGTTTTTTTAACAAAAAAGAAAGAAAGGAAAAGAAACAGAAGACAAATGTGCATAAATTATGCCTCTTGAAACTGTCTGTTTGAAATATGGATGCCTTTGAATTTTTTTGGTCGATATACGACCTCAGGATTTGTTTCAGTGCAGGTGTGATTTACAGGCCTGCAATTATTTTGAATATCAACTGAGCATTAACGCTGGGATTAAAGCTGCTGTTGTGTGAAACGCCCACAAGGTGGCAGCTGTTCTACTTTACCAAATCTGGTTACTAGGGCAACAGAGCCTCAATGGAAGTTGTGTTCTAGGTTGTAATTTAGAATGGCGTGTGCCAGGGAAAAGCCCCTTAAGTATAGGTCTCACTACTTCTTGTTCGTTTATTTAATTTAATTTTTATTTTTATCACAGCAAGTTTGATTACAATGTTTGGCTTGTTCTAGGTGTGCAAGATGTGGTTCTTTTACACATAAACATATGTCTATTCTTCCTGGAATCCTTTTCCCATTTACGTTATGACAGAATGTTGAGTAGTCTTCTCTTGGTATTCCGTCGGTCTTTGGTGATGATATATTTCACCTGTGTTTGTATATGTCTGTTAACCCCAATATCCTAATGTATCTAATCCTCACAAATTTCCATTGGTGAACCATAAGTTTGTTGAATGAATCAGTGGTTGCCCTTCTCTGTGGAAATATCTTCACTGGTATCCATTTATAGGTAATACCTAAAAGTGATATCATACGATATGTGTCTTTCTCTTTCTGACAAACTACAAGTCGTGTGATTGCCTCTAGACTCATCTACCGTGCTGCAAATGACATCGTGCCCTTTTTTTCCTTGGCCAATACTCCGTCTGTACATGTACCAGTTTTCTTTGTCCACTCATATGTTGATGGACTTTTTGGTTGCTTCCATGACTTGGCAATTGTAATGCTGTGGCAATGCACATTCGCCTCCCTGTGTCTTTCCAATTCTGTCTTCTTAGGTTATAGGCCCAGGAGTGGGCCTGCTGGATCATATGGTAGAAAAATATTTACGTAGTAGAAGCACCTCCATTCTGTTCTCGTTAGTGGCTCTTACCAGGTCACATCCCACTTAAAGTTGAGGGTATGCACTTGTGCACAGCACCTTCAGCATTTATTGTTTGTAGATTTTTTTGCTGAAGTTTATTCTGACAAGTGTGAGCTGCTATATGTTTGTGGTTGGATTTGCATGCGTCTCATAATCCATTGAAATTGAGCTTTCTGGCATGTCCTTTTTTTCTTCAAACTGTGAGTAGAGCTTACCTCTTCCAATTGTTTTCGTGAAGTATGTGTGACATTTAGAAATATTTTGGCCATTACCTCCCTAATGACATTCTGAGGGAAGTTTTCATTTACAGCCCTCCAGTACAGGTGCATATGAAGTGACCCTTAGCACAGGTTTTAAAGCTGCTGTTGCAGGTCACGGCCAGAGGGTGGCAGCATTTCTGCTTTTCACAAGCTTTTAACTAGGGAAACAGACTACCTTGCAGTGGTATTTCTCGGTTATAAATTAGAGTGGAATGTGCCCGGATAAACCCCCAAATGCTGATGTGTTTTTTTTACTGTTGTTTGTTTCCTAGATTGAGTTTATATTTTTTTATTGGAGTCATATTCCATGGTGTACATGTACCACTACTTCTTTGTGCATTCCTCTGTTGATGGACATTTTCGTAGCTTCCAAGTGTTGGCTATGATAAATATTGCTGGAGTGCAGGATTGCCAGGCTGATTTTTTCTTGTTTTGCAGTACGTAGGCCACTCACTGCCATGGCCACTCCGATTGCAGAGCACAGGCTCTGGACGCACAGGCCCAGCAGCCATAGCTCACGGGACCAGCCGCTCCACGGCATGTGTGATTTTCCCGAACCGGGGCATAAACCCATGTCCCCTGCTTCAGCGGCGGACTCTCAACCACTGCGCCACCAGTGAAGTCCAGCCTGTGTCTTTTTGATTCTCATCCTCTCAGGCGATAGGCCCAGCAGTGGGTATGCTTGATTGAATGGTAGCTCAGTACTTACCTTTTCAATGCACCTCCTTTGTGTTTTCCTTACTGGCTCTTACCATGTCCCACGTTGAAGCAAGCCTAGGCATTTCTCCACAACCCCTTCAGCATTTATTGCTTGCAGAATTTTTGCTGATGGTCATTCTGACTGTTGTGAGCTGATAGGATTTTTGTAATTTGGATTTGCATGTCCTTAATTCTTTCTAAGGTTCATTTTTCCACACCTTTTAAAATTTCTGTTAACGAGCAAATGAAAAAACCGTAGAATACAATTAACCTCTTGAAATTGTCTTCTTGAAAGGTTGCCCTCAAAATTGAATTTTTTGGTCAATATTCGCTCCCAGGATTGTTTTTGAGGGCAGGTGTCATTCACAGGCCTGTAATGAGTGTGAATATTTAGTGACCATTAGCACTGGGTTGAAAGCTGCTGTTGTGGTAAACAGCCACTAGGCGGCAGCATTTCTCCATTCACAAATCTCGTTACTAGGGCAGCAGAGCCGTTCTGCAATCCCTGTTCCTAGGTTGTAAATTAAAATGGAATGTGCCAGGAGAAAACCCCATAAGTTTATGTTACATTATTTCTTGTTTGTTGTTTTAGTTTTTTTAATAGGGGTAATGAGTAGAATATATTTTGTCCTAGATGTAAACAATCTGGTTCATTTGTGCATAACATATATATATATATAAATATTCATGCACAGATCCACTTCCCATGTAAATTATTGCAGAGTGTTCCATAGACCTCCCTTGCTATATGGTCGGTCTTTTTGTTATGTGTATTTAATAGGTATTTGTACACATATGGTAACCCTAATCTTAATTTTACCATTCCCCCCACCTTTCCTTTTAGATAAGCATAGTTTGTTTTCTATGTGTGTGAGTGTCTTTCTCTGTGCAAATATGTTCATTTGTGTCAGTTGTTAGATAACGCCTGTAAGTGATATCATAGGATATGTCTTTTGCTTTCTGACTTACCTCATGTTCTGTGATTATCTCTAGGCTCAACTATGGTGCCTGAAAGAGCAGTGTTTCATTGTTTTCCATGGCTAATATTCTATTGTGTACATGGACCACTTCTTTTTCAACTGATATCGTGATGGACGTTTTGGTTGCTTCCGTGTCTTGGCTATTGTGAAAATTCCTGCAGTGCAGCTGTTGAAGCCTGTGCCTTCTCGACTCTGGACTTGTCAGGTGAGAGTCTCAGCGGTGGGCCTGCTGAACGGAATGGTGGCTCAATTTTTAATTTTAAACGCAGCTCCTTTCTATTCTCATTATTGGCTGTCACCACTTTACATCTCACCAGCAGCTAGAGGGTACACAGTTCTCTAAAACACCTTCAGCATTTAATGTTTGTAGACTTCCAGCTGATGGTAGTTGACATGTGTGAGTTGAAATCATTTTGGAGTTTAGATGTTCATGAGTCTAATAATTACTGATGTGGAGCTTTTATCCGTTTTCCTCTTTTTTGAAAATGAGTGAGTAAAACTTACCCCTCCATCCAATCTCCTTAAAAAATTTAACACTTTAGAATATTTTTGGCCATTCCCTACCTCCGCCCAATTTTTTAGGGCAGGTGTCCTTTACAGCCCTGAATCCTTGTGAATGTTAAGTGACCATTAGCTGTGGGTTCAAAGCCGCTCTTGTGGGAAACGGCCACAAGGCGGCAGCATTTCTACATTTCCATCTCTGGGATTTTGGGCCACAGAGCTTTCGTGGCAATTGTGTTAGGAAGCTGCAAATTAGAGTGCAATGTACCAGTGCAAACCCCCAAGAGCTTATATCTCCTAAATTGTTGTTTGCTTTTTAAATTTAATTTTTATTAATTATCAGAGGAAATTGGATCAAAATGTAGATTCTCCTACGTGTACAGTTTCTGGTTCATCCTATCAATGTATCTGTCTATTCCTCTTTGGATCCATTCCCGTGTATGTTATTATAGAGTGTTGAGTAGACCTCTCTTCGTATTTCTTAGGTATTTTGTGATTATATATTTCCTATGTATTAGTATATGTCTGTTAACCCCCATATCCTAATTCATACATTCCTTACACCTTTCCATTTGGTTAAACATAATTTGGTTTTCTGAATCTATGCGTGTCCTTCTCTTGGAAATTATTTCATGGGTATCAATTCTTAGGTAACACCTATAAGTGATGTCATAGGATGTCTGTCTTTCGGTTTCTTTCTTACTTCCAGTGTGGTGATTATCTCTAGGTCCTTCTATGGTGGTGCCAACGGCACTGTTCCATGCTTTTTCATGGCTGATATTCCATTGTGTACATGGACGACTTCTTCTTGATGCATTTTTCAGTTGATGCACATTTTGGTTTCTTCCAGGTTGGCTATGGTACACCTTGCTGAAGTGCAGGATTGCCAGCCTGTGTGTTTTTGATTCTGGTCTACTCAGGTGATAGGCCCATGAGTGGGCCTACCAGATCACATGGTAGCTCCATTTTTACCCTTAAACGCACCTCCATTCTGTTCTCACTACTGGCTGCTACCAGGTTGCATCCCACCAGCAGCTAAAGGGTACGCAGTTCTCTAAAACCCCTTCAGCATTTATTTTTTGTAGACTTTTTTTGCTGATGATCATTCTGACGGCTGTCAGGTGAACGTTTGTGTACACTGGATTTGCATGGCTTTATTGATTCCTGATGTTCAGCCTTTTTCCTTTCCCGTTTTTTTAACAAAAAAGAAAGAAAGAAAAAGAAACAGAAGACAAATGTGCATAAATTATGCCTCTTGAAACTGTCTGTTTGAAATATGGATGCCTTTGAATTTTTTTGGTCGATATACGACCCCAGGATTTGTTTTCAGTGCAGGTGTGATTTACAGGCCTGCAATTATTTTGAATATCAACTGAGCATTAACGCTGGGATTAAAGCTGCTGTCGTGTGAAACGCCCACAAGGTGGCAGCTGTTCTACTTTACCAAATCTGGTTACTAGGGCAACAGAGCCTCAATGGAAGTTGTGTTCTAGGTTGTAATTTAGAATGGCGTGTGCCAGGGAAAAGCCCCTTAAGTATATGTCTCACTACTTCTTGTTCGTTTATTTAATTTAATTTTTATTTTTATCACAGCAAGTTTGATTACAATGTTTGGCTTGTTCTAGGTGTGCAAGATGTGGTTCTTTAACACATAAACATATGTCTATTCTTCCTGGAATCCTTTTCCCATGTACGTTATGACAGAATGTTGAATAGTCTTCTCTTGGTATTCCGTAGGTCTTTGGTGATGATATATTTCACCTGTGTTTGTATATGTCTGTTAACCCCAATATCCTAATGTATCCAATCCTCACAAATTTCCATTGGTGAACCATAAGTTTGTTGAATGAATCAGTGGTTGCCCTTCTCTGTGGAAATATCTTCACTGGTATCCATTTATAGGTAATACCTAAAGTGATATCATACGATATGTGTCTTTCTCTTTCTAACATACTACAAGTTGTGTGATTGCCTCTAGACTCATCTACAGTGCTGCAAATGACATCGTGTCCTTTTTTTCCTTGTCCAATACTCTGTCTGTACATGTACCAGTTTTCTTTGTCCACTCATATGTTGATGGACTTTTTGGTTGCTTCCATGATTTGGCAATTGTAATGCTGCGGCAATGCACATTCGCCTCCCTGTGTCTTTCCAATTCTGTCTTCTTAGGTTATAGGCCCAGGAGTGGGCCTGCTGGATCATATGGTAGAAAAATATTTACGTAGTAAAAGCACCTCTATTCTGTTCTCCTTAGTGGCTCTTACCAGGTCACATCCCACTTAAAGTTGAGGGTATGCGCTTCTGCACAACACCTTCAGCATTTATTGTTTGTAGTTTTTTTTGCTGAAGTTTATTCTGACAAGTGTGAGCCGCTATATGTTTGTGGTTGGATTTGCATGCATCTCATAACCCATTGAAATTGAGCTTTCTGGCATGTCCTTTTTTTCCTCAAACTGTGAGTAGAGCTTACCTCTTCCAATTGTTTTCGTGAAGTATGTGTGACATTTAGAAATATTTTGGCCATTACCTGCCTAATGACATTCTGAGGGCAGGTTTCATTTACAGCCCTCCAGTACTGGTGCATATGAAGTGACCCTTAGCACAGTTTTTAAAGCTGCTGTTGCAGGTCACGGCCAGAGGGTGGCAGCATTTCTGCTTTTCACAAGCTTTTAACTAGGGAAACAGACTACCTTGCAGTGGTATTTCTCGGTTATAAATTAGAGTGGAATGTGCCTGGATAAACCCCCAAAAGCTGATGTGTTTTTTTTTTACTTTTGTTTGTTTTCTAGGTTGAGTTTATATTTTTTTATTGGAGTCATATTCCATTGTGTACATGGACCACTTCTTCTTTGTGCATTCCTCTGTTGATGGACATTTTCGTAGCTTCCAAGTTTTGGCTATGATAAATATTGCTGGAGGGCAGGATTGCCAGGCTGTTTTTTTCTTGTTTTGCAGTACGTAGGCCACTCACTGCCATGGCCACTCCGATTGCAGAGCACAGGCTCTGGATGCACAGGACCAGCAGCCATAGCTCACGGGACCAGCCGCTCCACGGCATGTGTGATTTTCCCGAACCGGGGCATAAACCCGTGTCCCCTGCTTCGGCGGCAGACTCTCAACCACTGCGCCACCAGTGAAGTCCAGCCTGTGTCTTTTTGATTCTCATCCTCTCAGGCGATAGGCCCAGCAGTGGGTATGCTTGATTGAATGGTAGCTCAGTACTTACCTTTTCCATGCACCTCCTTTGTGTTTTCCTTACTGGCTCTTAGCATGTCCCACGTTGAACCAAGCCTAGGCATTTCTCCACAACCCCTTCAGCATTTATTGTTTGCAGAATTTTTGCTGATGGTCATTCTGACTGTTGTGAGCTGATAGGACTTTTGTAATTTGGATTTGCATGTCCTTAATTCTTTCTAAGGTTCATTTTTCCACACCTTTTAAAATTTCTGTTAACGAGCAAATGAAAAAAACGTAGAATACAATTAACCTCTTGAAATTGTCTTCTTGAAAGGTTGCCCTCAAAATTGAATTTTTTGGTCAATATTCGCTCCCAGGATTGTTTTTGAGGGCAGGTGTCATTCACAGGCCTGTAATGAGTGTGAATATTTAGTGACCATTAGCACTGGGTTGAAAGCTGCTGTTGTGGTAAACAGCCACTAGGCGGCAGCATTTCTCCATTCACAAATCTCGTTACTAGGGCAGCAGAGCCGTTCTGGAATCCCTGTTCCTAGGTTGTAAATTAAAATGGAATGTGCCAGGAGAAAACCCCATAAGTTTATGTTACATTATTTCTTGTTTGTTGTTTTAGTTTTTTTAAAAGGCGCAATGGTTAGAATATTGTTTGTCCTAGGTGTACACAATCTGGTTCATTTGTGCCTAACATATATATATATATATATATATATATATATATATATATATATATTCATGCACAGATCCCCTTCCCATGTCAATTATTGCAGAGTGTTCCATAGACCTCCCTTGCTATATGGTCGGTCTTTTTGTTATGTGTATTTAATAGGTATTTGTACACGTATGGTAACCCTAATCTTAATTTTTCCATTCCCCCCACCTTTCCTTTTAGATAAGCCTAGTTTGTTTTCTAAGTGTGTGAGTGTCTTTCTCTGTGCAAATATGTTCATTTGTGTCAGTTGTTAGATAATGCCTGTAAGTTATATCATAGGATATGTCTTTTGCTTTCCGACTTACCTCATGTTCTGTGATTATCTCTAGGCTCAACTATGGTGCCTGAAAGAGCAGTGTTTCATTGTTTTCCATGGCTAATATTCCATTGTGTACATGGACCACTTCTTCTTTTTCAACTGATATGGTGATGGACATTTTGGTTGCTTCCGTGTCTTGGCTATTGTGAAAATTCCTGCAGTGCAGCTGTTGAAGCCTGTGCCTTCTCGACTCTGGACTTGTCAGGTGAGAGTCTCAGCGGTGGGCCTGCTGAACGGAATGGTGGCTCAATTTTTACTTTTAAACGCAGCTCCTATTCTCATTATTGGCTGTCAGCACTTTACGTCTCACCAGCAGCTAGAGGGTACACAGTTCTCTAAAACACCTTCAGCATTTAATGTTTGTAGACTTGCAGCTGATGGTAGTTGACATGTGTGAGTTGGAATCATTTTGGAGGTTAGATTTGCATGAGTGTAATAATTACTGATGTTGAGCTTTTATCCATTTTCCTCTTTTTTGAAAATGAGTGAGTAAAACTTACCCCTCCATCCAATCTCCTTGAAAAATTTAACACTTTTGAATTTTTTTGGCCATTCCCTACCTCCGCACAATTTTTTAGGGCAGGTGTCCTTTACAGCCCTGAATCCTTGTGAATGTTAAGTGACCATTAGCTGTGGGTTCAAAGCCGCTCTTGTGGGAAACGGCCACAAGGCGGCAGCATTTCTACATTTCCAACTCTGGGATTTGGGGCCACAGAGCTTTCGTGGCAATCGTGTTAGTAAGCTGCGAATTAGAGTGCAATGTGCCAGTGCAAACCCCCAAGAGCTTATATCTCCTAAATTGTTGTTTGCTTTTTAAATTTAATTATCAGAGGAAATTTGATCAAAATGTAGATTCTCCTAGGTGTACAGTTTCTGGTTCATCCTATCAATGTATCTGTCTATTCCTCTTTGGATCCATTCCCGTGTATGTTATTATAGAGTGCTGAGTAGACCTCTCTTCGTATTCCTTAGGTATTTTGTGATTATATATTTCCTATGTATTAGTATATGTCTGTTAACCCCCATATCCTAATTCATACATTCCTTACACCTTTCCATTTGGTTAAACATAATTTGGTTTTCTGAATCTATGCGTGTCCTTCTCTTGGAAATTATTTCATGGGTATCAATTCTTAGGTAACACCTATAAGTGATGTCATAGGATGTCTGTCTTACGGTTTCTTTCTTACTTCCAGTGTGGTGATTATCGCTAGGTCCTTCTATGGTGGTGCCAACGGCACTGTTCCATGCTTTCTCATGGCTAAGATTCCATTGTGTACATGGACGACTTCTTCTTGGTGCATTTTTCTGTTGATGCACATTTTGGTTTCTTCCAGGTTTGGCTATGGTACACCTTGCTGCAGTGCAGGATTGCCAGCCTGTGTGTTTTTGATTCTGGTCTACTCAGGTGATAGGCCCATGAGTGGGCCTACCAGATCACATGGTAGCTCCATTTTTACCCTTAAACGCACCTCCATTCTGTTCTCACGACTGGCTCTTACCAGGTTGCAACCCACCAGCAGCTAAAGGGTACGCAGTTCTCTAAAACCCCTTCAGCATTTATTTTTTGTAGACTTTTTTTGCTGATGATCATTCTGACGGCTGTCAGGTGAACGTTTGTGTACACTGGATTTGCATGGCTTTATTGATTCCTGATGTTCAGCCTTTTTCCATTCCCGTTGTTTTAAGAAAAAAGAAAGAGTGGGAGGGAGACGCAAAAGGGAGGGGATATGGAAACATGTATATGTATAACTGATTAAATTTGTTATAAAGCAAAAAATTAAAAAAAAATAAAAATAAAAAATAAAAAAATAAAAAAAAAATAAAAAAAAAGAAATAAGAGAGAAGGTCCTTCAGGGAGATAAAAAAAAATTGCCTTAGCTATTCATGTATTTTGACTTACATGAACTTTGGATTCAGATTATCAAATTTGCTGAAGAATTCATTTTGTAATTTTATTGGAACTTATTATATATGTAGCTTAACGTAAGGAGATATTTTTATTAAAATGTGCCCTTTCTTCCTTGAAAATAATCTTTATTTATTCAGATTTTCTTATTATGCCCTTCACAAAATTTCAGAATTTCTCTATAAAAATCTAACATTGAAAAAATTAATTTCTTGACATGTTATAATATTTGTGGGCTTCCCTGGTGGCGCCGTGGTTGAGAGTCCGCCTGCTGATGCAGGGGACGCGGGTTCATGCCCCGGTCCAGGAAGATCCCACATGCCGTGGAGCGTCTGGGCCCATGAGCCATGGCCACTGTGCCTGCGCATCAGGAGCCTGTGCTCCGCGGCGGGAGAGGCCACAACAGTGACAGGCCCGTGTACCGCAAAAAAAAAAAAGTATTTATTATATTTGCTGCTCTTGAGAATGACTTGGTATAAAAAAAATTGGTAAAAGAAATACTTTTGAGTTGTTATGCTGACTTTTTATCTTACCGGAAATTTCTGCTGAATTATCTTATTCATAGTTTTTCCATTCCTTGCCTTGATTTTGATAAGATTATCATATCATTTGCAAATAATGACAAACTTTCTCTTCCTTTCAGAAGTGGGCAATGTGGTTAACATTTTAAATTTCCAAACCACAACAGATTGACTGATGTGCAGTCTATCTGACACATTCTCTAATTCTTACACTGCTTATTCTTTTCTTATTCTATTGACTAGGACTTATAGAACAATGTGCAATAGTTGTGGTCTCCAAACTTTAACTTTAAAGTTTTATCATTAAATATATTTGCTAAAGGATCTTTAAAAAATCCTTCTCTCGTTAGGTTAAGGAATTTCCTTATTTTACTAATTTACTAAGCAGTTTTTTTTCATAGATGCCTTTTCTATAGCCATTGAAATCACCATTAAAACATGTATTAATGTGATAACATTAACAGTACCTAGATTTTTTTGCTACTCATCATGACTTTATTTCTGGAATATGTACTACTTTATCATTATTAACAAATTTTGCGTTCAATTTACTTATAATTTATTTAGAAAGTTGGGATCTATTTTATGTGTGTGTATATGTATGTATGTAATTAAAAGTGGTACCTAACTCTGTTCATTTAAACACTTCCATTTAATTTTACCACTTTTGTTTATTAAGTACCTGAGAAGTAAACTATCATTTCTTCATGGGGAACCTCTCTGAACTCCAGCCTAAATTAGAGCCCTTTGTTAGCCCTCTCACTGTACCCTGTATTATAACTACGTAGTTATCTATGAAGTGGATTATTGACCGAGTCACCCACTAGGCTTTCAGTTCCATAAGGTCCGGGGATTTTATCTGTTTAACTCACTGCTGTAATCCTGGGACCTAACTTGCAATTAGTACATAGTAGACACTTTAAAAATTATCTGTAGAATGAACACATGATTAAATAAATAGTAGTTTGAAAGCTGAAAAAAAAGAAAAAAGAAAGAAAGAAAAAGAAACAGAAGACAAATGTGCATAAATTATGCCTCTTGAAACTGTCGGTTTGAAATATGGATGCCTTTGAATTTTTTTGGTCGATATACGACCCCAGGATTTGTTTTCAGTGCAGGTGTGATTTACAGGCCTGCAATTATTTTGAATATCAACTGACCATTAACGCTGGGATTAAAGCTGCTGTCGTGTGAAACGCCCACAAGGTGGCAGCTGTTCTACTTTACCAAATCTGGTTACTAGGGCAACAGAGCCTCAATGGAAGTTGTGTTCTAGGTTGTAATTTAGAATGGCGTGTGCCAGGGAAAAGCCCCTTAAGTATATGTCTCACTACTTCTTGTTCATTTATTTAATTTAATTTTTATTTTTATCACAGCAAGTTTGATTACAAAGTTTGGCTTGTTCTAGGTGTGCAAGATGTGGTTCTTTTACACATAAACATATGTCTATTCTTCCTGGAATCCTTTTCCCATGTACGTTATGACAGGATGTTGAGTAGTCTTCTCTTGGTATTCCGTAGGTCTTTGGTGATGATATATTTCACCTGTGTTTGTATATGTCTGTTAACCCCAATATCCTAATGTATCCAATCCTCACAAATTTCCATTGGTGAACCATAAGTTTGTTGAATGAATCAGTGGTTGCCCTTCTCTGTGGAAATATCTTCACTGGTATCCATTTATAGGTAATACCTAAAAGTGATATCATACGATATGTGTCTTTCTCTTTCTGACATACTACACGTTGTGTGATTGCCTCTAGACTCATCTACAGTGCTGCAAATGACATCGTGTCCTTTTTTTCCTTGTCCAATACTCCGTCTGTACATGTACCAGTTTTCTTTGTCCACTCATATGTTGATGGACTTTTTGGTTGCTTCCATGACTTGGCAATTGTAATGCTGCGGCAATGCACATTCGCCTCCCTGTGTCTTTCCAATTCTGTCTTCTTAGGTTATAGGCCCAGGAGTGGGCCTGCTGGATCATATGGTAGAAAAATATTTACGTAGTAAAAGCACCTCCATTCTGTTCTCGTTAGTGGCTCTTACCAGGTCACATCCCACTTAAAGTTGAGGGTATGCACTTCTGCACAACACCTTCAGCATTTATTGTTTGTAGTTTTTTTTTTTGCTGAAGTTTATTCTGACAAGTGTGAGCTGCTATATGTTTGTGGTTGGATTTGCATTCGTCTCATAATCCATTGAAATTGAGCTTTCTGGCATGTCCTTTTTTTATTCAAACTGTGAGTAGAGCTTACCTCTTCCAATTGTTTTCGTGAAGTATGTGTGACATTTAGAAATATTTTGGCCATTACCTCCCTAATGACATTCTGAGGGCAGGTTTCATTTACAGCCCTCCAGTACTGGTGCATATGAAGTGACCCTTAGCACAGTTTTTAAAGCTGCTGTTGCAGGTCACTGCCAGAGGGTGGCAGCATTTCTGCTTTTCACAAGCTTTTAACTAGGGAAACAGACTACCTTGCAGTGGTATTTCTCGGTTATAAATTAGAGTGGAATGTGCCTGGATAAACCCCCAAAGGTGATGTGTTTTTTTTTTTACTTTTGTTTGTTTTCTAGATTGAGTTTATATTTTTTTATTGGAGTCATATTCCATTGTGTACATGGACCACTTCTTCTTTGTGCATTCCTCTGTTGATGGACATTTTCGTAGCTTCCAAGTTTTGGCTATGATAAATATTGCTGGAGGGCAGGATTGCCAGGCTGTTTTTTTCTTGTTTTGCAGTACGTAGGCCACTCACTGCCATGGCCACTCCGATTGCAGAGCACAGGCTCTGGACGCACAGGCCCAGCAGCCATAGCTCACGGGACCAGCCGCTCCACGGCATGTGTGATTTTCCCGAACCGGGGCATAAACCCGTGTCCCCTGCTTCGGCGGCGGACTCTCAACCACTGCGCCACCAGTGAAGTCCAGCCTGTGTCTTTTTGATTCTCATCCTCTCAGGCGATAGGGCCAGCAGTGGGCATGCTTGATTGAATGGTAGCTCAGTACTTACCTTTTCAATGCACCTCCTTTGTGTTTTCCTTACTGGCTCTTAGCATGTCCCACGTTGAACCAAGCCTAGGCATTTTTCCACAACCCCTTCAGCATTTATTGTTTGCAGAATTTTTGCTGATGGTCATTCTGACTGTTGTGAGCTGATAGGATTTTTGTAATTTGGATTTGCATGTCCTTAATTCTTTCTAAGGTTCATTTTTCCACACCTTTTAAAATTTCTGTTAATGAACAAATGAAAAAAACGTAGAATACAATTAACCTCTTGAAATTGTCTTCTTGAAAGGTTGCCCTCAAAATTGAATTTTTTGGTCAATATTCGCTCCCGGGATTGTTTTTGAGGGCAGGTGTCATTCACAGGCCTGTAATGAGTGTGAATATTTAGTGACCATTAGCACTGGGTTTAAAGCTGCTGTTGTGGTAAGCAGCCACTAGGCGGCAGCATTTCTCCATTCACAAATCTCGTTACTAGGGCAGCAGAGCCGTTCTGGAATCCCTGTTCCTAGGTTGTAAATTAAAATGGAATGTGCCAGGAGAAAACCCCATAAGTTTATGTTACATTATTTCTTGTTTGTTGTTTTAGATTTTTTAATAGGGGCAATGATTAGAATATTGTTTGTCCTAGGTGTACACAATCTGGTTCATTTGTGCCTAACATATATATATATATATTCATGCACAGGTCCACTTCCCATGTAAATTATTGCAGAGTGTTCCATAGACCTCCCTTGCTATATGGTCGGTCTTTTTGTTATGTGTATTTAATAGGTATTTGTACACGTATGGTAACCCTAATCTTAATTTTTCCATTCCCCCCACCTTTCCTTTTAGATAAGCCTAGTTTGTTTTCTAAGTGTGTGAGTGTCTTTCTCTGTGCAAATATGTTCATTTGTGTCAGTTGTTAGATAATGCCTGTAAGTGATATCATAGGATATGTCTTTTGCTTTCCGACTTACCTCATGTTCTGTGATTATCTCTAGGCTCAACTATGGTGCCTGAAAGAGCAGTGTTTCATTGTTTTCCATGGCTAATATTCCATTGTGTACATGGACCACTTCTTCTTTTTCAACTGATATGGTGGTGGACATTTTGGTTGCTTCCGTGTCTTGGCTATTGTGAAAATTCCTGCAGTGCAGCTGTTGAAGCCTGTGCCTTCTCGACTCTGGACTTGTCAGGTGAGAGTCTCAGCGGTGGGCCTGCTGAACGGAATGGTGGCTCAATTTTTACTTTTAAACGCAGCTCCTTTCTATTCTTATTATTGGCTGTCACCACTTTACATCTCACCAGCAGCTAGAGGGTACACAGTTCCCTAAAACACCTTCAGCATTTAATGTTTGTAGACTTGCAGCTGATGGTAGTTGACATGTGTGAGTTGGAATCATTTTGGAGGTTAGATTTGCATGAGTCTAATAATTACTGATGTTGAGCTTTTATCCATTTTCCTCTTTTTTGAAAATGAGTGAGTAAAACTTACCCCTCCATCCAATCTCCTTGAAAAATTTAACACTTTTGAATTTTTTTGGCCATTCCCTACCTCCGCACAATTTTTTAGGGCAGGTGTCCTTTACAGCCCTGAATCCTTGTGAATGTTAAGTGACCATTAGCTGTGGGTTCAAAGCCGCTCTTGTGGGAAACGGCCACAAGGCGGCAGCATTTCTACATTTCCAACTCTGGGATTTGGGGCCACAGAGCTTTCGTGGCAATCGTGGTAGTAAGCTGCGAATTAGAGTGCAATGTGCCAGCGCAAACCCCCAAGAGCTTATATCTCCTAAATTGTTGTTTGCTTTTTAAATTTAATTATCAGAGGAAATTTGATCAAAATGTAGATTCTCCTAGGTGTACAGTTTCTGGTTCATCCTATCAATGTATCTGTCTATATTCCTCTTTGGATCCATTCCCGTGTATGTTATTATAGAGTGTTGAGTAGACCTCTCTTTGTATTCCTTAGGTATTTTGTGATTATATATTTCCTATGTATTAGTATATGTCTGTTAACCCCCATATCCTAATTCATACATTCCTTACACCTTTCCATTTGGTTAAACATAATTTGGTTTTCTGAATCTATGCGTGTCCTTCTCTTGGAAATTATTTCATGGGTATCAATTCTTAGGTAACACCTATAAGTGATGTCATAGGATGTCTGTCTTATGGTTTCTTTCTTACTTCCAGTGTGGTGATTATCGCTAGGTCCTTCTATGGTGGTGCCAACGGCACTGTTCCATGCTTTCTCATGGCTAAGATTCCATTGTGTACATGGACGACTTCTTCTTGGTGCCTTTTTCTGTTGATGCACATTTTGGTTTCTTCCAGGTTTGGCTATGGTACACCTTGCTGCAGTGCAGGATTGCCAGCCTGTGTGTTTTTGATTCTGGTCTACTCAGGTGATAGGCCCATGAGTGGGCCTACCAGATCACATGGTAGCTCCATTTTTACCCTTAAACGCACCTCCATTCTGTTCTCACGACTGGCTCTTACCAGGTTGCAACCCACCAGCAGCTAAAGGGTACGCAGTTCTCTAAAACCCCTTCAGCATTTATTTTTTGTAGACTTTTTTTGCTGATGATCATTCTGACGGTTGTCAGGTGAACGTTTGTGTACACTGGATTTGCATGGCTTTATTGATTCCTGATGTTCAGCCTTTTTCCATTCCCGTTGTTTTAAAAAAAAAGAAAGAGTGGGAGGGAGACGCAAAAGGGAGGGGATATGGAAACATGTATATGTATAACTGATTAAATTGGTTATAAAGCAAAAAATTTAAAAAAATAAAAATAAAAAATAAAAAAATAAAAAAAAATAAAAAAAAAGAAATAAGAGAGAAGGTCCTTCAGGGAGATAAAAAAAATTGCCTTAGCTATTCATGTATTTTGACTTACATGAACTTTGGATTCAGATTATCAAATTTGCTGAAGAATTCATTTTGTAATTTTATTGGAACTTATTAAATATGTAGCTTAACGTAAGGAGATATTTTTATTAAAATGTGCCCTTTCTTCCTTGAAAATAATCTTTATTTATTCAGATTTTCTTATTATGCCCTTCACAAAATTTCAGAATTTCTCTATAAAAATCTAACATTGAAAAAATTAATTTCTTGACATGTTATAATATTTGTGGGCTTCCCTGGTGGCGCCGTGGTTGAGAGTCCGCCTGATGATGCAGGGGACGCGGGTTCATGCCCCGGTCCAGGAAGATCCCACATGCCGTGGAGTGTCTGGGCCCATGAGCCATGGCCACTGTGCCTGCGCATCAGGAGCCTGTGCTCCGCGGAGGGAGAGGCCACAACAGTGAGAGGCCCGTGTACCGCAAAAAAAAAAAAAGTATTTATTATATTTGCTGCTCTTGAGATTGACTTGGTATAACAAAAATTGGTAAAAGAAATACTTTTGAGTTGTTATGCTGACTTTTTATCTTACCGGAAATTTCTGCTGAATTATCTTATTCATAGTTTTTCCATTCCTTGCCTTGATTGTGATAAGATTATCATATCATTTGCAAATAATGACAAACTTTCTCTTCCTTTCAGAAGTGGGCAATGTGGTTAACATTTTAAATTTCCAAACCACAACAGATTGACTGATGTGCAGTCTATCTGACACATTCTCTAATTCTTACACTGCTTATTCTTTTCTTATTCTATTGACTAGGACTTATAGAACAATGTGCAATAGTTGTGGTCTCCAAACTTTAACTTTAAAGTTTTATCATTAAATATATTTGCTAAAGGATCTTTAAAAAATCCTTCTCTCGTTAGGTTAAGGAATTTCCTTATTTTACTAATTTACTAAGCAGTTTTTTTTCATAGATGCCTTTTCTATAGCCATTGAAATCACCATTGAAACATGTATTAATGTGATAACATTAACAGTACCTAGATTTTTTTGCTACTCATCATGACTTTATTTCTGGAATATGTACTACTTTATCATTATTAACAAATTTTGCGTTCAATTTACTTATAATTTATTTAGAAAGTTGGGATCTATTTTATGTGTGTGTATATGTATGTATGTAATTAAAAGTGGTACCTAACTCTGTTCATTTAAACACTTCCATTTAATTTTACCACTTTTGTTTATTAAGTACCTGAGAAGTAAACTATCATTTCTTCATGGGGAACCTCTCTGAACTCCAGCCTAAATAGAGCCCTTTGT
Source organism: Mesoplodon mirus (assembly GCF_964341445.2). NCBI lineage: Eukaryota > Metazoa > Chordata > Mammalia > Artiodactyla > Ziphiidae > Mesoplodon > Mesoplodon mirus. The sequence goes on from NC_138981.1 coordinate 147,808,545, forward strand.
TAGCCCTCTCACTGTACCCTGTATTATAACTACGTAGTTATCTATGAAGTGGATTATTGACCGAGTCACCCACTAGGCTTTAAGTTCCATAAGGTCCGGGGATTTTATCTGTTTAACTCACTGCTGTAATCCTGGGACCTAACTTGCAATTAGTACATAGTAGACACTTTAAAAATTATCTGTGGAATGAACACATGATTAAATAAATAGTAGTTTGAAAGCTGAAAAAAAAGAAAAAAGAAAGAAAGAAAAAGAAACAGAAGACAAATGTGCATAAATTATGCCTCTTGAAACTGTCGGTTTGAAATATGGATGCCTTTGAATTTTTTTGGTCGATATACGACCCCAGGATTTGTTTTCAGTGCAGGTGTGATTTACAGGCCTGCAATTATTTTGAATATCAACTGAGCATTAACGCTGGGATTAAAGCTGCTGTCGTGTGAAAGGCCCACAAGGTGGCAGCTGTTCTACTTTACCAAATCTGGTTACTAGGGCAACAGAGCCTCAATGGAAGTTGTGTTCTAGGTTGTAATTTAGAATGGCGTGTGCCAGGGAAAAGCCCCTTAAGTATATGTCTCACTACTTCTTGTTCGTTTATTTAATTTAATTTTTATTTTTATCACAGCAAGTTTGATTACAAAGTTTGGCTTGTTCTAGGTGTGCAAGATGTGGTTCTTTTACACATAAACATATGTCTATTCTTCCTGGAATCCTTTTCCCATGTACGTTATGACAGGATGTTGAGTAGTCTTCTCTTGGTATTCCGTAGGTCTTTGGTGATGATATATTTCACCTGTGTTTGTATATGTCTGTTAACCCCAATATCCTAATGTATCCAATCCTCACAAATTTCCATTGGTGAACCATAAGTTTGTTGAATGAATCAGTGGTTGCCCTTCTCTGTGGAAATATCTTCACTGGTATCCATTTATAGGTAATACCTAAAAGTGATATCATACGATATGTGTCTTTCTCTTTCTGACATACTACACGTTGTGTGATTGCCTCTAGACTCATCTACAGTGCTGCAAATGACATCGTGTCCTTTTTTTCCTTGGCCAATACTCCGTCTGTACATGTACCAGTTTTCTTTGTCCACTCATATGTTGATGGACTTTTTGCTTGCTTCCATGACTTGGCAATTGTAATGCTGCGGCAATGCACATTCGCCTCACTGTGTCTTTCCAATTCTGTCTTCTTAGGTTATAGGCCCAGGAGTGGGCCTGCTGGATCATATGGTAGAAAAATATTTATGTAGTAAAAGCACCTCCATTCTGTTCTCGTTAGTGGCTCTTACCAGGTCACATCCCACTTAAAGTTGAGGGTATGCACTTCTGCACAACACCTTCAGCATTTATTGTTTGTAGTTTTTTTTTTTGCTGAAGTTTATTCTGACAAGTGTGAGCTGCTATATGTTTGTGGTTGGATTTGCATTCGTCTCATAATCCATTGAAATTGAGCTTTCTGGCATGTCCTTTTTTTATTCAAACTGTGAGTAGAGCTTACCTCTTCCAATTGTTTTCGTGAAGTATGTGTGACATTTAGAAATATTTTGGCCATTACCTCCCTAATGACATTCTGAGGGCAGGTTTCATTTACAGCCCTCCAGTACTGGTGCATATGAAGTGACCCTTAGCACAGTTTTTAAAGCTGCTGTTGCAGGTCACTGCCAGAGGGTGGCAGCATTTCTGCTTTTCACAAGCTTTTAACTAGGGAAACAGACTACCTTGCAGTGGTATTTCTCGGTTATAAATTAGAGTGGAATGTGCCTGGATAAACCCCCAAAGGTGATGTGTTTTTTTTTTTTACTTTTGTTTGTTTTCTAGATTGAGTTTATATTTTTTTATTGGAGTCATATTCCATTGTGTACATGGACCACTTCTTCTTTGTGCATTCCTCTGTTGATGGACATTTTCGTAGCTTCCAAGTTTTGGCTATGATAAATATTGCTGGAGGGCAGGATTGCCAGGCTGTTTTTTTCTTGTTTTGCAGTACGTAGGCCACTCACTGCCATGGCCACTCCGATTGCAGAGCACAGGCTCTGGACGCACAGGCCCAGCAGCCATAGCTCACGGGACCAGCCGCTCCACGGCATGTGTGATTTTCCCGAACCTGGGCATAAACCCGTGTCCCCTGCTTCGGCGGCGGACTCTCAACCACTGCGCCACCAGTGAAGTCCAGCCTGTGTCTTTTTGATTCTAATCCTCTCAGGCGATAGGGCCAGCAGTGGGCATGCTTGATTGAATGGTAGCTCAGTACTTACCTTTTCAATGCACCTCCTTTGTGTTTTCCTTACTGGCTCTTAGCATGTCCCACGTTGAACCAAGCCTAGGCATTTTTCCACAACCCCTTCAGCATTTATTGTTTGCAGAATTTTTGCTGATGGTCATTCTGACTGTTGTGAGCTGATAGGATTTTTGTAATTTGGATTTGCATGTCCTTAATTCTTTCTAAGGTTCATTTTTCCACACCTTTTAAAATTTCTGTTAATGAACAAATGAAAAAAACGTAGAATACAATTAACCTCTTGAAATTGTCTTCTTGAAAGGTTGCCCTCAAAATTGAATTTTTTGGTCAATATTCGCTCCCAGGATTGTTTTTGAGGGCAGGTGTCATTCACAGGCCTGTAATGAGTGTGAATATTTAGTGACCATTAGCACTGGGTTTAAAGCTGCTGTTGTGGTAAGCAGCCACTAGGCGGCAGCATTTCTCCATTCACAAATCTCGTTACTAGGGCAGCAGAGCCGTTCTGGAATCCCTGTTCCTAGGTTGTAAATTAAAATGGAATGTGCCAGGAGAAAGCCCCATAAGTTTATGTTACATTATTTCTTGTTTGTTGTTTTAGTTTTTTTAATAGGGGCAATGATTAGAATATTGTTTGTCCTAGGTGTACACAATCTGGTTCATTTGTGCCTAACATATATATATATATATATATATATATATATATATTCATGCACAGATCCCCTTCCCATGTCAATTATTGCAGAGTGTTCCATAGACCTCCCTTGCTATATGGTCGGTCTTTTTGTTATGTGTATTTAATAGGTATTTGTACACGTATGGTAACCCTAATCTTAATTTTTCCATTCCCCCCACCTTTCCTTTTAGATAAGCCTAGTTTGTTTTCTAAGTGTGTGAGTGTCTTTCTCTGTGCAAATATGTTCATTTGTGTCAGTTGTTAGATAATGCCTGTAAGTGATATCATAGGATATGTCTTTTGCTTTCCGACTTACCTCATGTTCTGTGATTATCTCTAGGCTCAACTATGGTGCCTGAAAGAGCAGTGTTTCATTGTTTTCCATGGCTAATATTCCATTGTGTACATGGACCACTTCTTCTTTTTCAACTGATATGGTGATGGACATTTTGGTTGCTTCCGTGTCTTGGCTATTGTGAAAATTCCTGCAGTGCAGCTGTTGAAGCCTGTGCCTTCTCGACTCTGGACTTGTCAGGTGAGAGTCTCAGCGGTGGGCCTGCTGAACGGAATGGTGGCTCAATTTTTACTTTTAAACGCAGCTCCTTTCTATTCTTATTATTGGCTGTCACCACTTTACATCTCACCAGCAGCTAGAGGGTACACAGTTCTCTAAAACACCTTCAGCATTTAATGTTTGTAGACTTGCAGCTGATGGTAGTTGACATGTGTGAGTTGGAATCATTTTGGAGGTTAGATTTGCATGAGTCTAATAATTACTGATGTTGAGCTTTTATCCATTTTCCTCTTTTTTGAAAATGAGTGAGTAAAACTTACCCCTCCATCCAATCTCCTTGAAAAATTTAACACTTTTGAATTTTTTTGGCCATTCCCTACCTCCGCACAATTTTTTAGGGCAGGTGTCCTTTACAGCCCTGAATCCTTGTGAATGTTAAGTGACCATTAGCTGTGGGTTCAAAGCCGCTCTTGTGGGAAACGGCCACAAGGCGGCAGCATTTCTACATTTCCAACTCTGGGATTTTGGGCCACAGAGCTTTCGTGGCAATCGTGGTAGTAAGCTGCGAATTAGAGTGCAATGTGCCAGTGCAAACCCCCAAGAGCTTATATCTCCTAAATTGTTGTTTGCTTTTTAAATTTAATTATCAGAGGAAATTTGATCAAAATGTAGATTCTCCGAGGTGTACAGTTTCTGGTTCATCCTATCAATGTATCTGTCTATATTCCTCTTTGGATCCATTCCCGTGTATGTTATTATAGAGTGTTGAGTAGACCTCTCTTTGTATTCCTTAGGTATTTTGTGATTATATATTTCCTATGTATTAGTATATGTCTGTTAACCCCCATATCCTAATTCATACATTCCTTACACCTTTCCATTTGGTTAAACATAATTTGGTTTTCTGAATCTATGCATGTCCTTCTCTTGGAAATTATTTCATGGGTATCAATTCTTAGGTAACACCTATAAGTGATGTCATAGGATGTCTGTCTTACGGTTTCTTTCTTACTTCCAGTGTGGTGATTATCGCTAGGTCCTTCTATGGTGGTGCCAACGGTACTGTTCCATGCTTTCTCATGGCTAAGATTCCATTGTGTACATGGACGACTTCTTCTTGGTGCATTTTTTTGTTGATGCACATTTTGGTTTCTTCCAGGTTTGGCTATGGTACACCTTGCTGCAGTGTAGGATTGCCAGCCTGTGTGTTTTTGATTCTGGTCTACTCAGGTGATAGGCCCATGAGTGGGCCTACCAGATCACATGGTAGCTTCATTTTTACCCTTAAACGCACCTCCATTCTGTTCTCACGACTGGCTCTTACCAGGTTGCAACCCACCAGCAGCTAAAGGGTACGCAGTTCTCTAAAACCCCTTCAGCATTTATTTTTTGTAGACTTGTTTGGCTGATGATCATTCTGACGGCTGTCAGGTGAACGTTTGTGTACACTGGATTTGCATGGCTTTATTGATTCCTGATGTTCAGCCTTTTTCCATTCCCGTTGTTTTAAGAAAAAAGAAAGAGTGGGAGGGAGACGCAAAAGGGAGGGGATATGGAAACACGTATATGTATAACTGATTAAATTTGTTATAAAGCAAAAAATTAAAAAAAATAAAAATCAAAAATAAAAAATTTAAAAAAATTAAAAATAAATAAAAAAAAAAGAAATAAGAGAGAAGGTCCTTCAGGGAGTTAAAAAAAAATTGCCATAGCTATTCATGTATTTTGACTTACATGAACTTTGGATTCAGGTTATCAAATTTGCTGAAGAAATCATTTTGTAATTTTATTGGAACTTATTAAATATGTAGCTTAACGTAAGGAGATATTTTTATTAAAATGTGCCCTTTCTTCCTTGAAAATACTCTTTATTTATTCAGATTTTCTTATTATGCCCTTCACAAAATTTCAGAATTTCTCTATAAAAATCTAACATTGAAAAAATTAATTTCTTGACATTTTATAATATTTGCGGGCTTCCCTGGTGGTGCAGTGGTTGAGAGTCCGCCTGCTGATGCAGGGGACGCGGGTTCATGCCCCGGTCCAGGAAGATCCCACATGCCGTGGAGCGTCTGGGCCCATGAGCCATGGCCACTGAGCCTGCGCATCAGGAGCCTGTGCTCTGCAGCGGGAGAGGCCACAACAGTGAGAGGCCCGTGTACCACAAAAAAAAAGTATTTATAATATTTGCTGCTCTTGAGAATGACTTGGTATAAAAAATTGGTAAAAGACATAGTTTTGAGTTGTTATGCTGACTTTATATCTTACTGGAAATTTCTGCTGAATTATCTTATTCATAGTTTTTCCATTCCTTGCCTTGATTTTGATAAGATTATCATATCATTTGCAAATAATGACAAACTTTCTCTTCCTTTCAGAAGTGGACAATGTGGTTAACATTTTAAATTTCCAAACCACAACAGATTGACTGATGTGCAGTCTATCTGACACATTCTCTAATTCTTACACTGCTTATTCTTTTCTTATTCTATTGACTAGGACTTATAGAACAATGTGCAATAGTTGTGGTCTCCAAACTTTAACTTTAAAGTTTTATCATTAAATATATTTGCTAAAGGATCTTTAAAAAATCCTTCTCTCGTTAGGTTAAGGAATTTCCTTATTTTACTAATTTACTAAGCAGTTTTTTTTCATAGATGCCTTTTCTATAGCCATTGAAATCACCATTAAAACATGTATTAATGTGATAACATTAACAGTACCTAGATTTTTTTGCTACTCATCGTGACTTTATTTCTGCAATATGTACTACTTTATCATTATTAACAAATTTTGCGTTCAATTTACTAATAATTTATTTAGAAAGTTGGGATCTATTTTATGTGTGTGTATATGTATGTATGTAATTAAAAGTGGTGCCTAACTCTGTTCATTTAAACACTTCCATTTAATTTTACCACTTTTGTTTATTAAGTACCTGAGAAGTAAACTATCATTTCTTCATGGGGAACCTCTCTGAACTCCAGCCTAAATTAGAGCCCTTTGTTAGCCCTCTCACTGTACCCTGTATTATAACTACGTAGTTATCTATGAAGTGGATTATTGACCGAGTCACCCACTAGGCTTTAAGTTCCATAAGGTCAGGGGATTTTATCTGTTTAACTCACTGCTGTAATCCTGGGACCTAACTTGCAATTAGTACATAGTAGACACTTTAAAAATTATCTGTGGAATGAACACATGATTAAATAAATAGTGGTTTGAAAGCTGAAAAAAAAAGAAAAAAGAAAGAAAGAAAAAGAAACAGAAGACAAATGTGCATAAATTATGCCTCTTGAAACTGTCGGTTTGAAATATGGATGCCTTTGAATTTTTTTGGTCGATATACGACCCCAGGATTTGTTTTCAGTGCAGGTGTGATTTACAGGCCTGCAATTATTTTGAATATCAACTGACCATTAACGCTGGGATTAAAGCTGCTGTCGTGTGAAACGCCCACAAGGTGGCAGCTGTTCTACTTTACCAAATCTGGTTACTAGGGCAACAGAGCCTCAATGGAAGTTGTGTTCTAGGTTGTAATTTAGAATGGCGTGTGCCAGGGAAAAGCCCCTTAAGTATATGTCTCACTACTTCTTGTTCGTTTATTTAATTTAATTTTTATTTTTATCACAGCAAGTTTGATTACAAAGTTTGGCTTGTTCTAGGTGTGCAAGATGTGGTTCTTTTACACATAAACATATGTCTATTCTTCCTGGAATCCTTTTCCCATGTACGTTATGACAGGATGTTGAGTAGTCTTCTCTTGGTATTCCGTAGGTCTTTGGTGATGATATATTTCACCTGTGTTTGTATATGTCTGTTAACCCCAATATCCTAATGTATCCAATCCTCACAAATTTCCATTGGTGAACCATAAGTTTGTTGAATGAATCAGTGGTTGCCCTTCTCTGTGGAAATATCTTCACTGGTATCCATTTATAGGTAATACCTAAAAGTGATATCATACGATATGTGTCTTTCTCTTTCTGACATACTACACGTTGTGTGATTGCCTCTAGACTCATCTACAGTGCTGCAAATGACATCGTGTCCTTTTTTTCCTTGGCCAATACTCCGTCTGTACATGTACCAGTTTTCTTTGTCCACTCATATGTTGATGGACTTTTTGCTTGCTTCCATGACTTGGCAATTGTAATGCTGCGGCAATGCACATTCGCCTCCCTGTGTCTTTCCAATTCTGTCTTCTTAGGTTATAGGCCCAGGAGTGGGCCTGCTGGATCATATGGTAGAAAAATATTTACGTAGTAAAAGCACCTCCATTCTGTTCTCGTTAGTGGCTCTTACCAGGTCACATCCCACTTAAAGTTGAGGGTATGCACTTCTGCACAACACCTTCAGCATTTATTGTTTGTAGTTTTTTTTTTTGCTGAAGTTTATTCTGACAAGTGTGAGCCGCTATATGTTTGTGGTGGGATTTGCATGCGTCTCATAATCCATTGAAATTGAGCTTTCTGGCATGTCCTTTTTTTCTTCAAACTGTGAGTAGAGCTTACCTCTTCCAATTGTTTTCGTGAAGTATGTGTGACATTTAGAAATATTTTGGCCATTACCTCCCTAATGACATTCTGAGGGCAGGTTTCATTTACAGCCCTCCAGTACTGGTGCATATGAAGTGACCCTTAGCACAGTTTTTAAAGCTGCTGTTGCAGGTCACGGCCAGAGGGTGGCAGCATTTCTGCTTTTCACAAGCTTTTAACTAGGGAAACAGACTACCTTGCAGTGGTATTTCTCGGTTATAAATTAGAGTGGAATGTGCCTGGATAAACCCCCAAAAGCTGATGTGTTTTTTTTTTTTTTACTTTTGTTTGTTTTCTAGATTGAGTTTATTTTTTTTATTGGAGTCATATTCCATTGTGTACATGGACCACTTCTTCTTTGTGCATTCCTCTGTTGATGGACATTTTCGTAGCTTCCAAGTTTTGGCTATGATAAATATTGCTGGAGGGCAGGATTGCCAGACTGTTTTTTTCTTGTTTTGCAGTACGTAGGCCACTCACTGCCATGGCCACTCCGATTGCAGAGCACAGGCTCTGGACGCACAGGCCCAGCAGCCATAGCTCACGGGACCAGCCGCTCCACGGCATGTGTGATTTTCCCGAACCGGGGCATAAACCCGTGTCCCCTGCTTCGGCGGCGGACTCTCAACCACTGCGCCACCAGTGAAGTCCAGCCTCTGTCTTTTTGATTCTCATCCTCTCAGGCGATAGGGCCAGCAGTGGGCATGCTTGATTGAATGGTAGCTCAGTACTTACCTTTTCAATGCACCTCCTTTGTGTTTTCCTTACTGGCTCTTAGCATGTCCCACGTTGAACCAAGCCTAGGCATTTTTCCACAACCCCTTCAGCATTTATTGTTTGCAGAATTTTTGCTGATGGTCATTCTGACTGTTGTGAGCTGATAGGATTTTTGTAATTTGGATTTGCTTGTCCTTAATTCTTCCTAAGGTTCATTTTTCCACACCTTTTAAAATTTCTGTTAACGAACAAATGAAAAAAACGTAGAATACAATTAACCTCTTGAAATTGTCTTCTTGAAAGGTTGCCCTCAAAATTGAATTTTTTGGTCAATATTCGCTCCCAGGATTGTTTTTGAGGGCAGGTGTCATTCACAGGCCTGTAATGAGTGTGAATATTTAGTGACCATTAGCACTGGGTTTAAAGCTGCTGTTGTGGTAAACAGCCACTAGGCGGCAGCATTTCTCCATTCACAAATCTCGTTACTAGGCCAGCAGAGCCGTTCTGGAATCCCTGTTCCTAGGTTGTAAATTAAAATGGAATGTGTCAGGAGAAAACCCCATAAGTTTATGTTACATTATTTCTTGTTTGTTGTTTTAGTTTTTTTAATAGGGGCAATGATTAGAATATTGTTTGTCCTAGGTGTACACAATCCGGTTCATTTGTGCCTAACATATATATATATATATATATATATATATATATATATATATATATATATATATATATATATATATATATTTATATTCATGCACAGATCCCCTTCCCATGTAAATTATTGCAGAGTGTTCCATAGACCTCCCTTGCTATATGGTCGGTCTTTTTGTTATGTGTATTTAATAGGTATTTGTACACGTATGGTAACCCTAGTCTTAATTTTTCCATTCCCCCCACCTTTCCTTTTAGATAAGCCTAGTTTGTTTTCTAAGTGTGTGAGTGTCTTTCTCTGTGCAAATATGTTCATTTGTGTCAGTTGTTAGATAATGCCTGTAAGTGATATCATAGGATATGTCTTTTGCTTTCCGACTTACCTCATGTTCTGTGATTATCTCTAGGCTCAACTATGGTGCCTGAAAGAGCAGTGTTTCATTGTTTTCCATGGCTAATATTCCATTGTGTACATGGACCACTTCTTCTTTTTCAACTGATATGGTGATGGACATTTTGGTTGCTTCCGTGTCTTGGCTATTGTGAAAATTCCTGCAGTGCAGCTGTTGAAGCCTGTGCCTTCTCGACTCTGGACTTGTCAGGTGAGAGTCTCAGCGGTGGGCCTGCTGAACGGAATGGTGGCTCAATTTTTACTTTTAAACACAGCTCCTTTCTATTCTCATTATTGGCTGTCACCACTTTACATCTCACCAGCAGCTAGAGGGTACACAGTTCTCTAAAACACCTTCAGCATTTAATGTTTGTAGACTTGCAGCTGATGGTAGTTGACATGTGTGAGTTGGAATCATTTTGGAGGTTAGATTTGCATGAGTCTAATAATTACTGATGTTGAGCTTTTATCCATTTTCCTCTTTTTTGAAAATGAGTGAGTAAAACTTACCCCTCCATCCAATCTCCTTGAAAAATTTAACACTTTTGAATTTTTTTGGCCATTCCCTACCTCCGCACAATTTTTTAGGGCAGGTGTCCTTTACAGCCCTGAATCCTTGTGAATGTTAAGTGACCATTAGCTGTGGGTTCAAAGCCGCTCTTGTGGGAAACGGCCACAAGGCGGCAGCATTTCTACATTTCCAACTCTGGGATTTGGGGCCACAGAGCTTTCGTGGCAATCGTGGTAGTAAGCTGCGAATTAGAGTGCAATGTGCCAGTGCAAACCCCCAAGAGCTTATATCTCCTAAATTGTTGTTTGCTTTTTAAATTTAATTATCAGAGGAAATTTGATCAAAATGTAGATTCTCCGAGGTGTACAGTTTCTGGTTCATCCTATCAATGTATCTGTCTATATTCCTCTTTGGATCCATTCCCGTGTATGTTATTATAGAGTGTTGAGTAGACCTCTCTTTGTATTCCTTAGGTATTTTGTGATTATATATTTCCTATGTATTAGTATATGTCTGTTAACCCCCATATCCTAATTCATACATTCCTTACACCTTTCCATTTGGTTAAACATAATTTGGTTTTCTGAATCTATGCGTGTCCTTCTCTTGGAAATTATTTCATGGGTATCAATTCTTAGGTAACACCTATAAGTGATGTCATAGGATGTCTGTCTTACGGTTTCTTTCTTACTTCCAGTGTGGTGATTATCGCTAGGTCCTTCTATGGTGGTGCCAACGGCACTGTTCCATGCTTTTTCATGGCTAAGATTCCATTGTGTACATGGACGACTTCTTCTTGGTGCATTTTTCTGTTGATGCACATTTTGGTTTCTTCCAGGTTTGGCTATGGTACACCTTGCTGCAGTGCAGGATTGCCAGCCTGTGTGTTTTTGATTCTGGTCTACTCAGGTGATAGGCCCATGAGTGGGCCTACCAGATGACATGGTAGCTCCATTTTTACCCTTAAACGCACCTCCATTCTGTTCTCACGACTGGCTCTTACCAGGTTGCAACCCACCAGCAGCTAAAGGGTACGCAGTTCTCTAAAACCCCTTCAGCATTTATTTTTTGTAGACTTTTTTTGCTGATGATCATTCTGACGGCTGTCAGGTGAACGTTTGTGTACACTGGATTTGCATGGCTTTATTGATTCCTGATGTTCAGCCTTTTTCCATTCCCGTTGTTTTAAGAAAAAAGAAAGAGTGGGAGGGAGACGCAAAAGGGAGGGGATATGGAAACATGTATATGTATAACTGATTAAATTTGTTATAAAGCAAAAAATTTAAAAAAATAAAAATAAAAAATAAAAAATAAAAAAAACTAAAAAAAAAGAAATAAGAGAGAAGGTCCTTCAGGGAGATAAAAAAAAATTGCCTTAGCTATTCATGTATTTTGACTTACATGAACTTTGGATTCAGATTATCAAATTTGCTGAAGAATTCATTTTGTAATTTTATTGGAACTTATTAAATATGTAGCTTAACGTAAGGAGATATTTTTATTAAAATGTGCCCTTTCTTCCTTGAAAATAATCTTTATTTATTCAGATTTTCTTATTATGCCCTTCACAAAATTTCAGAATTTCTCTATAAAAATCTAACATTGAAAAAATTAATTTCTTGACATGTTATAATATTTGTGGGCTTCCCTGGTGGCGCCGTGGTTGAGAGTCCGCCTGCTGATGCAGGGGACGCGGGTTCATGCCCCGGTCCAGGAAGATCCCACATGCCGTGGAGTGTCTGGGCCCATGAGCCATGGCCACTGTGCCTGCGCATCAGGAGCCTGTGCTCCGCGGAGGGAGAGGCCACAACAGTGAGAGGCCCGTGTACCGCTAAAAAAAAAAAAGTATTTATTATATTTGCTGCTCTTGAGATTGACTTGGTATAACAAAAATTGGTAAAAGAAATACTTTTGAGTTGTTATGCTGACTTTTTATCTTACCGGAAATTTCTGCTGAATTATCTTATTCATAGTTTTTCCATTCCTTGCCTTGATTGTGATAAGATTATCATATCATTTGCAAATAATGACAAACTTTCTCTTCCTTTCAGAAGTGGGCAATGTGGTTAACATTTTAAATTTCCAAACCACAACAGATTGACTGATGTGCAGTCTATCTGACACATTCTCTAATTCTTACACTGCTTATTCTTTTCTTATTCTATTGACTAGGACTTATAGAACAATGTGCAATAGTTGTGGTCTCCAAACTTTAACTTTAAAGTTTTATCATTAAATATATTTGCTAAAGGATCTTTAAAAAATCCTTCTCTCGTTAGGTTAAGGAATTTCCTTATTTTACTAATTTACTAAGCAGTTTTTTTTCATAGATGCCTTTTCTATAGCCATTGAAATCACCATTGAAACATGTATTAATGTGATAACATTAACAGTACCTAGATTTTTTTGCTACTCATCATGACTTTATTTCTGGAATATGTACTACTTTATCATTATTAACAAATTTTGCATTCAATTTACTTATAATTTATTTAGAAAGTTGGGATCTATTTTATGTGTGTGTATATGTATGTATGTAATTAAAAGTGGTACCTAACTCTGTTCATTTAAACACTTCCATTTAATTTTACCACTTTTGTTTATTAAGTACCTGAGAAGTAAACTATCATTTCTTCATGGGGAACCTCTCTGAACTCCAGCCTAAATTAGAGCCCTTTGTTAGCCCTCTCACTGTACCCTGTATTATAACTACGTAGTTATCTATGAAGTGGATTATTGACCGAGTCACCCACTAGGCTTTAAGTTCCATAAGGTCCGGGGATTTTATCTGTTTAACTCACTGCTGTAATCCTGGGACCTAACTTGCAATTAGTACATAGTAGACACTTTAAAAATTATCTGTAGAATGAACACATGATTAAATAAATAGTAGTTTGAAAGCTGAAAAAAAAGAAAAAAGAAAGAAAGAAAAAGAAACAGAAGACAAATGTGCATAAATTATGCCTCTTGAAACTGTCGGTTTGAAATATGGATGCCTTTGAATTTTTTTGGTCGATATACGACCCCAGGATTTGTTTTCAGTGCAGGTGTGATTTACAGGCCTGCAATTATTTTGAATATCAACTGACCATTAACGCTGGGATTAAAGCTGCTGTCGTGTGAAACGCCCACAAGGTGGCAGCTGTTCTACTTTACCAAATCTGGTTACTAGGGCAACAGAGCCTCAATGGAAGTTGTGTTCTAGGTTGTAATTTAGAATGGCGTGTGCCAGGGAAAAGCCCCTTAAGTATATGTCTCACTACTTCTTGTTCGTTTATTTAATTTAATTTTTATTTTTATCACAGCAAGTTTGATTACAAAGTTTGGCTTGTTCTAGGTGTGCAAGATGTGGTTCTTTTACACATAAACATATGTCTATTCTTCCTGGAATCCTTTTCCCATGTACGTTATGACAGGATGTTGAGTAGTCTTCTCTTGGTATTCCGTAGGTCTTTGGTGATGATATATTTCACCTGTGTTTGTATATGTCTGTTAACCCCAATATCCTAATGTATCCAATCCTCACAAATTTCCATTGGTGAACCATAAGTTTGTTGAATGAATCAGTGGTTGCCCTTCTCTGTGGAAATATCTTCACTGGTATCCATTTATAGGTAATACCTAAAAGTGATATCATACGATATGTGTCTTTCTCTTTCTGACATACTACACGTTGTGTGATTGCCTCTAGACTCATCTACAGTGCTGCAAATGACATCGTGTCCTTTTTTTCCTTGTCCAATACTCCGTCTGTACATGTACCAGTTTTCTTTGTCCACTCATATGTTGATGGACTTTTTGGTTGCTTCCATGACTTGGCAATTGTAATGCTGCGGCAATGCACATTCGCCTCCCTGTGTCTTTCCAATTCTGTCTTCTTAGGTTATAGGCCCAGGAGTGGGCCTGCTGGATCATATGGTAGAAAAATATTTATGTAGTAAAAGCACCTCCATTCTGTTCTCGTTAGTGGCTCTTACCAGGTCACATCCCACTTAAAGTTGAGGGTATGCACTTCTGCACAACACCTTCAGCATTTATTGTTTGTAGTTTTTTTTTTTGCTGAAGTTTATTCTGACAAGTGTGAGCTGCTATATGTTTGTGGTTGGATTTGCATTCGTCTCATAATCCATTGAAATTGAGCTTTCTGGCATGTCCTTTTTTTATTCAAACTGTGAGTAGAGCTTACCTCTTCCAATTGTTTTCGTGAAGTATGTGTGACATTTAGAAATATTTTGGCCATTACCTCCCTAATGACATTCTGAGGGCAGGTTTCATTTACAGCCCTCCAGTACTGGTGCATATGAAGTGACCCTTAGCACAGTTTTTAAAGCTGCTGTTGCAGGTCACTGCCAGAGGGTGGCAGCATTTCTGCTTTTCACAAGCTTTTAACTAGGGAAACAGACTACCTTGCAGTGGTATTTCTCGGTTATAAATTAGAGTGGAATGTGCCTGGATAAACCCCCAAAGGTGATGTGTTTTTTTTTTTACTTTTGTTTGTTTTCTAGATTGAGTTTATATTTTTTTATTGGAGTCATATTCCATTGTGTACATGGACCACTTCTTCTTTGTGCATTCCTCTGTTGATGGACATTTTCGTAGCTTCCAAGTTTTGGCTATGATAAATATTGCTGGAGGGCAGGATTGCCAGGCTGTTTTTTTCTTGTTTTGCAGTACGTAGGCCACTCACTGCCATGGCCACTCCGATTGCAGAGCACAGGCTCTGGACGCACAGGCCCAGCAGCCATAGCTCACGGGACCAGCCGCTCCACGGCATGTGTGATTTTCCCGAACCTGGGCATAAACCCGTGTCCCCTGCTTCGGCGGCGGACTCTCAACCACTGCGCCACCAGTGAAGTCCAGCCTGTGTCTTTTTGATTCTAATCCTCTCAGGCGATAGGGCCAGCAGTGGGCATGCTTGATTGAATGGTAGCTCAGTACTTACCTTTTCAATGCACCTCCTTTGTGTTTTCCTTACTGGCTCTTAGCATGTCCCACGTTGAACCAAGCCTAGGCATTTTTCCACAACCCCTTCAGCATTTATTGTTTGCAGAATTTTTGCTGATGGTCATTCTGACTGTTGTGAGCTGATAGGATTTTTGTAATTTGGATTTGCATGTCCTTAATTCTTTCTAAGGTTCATTTTTCCACACCTTTTAAAATTTCTGTTAATGAACAAATGAAAAAAACGTAGAATACAATTAACCTCTTGAAATTGTCTTCTTGAAAGGTTGCCCTCAAAATTGAATTTTTTGGTCAATATTCGCTCCCAGGATTGTTTTTGAGGGCAGGTGTCATTCACAGGCCTGTAATGAGTGTGAATATTTAGTGACCATTAGCACTGGGTTTAAAGCTGCTGTTGTGGTAAGCAGCCACTAGGCGGCAGCATTTCTCCATTCACAAATCTCGTTACTAGGGCAGCAGAGCCGTTCTGGAATCCCTGTTCCTAGGTTGTAAATTAAAATGGAATGTGCCAGGAGAAAGCCCCATAAGTTTATGTTACATTATTTCTTGTTTGTTGTTTTAGTTTTTTTAATAGGGGCAATGATTAGAATATTGTTTGTCCTAGGTGTACACAATCTGGTTCATTTGTGCCTAACATATATATATATATATATATATATATATATATATATTCATGCACAGATCCCCTTCCCATGTCAATTATTGCAGAGTGTTCCATAGACCTCCCTTGCTATATGGTCGGTCTTTTTGTTATGTGTATTTAATAGGTATTTGTACACGTATGGTAACCCTAATCTTAATTTTTCCATTCCCCCCACCTTTCCTTTTAGATAAGCCTAGTTTGTTTTCTAAGTGTGTGAGTGTCTTTCTCTGTGCAAATATGTTCATTTGTGTCAGTTGTTAGATAATGCCTGTAAGTGATATCATAGGATATGTCTTTTGCTTTCCGACTTACCTCATGTTCTGTGATTATCTCTAGGCTCAACTATGGTGCCTGAAAGAGCAGTGTTTCATTGTTTTCCATGGCTAATATTCCATTGTGTACATGGACCACTTCTTCTTTTTCAACTGATATGGTGATGGACATTTTGGTTGCTTCCGTGTCTTGGCTATTGTGAAAATTCCTGCAGTGCAGCTGTTGAAGCCTGTGCCTTCTCGACTCTGGACTTGTCAGGTGAGAGTCTCAGCGGTGGGCCTGCTGAACGGAATGGTGGCTCAATTTTTACTTTTAAACGCAGCTCCTTTCTATTCTTATTATTGGCTGTCACCACTTTACATCTCACCAGCAGCTAGAGGGTACACAGTTCTCTAAAACACCTTCAGCATTTAATGTTTGTAGACTTGCAGCTGATGGTAGTTGACATGTGTGAGTTGGAATCATTTTGGAGGTTAGATTTGCATGAGTCTAATAATTACTGATGTTGAGCTTTTATCCATTTTCCTCTTTTTTGAAAATGAGTGAGTAAAACTTACCCCTCCATCCAATCTCCTTGAAAAATTTAACACTTTTGAATTTTTTTGGCCATTCCCTACCTCCGCACAATTTTTTAGGGCAGGTGTCCTTTACAGCCCTGAATCCTTGTGAATGTTAAGTGACCATTAGCTGTGGGTTCAAAGCCGCTCTTGTGGGAAACGGCCACAAGGCGGCAGCATTTCTACATTTCCAACTCTGGGATTTTGGGCCACAGAGCTTTCGTGGCAATCGTGGTAGTAAGCTGCGAATTAGAGTGCAATGTGCCAGTGCAAACCCCCAAGAGCTTATATCTCCTAAATTGTTGTTTGCTTTTTAAATTTAATTATCAGAGGAAATTTGATCAAAATGTAGATTCTCCGAGGTGTACAGTTTCTGGTTCATCCTATCAATGTATCTGTCTATATTCCTCTTTGGATCCATTCCCGTGTATGTTATTATAGAGTGTTGAGTAGACCTCTCTTTGTATTCCTTAGGTATTTTGTGATTATATATTTCCTATGTATTAGTATATGTCTGTTAACCCCCATATCCTAATTCATACATTCCTTACACCTTTCCATTTGGTTAAACATAATTTGGTTTTCTGAATCTATGCATGTCCTTCTCTTGGAAATTATTTCATGGGTATCAATTCTTAGGTAACACCTATAAGTGATGTCATAGGATGTCTGTCTTACGGTTTCTTTCTTACTTCCAGTGTGGTGATTATCGCTAGGTCCTTCTATGGTGGTGCCAACGGTACTGTTCCATGCTTTCTCATGGCTAAGATTCCATTGTGTACATGGACGACTTCTTCTTGGTGCATTTTTTTGTTGATGCACATTTTGGTTTCTTCCAGGTTTGGCTATGGTACACCTTGCTGCAGTGCAGGATTGCCAGCCTGTGTGTTTTTGATTCTGGTCTACTCAGGTGATAGGCCCATGAGTGGGCCTACCAGATCACATGGTAGCTTCATTTTTACCCTTAAACGCACCTCCATTCTGTTCTCACGACTGGCTCTTACCAGGTTGCAACCCACCAGCAGCTAAAGGGTACGCAGTTCTCTAAAACCCCTTCAGCATTTATTTTTTGTAGACTTGTTTGGCTGATGATCATTCTGACGGCTGTCAGGTGAACGTTTGTGTACACTGGATTTGCATGGCTTTATTGATTCCTGATGTTCAGCCTTTTTCCATTCCCGTTGTTTTAAGAAAAAAGAAAGAGTGGGAGGGAGACGCAAAAGGGAGGGGATATGGAAACACGTATATGTATAACTGATTAAATTTGTTATAAAGCAAAAAATTAAAAAAAATAAAAATCAAAAATAAAAAATTTAAAAAAATTAAAAATAAATAAAAAAAAGAAATAAGAGAGAAGGTCCTTCAGGGAGATAAAAAAAAAATTGCCATAGCTATTCATGTATTTTGACTTACATGAACTTTGGATTCAGGTTATCAAATTTGCTGAAGAAATCATTTTGTAATTTTATTGGAACTTATTAAATATGTAGCTTAACGTAAGGAGATATTTTTATTAAAATGTGCCCTTTCTTCCTTGAAAATACTCTTTATTTATTCAGATTTTCTTATTATGCCCTTCACAAAATTTCAGAATTTCTCTATAAAAATCTAACATTGAAAAAATTAATTTCTTGACATTTTATAATATTTGCGGGCTTCCCTGGTGGTGCAGTGGTTGAGAGTCCGCCTGCTGATGCAGGGGACGCGGGTTCATGCCCCGGTCCAGGAAGATCCCACATGCCGTGGAGCATCTGGGCCCATGAGCCATGGCCACTGAGCCTGCGCATCAGGAGCCTGTGCTCTGCAGCGGGAGAGGCCACAACAGTGAGAGGCCCGTGTACCACAAAAAAAAAGTATTTATAATATTTGCTGCTCTTGAGAATGACTTGGTATAAAAAATTGGTAAAAGACATAGTTTTGAGTTGTTATGCTGACTTTATATCTTACTGGAAATTTCTGCTGAATTATCTTATTCATAGTTTTTCCATTCCTTGCCTTGATTTTGATAAGATTATCATATCATTTGCAAATAATGACAAACTTTCTCTTCCTTTCAGAAGTGGACAATGTGGTTAACATTTTAAATTTCCAAACCACAACAGATTGACTGATGTGCAGTCTATCTGACACATTCTCTAATTCTTACACTGCTTATTCTTTTCTTATTCTATTGACTAGGACTTATAGAACAATGTGCAATAGTTGTGGTCTCCAAACTTTAACTTTAAAGTTTTATCATTAAATATATTTGCTAAAGGATCTTTAAAAAATCCTTCTCTCGTTAGGTTAAGGAATTTCCTTATTTTACTAATTTACTAAGCAGTTTTTTTTCATAGATGCCTTTTCTATAGCCATTGAAATCACCATTAAAACATGTATTAATGTGATAACATTAACAGTACCTAGATTTTTTTGCTACTCATCGTGACTTTATTTCTGCAATATGTACTACTTTATCATTATTAACAAATTTTGCGTTCAATTTACTAATAATTTATTTAGAAAGTTGGGATCTATTTTATGTGTGTGTATATGTATGTATGTAATTAAAAGTGGTGCCTAACTCTGTTCATTTAAACACTTCCATTTAATTTTACCACTTTTGTTTATTAAGTACCTGAGAAGTAAACTATCATTTCTTCATGGGGAACCTCTCTGAACTCCAGCCTAAATTAGAGCCCTTTGTTAGCCCTCTCACTGTACCCTGTATTATAACTACGTAGTTATCTATGAAGTGGATTATTGACCGAGTCACCCACTAGGCTTTAAGTTCCATAAGGTCAGGGGATTTTATCTGTTTAACTCACTGCTGTAATCCTGGGACCTAACTTGCAATTAGTACATAGTAGACACTTTAAAAATTATCTGTGGAATGAACACATGATTAAATAAATAGTGGTTTGAAAGCTGAAAAAAAAAGAAAAAAGAAAGAAAGAAAAAGAAACAGAAGACAAATGTGCATAAATTATGCCTCTTGAAACTGTCGGTTTGAAATATGGATGCCTTTGAATTTTTTTGGTCGATATACGACCCCAGGATTTGTTTTCAGTGCAGGTGTGATTTACAGGCCTGCAATTATTTTGAATATCAACTGACCATTAACGCTGGGATTAAAGCTGCTGTCGTGTGAAACGCCCACAAGGTGGCAGCTGTTCTACTTTACCAAATCTGGTTACTAGGGCAACAGAGCCTCAATGGAAGTTGTGTTCTAGGTTGTAATTTAGAATGGCGTGTGCCAGGGAAAAGCCCCTTAAGTATATGTCTCACTACTTCTTGTTCGTTTATTTAATTTAATTTTTATTTTTATCACAGCAAGTTTGATTACAAAGTTTGGCTTGTTCTAGGTGTGCAAGATGTGGTTCTTTGACACATAAACATATGTCTATTCTTCCTGGAATCCTTTTCCCATGTACGTTATGACAGGATGTTGAGTAGTCTTCTCTTGGTATTCCGTAGGTCTTTGGTGATGATATATTTCACCTGTGTTTGTATATGTCTGTTAACCCCAATATCCTAATGTATCCAATCCTCACAAATTTCCATTGGTGAACCATAAGTTTGTTGAATGAATCAGTGGTTGCCCTTCTCTGTGGAAATATCTTCACTGGTATCCATTTATAGGTAATACCTAAAAGTGATATCATACGATATGTGTCTTTCTCTTTCTGACATACTACACGTTGTGTGATTGCCTCTAGACTCATCTACAGTGCTGCAAATGACATCGTGTCCTTTTTTTCCTTGGCCAATACTCCGTCTGTACATGTACCAGTTTTCTTTGTCCACTCATATGTTGATGGACTTTTTGCTTGCTTCCATGACTTGGCAATTGTAATGCTGCGGCAATGCACATTCGCCTCCCTGTGTCTTTCCAATTCTGTCTTCTTAGGTTATAGGCCCAGGAGTGGGCCTGCTGGATCATATGGTAGAAAAATATTTACGTAGTAAAAGCACCTCCATTCTGTTCTCGTTAGTGGCTCTTACCAGGTCACATCCCACTTAAAGTTGAGGGTATGCACTTCTGCACAACACCTTCAGCATTTATTGTTTGTAGATTTTTTTTGCTGAAGTTTATTCTGACAAGTGTGAGCCGCTATATGTTTGTGGTGGGATTTGCATGCGTCTCATAATCCATTGAAATTGAGCTTTCTGGCATGTCCTTTTTTTCTTCAAACTGTGAGTAGAGCTTACCTCTTCCAATTGTTTTCGTGAAGTATGTGTGACATTTAGAAATATTTTGGCCATTACCTCCCTAATGACATTCTGAGGGCAGGTTTCATTTACAGCCCTCCAGTACTGGTGCATATGAAGTGACCCTTAGCACAGTTTTTAAAGCTGCTGTTGCAGGTCACGGCCAGAGGGTGGCAGCATTTCTGCTTTTCACAAGCTTTTAACTAGGGAAACAGACTACCTTGCAGTGGTATTTCTCGGTTATAAATTAGAGTGGAATGTGCCTGGATAAACCCCCAAAAGCTGATGTGTTTTTTTTTTTACTTTTGTTTGTTTTCTAGATTGAGTTTATTTTTTTTATTGGAGTCATATTCCATTGTGTACATGGACCACTTCTTCTTTGTGCATTCCTCTGTTGATGGACATTTTCGTAGCTTCCAAGTTTTGGCTATGATAAATATTGCTGGAGGGCAGGATTGCCAGACTGTTTTTTTCTTGTTTTGCAGTACGTAGGCCACTCACTGCCATGGCCACTCCGATTGCAGAGCACAGGCTCTGGACGCACAGGCCCAGCAGCCATAGCTCACGGGACCAGCCGCTCCACGGCATGTGTGATTTTCCCGAACCGGGGCATAAACCCGTGTCCCCTGCTTCGGCGGCGGACTCTCAACCACTGCGCCACCAGTGAAGTCCAGCCTCTGTCTTTTTGATTCTCATCCTCTCAGGCGATAGGGCCAGCAGTGGGCATGCTTGATTGAATGGTAGCTCAGTACTTACCTTTTCAATGCACCTCCTTTGTGTTTTCCTTACTGGCTCTTAGCATGTCCCACGTTGAACCAAGCCTAGGCATTTTTCCACAACCCCTTCAGCATTTATTGTTTGCAGAATTTTTGCTGATGGTCATTCTGACTGTTGTGAGCTGATGGGATTTTTGTAATTTGGATTAGCATGTCCTTAATACTTTCTAAGGTTCATTTTTCCACACCTTTTAAAATTTCTGTTAACGAACAAATGAAAAAAACGTAGAATACAATTAACCTCTTGAAATTGTCTTCTTGAAAGGTTGCCCTCAAAATTGAATTTTTTGGTCAATATTCGCTCCCAGGATTGTTTTTGAGGGCAGGTGTCATTCACAGGCCTGTAATGAGTGTGAATATTTAGTGACCATTAGCACTGGGTTTAAAGCTGCTGTTGTGGTAAACAGCCACTAGGCGGCAGCATTTCTCCATTCACAAATCTCGTTACTAGGCCAGCAGAGCCGTTCTGGAATCCCTGTTCCTAGGTTGTAAATTAAAATGGAATGTGTCAGGAGAAAACCCCATAAGTTTATGTTACATTATTTCTTGTTTGTTGTTTTAGTTTTTTTAATAGGGGCAATGATTAGAATATTGTTTGTCCTAGGTGTACACAATCCGGTTCATTTGTGCCTAACATATATATATATATATATATATATATATATATATATATATATATATATATATATATATATATATATATATATATTTATATTCATGCACAGATCCCCTTCCCATGTAAATTATTGCAGAGTGTTCCATAGACCTCCCTTGCTATATGGTCGGTCTTTTTGTTATGTGTATTTAATAGGTATTTGTACACGTATGGTAACCCTAGTCTTAATTTTTCCATTCCCCCCACCTTTCCTTTTAGATAAGCCTAGTTTGTTTTCTAAGTGTGTGAGTGTCTTTCTCTGTGCAAATATGTTCATTTGTGTCAGTTGTTAGATAATGCCTGTAAGTGATATCATAGGATATGTCTTTTGCTTTCCGACTTACCTCATGTTCTGTGATTATCTCTAGGCTCAACTATGGTGCCTGAAAGAGCAGTGTTTCATTGTTTTCCATGGCTAATATTCCATTGTGTACATGGACCACTTCTTCTTTTTCAACTGATATGGTGATGGACATTTTGGTTGCTTCCGTGTCTTGGCTATTGTGAAAATTCCTGCAGTGCAGCTGTTGAAGCCTGTGCCTTCTCGACTCTGGACTTGTCAGGTGAGAGTCTCAGCGGTGGGCCTTCTGAACGGAATGGTGGCTCAATTTTTACTTTTAAACGCAGCTCCTTTCTATTCTCATTATTGGCTGTCACCACTTTACATCTCACCAGCAGCTAGAGGGTACACAGTTCTCTAAAACACCTTCAGCATTTAATGTTTGTAGACTTGCAGCTGATGGTAGTTGACATGTGTGAGTTGGAATCATTTTGGAGGTTAGATTTGCATGAGTCTATTAATTACTGATGTTGAGCTTTTATCCATTTTCCTCTTTTTTGAAAATGAGTGAGTAAAACTTACCCCTCCATCCAATCTCCTTGAAAAATTTAACACTTTTGAATTTTTTTGGCCATTCCCTACCTCCGCACAATTTTTTAGGGCAGGTGTCCTTTACAGCCCTGAATCCTTGTGAATGTTAAGTGACCATTAGCTGTGGGTTCAAAGCCGCTCTTGTGGGAAACGGCCACAAGGCGGCAGCATTTCTACATTTCCAACTCTGGGATTTGGGGCCACAGAGCTTTCGTGGCAATCGTGGTAGTAAGCTGCGAATTAGAGTGCAATGTGCCAGTGCAAACCCCCAAGAGCTTATATCTCCTAAATTGTTGTTTGCTTTTTAAATTTAATTATCAGAGGAAATTTGATCAAAATGTAGATTCTCCGAGGTGTACAGTTTCTGGTTCATCCTATCAATGTATCTGTCTATATTCCTCTTTGGATCCATTCCCGTGTATGTTATTATAGAGTGTTGAGTAGACCTCTCTTTGTATTCCTTAGGTATTTTGTGATTATATATTTCCTATGTATTAGTATATGTCTGTTAACCCCCATATCCTAATTCATACATTCCTTACACCTTTCCATTTGGTTAAACATAATTTGGTTTTCTGAATCTATGCGTGTCCTTCTCTTGGAAATTATTTCATGGGTATCAATTCTTAGGTAACACCTATAAGTGATGTCATAGGATGTCTGTCTTACGGTTTCTTTCTTACTTCCAGTGTGGTGATTATCGCTAGGTCCTTCTATGGTGGTGCCAACGGCACTGTTCCATGCTTTCTCATGGCTAAGATTCCATTGTGTACATGGACGACTTCTTCTTGGTGCATTTTTCTGTTGATGCACATTTTGGTTTCTTCCAGGTTTGGCTATGGTACACCTTGCTGCAGTGCAGGATTGCCAGCCTGTGTGTTTTTGATTCTGGTCTACTCAGGTGATAGGCCCATGAGTGGGCCTACCAGATCACATGGTAGCTCCATTTTTACCCTTAAACGCACCTCCATTCTGTTCTCACGACTGGCTCTTACCAGGTTGCAACCCACCAGCAGCTAAAGGGTACGCAGTTCTCTAAAACCCCTTCAGCATTTATTTTTTGTAGACTTGTTTTGCTGATGATCATTCTGACAGCTGTCAGGTGAACGTTTGTGTACACTGGATTTGCATGGCTTTATTGATTCCTGATGTTCAGGCTTTTTCCATTCCCGTTGTTTTAAGAAAAAAGAAAGAGTGGGAGGGAGACGCAAAAGGGAGGGGATATGGAAACACGTATATGTATAACTGATTAAATTTGTTATAAAGCAAAAAATTAAAAAAAATAAAAATCAAAAATAAAAAATTTAAAAAAATTAAAAATAAATAAAAAAAAAAAAGAAATAAGAGAGAAGGTCCTTCAGGGAGATAAAAAAAAAATTGCCATAGCTATTCATGTATTTTGACTTACATGAACTTTGGATTCAGGTTATCAAATTTGCTGAAGAAATCATTTTGTAATTTTATTGGAACTTATTAAATATGTAGCTTA
This sequence comes from Mesoplodon mirus, assembly GCF_964341445.2. Lineage (NCBI taxonomy): Eukaryota > Metazoa > Chordata > Mammalia > Artiodactyla > Ziphiidae > Mesoplodon > Mesoplodon mirus. The sequence continues at coordinate 147,833,201 of NC_138981.1, forward strand.
ACGTAAGGAGATATTTTTATTAAAATGTGCCCTTTCTTCCTTGAAAATACTCTTTATTTATTCAGATTTTCTTATTATGCCCTTCACAAAATTTCAGAATTTCTCTATAAAAATCTAACATTGAAAAAATTAATTTCTTGACATTTTATAATATTTGCGGGCTTCCCTGGTGGTGCAGTGGTTGAGAGTCTGCCTGCTGATGCAGGGGACACGGGTTCATGCCCCGGTCCAGGAAGATCCCACATGCCGTGGAGCGTCTGGGCCCATGAGCCATGGCCACTGAGCCTGCGCATCAGGAGCCTGTGCTCTGCAGCGGGAGAGGCCACAACAGTGAGAGGCCCGTGTACCACAAAAAAAAAGTATTTATAATATTTGCTGCTCTTGAGAATGACTTGGTATAAAAAAATTGGTAAAAGACATAGTTTTGAGTTGTTATGCTGACTTTATATCTTACCGGAAATTTCTGCTGAATTATCTTATTCATAGTTTTTCCATTCCTTGCCTTGATTTTGATAAGATTATCATATCATTTGCAAATAATGACAAACTTTCTCTTCCTTTCAGAAGTGGACAATGTGGTTAACATTTTAAATTTCCAAACCACAACAGATTGACTGATGTGCAGTCTATCTGACACATTCTCTAATTCTTACACTGCTTATTCTTTTCTTATTCTATTGACTAGGACTTATAGAACAATGTGCAATAGTTGTGGTCTCCAAACTTTAACTTTAAAGTTTTATCATTAAATATATTTGCTAAAGGATCTTTAAAAAATCCTTCTCTCGTTAGGTTAAGGAATTTCCTTATTTTACTAATTTACTAAGCAGTTTTTTTTCATAGATGCCTTTTCTATAGCCATTGAAATCACCATTAAAACATGTATTAATGTGATAACATTAACAGTACCTAGATTTTTTTGCTACTCATCGTGACTTTATTTCTGCAATATGTACTACTTTATCATTATTAACAAATTTTGCGTTCAATTTACTAATAATTTATTTAGAAAGTTGGGATCTATTTTATGTGTGTGTATATGTATGTATGTAATTAAAAGTGGTGCCTAACTCTGTTCATTTAAACACTTCCATTTAATTTTACCACTTTTGTTTATTAAGTACCTGAGAAGTAAACTATCATTTCTTCATGGGGAACCTCTCTGAACTCCAGCCTAAATTAGAGCCCTTTGTTAGCCCTCTCACTGTACCCTGTATTATAACTACGTAGTTTTCTATGAAGTGGATTATTGACCGAGTCACCCACTAGGCTTTAAGTTCCATAAGGTCAGGGGATTTTATCTGTTTAACTCACTGCTGTAATCCTGGGACCTAACTTGCAATTAGTACATAGTAGACACTTTAAAAATTATCTGTGGAATGAACACATGATTAAATAAATAGTGGTTTGAAAGCTGAAAAAAAAGAAAAAAGAAAGAAAGAAAAAGAAACAGAAGACAAATGTGCATAAATTATGCCTCTTGAAACTGTCGGTTTGAAATATGGATGCCTTTGAATTTTTTTGGTCGATATACGACCCCAGGATTTGTTTTCAGTGCAGGTGTGATTTACAGGCCTGCAATTATTTTGAATATCAACTGACCATTAACGCTGGGATTAAAGCTGCTGTCGTGTGAAACGCCCACAAGGTGGCAGCTGTTCTACTTTACCAAATCTGGTTACTAGGGCAACAGAGCCTCAATGGAAGTTGTGTTCTAGGTTGTAATTTAGAATGGCGTGTGCCAGGGAAAAGCCCCTTAAGTATATGTCTCACTACTTCTTGTTCGTTTATTTAATTTAATTTTTATTTTTATCACAGCAAGTTTGATTACAATGTTTGGCTTGTTCTAGGTGTGCAAGATGTGGTTCTTTGACACATAAACATATGTCTATTCTTCCTGGAATCCTTTTCCCATGTACGTTATGACAGGATGTTGAGTAGTCTTCTCTTGGTACTCCGTAGGTCTTTGGTGATGGTATATTTCACCTGTGTTTGTATATGTCTGTTAACCCCAATATCCTAATGTATCCAATCCTCACAAATTTCCATTGGTGAACCATAAGTTTGTTGAATGAATCAGTGGTTGCCCTTCTCTGTGGAAATATCTTCACTGGTATCCATTTATAGGTAATACCTAAAAGTGATATCATACGATATGTGTCTTTCTCTTTCTGACATACTACACGTTGTGTGATTGCCTCTAGACTCATCTACAGTGCTGCAAATGACATCGTGTCCTTTTTTTCCTTGGCCAATACTCCGTCTGTACATGTACCAGTTTTCTTTGTCCACTCATATGTTGATGGACTTTTTGCTTGCTTCCATGACTTGGCAATTGTAATGCTGCGGCAATGCACATTCGCCTCCCTGTGTCTTTCCAATTCTGTCTTCTTAGGTTATAGGCCCAGGAGTGGGCCTGCTGGATCATATGGTAGAAAAATATTTACGTAGTAAAAGCACCTCCATTCTGTTCTCGTTAGTGGCTCTTACCAGGTCACATCCCACTTAAAGTTGAGGGTATGCACTTCTGCACAACACCTTCAGCATTTATTGTTTGTAGATTTTTTTTGCTGAAGTTTATTCTGACAAGTGTGAGCCGCTATATGTTTGTGGTGGGATTTGCATGCGTCTCATAATCCATTGAAATTGAGCTTTCTGGCATGTCCTTTTTTTCTTCAAACTGTGAGTAGAGCTTACCTCTTCCAATTGTTTTCGTGAAGTATGTGTGACATTTAGAAATATTTTGGCCATTACCTCCCTAATGACATTCTGAGGGCAGGTTTCATTTACAGCCCTCCAGTACTGGTGCATATGAAGTGACCCTTAGCACAGTTTTTAAAGCTGCTGTTGCAGGTCACGGCCAGAGGGTGGCAGCATTTCTGCTTTTCACAAGCTTTTATCTAGGGAAACAGACTACCTTGCAGTGGTATTTCTCGGTTATAAATTAGAGTGGAATGTGCCTGGATAAACCCCCAAAAGCTGATGTGTTTTTTTTTTACTTTTGTTTGTTTTCTAGATTGAGTTTATTTTTTTTATTGGAGTCATATTCCATTGTGTACATGGACCACTACTTCTTTGTGCATTCCTCTGTTGATGGACATTTTCGTAGCTTCCAAGTTTTGGCTATGATAAATATTGCTGGAGGGCAGGATTGCCAGACTGTTTTTTTCTTGTTTTGCAGTACGTAGGCCACTCACTGCCATGGCCACTCCGATTGCAGAGCACAGGCTCTGGACGCACAGGCCCAGCAGCCATAGCTCACGGGACCAGCCGCTCCACGGCATGTGTGATTTTCCCGAACCGGGGCATAAACCCGTGTCCCCTGCTTCGGCGGCGGACTCTCAACCACTGCGCCACCAGTGAAGTCCAGCCTCTGTCTTTTTGATTCTCATCCTCTCAGGCGATAGGGCCAGCAGTGGGCATGCTTGATTGAATGGTAGCTCAGTACTTACCTTTTCAATGCACCTCCTTTGTGTTTTCCTTACTGGCTCTTAGCATGTCCCACGTTGAACCAAGCCTAGGCATTTTTCCACAACCCCTTCAGCATTTATTGTTTGCAGAATTTTTCCTGATGGTCATTCTGACTGTTGTGAGCTGATAGGATTTTTGTAATTTGGATTTGCTTGTCCTTAATTCTTCCTAAGGTTCATTTTTCCACACCTTTTAAAATTTCTGTTAACGAACAAATGAAAAAAACGTAGAATACAATTAACCTCTTGAAATTGTCTTCTTGAAAGGTTGCCCTCAAAATTGAATTTTTTGGTCAATATTCGCTCCCAGGATTGTTTTTGAGGGCAGGTGTCATTCACAGGCCTGTAATGAGTGTGAATATTTAGTGACCATTAGCACTGGGTTTAAAGCTGCTGTTGTGGTAGACAGCCACTAGGCGGCAGCATTTCTCCATTCACAAATCTCGTTACTAGGCCAGCAGAGCCGTTCTGGAATCCCTGTTCCTAGGTTGTAAATTAAAATGGAATGTGTCAGGAGAAAACCCCATAAGTTTATGTTACATTATTTCTTGTTTGTTGTTTTAGTTTTTTTAATAGGGGCAATGATTAGAATATTGTTTGTCCTAGGTGTACACAATCCGGTTCATTTGTGCCTAACATATATATATATATATTTATATTCATGCACAGATCCCCTTCCCATGTAAATTATTGCAGAGTGTTCCATAGACCTCCCTTGCTATATGGTCGGTCTTTTTGTTATGTGTATTTAATAGGTATTTGTACACGTATGGTAACCCTAGTCTTAATTTTTCCATTCCCCCCACCTTTCCTTTTAGATAAGCCTAGTTTGTTTTCTAAGTGTGTGAGTGTCTTTCTCTGTGCAAATATGTTCATTTGTGTCAGTTGTTAGATAATGCCTGTAAGTGATATCATAGGATATGTCTTTTGCTTTCCGACTTACCTCATGTTCTGTGATTATCTCTAGGCTCAACTATGGTGCCTGAAAGAGCAGTGTTTCATTGTTTTCCATGGCTAATATTCCATTGTGTACATGGACCACTTCTTCTTTTTCAACTGATATGGTGATGGACATTTTGGTTGCTTCCGTGTCTTGGCTATTGTGAAAATTCCTGCAGTGCAGCTGTTGAAGCCTGTGCCTTCTCGACTCTGGACTTGTCAGGTGAGAGTCTCAGCGGTGGGCCTGCTGAACGGAATGGTGGCTCAATTTTTACTTTTAAACGCAGCTCCTTTCTATTCTCATTATTGGCTGTCACCACTTTACATCTCACCAGCAGCTAGAGGGTACACAGTTCTCTAAAACACCTTCAGCATTTAATGTTTGTAGACTTGCAGCTGATGGTAGTTGACATGTGTGAGTTGGAATCATTTTGGAGGTTAGATTTGCATGAGTCTAATAATTACTGATGTTGAGCTTTTATCCATTTTCCTCTTTTTTGAAAATGAGTGAGTAAAACTTACCCCTCCATCCAATCTCCTTGAAAAATTTAACACTTTTGAATTTTTTTGGCCATTCCCTACCTCCGCACAATTTTTTAGGGCAGGTGTCCTTTACAGCCCTGAATCCTTGTGAATGTTAAGTGACCATTAGCTGTGGGTTCAAAGCCGCTCTTGTGGGAAACGGCCACAAGGCGGCAGCATTTCTACATTTCCAACTCTGGGATTTGGGGCCACAGAGCTTTCGTGGCAATCGTGGTAGTAAGCTGCGAATTAGAGTGCAATGTGCCAGTGCAAACCCCCAAGAGCTTATATCTCCTAAATTGTTGTTTGCTTTTTAAATTTAATTATCAGAGGAAATTTGATCAAAATGTAGATTCTCCGAGGTGTACAGTTTCTGGTTCATCCTATCAATGTATCTGTCTATATTCCTCTTTGGATCCATTCCCGTGTATGTTATTATAGAGTGTTGAGTAGACCTCTCTTTGTATTCCTTAGGTATTTTGTGATTATATATTTCCTATGTATTAGTATATGTCTGTTAACCCCCATATCCTAATTCATACATTCCTTACACCTTTCCATTTGGTTAAACATAATTTGGTTTTCTGAATCTATGCGTGTCCTTCTCTTGGAAATTATTTCATGGGTATCAATTCTTAGGTAACACCTATAAGTGATGTCATAGGATGTCTGTCTTACGGTTTCTTTCTTACTTCCAGTGTGGTGATTCTCGCTAGGTCCTTCTATGGTGGTGCCAACGGCACTGTTCCATGCTTTCTCATGGCTAAGATTCCATTGTGTACATGGACGACTTCTTCTTGGTGCATTTTTCTGTTGATGCACATTTTGGTTTCTTCCAGGTTTGGCTATGGTACACCTTGCTGCAGTGCAGGATTGCCAGCCTGTGTGTTTTTGATTCTGGTCTACTCAGGTGATAGGCCCATGAGTGGGCCTACCAGATCACATGGTAGCTCCATTTTTACCCTTAAACGCACCTCCATTCTGTTCTCACGACTGGCTCTTACCAGGTTGCAACCCACCAGCAGCTAAAGGGTACGCAGTTCTCTAAAACCCCTTCAGCATTTATTTTTTGTAGACTTGTTTTGCTGATGATCATTCTGACAGCTGTCAGGTGAACGTTTGTGTACACTGGATTTGCATGGCTTTATTGATTCCTGATGTTCAGCCTTTTTCCATTCCCGTTGTTTTAAGAAAAAAGAAAGAGTGGGAGGGAGACGCAAAAGGGAGGGGATATGGAAACACGTATATGTATAACTGATTAAATTTGTTATAAAGCAAAAAATTAAAAAAAATAAAAATCAAAAATAAAAAATTTAAAAAAATTAAAAATAAATAAAAAAAAAAGAAATAAGAGAGAAGGTCCTTCAGGGAGATAAAAAAAAAATTGCCATAGCTATTCATGTATTTTGACTTACATGAACTTTGGATTCAGGTTATCAAATTTGCTGAAGAAATCATTTTGTAATTTTATTGGAACTTATTAAATATGTAGCTTAACGTAAGGAGATATTTTTATTAAAATGTGCCCTTTCTTCCTTGAATATACTCTTTATTTATTCAGATTTTCTTATTATGCCCTTCACAAAATTTCAGAATTTCTCTATAAAAATCTAACATTGAAAAAATTAATTTCTTGACATTTTATAATATTTGCGGGCTTCCCTGGTGGTGCAGTGGTTGAGAGTCTGCCTGCTGATGCAGGGGACGCGGGTTCATGCCCCGGTCCAGGAAGATCCCACATGCCGTGGAGCGTCTGGGCCCATGAGCCATGGCCACTGAGCCTGCGCATCAGGAGCCTGTGCTCTGCAGCGGGAGAGGCCACAACAGTGAGAGGCCCGTGTACCACAAAAAAAAAGTATTTATAATATTTGCTGCTCTTGAGAATGACTTGGTATAAAAAATTGGTAAAAGACATAGTTTTGAGTTGTTATGCTGACTTTATATCTTACCGGAAATTTCTGCTGAATTATCTTATTCATAGTTTTTCCATTCCTTGCCTTGATTTTGATAAGATTATCATATCATTTGCAAATAATGACAAACTTTCTCTTCCTTTCAGAAGTGGACAATGTGGTTAACATTTTAAATTTCCAAACCACAACAGATTGACTGATGTGCAGTCTATCTGACACATTCTCTAATTCTTACACTGCTTATTCTTTTCTTATTCTATTGACTAGGACTTATAGAACAATGTGCAATAGTTGTGGTCTCCAAACTTTAACTTTAAAGTTTTATCATTAAATATATTTGCTAAAGGATCTTTAAAAAATCCTTCTCTCGTTAGGTTAAGGAATTTCCTTATTTTACTAATTTACTAAGCAGTTTTTTTTCATAGATGCCTTTTCTATAGCCATTGAAATCACCATTAAAACATGTATTAATGTGATAACATTAACAGTACCTAGATTTTTTTGCTACTCATCGTGACTTTATTTCTGCAATATGTACTACTTTATCATTATTAACAAATTTTGCGTTCAATTTACTAATAATTTATTTAGAAAGTTGGGATCTATTTTATGTGTGTGTATATGTATGTATGTAATTAAAAGTGGTGCCTAACTCTGTTCATTTAAACACTTCCATTTAATTTTACCACTTTTGTTTATTAAGTACCTGAGAAGTAAACTATCATTTCTTCATGGGGAACCTCTCTGAACTCCAGCCTAAATTAGAGCCCTTTGTTAGCCCTCTCACTGTACCCTGTATTATAACTACGTAGTTTTCTATGAAGTGGATTATTGACCGAGTCACCCACTAGGCTTTAAGTTCCATAAGGTCAGGGGATTTTATCTGTTTAACTCACTGCTGTAATCCTGGGACCTAACTTGCAATTAGTACATAGTAGACACTTTAAAAATTATCTGTGGAATGAACACATGATTAAATAAATAGTGGTTTGAAAGCTGAAAAAAAAAGAAAAAAGAAAGAAAGAAAAAGAAACAGAAGACAAATGTGCATAAATTATGCCTCTTGAAACTGTCGGTTTGAAATATGGATGCCTTTGAATTTTTTTGGTCGATATACGACCCCAGGATTTGTTTTCAGTGCAGGTGTGATTTACAGGCCTGCAATTATTTTGAATATCAACTGAGCATTAACGCTGGGATTAAAGCTGCTGTCGTGTGAAACGCCCACAAGGTGGCAGCTGTTCTACTTTACCAAATCTGGTTACTAGGGCAACAGAGCCTCAATGGAAGTTGTGTTCTAGGTTGTAATTTAGAATGGCGTGTGCCAGGGAAAAGCCCCTTAAGTATATGTCTCACTACTTCTTGTTCGTTTATTTAATTTAATTTTTATTTTTATCACAGCAAGTTTGATTACAATGTTTGGCTTGTTCTAGGTGTGCAAGATGTGGTTCTTTGACACATAAACATATGTCTATTCTTCCTGGAATCCTTTTCCCATGTACGTTATGACAGGATGTTGAGTAGTCTTCTCTTGGTATTCCGTAGGTCTTTGGTGATGATATATTTCACCTGTGTTTGTATATGTCTGTTAACCCCAATATCCTAATGTATCCAATCCTCACAAATTTCCATTGGTGAACCATAAGTTTGTTGAATGAATCAGTGGTTGCCCTTCTCTGTGGAAATATCTTCACTGGTATCCATTTATAGGTAATACCTAAAAGTGATATCATACGATATGTGTCTTTCTCTTTCTGACATACTACACGTTGTGTGATTGCCTCTAGACTCATCTACAGTGCTGCAAATGACATCGTGTCCTTTTTTTCCTTGTCCAATACTCCGTCTGTACATGTACCAGTTTTCTTTGTCCACTCATATGTTGATGGACTTTTTGCTTGCTTCCATGACTTGGCAATTGTAATGCTGTGGCAATGCACATTTGCCTCCCTGTGTCTTTCCAATTCTGTCTTCTTAGGTTATAGGCCCAGGAGTGGGCCTGCTGGATCATATGGTAGAAAAATATTTACGTAGTAAAAGCACCTCCATTCTGTTCTCGTTAGTGGCTCTTACCAGGTCACATCCCACTTAAAGTTGAGGGTATGCACTTCTGCACAACACATTCAGCATTTATTGTTTGTAGTTTTTTTTTGCTGAAGTTTATTCTGACAAGTGTGAGCCGCTATATGTTTGTGGTGGGATTTGCATGCGTCTCATAATCCATTGAAATTGAGCTTTCTGGCATGTCCTTTTTTTCTTCAAACTGTGAGTAGAGCTTACCTCTTCCAATTGTTTTCGTGAAGTATGTGTGACATTTAGAAATATTTTGGCCATTACCTCCCTAATGACATTCTGAGGGCAGGTTTCATTTACAGCCCTCCAGTACTGGTGCATATGAAGTGACCCTTAGCTCAGTTTTTAAAGCTGCTGTTGCAGGTCACGGCCAGAGGGTGGCAGCATTTCTGCTTTTCACAAGCTTTTAACTAGGGAAACAGACTACCTTGCAGTGGTATTTCTCGGTTATAAATTAGAGTGGAATGTGCCTGGATAAACCCCCAAAAGCTGATGTGTTTTTTTTTTTACTTTTGTTTGTTTTCTAGATTGAGTTTATTTTTTTTATTGGAGTCATATTCCATTGTGTACATGGACCACTTCTTCTTTGTGCATTCCTCTGTTGATGGACATTTTCGTAGCTTCCAAGTTTTGGCTATGATAAATATTGCTGGAGGGCAGGATTGCCAGACTGTTTTTTTCTTGTTTTGCAGTACGTAGGCCACTCACTGCCATGGCCACTCCGATTGCAGAGCACATGCTCTGGACGCACAGGCCCAGCAGCCATAGCTCACGGGACCAGCCGCTCCACGGCATGTGTGATTTTCCCGAACCGGGGCATAAACCCGTGTCCCCTGCTTCGGCGGTGGACTCTCAACCACTGCGCCACCAGTGAAGTCCAGCCTGTGTCTTTTTGATTCTCATCCTCTCAGGCGATAGGGCCAGCAGTGGGCATGCTTGATTGAATGGTAGCTCAGTACTTACCTTTTCAATGCACCTCCTTTGTGTTTTCCTTACTGGCTCTTAGCATGTCCCACGTTGAACCAAGCCTAGGCATTTTTCCACAACCCCTTCAGCATTTATTGTTTGCAGAATTTTTGCTGATGGTCATTCTGACTGTTGTGAGCTGATAGGATTTTTGTAATTTGGATTTGCATGTCCTTAATTCTTCCTAAGGTTCATTTTTCCACACCTTTTAAAATTTCTGTTAACGAACAAATGAAAAAAACGTAGAATACAATTAACCTCTTGAAATTGTCTTCTTGAAAGGTTGCCCTCAAAATTGAATTTTTTGGTCAATATTCGCTCCCAGGATTGTTTTTGAGGGCAGGTGTCATTCACAGGCCTGTAATGAGTGTGAATATTTAGTGACCATTAGCACTGGGTTGAAAGCTGCTGTTGTGGTAAACAGCCACTAGGCGGCAGCATTTCTCCATTCACAAATCTCGTTACTAGGCCAGCAGAGCCGTTCTGGAATCCCTGTTCCTAGGTTGTAAATTAAAATGGAATGTGTCAGGAGAAAACCCCATAAGTTTATGTTACATTATTTCTTGTTTGTTGTTTTAGTTTTTTTAATAGGGGCAATGATAAGAATATTGTTTGTCCTAGGTGTACACAATCCGGTTCATTTGTGCCTAACATATATATATATATATATATATATATATATATATATATATATATATATATATATATATGTATATATATATATATATATATATGTATATATATATATATATATATATATATATATATATATATATATATATATATTCATGCACAGATCCCCTTCCCATGTAAATTATTGCAGAGTGTTCCATAGACCTCCCTTGCTATATGGTCGGTCTTTTTGTTATGTGTATTTAATAGGTATTTGTACACGTATGGTAACCCTAGTCTTAATTTTTCCATTCCCCCCACCTTTCCTTTTAGATAAGCCTAGTTTGTTTTCTAAGTGTGTGAGTGTCTTTCTCTGTGCAAATATGTTCATTTGTGTCAGTTGTTAGATAATGCCTGTAAGTGATATCATAGGATATGTCTTTTGCTTTCCGACTTACCTCATGTTCTGTGATTATCTCTAGGCTCAACTATGGTGCCTGAAAGAGCAGTGTTTCATTGTTTTCCATGGCTAATATTCCATTGTGTACATGGACCACTTCTTCTTTTTCAACTGATATGGTGATGGACATTTTGGTTGCTTCCGTGTCTTGGCTATTGTGAAAATTCCTGCAGTGCAGCTGTTGAAGCCTGTGCCTTCTCGACTCTGGACTTGTCAGGTGAGAGTCTCAGCGGTGGGCCTGCTGAACGGAATGGTGGCTCAATTTTTACTTTTAAACGCAGCTCCTTTCTATTCTCATTATTGGCTGTCACCACTTTACGTCTCACCAGCAGCTAGAGGGTACACAGTTCTCTAAAACACCTTCAGCATTTAATGTTTGTAGACTTGCAGCTGATGGTAGTTGACATGTGTGAGTTGGAATCATTTTGGAGGTTAGATTTGCATGAGTCTAATAATTACTGATGTTGAGCTTTTATCCATTTTCCTCTTTTTTGAAAATGAGTGAGTAAAACTTACCCCTCCATCCAATCTCCTTGAAAAATTTAACACTTTTGAATTTTTTTGGCCATTCCCTACCTCCGCACAATTTTTTAGGGCAGGTGTCCTTTACAGCCCTGAATCCTTGTGAATGTTAAGTGACCATTAGCTGTGGGTTCAAAGCCGCTCTTGTGGGAAACGGCCACAAGGCGGCAGCATTTCTACATTTCCAACTCTGGGATTTGGGGCCACAGAGCTTTCGTGGCAATCGTGGTAGTAAGCTGCGAATTAGAGTGCAATGTGCCAGTGCAAACCCCCAAGAGCTTATATCTCCTAAATTGTTGTTTGCTTTTTAAATTTAATTATCAGAGGAAATTTGATCAAAATGTAGATTCTCCGAGGTGTACAGTTTCTGGTTCATCCTATCAATGTATCTGTCTATATTCCTCTTTGGATCCATTCCCGTGTATGTTATTATAGAGTGTTGAGTAGACCTCTCTTTGTATTCCTTAGGTATTTTGTGATTATATATTTCCTATGTATTAGTATATGTCTGTTAACCCCCATATCCTAATTCATACATTCCTTACACCTTTCCATTTGGTTAAACATAATTTGGTTTTCTGAATCTATGCGTGTCCTTCTCTTGGAAATTATTTCATGGGTATCAATTCTTAGGTAACACCTATAAGTGATGTCATAGGATGTCTGTCTTACGGTTTCTTTCTTACTTCCAGTGTGGTGATTCTCGCTAGGTCCTTCTATGGTGGTGCCAACGGCACTGTTCCATGCTTTCTCATGGCTAAGATTCCATTGTGTACATGGACGACTTCTTCTTGGTGCATTTTTCTGTTGATGCACATTTTGGTTTCTTCCAGGTTTGGCTATGGTACACCTTGCTGCAGTGCAGGATTGCCAGCCTGTGTGTTTTTGATTCTGGTCTACTCAGGTGATAGGCCCATGAGTGGGCCTACCAGATCACATGGTAGCTCCATTTTTACCCTTAAACGCACCTCCATTCTGTTCTCACGACTGGCTCTTACCAGGTTGCAACCCACCAGCAGCTAAAGGGTACGCAGTTCTCTAAAACCCCTTCAGCATTTATTTTTTGTAGACTTGTTTTGCTGATGATCATTCTGACAGCTGTCAGGTGAACGTTTGTGTACACTGGATTTGCATGGCTTTATTGATTCCTGATGTTCAGCCTTTTTCCATTCCCGTTGTTTTAAGAAAAAAGAAAGAGTGGGAGGGAGACGCAAAAGGGAGGGGATATGGAAACACGTATATGTATAACTGATTAAATTTGTTATAAAGCAAAAAATTAAAAAAAATAAAAATCAAAAATAAAAAATTTAAAAAAATTAAAAATAAATAAAAAAAAAAGAAATAAGAGAGAAGGTCCTTCAGGGAGATAAAAAAAAAATTGCCATAGCTATTCATGTATTTTGACTTACATGAACTTTGGATTCAGGTTATCAAATTTGCTGAAGAAATCATTTTGTAATTTTATTGGAACTTATTAAATATGTAGCTTAACGTAAGGAGATATTTTTATTAAAATGTGCCCTTTCTTCCTTGAAAATACTCTTTATTTATTCAGATTTTCTTATTATGCCCTTCACAAAATTTCAGAATTTCTCTATAAAAATCTAACATTGAAAAAATTAATTTCTTGACATTTTATAATATTTGCGGGCTTCCCTGGTGGTGCAGTGGTTGAGAGTCTGCCTGCTGATGCAGGGGACGCGGGTTCATGCCCCGGTCCAGGAAGATCCCACATGCCGTGGAGCGTCTGGGCCCATGAGCCATGGCCACTGAGCCTGCGCATCAGGAGCCTGTGCTCTGCAGCGGGAGAGGCCACAACAGTGAGAGGCCCGTGTACCACAAAAAAAAAGTATTTATAATATTTGCTGCTCTTGAGAATGACTTGGTATAAAAAATTGGTAAAAGACATAGTTTTGAGTTGTTATGCTGACTTTATATCTTACCGGAAATTTCTGCTGAATTATCTTATTCATAGTTTTTCCATTCCTTGCCTTGATTTTGATAAGATTATCATATCATTTGCAAATAATGACAAACTTTCTCTTCCTTTCAGAAGTGGACAATGTGGTTAACATTTTAAATTTCCAAACCACAACAGATTGACTGATGTGCAGTCTATCTGACACATTCTCTAATTCTTACACTGCTTATTCTTTTCTTATTCTATTGACTAGGACTTATAGAACAATGTGCAATAGTTGTGGTCTCCAAACTTTAACTTTAAAGTTTTATCATTAAATATATTTGCTAAAGGATCTTTAAAAAATCCTTCTCTCGTTAGGTTAAGGAATTTCCTTATTTTACTAATTTACTAAGCAGTTTTTTTTCATAGATGCCTTTTCTATAGCCATTGAAATCACCATTAAAACATGTATTAATGTGATAACATTAACAGTACCTAGATTTTTTTGCTACTCATCGTGACTTTATTTCTGCAATATGTACTACTTTATCATTATTAACAAATTTTGCGTTCAATTTACTAATAATTTATTTAGAAAGTTGGGATCTATTTTATGTGTGTGTATATGTATGTATGTAATTAAAAGTGGTGCCTAACTCTGTTCATTTAAACACTTCCATTTAATTTTACCACTTTTGTTTATTAAGTACCTGAGAAGTAAACTATCATTTCTTCATGGGGAACCTCTCTGAACTCCAGCCTAAATTAGAGCCCTTTGTTAGCCCTCTCACTGTACCCTGTATTATAACTACGTAGTTTTCTATGAAGTGGATTATTGACCGAGTCACCCACTAGGCTTTAAGTTCCATAAGGTCAGGGGATTTTATCTGTTTAACTCACTGCTGTAATCCTGGGACCTAACTTGCAATTAGTACATAGTAGACACTTTAAAAATTATCTGTGGAATGAACACATGATTAAATAAATAGTGGTTTGAAAGCTGAAAAAAAAAGAAAAAAGAAAGAAAGAAAAAGAAACAGAAGACAAATGTGCATAAATTATGCCTCTTGAAACTGTCGGTTTGAAATATGGATGCCTTTGAATATTTTTGGTCGATATACGACCCCAGGATTTGTTTTCAGTGCAGGTGTGATTTACAGGCCTGCAATTATTTTGAATATCAACTGAGCATTAACGCTGGGATTAAAGCTGCTGTCGTGTGAAACGCCCACAAGGTGGCAGCTGTTCTACTTTACCAAATCTGGTTACTAGGGCAACAGAGCCTCAATGGAAGTTGTGTTCTAGGTTGTAATTTAGAATGGCGTGTGCCAGGGAAAAGCCCCTTAAGTATATGTCTCACTACTTCTTGTTCGTTTATTTAATTTAATTTTTATTTTTATCACAGCAAGTTTGATTACAATGTTTGGCTTGTTCTAGGTGTGCAAGATGTGGTTCTTTGACACATAAACATATGTCTATTCTTCCTGGAATCCTTTTCCCATGTACGTTATGACAGGATGTTGAGTAGTCTTCTCTTGGTATTCCGTAGGTCTTTGGTGATGATATATTTCACCTGTGTTTGTATATGTCTGTTAACCCCAATATCCTAATGTATCCAATCCTCACAAATTTCCATTGGTGAACCATAAGTTTGTTGAATGAATCAGTGGTTGCCCTTCTCTGTGGAAATATCTTCACTGGTATCCATTTATAGGTAATACCTAAAAGTGATATCATACGATATGTGTCTTTCTCTTTCTGACATACTACACGTTGTGTGATTGCCTCTAGACTCATCTACAGTGCTGCAAATGACATCGTGTCCTTTTTTTCCTTGTCCAATACTCCGTCTGTACATGTACCAGTTTTCTTTGTCCACTCATATGTTGATGGACTTTTTGGTTGCTTCCAGGACTTGGCAATTGTAATGCTGCGGCAATGCACATTCGCCTCCCTGTGTCTTTCCAATTCTGTCTTCTTAGGTTATAGGCCCAGGAGTGGGCCTGCTGGATCATATGGTAGAAAAATATTTACGTAGTAAAAGCACCTCCATTCTGTTCTCGTTAGTGGCTCTTACCAGGTCACATCCCACTTAAAGTTGAGGGTATGCACTTCTGCACAACACCTTCAGCATTTATTGTTTGTAGTTTTTTTTTTGCTGAAGTTTATTCTGACAAGTGTGAGCTGCTATATGTTTGTGGTTGGATTTGCATTCGTCTCATAATCCATTGAAATTGAGCTTTCTGGCATGTCCTTTTTTTATTCAAACTGTGAGAAGAGCTTACCTCTTCCAATTGTTTTCGTGAAGTATGTGTGACATTTAGAAATATTTTGGCCATTACCTCCCTAATGACATTCTGAGGGCAGGTTTCATTTACAGCCCTCCAGTACTGGTGCATATGAAGTGACCCTTAGCACAGTTTTTAAAGCTGCTGTTGCAGGTCACTGCCAGAGGGTGGCAGCATTTCTGCTTTTCACAAGCTTTTAACTAGGGAAACAGACTACCTTGCAGTGGTATTTCTCGGTTATAAATTAGAGTGGAATGTGCCTGGATAAACCCCCAAAGGTGATGTGGTTTTTTTTTTTTTACTTTTGTTTGTTTTCTAGATTGAGTTTATATTTTTTTATTGGAGTCATATTCCATTGTGTACATGGACCACTTCTTCTTTGTGCATTCCTCTGTTGATGGACATTTTCGTAGCTTCCAAGTTTTGGCTATGATAAATATTGCTGGAGGGCAGGATTGCCAGGCTGTTTTTTTCTTGTTTTGCAGTACGTAGGCCACTCACTGCCATGGCCACTCCGATTGCAGAGCACAGGCTCTGGACGCACAGGCCCAGCAGCCATAGCTCACGGGACCAGCCGCTCCACGGCATGTGTGATTTTCCCGAACCAGGGCATAAACCCGTGTCCCCTGCTTCGGCGGCGGACTCTCAACCACTGCGCCACCAGTGAAGTCCAGCCTGTGTCTTTTTGATTCTAATCCTCTCAGGCGATAGGGCCAGCAGTGGGCATGCTTGATTGAATGGTAGCTCAGTACTTACCTTTTCAATGCACCTCCTTTGTGTTTTCCTTACTGGCTCTTAGCATGTCCCACGTTGAACCAAGCCTAGGCATTTTTCCACAACCCCTTCAGCATTTATTGTTTGCAGAATTTTTGCTGATGGTCATTCTGACTGTTGTGAGCTGATAGGATTTTTGTAATTTGGATTTGCATGTCCTTAATTGTTTCTAAGGTTCATTTTTCCACACCTTTTAAAATTTCTGTTAATGAACAAATGAAAAAAACGTAGAATACAATTAACCTCTTGAAATTGTCTTCTTGAAAGGTTGCCCTCAAAATTGAATGTTTTGGTCAATATTCGCTCCCAGGATTGTTTTTGAGGGCAGGTGTCATTCACAGGCCTGTAATGAGTGTGAATATTTAGTGACCATTAGCACTGGGTTTAAAGCTGCTGTTGTGTAAGCAGCCACTAGGCGGCAGCATTTCTCCATTCACAAATCTCGTTACTAGGGCAGCAGAGCCGTTCTGGAATCCCTGTTCCTAGGTTGTAAATTAAAATGGAATGTGCCAGGAGAAAACCCCATAAGTTTATGTTACATTATTTCTTGTTTGTTGTTTTAGTTTTTTTAATAGGGGCAATGATTAGAATATTGTTTGTCCTAGGTGTACACAATCTGGTTCATTTGTGCCTAACATATATATATATATATATATATATATATATATATATATATATATATATATATATATATATATATATATATATATATATATTCATGCACAGATCCCCTTCCCATGTAAATTATTGCAGAGTGTTCCATAGACCTCCCTTGCTATATGGTCGGTCTTTTTCTTATGTGTATTTAATAGGTATTTGTACACGTATGGTAACCCTAATCTTAATTTTTCCATTCCCCCCACCTTTCCTTTTAGATAAGCCTAGTTTGTTTTCTAAGTGTGTGAGTGTCTTTCTCTGTGCAAATATGTTCATTTGTGTCAGTTGTTAGATAATGCCTGTAAGTGATATCATAGGATATGTCTTTTGCTTTCCGACTTACCTCATGTTCTGTGATTATCTCTAGGCTCAACTATGGTGCCTGAAAGAGCAGTGTTTCATTGTTTTCCATGGCTAATATTCCATTGTGTACATGGACCACTTCTTCTTTTTCAACTGATATGGTGATGGACATTTTGGTTGCTTCCGTGTCTTGGCTATTGTGAAAATTCCTGCAGTGCAGCTGTTGAAGCCTGTGCCTTCTCGACTCTGGACTTGTCAGGTGAGAGTCTCAGCGGTGGGCCTGCTGAACGGAATGGTGGCTCAATTTTTACTTTTAAACGCAGCTCCTTTCTATTCTCATTATTGGCTGTCACCACTTTACATCTCACCAGCAGCTAGAGGGTACACAGTTCTCTAAAACACCTTCAGCATTTAATGTTTGTAGACTTGCAGCTGATGGTAGTTGACATGTGTGAGTTGGAATCACTTTGGAGGTTAGAATTGCATGAGTCTAATAATTACTGATGTTGAGCTTTTATCCATTTTCCTCTTTTTTGAAAATGAGTGAGTAAAACTTACCCCTCCATCCAATCTCCTTGAAAAATTTAACACTTGAATTTTTTTGGCCATTCCCTACCTCCACACAATTTTTTAGGGCAGGTGCCCTTTACAGCCCTGAATCCTTGTGAATGTTAAGTGACCATTAGCTGTGGGTTCAAAGCCGCTCTTGTGGGAAACGGCCACAAGGCGGCAGCATTTCTACATTTCCAACTCTGGGATTTGGGGCCACAGAGCTTTCGTGGCAATCGTGGTAGTAAGCTGCGAATTAGAGTGCAATGTGCCAGTGCAAACCCCCAAGAGCTTATATCTCCTAAATTGTTGTTTGCTTTTTAAATTTAATTATCAGAGGAAATTTGATCAAAATGTAGATTCTCCTAGGTGTACAGTTTCTGGTTCATCCTATCAATGTATCTGTCTATATTCCTCTTTGGATCCATTCCCGTGTATGTTATTATAGAGTGTTGAGTAGACCTCTCTTTGTATTCCTTAGGTATTTTGTGATTATATATTTCCTATGTATTAGTATATGTCTGTTAACCCCCATATCCTAATTCATACATTCCTTACACCTTTCCATTTGGTTAAACATAATTTGGTTTTCTGAATCTATGCGTGTCCTTCTCTTGGAAATTATTTCATGGGTATCAATTCTTAGGTAACACCTATAAGTGATGTCATAGGATGTCTGTCTTACGGTTTCTTTCTTACTTCCAGTGTGGTGATTATCGCTAGGTCCTTCTATGGTGGTGCCAACGGCACTGTTCCATGCTTTTTCATGGCTAAGATTCCATTGTGTACATGGACGACTTCTTCTTGGTGCATTTTTCTGTTGATGCACATTTTGGTTTCTTCCAGGTTTGGCTATGGTACACCTTGCTGCAGTGCAGGATTGCCAGCCTGTGTGTTTTTGATTCTGGTCTACTCAGGTGATAGGCCCATGAGTGGGCCTACCAGATCACATGGTAGCTCCATTTTTACCCTTAAACGCACCTCCATTCTGTTCTCACGACTGGCTCTTACCAGGTTGCAACCCACCAGCAGCTAAAGGGTACGCAGTTCTCTAAAACCCCTTCAGCATTTATTTTTTGTAGACTTTTTTTGCTGATGATCATTCTGACGGCTGTCAGGTGAACGTTTGTGTACACTGGATTTGCATGGCTTTATTGATTCCTGATGTTCAGCCTTTTTCCATTCCCGCTGTTTTAAGAAAAAAGAAAGAGTGGGAGGGAGACGCAAAAGGGAGGGGATATGGAAACATGTATATGTATAACTGATTAAATTTGTTATAAAGCAAAAAATTTAATAAAATAAAAATAAAAAATAAAAAAAATAAAAAAAAATAAAAAAAAAGAAATAAGAGAGAAGGTCCTTCAGGGAGATAAAAAAAAATTGCCTTAGCTATTCATGTATTTTGACTTACATGAACTTTGGATTCAGATTATCAAATTTGCTGAAGAATTCATTTTGTAATTTTATTGGAACTTATTAAATATGTAGCTTAACGTAAGGAGATATTTTTATTAAAATGTGCCCTTTCTTCCTTGAAAATAATCTTCATTTATTCAGATTTTCTTATTATGCCCTTCACAAAATTTCAGAATTTCTCTATAAAAATCTAACATTGAAAAAATTAATTTCTTGACATGTTATAATATTTGTGGGCTTCCCTGGTGGCGCCGTGGTTGAGAGTCCGCCTGCTGATGCAGGGGACGCGGGTTCATGCCCCGGTCCAGGAAGATCCCACATGCCGTGGAGCGTCTGGGCCCATGAGCCATGGCCACTGTGCCTGCGCATCAGGAGCCTGTGCTCCGCGGCGGGAGAGGCCACAACAGTGAGAGGCCAGTGTACCGCAAAAAAAAAAAAGTATTTATTATATTTGCTGCTCTTGAGAATGACTTGGTATAAAAAAAATTGGTAAAAGAAATACTTTTGAGTTGTTATGCTGACTTTTTATCTTACCGGAAATTTCTGCTGAATTATCTTATTCATAGTTTTTCCATTCCTTGCCTTGATTTTGATAAGATTATCATATCATTTGCAAATAATGACAAACTTTCTCTTCCTTTCAGAAGTGTGCAATGTGGTTAACATTTTAAATTTCCAAACCACAACAGATTGACTGATGTGCAGTCTATCTGACACATTCTCTAATTCTTACACTGCTTATTCTTTTCTTATTCTATTGACTAGGACTTATAGAACAATGTGCAATAGTTGTGGTCTCCAAACTTTAACTTTAAAGTTTTATCATTAAATATATTTGCTAAAGGATCTTTAAAAAATCCTTCTCTCGTTAGGTTAAGGAATTTCCTTATTTTACTAATTTACTAAGCAGTTTTTTTTCATAGATGCCTTTTCTATAGCCATTGAAATCACCATTAAAACATGTATTAATGTGATAACATTAACAGTACCTAGATTTTTTTGCTACTCATCATGACTTTATTTCTGGAATATGTACTACTTTATCATTATTAACAAATTTTGCGTTCAATTTACTTATAATTTATTTAGAAAGTTGGGATCTATTTTATGTGTGTGTATATGTATGTATGTAATTAAAAGTGGTACCTAACTCTGTTCATTTAAACACTTCCATTTAATTTTACCACTTTTGTTTATTAAGTACCTGAGAAGTAAACTATCATTTCTTCATGGGGAACCTCTCTGAACTCCAGCCTAAATTAGAGCCCTTTGTTAGCCCTCTCACTGTACCCTGTATTATAACTACGTAGTTATCTATGAAGTGGATTATTGACCGAGTCACCCACTAGGCTTTAAGTTCCATAAGGTCCGGGGATTTTATCTGTTTAACTCACTGCTGTAATCCTGGGACCTAACTTGCAATTAGTACATAGTAGACACTTTAAAAATTATCTGTAGAATGAACACATGATTAAATAAATAGTAGTTTGAAAGCTGAAAAAAAAGAAAAAAGAAAGAAAGAAAAAGAAACAGAAGACAAATGTGCATAAATTATGCCTCTTGAAACTGTCGGTTTGAAATATGGATGCCTTTGAATTTTTTTGGTCGATATACGACCCCAGGATTTGTTTTCAGTGCAGGTGTGATTTACAGGCCTGCAATTATTTTGAATATCAACTGACCATTAACGCTGGGATTAAAGCTGCTGTCGTGTGAAACGCCCACAAGGTGGCAGCTGTTCTACTTTACCAAATCTGGTTACTAGGGCAACAGAGCCTCAATGGAAGTTGTGTTCTAGGTTGTAATTTAGAATGGCGTGTGCCAGGGAAAAGCCCCTTAAGTATATGTCTCACTACTTCTTGTTCGTTTATTTAATTTAATTTTTATTTTTATCACAGCAAGTTTGATTACAAAGTTTGGCTTGTTCTAGGTGTGCAAGATGTGGTTCTTTTACACATAAACATATGTCTATTCTTCCTGGAATCCTTTTCCCATGTACGTTATGACAGAATGTTGAATAGTCTTCTCTTGGTATTCTGTAGGTCTTTGGTGATGATATATTTCACCTGTGTTTGTATATGTCTGTTAACCCCAATATCCTAATGTATCCAATCCTCACAAATTTCCATTGGTGAACCATAAGTTTGTTGAATGAATCAGTGGTTGCCCTCCTCTGTGGAAATATCTTCACTGGTATCCATTTATAGGTAATACCTAAAAGTGATATCATACGATATGTGTCTTTCTCTTTCTAACATACTACAAGTTGTGTGATTGCCTCTAGACTCATCTACAGTGCTGCAAATGACATCGTGTCCTTTTTTTCCTTGTCCAATACTCTGTCTGTACATGTACCAGTTTTCTTTGTCCACTCATATGTTGATGGACTTTTTGGTTGCTTCCATGATTTGGCAATTGTAATGCTGCGGCAATGCACATTCGCCTCCCTGTGTCTTTCCAATTCTGTCTTCTTAGGTTATAGGCCCAGGAGTGGGCCTGCTGGATCATATGGTAGAAAAATATTTACGTAGTAAAAGCACCTCTATTCTGTTCTCGTTAGTGGCTCTTACCAGGTCACATCCCACTTAAAGTTGAGGGTATGCGCTTCTGCACAACACCTTCAGCATTTATTGTTTGTATTTTTTTTTGCTGAAGTTTATTCTGACAAGTGTGAGCCGCTATATGTTTGTGGTTGGATTTGCATGCGTCTCATAATCCATTGAAATTGAGCTTTCTGGCTTGTCCTTTTTTTCTTCAAACTGTGAGTAGAGCTTACCTCTTCCAATTGTTTTCGTGAAGTATGTGTGACATTTAGAAATATTTTGGCCATTACCTGCCTAATGACATTCTGAGGGCAGGTTTCATTTACAGCCCTCCAGTACTGGTGCATATGAAGTGACCCTTAGCACAGTTTTTAAAGCTGCTGTTGCAGGTCACGGCCAGAGGGTGGCAGCATTTCTGCTTTTCACAAGCTTTTAACTAGGGAAACAGACTACCTTGCAGTGGTATTTCTCGGTTATAAATTAGAGTGGAATGTGCCTGGATAAACCCCCAAAAGCTGATGTGTTTTTTTTTTTTTACTTTTGTTTGTTTTCTAGATTGAGTTTATATTTTTTTATTGGAGTCATATTCCATTGTGTACATGGACCACTTCTTCTTTGTGCATTCCTCTGTTGATGGACATTTTCGTAGCTTCCAAGTTTTGGCTATGATAAATATTGCTGGAGGGCAGGATTGCCAGGCTGTTTTTTTCTTGTTTTGCAGTACGTAGGCCACTCACTGCCATGGCCACTCCGATTGCAGAGCACAGGCTCTGGACGCACAGGCCCAGCAGCCATAGCTCACGGGACCAGCCGCTCCACGGCATGTGTGTTTTTCCCGAACCGGGGCATAAACCCGTGTCCCCTGCTTCGGCGGCGGACTCTCAACCACTGCGCCACCAGTGAAGTCCAGCCTGTGACTTTTTGATTCTCATCCTCTCAGGCGATAGGCCCAGCAGTGGGTATGCTTGATTGAATGGTAGCTCAGTACTTACCTTTTCAATGCACCTCCTTTGTGTTTTCCTTACTGGCTCTTAGCATGTCCCACGTTGAACCAAACCTAGGCATTTCTCCACAACCCCTTCAGCATTTATTGTTTGCAGAATTTTTGCTGATGGTCATTCTGACTGTTGTGAGCTGATAGGACTTTTGTAATTTGGATTTGCATGTCCTTAATTCTTTCTAAGGTTCATTTTTCCACACCTTTTAAAATTTCTGTTAACGAGCAAATGAAAAAAACGTAGAATACAATTAACCTCTTGAAATTGTCTTCTTGAAAGGTTGCCTTCAAAATTGAATTTTTTGGTCAATATTCGCTCCCAGGATTGTTTTTGAGGGCAGGTGTCATTCACAGGCCTGTAATGAGTGTGAATATTTAGTGACCATTAGCACTGGGTTGAAAGCTGCTGTTGTGGTAAACAGCCACTAGGCGGCAGCATTTCTCCATTCACAAATCTCGTTACTAGGGCAGCAGAGCCGTTCTGGAATCCCTGTTCCTAGGTTGTAAATTAAAATGGAATGTGCCAGGAGAAAACCCCAAAAGTTTATGTTACATTATTTCTTGTTTGTTGTTTTAGTTTTTTTTAATAGGCGCAATGGTTAGATTATTGTTTGTCCTAGGTGTACACAATCTGGTTCATTTGTGCCTAACATATATATATATATATATGTATATATATATATATATATATACATATATATATATATATACATATATATATTCATGCACAGATCCCCTTCCCATGTAAATTATTGCAGAGTGTTCCATAGACCTCCCTTGCTATATGGTCGGTCTTTTTGTTATGTGTATTTAATAGGTATTTGTACACGTATGGTAACCCTAATCTTAATTTTTCCATTACTCCCACCTTTCCTTTTAGATAAGCCTACTTTTTTTTCTAAGTGTGTGAGTGTCTTTCTCTGTGCAAATATGTTCATTTGTGTCAGTTGTTAGATAATGCCTGTAAGTGATATCATAGGATATGTCTTTTGCTTTCCGACTTACCTCATGTTCTGTGATTATCTCTAGGCTCAACTATGGTGCCTGAAAGAGCAGTGTTTCATTGTTTTCCATGGCTAATATTCCATTGTGTACATGGACCACTTCTTCTTTTTCAACTGATATGGTGATGGACATTTTGGTTGCTTCCGTGTCTTGGCTATTGTGAAAATTCCTGCAGTGCAGCTGTTGAAGCCTGTGCCTTCTCGACTCTGGACTTGTCAGGTGAGAGTCTCAGCGGTGGGCCTGCTGAACGGAATGGTGGCTCAATTTTTACTTTTAAACGCAGCTCCTTTCTATTCTTATTATTGGCTGTCACCACTTTACATCTCACCAGCAGCTAGAGGGTACACAGTTCTCTAAAACACCTTCAGCATTTAATGTTTGTAGACTTCCAGCTGATGGTAGTTGACATGTGTGAGTTGAAATCATTTTGGAGGTTAGATTTGCATGAGTGTAATAATTACTGATGTTGAGCTTTTATCCATTTTCCTCTTTTTTGAAAATGAGTGAGTAAAACTTACCCCTCCATCCAATCTCCTTGAAAAATTTAACACTTTTGAATTTTTTTGGCCATTCCCTACCTCCGCACAATTTTTTAGGGCAGGTGTCCTTTACAGCCCTGAATCCTTGTGAATGTTAAGTGACCATTAGCTGTGGGTTCAAAGCCGCTCTTGTGGGAAACGGCCACAAGGCGGCAGCATTTCTACATTTCCAACTCTGGGATTTTGGGCCACAGAGCTTTCGTGGCAATCGTGTTAGTAAGCTGCGAATTAGAGTGCAATGTGCCAGTGCAAACCCCCAAGAGCTTATATCTCCTAAATTGTTGTTTTCTTTTTAAATTTAATTATCAGAGGAAATTTGATCAAAATGTAGATTCTCCTAGGTGTACAGTTTCTGGTTCATCCTATCAATGTATCTGTCTATATTCCTCTTTGGATCCATTCCCGTGTATGTTATTATAGAGTGTTGAGTAGACCTCTCTTTGTATTCCTTAGGTATTTTGTGATTATATATTTCCTATGTATTAGTATATGTCTGTTAACCCCCATATCCTAATTCATACATTCCTTACACCTTTCCATTTGGTTAAACATAATTTGGTTTTCTGAATCTATGCATGTCCTTCTCTTGGAAATTATTTCATGGGTATCAATTCTTAGGTAACACCTATAAGTGATGTCATAGGATGTCTGTCTTACGGTTTCTTTCTTACTTCCAGTGTGGTGATTATCGCTAGGTCCTTCTATGGTGGTGCCAACGGCACTGTTCCATGCTTTTTCATGGCTAAGATTCCATTGTGTACATGGACGACTTCTTCTTGGTGCATTTTTCTGTTGATGCACATTTTGGTTTCTTCCAGGTTTGGCTATGGTACACCTTGCTGCAGTGCAGGATTGCCAGCCTGTGTGTTTTTGATTCTGGTCTACTCAGGTGATAGACCCATGAGTGGGCCTACCAGATCATATGGTAGCTCCATTTTTACCCTTAAACGCACCTCCATTCTGTTCTCACGACTGGCTCTTACCAGGTTGCAACCCACCAGCAGCTAAAGGGTACACAGTTCTCTAAAACCCCTTCAGCATTTATTTTTTGTAGACTTGTTTTGCTGATGATCATTCTGACGGCTGTCAGGTGAACGTTTGTGTACACTGGATTTGCATGGCTTTATTGATTCCTGATGTTCAGCCTTTTTCCATTCCCGTTGTCTTAAGAAAAAAGAAAGAGTGGGAGGGAGACGCAAAAGGGAGGGGATATGGAAACATGTATATGTATAACTGATTAAATTTGTTATAAAGCAAAAAATTAAAAAAAATAAAAATAAAAAATAAAAAAATAAAAAAAAATAAAAAAAAGAAATAAGAGAGAAGGTCCTTCAGGGAGATAAAAAAAAAATTGCCTTAGCTATTCATGTATTTTGACTTACATGAACTTTGGATTCAGATTATCAAATTTGCTGAAGAATTCATTTTGTAATTTTATTGGAACTTATTAAATATGTAGCTTAACATAAGGAGATATTTTTATTAAAATGTGCCCTTTCTTCCCTGAAAATAATCTTTATTTATTCAGATTTTCTTATTATGCCCTTCACAAAATTTCAGAATTTCTCTATAAAAATCTAACATTGAAAAAATTAATTTCTTGACATGTTATAATATTTGTGGGCTTCCCTGGTGGCGCCGTGGTTGAGAGTCCGCCTGCTGATGCAGGGGACGCGGGTTCATGCCCCGGTCCAGGAAGATCCCACATGCCGTGGAGCGTCTGGGCCCATGAGCCATGGCCACTGTGCCTGCGCATCAGGAGCCTGTGCTCCGCGGCGGGAGAGGCCACAACAGTGAGAGGCCAGTGTACCGCAAAAAAAAAAAAGTATTTATTATATTTGCTGCTCTTGAGAATGACTTGGTATAAAAAAAATTGGTAAAAGAAATACTTTTGAGTTGTTATGCTGACTTTTTATCTTACCGGAAATTTCTGCTGAATTATCTTATTCATAGTTTTTCCATTCCTTGCCTTGATTTTGATAAGATTATCATATCATTTGCAAATAATGACAAACTTTCTCTTCCTTTCAGAAGTGTGCAATGTGGTTAACATTTTAAATTTCCAAACCACAACAGATTGACTGATGTGCAGTCTATCTGACACATTCTCTAATTCTTACACTGCTTATTCTTTTCTTATTCTATTGACTAGGACTTATAGAACAATGTGCAATAGTTGTGGTCTCCAAACTTTAACTTTAAAGTTTTATCATTAAATATATTTGCTAAAGGATCTTTAAAAAATCCTTCTCTCGTTAGGTTAAGGAATTTCCTTATTTTACTAATTTACTAAGCAGATTTTTTTCATAGATGCCTTTTCTATAGCCATTGAAATCACCATTAAAACATGTATTAATGTGATAACATTAACAGTACCTAGATTTTTTTGCTACTCATCATGACTTTATTTCTGGAATATGTACTACTTTATCATTATTAACAAATTTTGCGTTCAATTTACTTATAATTTATTTAGAAAGTTGGGATCTATTTTATGTGTGTGTATATGTATGTATGTAATTAAAAGTGGTACCTAACTCTGTTCATTTAAACACTTCCATTTAATTTTACCACTTTTGTTTATTAAGTACCTGAGAAGTAAACTATCATTTCTTCATGGGGAACCTCTCTGAACTCCAGCCTAAATTAGAGCCCTTTGTTAGCCCTCTCACTGTACCCTGTATTATAACTACGTAGTTATCTATGAAGTGGATTATTGACCGAGTCACCCACTAGGCTTTAAGTTCCATAAGGTCCGGGGATTTTATCTGTTTAACTCACTGCTGTAATCCTGGGACCTAACTTGCAATTAGTACATAGTAGACACTTTAAAAATTATCTGTAGAATGAACACATGATTAAATAAATAGTAGTTTGAAAGCTGAAAAAAAAGAAAAAAGAAAGAAAGAAAAAGAAACAGAAGACAAATGTGCATAAATTATGCCTCTTGAAACTGTCGGTTTGAAATATGGATGCCTTTGAATTTTTTTGGTCGATATACGACCCCAGGATTTGTTTTCAGTGCAGGTGTGATTTACAGGCCTGCAATTATTTTGAATATCAACTGACCATTAACGCTGGGATTAAAGCTGCTGTCGTGTGAAACGCCCACAAGGTGGCAGCTGTTCTACTTTACCAAATCTGGTTACTAGGGCAACAGAGCCTCAATGGAAGTTGTGTTCTAGGTTGTAATTTAGAATGGCGTGTGCCAGGGAAAAGCCCCTTAAGTATATGTCTCACTACTTCTTGTTCGTTTATTTAATTTAATTTTTATTTTTATCACAGCAAGTTTGATTACAAAGTTTGGCTTGTTCTAGGTGTGCAAGATGTGGTTCTTTTACACATAAACATATGTCTATTCTTCCTGGAATCCTTTTCCCATGTACGTTATGACAGAATGTTGAATAGTCTTCTCTTGGTATTCTGTAGGTCTTTGGTGATGATATATTTCACCTGTGTTTGTATATGTCTGTTAACCCCAATATCCTAATGTATCCAATCCTCACAAATTTCCATTGGTGAACCATAAGTTTGTTGAATGAATCAGTGGTTGCCCTCCTCTGTGGAAATATCTTCACTGGTATCCATTTATAGGTAATACCTAAAAGTGATATCATACGATATGTGTCTTTCTCTTTCTAACATACTACAAGTTGTGTGATTGCCTCTAGACTCATCTACAGTGCTGCAAATGACATCGTGTCCTTTTTTTCCTTGTCCAATACTCTGTCTGTACATGTACCAGTTTTCTTTGTCCACTCATATGTTGATGGACTTTTTGGTTGCTTCCATGATTTGGCAATTGTAATGCTGCGGCAATGCACATTCGCCTCCCTGTGTCTTTCCAATTCTGTCTTCTTAGGTTATAGGCCCAGGAGTGGGCCTGCTGGATCATATGGTAGAAAAATATTTACGTAGTAAAAGCACCTCTATTCTGTTCTCGTTAGTGGCTCTTACCAGGTCACATCCCACTTAAAGTTGAGGGTATGCGCTTCTGCACAACACCTTCAGCATTTATTGTTTGTATTTTTTTTTGCTGAAGTTTATTCTGACAAGTGTGAGCCGCTATATGTTTGTGGTTGGATTTGCATGCGTCTCATAATCCATTGAAATTGAGCTTTCTGGCTTGTCCTTTTTTTCTTCAAACTGTGAGTAGAGCTTACCTCTTCCAATTGTTTTCGTGAAGTATGTGTGACATTTAGAAATATTTTGGCCATTACCTGCCTAATGACATTCTGAGGGCAGGTTTCATTTACAGCCCTCCAGTACTGGTGCATATGAAGTGACCCTTAGCACAGTTTTTAAAGCTGCTGTTGCAGGTCACGGCCAGAGGGTGGCAGCATTTCTGCTTTTCACAAGCTTTTAACTAGGGAAACAGACTACCTTGCAGTGGTATTTCTCGGTTATAAATTAGAGTGGAATGTGCCTGGATAAACCCCCAAAAGCTGATGTGTTTTTTTTTTTTACTTTTGTTTGTTTTCTAGATTGAGTTTATATTTTTTTATTGGAGTCATATTCCATTGTGTACATGGACCACTTCTTCTTTGTGCATTCCTCTGTTGATGGACATTTTCGTAGCTTCCAAGTTTTGGCTATGATAAATATTGCTGGAGGGCAGGATTGCCAGGCTGTTTTTTTCTTGTTTTGCAGTACGTAGGCCACTCACTGCCATGGCCACTCCGATTGCAGAGCACAGGCTCTGGACGCACAGGCCCAGCAGCCATAGCTCACGGGACCAGCCGCTCCACGGCATGTGTGTTTTTCCCGAACCGGGGCATAAACCCGTGTCCCCTGCTTCGGCGGCGGACTCTCAACCACTGCGCCACCAGTGAAGTCCAGCCTGTGACTTTTTGATTCTCATCCTCTCAGGCGATAGGCCCAGCAGTGGGTATGCTTGATTGAATGGTAGCTCAGTACTTACCTTTTCAATGCACCTCCTTTGTGTTTTCCTTACTGGCTCTTAGCATGTCCCACGTTGAACCAAACCTAGGCATTTCTCCACAACCCCTTCAGCATTTATTGTTTGCAGAATTTTTGCTGATGGTCATTCTGACTGTTGTGAGCTGATAGGACTTTTGTAATTTGGATTTGCATGTCCTTAATTCTTTCTAAGGTTCATTTTTCCACACCTTTTAAAATTTCTGTTAACGAGCAAATGAAAAAAACGTAGAATACAATTAACCTCTTGAAATTGTCTTCTTGAAAGGTTGCCTTCAAAATTGAATTTTTTGGTCAATATTCGCTCCCAGGATTGTTTTTGAGGGCAGGTGTCATTCACAGGCCTGTAATGAGTGTGAATATTTAGTGACCATTAGCACTGGGTTGAAAGCTGCTGTTGTGGTAAACAGCCACTAGGTGGCAGCATTTCTCCATTCACAAATCTCGTTACTAGGGCAGCAGAGCCGTTCTGGAATCCCTGTTCCTAGGTTGTAAATTAAAATGGAATGTGCCAGGAGAAAACCCCATAAGTTTATGTTACATTATTTCTTGTTTGTTGTTTTAGTTTTTTTTAATAGGCGCAATGGTTAGATTATTGTTTGTCCTAGGTGTACACAATCTGGTTCATTTGTGCCTAACATATATATATATATATATGTATATATATATATATATATATATACATATATATATATATATACATATATATATTCATGCACAGATCCCCTTCCCATGTAAATTATTGCAGAGTGTTCCATAGACCTCCCTTGCTATATGGTCGGTCTTTTTGTTATGTGTATTTAATAGGTATTTGTACACGTATGGTAACCCTAATCTTAATTTTTCCATTACTCCCACCTTTCCTTTTAGATAAGCCTAGTTTTTTTTCTAAGTGTGTGAGTGTCTTTCTCTGTGCAAATATGTTCATTTGTGTCAGTTGTTAGATAATGCCTGTAAGTGATATCATAGGATATGTCTTTTGCTTTCCGACTTACCTCATGTTCTGTGATTATCTCTAGGCTCAACTATGGTGCCTGAAAGAGCAGTGTTTCATTGTTTTCCATGGCTAATATTCCATTGTGTACATGGACCACTTCTTCTTTTTCAACTGATATGGTGATGGACATTTTGGTTGCTTCCGTGTCTTGGCTATTGTGAAAATTCCTGCAGTGCAGCTGTTGAAGCCTGTGCCTTCTCGACTCTGGACTTGTCAGGTGAGAGTCTCAGCGGTGGGCCTGCTGAACGGAATGGTGGCTCAATTTTTACTTTTAAACGCAGCTCCTTTCTATTCTTATTATTGGCTGTCACCACTTTACATCTCACCAGCAGCTAGAGGGTACACAGTTCTCTAAAACACCTTCAGCATTTAATGTTTGTAGACTTCCAGCTGATGGTAGTTGACATGTGTGAGTTGAAATCATTTTGGAGGTTAGATTTGCATGAGTGTAATAATTACTGATGTTGAGCTTTTATCCATTTTCCTCTTTTTTGAAAATGAGTGAGTAAAACTTACCCCTCCATCCAATCTCCTTGAAAAATTTAACACTTTTGAATTTTTTTGGCCATTCCCTACCTCCGCACAATTTTTTAGGGCAGGTGTCCTTTACAGCCCTGAATCCTTGTGAATGTTAAGTGACCATTAGCTGTGGGTTCAAAGCCGCTCTTGTGGGAAACGGCCACAAGGCGGCAGCATTTCTACATTTCCAACTCTGGGATTTTGGGCCACAGAGCTTTCGTGGCAATCGTGTTAGTAAGCTGCGAATTAGAGTGCAATGTGCCAGTGCAAACCCCCAAGAGCTTATATCTCCTAAATTGTTGTTTTCTTTTTAAATTTAATTATCAGAGGAAATTTGATCAAAATGTAGATTCTCCTAGGTGTACAGTTTCTGGTTCATCCTATCAATGTATCTGTCTATATTCCTCTTTGGATCCATTCCCGTGTATGTTATTATAGAGTGTTGAGTAGACCTCTCTTTGTATTCCTTAGGTATTTTGTGATTATATATTTCCTATGTATTAGTATATGTCTGTTAACCCCCATATCCTAATTCATACATTCCTTACACCTTTCCATTTGGTTAAACATAATTTGGTTTTCTGAATCTATGCATGTCCTTCTCTTGGAAATTATTTCATGGGTATCAATTCTTAGGTAACACCTATAAGTGATGTCATAGGATGTCTGTCTTACGGTTTCTTTCTTACTTCCAGTGTGGTGATTATCGCTAGGTCCTTCTATGGTGGTGCCAACGGCACTGTTCCATGCTTTTTCATGGCTAAGATTCCATTGTGTACATGGACGACTTCTTCTTGGTGCATTTTTC
This sequence comes from Mesoplodon mirus, assembly GCF_964341445.2. Taxonomy (NCBI): domain Eukaryota; kingdom Metazoa; phylum Chordata; class Mammalia; order Artiodactyla; family Ziphiidae; genus Mesoplodon; species Mesoplodon mirus. The sequence continues at coordinate 147,864,914 of NC_138981.1, forward strand.
TGTTGATGCACATTTTGGTTTCTTCCAGGTTTGGCTATGGTACACCTTGCTGCAGTGCAGGATTGCCAGCCTGTGTGTTTTTGATTCTGGTCTACTCAGGTGATAGACCCATGAGTGGGCCTACCAGATCATATGGTAGCTCCATTTTTACCCTTAAACGCACCTCCATTCTGTTCTCACGACTGGCTCTTACCAGGTTGCAACCCACCAGCAGCTAAAGGGTACACAGTTCTCTAAAACCCCTTCAGCATTTATTTTTTGTAGACTTGTTTTGCTGATGATCATTCTGACGGCTGTCAGGTGAACGTTTGTGTACACTGGATTTGCATGGCTTTATTGATTCCTGATGTTCAGCCTTTTTCCATTCCCGTTGTCTTAAGAAAAAAGAAAGAGTGGGAGGGAGACGCAAAAGGGAGGGGATATGGAAACATGTATATGTATAACTGATTAAATTTGTTATAAAGCAAAAAATTAAAAAAAATAAAAATAAAAAATAAAAAAATAAAAAAAAATAAAAAAAAGAAATAAGAGAGAAGGTCCTTCAGGGAGATAAAAAAAAAATTGCCTTAGCTATTCATGTATTTTGACTTACATGAACTTTGGATTCAGATTATCAAATTTGCTGAAGAATTCATTTTGTAATTTTATTGGAACTTATTAAATATGTAGCTTAACATAAGGAGATATTTTTATTAAAATGTGCCCTTTCTTCCCTGAAAATAATCTTTATTTATTCAGATTTTCTTATTATGACCTTCACAAAATTTCAGAATTTCTCTATAAAAATCTAACATTGAAAAAATTAATTTCTTGACATGTTATAATATTTGTGGGCTTCCCTGGTGGCGCCGTGGTTGAGAGTCCGCCTGCTGATGCAGGGGACGTGGGTTCATGCCCCGGTCCAGGAAGATCCCACATGCCGTGGAGCGTCTGGACCCATGAGCCATGGCCACTGTGCCTGCGCATCAGGAGCCTGTGCTCCGCGGCGGGAGAGGCCACAACAGTGAGAGGCCCGTGTACCGCAAAAAAAAAAGTATTTATTATATTTGCTGCTCTTGAGATTGACTTGGTATAAAAAAAATTGGTAAAAGAAATACTTTTGAGTTGTATCCTGACTTTTTATCTTACCGGAAATTTCTGCTGAATTATCTTATTCATAGTTTTTCCATTCCTTGCCTTGATTTTGATAAGATTATCATATCATTTGCAAATAATGACAAACTTTCTCTTCCTTTCAGAAGTGGGCAATGTGGTTAACTTTTTAAATTTCCAAACCACAACAGATTGACTGATGTGCAGTCTATCTGACACATTCTCTAATTCTTACACTGCTTATTCTTTTCTTATTCTATTGACTAGGAATTATAGAACAATGTGCATTAGTTGTGGTCTCCAAACTTTAACTTTAAAGTTTTATCATTAAATATATTTGCTAAAGGATCTTTAAAAAATCCTTCTCTCGTTAGGTTAAGGAATTTCCTTATTTTACTAATTTACTAAGCAGTTTTTTTTCATAGATGCCTTTTCTATAGCCATTGAAATCACCATTAAAACATGTATTAATGTGATAACATTAACAGTACCTAGATTTTTTTGCCACTCATCATGACTTTATTTCTGGAATATGTACTACTTTATCATTATTAACAAATTTTGCGTTCAATTTACTTATAATTTATTTAGAAAGTTGGGATTTATTTTATGTGTGTGTATATGTATGTATGTAATTAAAAGTGGTACCTAACTCTGTTCATTTAAACACTTCCATTTAATTTTACCACTTTTGTTTATTAAGTACCTGAGAAGTAAACTATCATTTCTTTATGGGGAACCTCTCTGAACTCCAGCCTAAATTAGAGCCCTTTGTGAGCCCTCTCACTGTACCCTGTATTATAACTACGTAGTTATCTATGAAGTGGATTATTGACCGAGTCACCCACTAGGCTTTAAGTTCCATAAGGTCCGGGGATTTTATCTGTTTAACTCACTGCTGTAATCCTGGGACCTAACTTGCAATTAGTACATAGTAGACACTTTAAAAATTATCTGTGGAATGAACACATGATTAAATAAATAGTAGTTTGAAAGCTGAAAAAAAAGAAAAAAGAAAGAAAGAAAAAGAAACAGAAGACAAATGTGCATAAATTATGCCTCTTGAAACTGTCGGTTTGAAATATGGATGCCTTTGAATTTTTTTGGTCGATATACGACCCCAGGATTTGTTTTCAGTGCAGGTGTGATTAACAGGCCTGCAATTATTTTGAATATCAACTGACCATTAACGCTGGGATTAAAGCTGCTGTCGTGTGAAACGCCCACAAGGTGGCAGCTGCTCTACTTTACCATATCTGGTTACTAGGGCAACAGAGCCTCAATGGAAGTTGTGTTCTAGGTTGTAATTTAGAATGGCGTGTGCCAGGGAAAAGCCCCTTAAGTATATGTCTCACTACTTCTTGTTCGTTTATTTAATTTAATTTTTATTTTTATCACAGCAAGTTTGATTACAATGTTTGGCTTGTTCTAGGTGTGCAAGATGTGGTTCTTTAACACATAAACATATGTCTATTCTTCCTGGAATCCTTTTCCCATGTACGTTATGACAGAATGTTGAATAGTCTTCTCTTGGTATTCCGTAGGTCTTTGGTGATGATATATTTCACCTGTGTTTGTATATGTCTGTTAACCCCAATATCCTAATGTATCCAATCCTCACAAATTTCCATTGGTGAACCATAAGTTTGTTGAATGAATCAGTGGTTGCCCTTCTCTGTGGAAATATCTTCACTGGTATCCATTTATAGGTAATACCTAAAGTGATATCATACGATATGTGTCTTTCTCTTTCTAACATACTACAAGTTGTGTGATTGCCTCTAGACTCATCTACAGTGCTGCAAATGACATCGTGTCCTTTTTTTCCTTGTCCAATACTCTGTCTGTACATGTACCAGTTTTCTTTGTCCACTCATATGTTGATGGACTTTTTGGTTGCTTCCATGATTTGGCAATTGTAATGCTGCGGCAATGCACATTCGCCTCCCTCTGTCTTTCCAATTCTGTCTTCTTAGGTTATAGGCCCAGGAGTGGGCCTGCTGGATCATATGGTAGAAAAATATTTACGTAGTAAAAGCACCTCTATTCTGTTCTCCTTAGTGGCTCTTACCAGGTCACATCCCACTTAAAGTTGAGGGTATGCGCTTCTGCACAACACCTTCAGCATTTATTGTTTGTAGTTTTTTTTTGCTGAAGTTTATTCTGACAAGTGTGAGCCGCTATATGTTTGTGGTTGGATTTGCATGCGTCTCATAACCCATTGAAATTGAGCTTTCTGGCATGTCCTTTTTTTCCTCAAACTGTGAGTAGAGCTTACCTCTTCCAATTGTTTTCGTGAAGTATGTGTGACATTTAGAAATATTTTGGCCATTACCTGCCTAATGACATTCTGAGGGCAGGTTTCATTTACAGCCCTCCAGTACTGGTGCATATGAAGTGACCCTTAGCACAGTTTTTAAAGCTGCTGTTGCAGGTCACGGCCAGAGGGTGGCAGCATTTCTGCTTTTCACAAGCTTTTAACTAGGGAAACAGACTACCTTGCAGTGGTATTTCTCGGTTATAAATTAGAGTGGAATGTGCCTGGATAAACCCCCAAAAGCTGATGTGTTTTTTTTTTACTTTTGTTTGTTTTCTAGATTGAGTTTATATTTTTTTATTGGAGTCATATTCCATTGTGTACATGGACCACTTCTTCTTTGTGCATTCCTCTGTTGATGGACATTTTCGTAGCTTCCAAGTTTTGGCTATGATAAATATTGCTGGAGGGCAGGATTGCCAGGCTGTTTTTTTCTTGTTTTGCAGTACGTAGGCCACTCACTGCCATGGCCACTCCGATTGCAGAGCACAGGCTCTGGATGCACAGGCCCAGCAGCCATAGCTCACGGGACCAGCCGCTCCACGGCATGTGTGATTTTCCCGAACCGGGGCATAAACCCGTGTCCCCTGCTTCGGCGGCAGACTCTCAACCACTGCGCCACCAGTGAAGTCCAGCCTGTGTCTTTTTGATTCTCATCCTCTCAGGCGATAGGCCGAGCAGTGGGTATGCTTGATTGAATGGTAGCTCAGTACTTACCTTTTCAATGCACCTCCTTTGTGTTTTCCTTACTGGCTCTTAGCATGTCCCACGTTGAACCAAACCTAGGCATTTCTCCACAACCCCTTCAGCATTTATTGTTTGCAGAATTTTTGCTGATGGTCATTCTGACTGTTGTGAGCTGATAGGACTTTTGTAATTTGGATTTGCATGTCCTTAATTCTTTCTAAGGTTCATTTTTCCACACCTTTTAAAATTTCTGTTAACGAGCAAATGAAAAAAACGTAGAATACAATTAACCTCTTGAAATTGTCTTCTTGAAAGGTTGCCCTCAAAATTGAATTTTTTGGTCAATATTCGCTCCCAGGATTGTTTTTGAGGGCAGGTGTCATTCACAGGCCTGTAATGAGTGTGAATATTTAGTGATCATTAGCACTGGGTTGAAAGCTGCTGTTGTGTTAAACAGCCACTAGGCGGCAGCATTTCTCCATTCACAAATCTCGTTACTAGGGCAGCAGAGCCGTTCTGGAATCCCTGTTCCTAGGTTGTAAATTAAAATGGAATGTGCCAGGAGAAAACCCCATAAGTTTATGTTACATTATTTCTTGTTTGTTCTTTTAGTTTTTTTAAAAGGCGCAATGGTTAGAATATTGTTTGTCCTAGGTGTACACAATCTGGTTCATTTGTGCCTAACATATATATATATATATATATATATATATATATATATATATATATATATATATATATATATTCATGCACAGATCCCCTTCCCATGTAAATTATTGCAGAGTGTTCCATAGACCTCCCTTGCTATATGGTCGGTCTTTTTGTTATGTGTATTTAATAGGTATTTGTACACGTATGGTAACCCTAATCTTAATTTTTCCATTCCCCCCACCTTTCCTTTTAGATAAGCCTAGTTTGTTTTCTAAGTGTGTGAGTGTCTTTCTCTGTGCAAATATGTTCATTTGTGTCAGTTGTTAGATAATGCCTGTAAGTGATATCATAGGATATGTCTTTTGCTTTCCGACTTTTCTGTGATTATCTCTAGGCTCAACTATGGTGCCTGAAAGAGCAGTGTTTCATTGTTTTCCATGGCTAATATTCCATTGTGTACATGGACCACTTCTTCTTTTTCAACTGATATGGTGATGGACATTTTGGTTGCTTCCGTGTCTTGGCTATTGTGAAAATTCCTGCAGTGCAGCTGTTGAAGCCTGTGCCTTCTCGACTCTGGACTTGTCAGGTGAGAGTCTCAGCGGTGGGCCTGCTGAACGGAATGGTGGCTCAATTTTTACTTTTAAACGCAGCTCCTTTCTATTCTCATTATTGGCTGTCACCACTTTACATCTCACCAGCAGCTAGAGGGTACACATTTCTCTAAACCCCTTCAGCATGTAATGTTTGTACACTTTTAGTTGATGGTAGTTGACATGTGTGAGTTGAAACCTTTTTGGAGGTTAGATTTGCATGAGTCTAATAATTACTGATGTGGAGCTTTTATCCATTTTCCTCTTTTTTGAAAGTGAGTGAGTAAAACTTACCCCTCCATACAATCTCCTTGAAAAATTTGAGAGTTTTGAAAATATTTGGCCATTCCCTACCTCCGCACAATTTTTTAGGGCAGGTGTCCTTTACAGCCCTGAATCCTTGTGAATGTTAAGTGACCATTAGCTGGGGGTTTAAAGCTGCTCTTCTGGGAAACGGCCACGAGGCGGCAGCATTTCTACATTTCCAACTCTGGGTTTTTGGGACACAGAGCTTTCCTGGCAATCATGTTAGTAAGCTGCGAATTAGAGTGGAATGTGCCAGCACAAACCCCCAAGGGCTTATATCTCCTAAATTGTTGTTTGTTATTTAAATTTACTTTTTTAAATTATCAGAGCAAATTTGATCAAAATGTAGATTCTCCTAGGTGTACAGTTTCTGGTTCATCCTATCTGTGTATCTGTCTATTCCTGTTTGGATCCTTTCCCGTGTATGTTATTATAGAGTGTTGAGTAGACCTCTCTTTGTATTCCCTAGGTATTTTGTGATTATATATTTCCTATGTAGTAGTATATGTCTGTTAACCCCCATATCCTAATTCATACATTCCTTACACCTTTCCATTTGGTTAAACATAATTTGGTTTTCTGAATCTATGTGTGTCCTTCTCTTGGAGATTATTTCATGAGTATCAATTTTTAGGTAACACCTATAAGTGACGTCATAGGATGTCGGCCTTTCGGTTTCTTTCTTAGTTCAAGTTGGGTGATTATCACTTGGTCCTTCTGTGGTGGTGCCAACGGCACAGTTCCATGCTTTTTCATGGCTAATATTATATTGTGTACATGGGTGACTTCTTCTTGGTGCATTTTTCTGTTGATGCACATTTTGGTTTCTTCCAGGTCCTGGCTATGGTACATTTTGCTGCAGTGCGGGATTGCCCGCCTGTGTCTTTTTGATTCTGGTCTACTCCGGTGATAGTCCCATGAGTGGGCCTACCACATCACATGGTAGCTCCATTTTTACCCTTAAACGCACCTCCATTCTGCTCTCACTACTGGCTGTTACCAGGTTACATCCCACCAGCAGCTAAAGGGTACGCAGTTCTCTAAAACCCCTTCAGCCTTTATTGTTTGTAGACATTTTGTACTGATGATCATTCTGACGGCTGTGAGGTGAACGTTTGTGTACACTGGATTTGCATGGCTTTATTAATTCCTGATGTTCAGCCTTTTTCCATTCCTGTTTTTTTAAGAAAAAAGAAACAGAGAAAAAGAAACAGAAGACAAATGTACATAAATTATGCCTCTTGAAACTGTCGGTTTGAAATATGGACACCTTTTGAATTTTTTGGTCGACATATGACCCCAGGATTGGTTTTCTGGGCAGGTGTGATTTACAGGCCTGCAATTATTTTGAATATCAACTGACCATTGATGCTGGGATGAAAGCTGCTGTTGTGTGAAACGCCCACAAGGTGGCAGCAGTTCTACTTTACCAACTCTGGTGACTAGGGCAACAGAGCCTCAATGGAAGTCGTGTTCTAGGTTGTAATTTAGAATGGAATGTGCCAGGAAAAAGCCCCTTAAGTATATGTCTCCCTACTTCTTGTTCATTTGTTTACATTTAACTTTTATTTTTACCACAGCAAGTTTGATTACAATGTTTGGCTTGTTCTAGGTGTGCAAGATGTGGTTCTTTGACACATACAAATATGTCTTTTTTTCCTGGAATCCTTTTCCCATGTACGTTATGACAGAATGTTGAGTAGTCTTCGCTTGGTGTTCCGTAGGTCTTTGGTGATTATATATTTCACCTGTGTTTGTATACGTCTCTTAACCCCAATATGCTAATGTATCCAATCCTCACAAATTTCCATTGGGGAACCATAAGTTTGTTTAATGAATCTGTGGTTTCCCTTCTGTGTGGAAATATCTTCACTGCTATGAATTTATAGGTAATACCTATAAGTGATATCATAGGATATGTGTCTTTCTCTTTCTGACATACTACAAGTTGTGTGATTACCTCTAGACTCATCTACGGTGCTGCAAATGGCATCGTGTCCTTTATTTCCTTGGCTAATACTCTGTCTGTACATGTACCAGTTCTTCTTTGTCCACTCATATGTTGATGGACTTTTTGGTTGCTTCCATGACTTGGCTATTGTAATGCTGTGGCAATGCACATTTGCCTGCCTGTGTCTTTCCAATTCTGTCTTCTTAGGTTATAGGCCCAGGAGTGGGCCGGCTGGATCATATGGTAGCGAAATGTTTACCTTGTAAAGGCACCTCCATTCTGTTCTCATTAGTGGCTCTTTCCAGGTCACGTCCCACTTAACGTTGAGGGTATGCACTTCTGCACAACACCTTCAGCATTTATTTTTTGTAGTTTTTTTGCTGAGGTTTATTCTGACTAGTGTGAGTTGGTCCATGTTTGTGGGTGGATTTGCATGCGTCTCATAATCCATTGAAATTGAGCTTTCTGGCATGTCCTTTTTGTCTTCAAGCTGTGAATACAGCTTACCTCTTCAAACTGTTTTCTTGAAGTATGTGTGACATTTAGAAATATTTTGGCCATTACCCACCTCAAGACATTTTGAGGGAAGGTTTCATTTACAGCCCTCCAGTACTGATGCATATGAAGTGACCCTTAGCACAGGTTTTAAAGCTGCTGTTGCAGGTCACGGACAGAGGGTGGCAGCATTTCTGCTTTTCCCAAACTTTGAACTGGGGAAACAGACTACCTTGCAGTGGTATTCCTCGGTTATAAATTAGAGTGGAATGTGCCTGGATAAACACCGAAAAGCTGATGTTTCTTTACTTATGTTTGTTTTCTACCTTGAATTTATATTTTTTTATTGGAGTCATATACCCTTGTGTACATGGACCACTTTTTCTTTGTGCATTCCTCTGTTGATGGACATTTTCACAGCTTCCACGTGTTGGCTATGACAAATATTGCTGGAGTGTAGGATTGCCAGTCTGTGTTTTTTTTTTATTTTTTGCGGTACGTGGGCCACTCACTGCCATGGCTACTCCCATTGCAGAGCACAGGCTCTGGACGCACAGGCCCAGCAGCCATAGCTCACGGGACCAGCCGCTCTGCGGTGTGTGTCATTTTCCCGAAACAGGGCATGAACCCGTGTCCCCTTTTACGGCGGAAGACCGTCAACCACTGTGCCACTCGTGAAGTCCAGCCTGTGTCTTTTTGATTCTCATCCTCTCAGTCGATAGGCCCAGCAGTGGGCATGCTTGATTGAATGGTAGCTCAGTATTTACCTTTTCAAGGCACCTCCTTTGTGTTTTCCTTACTGGCTCTTACCATGTCCCACGTTGAACCAAGGCTAGGCATTTCTCCACTACCCCGTCAGCATTTATTGTTTGCAGAATTTTTGCTGATGGCCATTCTGACTGGTGTGAGCTGATAGGACTTTTGTAATTTGGATTTGCATGTCTTTAATTCTTTCTAAGGTTCATTTTCCCACACCTTTTAAAATTTCTTTTAAAGAAAAAATGAAAAAAATGGAGAATACAATTAACGTCCTGAAATTGTCTTCTTGAAAGGTTGCCCTCAAAATTGATGTTTTGGTCAATATTCGCCCCCAAGACTGTTTTTGAGGGCAGGTGTCATTCACAGGCCTGTAATGAGTGTGAATATTTAGTGACCATTAGCACTGCGTTTAAAGCTGCTGTTGTGGTAAACGGCCACTAGGCGGCAGCATTTCTCCATTCCCAAATCTGGTTACTAGGGCAGCAGAGCCGTTCTGGAACCCCTGTTCCTAAGTTGTAAATTGAAATGGAATGTGCCAGGAGAAACCCCCATAAGTTTATGTTACATTATTTCCTGTTTGTTGTTTTAGGTTTTTTAATTGGGATAATGATTAGAATATTGCTTGTCCTTCGTGTACACAATCTGGTTCATTTGTGCATATCATATATATATATATATTCATGTACAGTTCCACTGCCCATGTAAATTACTACAGAGTGTTCCATAGACCTCCCTTGCTATATGGTCGGTCTTTTTGTTATGTGTATTTAACAGGTATTTGTACACGTATGGTAACACTAATCTTAACTTTTCCATTCCCCCCACCTTTCCTTTTGGGTAAGCATAGTTTGTTTTCTACGTGTGTGAGTGTCTTTTTCTGTGCACATATGTTCTTTTGTGTCAGTTGTTAGATAACACCTATAAGTGATATCATAGGATATGTCTTTTGCTTTCCGACTTACCTCATGTTCTGTGATTATCCCTAGGCTCAACTATGGTGCCTCAAAGAGCAGTGTTTCATTGTTTTCCATGGCTAATACTCCATTGTGTACATGGACCACTTCTTCTTTTTGAAGTGATATGGTGATGGACATTTTGCTTGCTTCCGTGTCTTGACTATTGTGAAAATTCCTGCAGTGCAGCTGTTGAAGCCTGTGCCTTGACGACTCTGGACTTGTCAGGTGAGAGTCTCAGTGGCGGGCCTGCTGAATGGAATGGTCGCTCAATTTTTACTTTTACACCCAGCTCCTTTCTATTCTTATTATTGGCTGTCACCACTTTACATCTCACCAGCAGCTAGAGGGTACACAGTTCTCTCAAACACCTTCAGCATTTAATGTTTGTAGACTTCCAGCTGATGGTAGTTGACATGTGTGAGTTGAAATCATTTTGGAGGTTAGATTTGCATGAGTGTAATAATTACTGATGTTGAGCTTTTATCCATTTTCCTCTTTTTTGAAAATGAGTGAGTAAAACTTACCCCTCCATACAATCTCCTTGAAAAATTGGACAGTTTTGAATTTTTTTGGCCATTCCCTACCTCCGCACAATTTTTTAGGGCAGGTGTCCTTTACAGCCCTGAATCCTTGTGAATGTTAAGTGACCATTAGCTGTGGGTTCAAAGCCGCTCTTGTGGGAAACGGCCACAAGGCGGCAGCATTTCTACATTTCCAACTCTGGGATTTTGGGCCACAGAGCTTTCGTGGCAATCGTGGTAGTAAGCTGCGAATTAGAGTGCAGTGTGCCAGTGCAAATGCCCAAGAACTTATATCTCCTAAATTGTTGTTTGCTTTTTAAATTTAATTTTTATTAATTATCAGAACAAATTTGATTAAAATGTAGATTCTCCTAGGTTTACAGTTTCTGGTTCATCCTGTCCATTTATCTGTGTATTCGTCTTTGGATCCTTTCCCGTGTATTTTATTATAGAGTGTTGTGTAGACCTCTCTTCGTATTCCATAAGTATTTTGTGATTATATATTTCATAAGTATTAGTATATGTCTGTTAACCCCCATATCCTAATTCATACATTCCTTACACCTTTCCATTTGGTTAAATAGAATCTGGTTTTCTGAATCTATGCATGTCCTTCTCTTGGAAATTATTTCATGCGTATCAATTTATAGGTAACACCTATAAGTGATATCACATGATATGTGTCTTTCTCTTTCTGACTTACTACAAGTCACGTGATTTCCTCTAGACTCATCTACGGTGCTGCAAATGGCATTGTGTCCTTTTTTCCTTGTCTAATATTCTGTCTGTACATATACCTGTTCTTATTTGACCACTCATCTGTTGATGGAGTTTTTGGTTGCTTCCATGTCATGGCTATTGTAATGCTTTGGCAATGTACATTTGCCTACCTGTGTCTTTCCAATTCTGTCTTCTTAGTTTATAGGCCCAAGAGTGGGCCTGCTGGATCATATGGTAGCAAAATGTTTACCTAGTAGAGGCACCTCCATTCTGTTCTCATTAGTGGCTCTTATCAGGTTACGTCCCACTTAAAGTTGAGGGAATTCACTTCGCCACAACACCTTCAGCATTTTTTGTTTGTAGATTTGTTTTGCTGATGTTTATTCTGACTAGTGTGTGCTGATACCACTTTGTGGTTGGATTTGCATTCGCCTCATAATCCCTTGAAATTGAGCTTTCTGGCATGCCCTATTTTTCTTCAAACTGTGAGTACAGCTTACCTCTTCAAATTGTTTTCATGAAGTATGTGTGACATTTAGAAATATTTTGGCCATTATCTCCCTCAAGACATTTTGAGGGAAGGTTTCATTTACAGCCCTCCAGTACTGGTGCATTTGAAGTGACCCTTAGCGCAGGTTTTAAAGCTGCTGTTTCAGGTAATGAACAAAGGGCGGCAGCATTTCTGCTTTTCCCAATCTGGTAAGTAGGGAAACAGACCGTCCTGGCAGTGGTGTTCCTCGGTTATATATTAGATTGTAATGTGCCCCCAAAAGCTGATGTCTCCTTACTTATGTTTGTGTTATCAATTGAGTTTATATATTTTTTATTAGAGTGATATTCCATTGTGTACATGGACCACTTCTTCTTTGTGCATTCCTCTGTTGATGGACATTTTCGTAGCTTCCAAGTGTTGGCTATGGTAAATATTGCTGGACTGCAGTATTGCCAGCGTGTGGATTTTTTTTGCGGTACGTGGACCTCTCACTGCCGTGGACCCTCCCATTGCAGAGCACAGGCTCCGGATGCGCATGCGCAGCAGCCATAGCTCACGGTACCAGGCGCTCCTCCTCATGTGGGATCTTCCCGACCCGGGGCATGAACCCGTGTCCCCTGCATTGGCAGGCGGACTCTCAACCACTGCGCCACCAGTGAAGCCCAGCCTGTGTGTTTTTGATTCTCATCCACTCAGGCGATAGGGCCAGCAGTGGGTATGCTTGATTGAATGGTATCTCAGGTATTACCTTTACAAGGCACCTCTTTTTTGTTTTCATTACTGCCTCTTACCATGTCCCACGTTGAACCAAGGGTAGGAATTTCTCCACAACCCCTTCAGCATTTATTGTTTGCAGAATTTTTGCTGATGGCCATTCTGACTGGTGAGAGCTGATAGGTTTTTTTAATTTGGATTTGCATCTCTTTAATTATTCCTAATGTTCAGCATTTTTCCATGCCTTTTTGAAATTTCTGGTACAGAAAAACAGAAAAAAAACGGAGAGTACAATTAACCTCTTGAAATTGTCTTCTTGGATTGTTGCCCTCTTTTGAATTTTTTGGTCAATTTTTGACCCCAGGATTGTTTTTGAGGGCAGGTGTCATTTAGAGGCTGCAATGAGTGTGAATATTTAGTGACCATTAGCACTGGGTTTAAAGCTGCTGTTTTGGGAAACGGCCACAAGGCGGCAGCATTTCTCCATTCCCAAATCTGGTTACTTGGGCAGCTGAGCCTTTCTGGGATGAATGGAATACAGAAGAAGACATCATTGAAGTCTAGTACAGAATCCCATGTCCTGGTGGATGGTAGAATGAGCAGCAGGGTGTAGGAATTAGGGACTACTGGATGTATATCCTCGTTGGCTTCACTGACATCGTTTACCATGTCCCCAGCAGCCCATGGGGCTCTCGTGGTCAGGGCAATTCCAGGATATGTAGCTCACCTGGGCAAGAACCCCTTACCCACCGCCAATGGGGCTCTCGTGGTCAGGCCCCTCCCAGGATACAGAGCTCCTCTGGACAGATAGCCCATCAGGGCTGGGCACACAGGAACCGTGCACATAGCCCTCATTGCAAAGCACCCCAGATCAACTGTCACTCAGAGCTGACCAGAGCACCTCAGTGCAGGACTTGAACTAACAAACAGCAGCTCTGACAGGCCTGTGACCTTGGGCATCACTCTGTGTGGCCTCCCTTTGCCTGGTCTTTCAGAGACTTCCACTGCAGCTGGGGCGCCAGGCCTCTGTCTCTACCCATCACCCCTCCTCTCCCTGACTCCTGGGTTCCTCTCATTAGGAGAGGGTCTTCTTGAAGTTGTCTCCCACTCATGGGTCAGATAAAATGATTAGAAAACAAGCCAGAGCTGCAGCCCCTTGTCTATCCTGACTCTCAGGAGCCCACACCTGTTCCTTGGACCTGGCCGGTTCAGCGAGGTCCATTTTCTGCAATGTGAGTCCCTGAGGGGTGAGGATTGGCTGAACTGGGTAGCCTGACACTGCCGGCCAGCCCTCCCCAGGTGTGCCTGGTTTGAGGTTAATATAAACATGGCTCCAGGCAGCAAGTGCCCCTGCAGCTGTGCCTGACGCCATTTTCTCTGCCCCAACAGCAGTCTCGGGGCTGTGCTGGTGGGAGTGACTGAGGGGCCACGGCTTTGTGGGTGGCCCGGTGTGAGTGGGGCTCTGCTCTACTTTCTGCAGGAGTTGCCAGGCTGCCACCTGCTAAAGAAGAGGATGTGTCACCCATACCTTCCACTGGAATTTCTCCCCGGGCAGAGGTGAGGAAGGAAACAAGCAGTGAGGGCCGGGATAGGAGGGGTATCTCAGGCAGGGAAATGGAAAGCTTCCAGAAGAGCGCCTGGGTCCAGGACCATCCTGGCTGGCCTGCAGGCACCAAGTCGGCTTGCGTGCTGTCGCTGGTGTGGCTCCACGGCCCTTCCTCTAGGCTTTCAAGTCCTTGTACATATTCAGGTGTTTTCCCTGGGAAGGGTGGGAACAGTTCAGCAGCAGCTGGCCTGGGGCTCAGCTCACGTTTACTCACAGACGCCTTGGCACGGTCCCCCAGCTTTGCAATGAGGACCCTCCTTGCGGGGGGGGGGCTGCTGGTTGCATCAGAGATGATTCCCCACCTCTGACTAACTTCAGAATTGTTTACTGCTGGAGCAAGTGCCCTGATAGGGCTTTCCTTGTATAACTGGTGGGTTCTGTTTTTTTTTTCTCTTTTGGTTTAAGTTAGATTTTATTTCTCTTTTATGTATTTATAGATATAAATATGGAAATAATTCATTCATATAAATACATCTGTGTGAAGAGAAGAACATTTTTCTGTTTTATTTTTAAATTTTATTTATTTTTAAAAATTTTGAAATTTAATTTTATTTATTTTTGTATACAGGAGGTTATTATTAGTTATCTATTTTATGCATATACATGTATACAGGTCAATCCCAATCTCCCAACTCATCCCACCACCACCACCCCATGGATTTCCCCCTTTGGTGTCCATACGTTTGTTCTCTACCTCTGTGTCTCTATTTCTGCCCTGCAAACCGGTTCATCTGTACCATTTTTCTAGGTTCCACATATATGCATTAATATACAATATTGGTTTTTCTCTTTCTGACTTACTTCACTCTGTATGACAGTCTCTAGATCCATCGATGTCTCTACAATGACCCAGTTTCATTCCTTTTTATGGCTGAGTAATATTCCATTTTGTATATGTACCACATCTTTATCCATCCGTCTGTCTGTGGGCATTTAGGTTGCTTCCATTACCTGGCTATTGTAAATAGTGCTGCAATGAACATTGTGGTGAATGTGTCTTTTTGATTTATGGTTTTCTCTGGGTATATGCCCAGAAGTGGGATGGCTGGATCATATGGTAATTCTATTTTTAGTTTTTTAAGGAACCTCCATATTGTTCTCCATAGTGACTGTATCAATTTACATTCCCACCAATAGTGGAAGAGGGTTCCTTTTGTCCACACCCTCCCCAGCATTTGTTGTTTGTAGATTTTCTGATGATGCCCATGCTAACAAGTGTGAGGTGATACCTCATTGTAGTTTTCATTTGCATTACTCTAATAATTAGTGATGTTGAGCAGCTTTTCATGTGCGTCTTGGCCATCTCTGTGTCTTCTTTAAAGAAATGTCTATTTAGATCTTCTGCACATTTTTGTATTGGGTTGTTTGTGTTTTTTACTATTAAGCTGCATGAGCTGATTATATATATTGGAGATTAAACCTTTGTCCATTGATTCGTTTGCAAATATTTTCTCCCATTCTGAAGGTTGCCTTTGTCCATTCCCGTTTTTGTAACAAAAAAAGAAAGAAAGAAGAAGAAGCAGAACACTACTGTGCATAAAATATGCCTCTTGAAACTGTCGGTTTGAAATATGGACGTCTTTTGAATTTTTTGGTCGATATACGACCCCAGGATTTGTTTTCAGGGCAGGTGTCATTTACAGGCCTGCAATTATTTTGAATATCAACAGACCATTAGCGCTGGAATTAAAGCTGCTCTTGTATGAAATGGCCACAGGGCGGCAGCAGTTCTCCCTTACCAAATCTGGTTACTAGGACAACAGAGAATCAAAGGAAGTCCTGTTCTAGGTTGTAATTTACAATGGAATGTGCCAGGAGAAAGCCCCTTAAGTTTGTCTCACTATATCTTATTCGTATTTTTAATTTTATTTTTTATTTTTTATCACAGAAAGTTTGATTACAATGTTAGGCTTGTTCTAGGTGTGCAAGATGTGGTTCTTTTACACAAAAACATATGTCTATTCTTCCTGGAATCCTTTTCCCATGTACGTTATGACAGAATGTTGAGTAGTCTTCTCTTGGTATTCCGTCGGTCTTTGGTGATGATATATTTCACCTGTGTTTCTATATGTCTGTTAACCCCAATATCCTAATGTATCCAATCCTCACAAATTTCCATTGGTGAACCATAAGTTTGTTGAATGAATCAGTGGTTGCCCTTCTCTGTGGAAATATATTCACTGGTATCCATTTATATGTAATACCTAAAAGTGATATCATACGATATGTGTCTTTCTCTTTCTGACATACTACAAGGCGTGTGATTGACTCTAGACTCATCTACCGTGCTGCAAATGACATCGTGCCCTTTTTTCCTTGGCCAGTACTCCGTCTGTACATGTACCAG
Organism: Mesoplodon mirus; assembly: GCF_964341445.2. NCBI lineage: Eukaryota > Metazoa > Chordata > Mammalia > Artiodactyla > Ziphiidae > Mesoplodon > Mesoplodon mirus. The sequence continues at coordinate 147,881,122 of NC_138981.1, forward strand.
TTTTCTTTGTCCACTCATATGTTGATGGACTTTTTGGTTGCTTCCATGACTTGGCAATTGTAATGCTGTGGCATTGCACATTCGCCTCCCTGTGTCTTTCCAATTCTGTATTCTTAGGTTATAGGCCCAGGAGTGGGCCTGCTGGATCATATGGTAGAAAAATATTTACGTAGTAAAAGCACCTCCATTCTGTTCTCGTTAGTGGCTCTTACCAGGTCACATGCCACTTAAAGTTGAGAGTATGCTCTTGTGCACAACACCTTCAGCATTTATTGTTTGTAGATTTTTTTGCTGAAGTTTATTCTGACAAGTGTGAGCTGCTATATGTTTGTGGTTGGATTTGCATGCGTCTCATAATCCATTGAAATTGAGCTTTCTGGCATGTCCTTTTTTTCTTCAAACTGTGAGTAGAGCTTACCTCTTCCAATTGTTTTCTTGAAGTATGTGTGACATTTAGAAATATTTTGGCCATTACCTCCCTAATGACTTTCTGAGGGCAGGTTTCATTTACAGCCCTCCAGTACTGGTGCATATGAAGTGACCCTTAGCACAGGTTTTAAAGCTGCTGTTGCAGGTCACGGCCAGAGGGTGGCAGCATTTCTGCTTTTCACAAGCTTTTAACTAGGGAAACAGACTACCTTGCAGTGGTATTTCTCGGTTATAAATTAGAGTGGAATGTGCCCGGATAAACCCCCAAAAGCTGATGTTTTTTTTTTACTTTTGTTTGTTTTCTAGATTGAGTTTATATTTTTTTATTGGAGTCATATTCCATGGTGTACATGGACCACTTCTTCTTTGTGCATTCCTCTGTTGATGGACATTTTCGTATCTTCCATGTGTTGGCTATGATAAATATTTCTGGAGTGCAGGATTGCCAGGCTGTTTTTTTCTTGTTTTTCAGTACGTAGGCCACTCACTGCCATGGCCACTCCGATTGCAGAGCACAGGATCTGGACGCACAGGCCCAGGAGCCATAGCTCACGGGACCAGCCGCTCCGCGGCATGTGTGATTTTCCCGAACCGGGGCATACCCGTGTCCCCTGCTTGGGTGGCAGACTCTCAACCACTGCGCCACCAGTGAAGTCCAGCCTGTGTCTTTTCGATTCTCATCCTCTCAGGCGATAGGCCCAGCAGTGGGTATGTTTGATTGAATGGTAGCTCAGTATTTACCTTTTAAATGCACCTCCTTTGTGTTTTCCTTACTGGCTCTTACCATGTCCCACGTTGAACCAAGCCTAGGCATTTCTCCACAACCCCTTCAGCATTTATTGCTTGCAGAATTTTAGCTGATGGTCATTCTGACTGTTGTGAGCTGATAGGATTTTTGTAATATGGATTTGCATGTCTTTAATTCTTTCTAAGGTTCATTTTTCCACACCTTTTAAAATTTCTGTTAACGAGCAAATGAAAAAACCGTAGAATACAATTAACCTCTTGAAATTGTCTTCTTGAAAGTTTGCCCTCAAAATTGAATTTTTTGGTCAATATTCGCTCCCAGGATTGTTTTTGAGGGCAGGTGTCATTCACAGGCCTGTAATGAGTGTGAATATTTAGTGACCATTAGCACTGGGTTTAAAGCTGCTGTTGTGGTAAACAGCCACTAGGCGGCAGCATTTCTCCATTCACAAATCTCGTTACTAGGGCAGCAGAGCCTTTCTGGAATCCCTGTTCCTAGGTTGTAAATTAAAATGGAATGTGCCAGGAGAAAACCCCATAAGTTTATGTTACATTATTTCTTGTTTGTTGTTTTAGTTTTTTAATAGGGGTGATGAGTAGAATATTTTTTGTCCTAAATGTACACAATCTGGTTCATTTGTGCATAATATATATATATATATATATATATATATATATATATATATATATATATATATATATTCATGCACAGATCCACTTCCCATGTAAATTATTGCAGAGTGTTCCATAGACCTCCCTTGCTATATGGTCGGTCTTTTTGTTATGTGTATTTAATAGGTATTTGTACACGTATGGTAACCCTAATCTTAATTTTACCATTCCCCCCACCTTTCCTTTTAGATAAGCATAGTTTGTTTTCTAAGTGTGTGATTGTCTTTCTCTGTGCAAATATGTTCATTTGTGTCAGTTGTTAGATAAAGCCTGTAAGTGATATCATAGGATATGTCTTTTGCTTTCCGACTTACCTCATGTTCTGTGATTATCTCTAGGCTCAACTATGGTGCCTGAAAGAGCAGTGTTTCATTGTTTTCCATGGCTAATATTCTATTCTGTACATGGACCACTTCTTTTTCAACTGATATCGTGATGGACATTTTGGTTGCTTCCGTGTCTTGGCTATTGTGAAAATTCCTGCAGTGCAGCTGTTGAAGCCTGTGCCTTCTCGACTCTGGACTTGTCAGGTGAGAGTCTCAGCGGTGGGCCTGCTGAACGGAATGGTGGCTCAATTTTTACTTTTAAACGCAGCCCCTTTCTATTCTCATTATTGGCTGTCACCACTTTACATCTCACCAGCAGCTAGAGGGTACACAGTTCTCTAAAACACCTTCAGCATTTAATGTTTGTAGACTTCCAGCTGATGGTAGTTGACATGTGTGAGTTGAAATCATTTTGGAGTTTAGATGTGCATGAGTCTAATAATTACTGATGTGGAGCTTTTATCCGTTTTCCTCTTTTTCGAAAATGAGTGAGTAAAACTTACCCCTCCATCCAATCTCCTTAAAAAATTTAACACTTTTGAATATTTTTGGCCGTTCCCTACCTCCGCCCAATTTTTTAGGGCACGTGTCCTTTACAGCCCTGAATCCTTGTGAGTGTTAAGTGACCATTAGCTGTTGGTTCAAAGCCGCTCTTGTGGGAAACGGCCACAAGGCGGCAGCATTTCTACATTTCGATCTCTGGGATTTTGGGCCACAGAGCTTTCGTGGAAATTGTGTTAGTAAGCTGCGAATCAGAGTGCAATGTGCCAGTGCAAACCCCCAAGAGCTTATATCTCCTAAATTGTTGTTTGCTTTTTAAATTTAATTTTTATTAATTATCAGAGGAAATTGGATCAAAATGTAGATTCTCCTACGTGTACAGTTTCTGGTTCATCCTATCAATGTATCTGTCTATTCCTCTTTGGATCCATTCCCGTGTATGTTATTATAGAGTGTTGAGTAGACCTCTCTTCGTATTCCTTAGGTATTTTGTGATTATATATTTCATATGTATTAGTATATGTCTGTTAACCCACATATCCTAATTCATATATTCCTTACACCTTTCCATTTGGTTAAACATAATTTGGTTTTCTGAATCTATGTGTGTCCCTCTCTTGGAAAATATTTCATGGGTATCAATTCTTAGGTAACACCTATAAGTGATGTCATAGGATGTCTGTCTTTCGGTTTCTTTCTTACTTCCAGTGTGGTGATTATCTCTAGGTCCTTCTATGGTGGTGCCAACGGCACTGTTCCATGCTTTTTCATGGCTGATATTCCATTGTGTACATGGACAACTTCTTCTTGGTGCATTTTTCTGTTGATGCACATTTTGGTTTCTTCCAGGTTGGCTATGGTACACCTTGCTGCAGTGCAGAATTGCCAACCTGTGTGTTTTTGATTCTGGTCTACTCAGGTGATAGGCCCATGAGTGGGCCTACCAGATCACATGGTAGCTCCATTTTTACCCTTAAACACACCTCCATTCTGTTCTCACTACTGGCTGCTACCAGGTTGCATCCCACCAGCAGCTAAAGGATATGCAGTTCTCTAAAACCCCTCCAGCATTTATTTTTTGTAGACTTTTTTTGCTGATGATCATTCTGACGGCTGTCAGGTGAACGTTTGTGTACACTGGATTTGCATGGCTTTATTGATTCCTGATGTTCAGCCTTTTTCCATTCCCGTTTTTTTAACAAAAAAGAAAGAAAGGAAAAGAAACAGAAGACAAATGTGCATAAATTATGCCTCTTGAAACTGTCTGTTTGAAATATGGATGCCTTTGAATTTTTTTGGTCGATATACGACCTCAGGATTTGTTTCAGTGCAGGTGTGATTTACAGGCCTGCAATTATTTTGAATATCAACTGAGCATTAACGCTGGGATTAAAGCTGCTGTTGTGTGAAACGCCCACAAGGTGGCAGCTGTTCTACTTTACCAAATCTGGTTACTAGGGCAACAGAGCCTCAATGGAAGTTGTGTTCTAGGTTGTAATTTAGAATGGCGTGTGCCAGGGAAAAGCCCCTTAAGTATAGGTCTCACTACTTCTTGTTCGTTTATTTAATTTAATTTTTATTTTTAGCACAGCAAGTTTGATTACAATGTTTGGCTTGTTCTAGGTGTGCAAGATGTGGTTCTTTTACACATAAACATATGTCTATTCTTCCTGGAATCCTTTTCCCATTTACGTTATGACAGAATGTTGAGTAGTCTTCTCTTGGTATTCCGTCGGTCTTTGGTGATGATATATTTCACCTGTGTTTGTATATGTCTGTTAACCCCAATATCCTAATGTATCTAATCCTCACAAATTTCCATTGGTGAACCATAAGTTTGTTGAATGAATCAGTGGTTGCCCTTCTCTGTGGAAATATCTTCACTGGTATCCATTTATAGGTAATACCTAAAAGTGATATCATACGATATGTGTCTTTCTCTTTCTGACAAACTACAAGTCGTGTGATTGCCTCTAGACTCATCTACCGTGCTGCAAATGACATCGTGCCCTTTTTTTCCTTGGCCAATACTCCGTCTGTACATGTACCAGTTTTCTTTGTCCACTCATATGTTGATGGACTTTTTGGTTGCTTCCATGACTTGGCAATTGTAATGCTGTGGCAATGCACATTCGCCTCCCTGTGTCTTTCCAATTCTGTCTTCTTAGGTTATAGGCCCAGGAGTGGGCCTGCTGGATCATATGGTAGAAAAATATTTACGTAGTAGAAGCACCTCCATTCTGTTCTCGTTAGTGGCTCTTACCAGGTCACATCCCACTTAAAGTTGAGGGTATGCACTTGTGCACAGCACCTTCAGCATTTATTGTTTGTAGATTTTTTTGCTGAAGTTTATTCTGACAAGTGTGAGCTGCTATATGTTTGTGGTTGGATTTGCATGCGTCTCATAATCCATTGAAATTGAGCTTTCTGGCATGTCCTTTTTTTCTTCAAACTGTGAGTAGAGCTTACCTCTTCCAATTGTTTTCGTGAAGTATGTGTGACATTTAGAAATATTTTGGCCATTACCTCCCTAATGACATTCTGAGGGAAGTTTTCATTTACAGCCCTCCAGTACAGGTGCATATGAAGTGACCCTTAGCACAGGTTTTAAAGCTGCTGTTGCAGGTCACGGCCAGAGGGTGGCAGCATTTCTGCTTTTCACAAGCTTTTAACTAGGGAAACAGACTACCTTGCAGTGGTATTTCTCGGTTATAAATTAGAGTGGAATGTGCCCGGATAAACCCCCAAATGCTGATGTGTTTTTTTTACTGTTGTTTGTTTCCTAGATTGAGTTTATATTTTTTTATTGGAGTCATATTCCATGGTGTACATGTACCACTACTTCTTTGTGCATTCCTCTGTTGATGGACATTTTCGTAGCTTCCAAGTGTTGTCTATGATAAATATTGCTGGAGTGCAGGATTGCCAGGCTGATTTTTTCTTGTTTTGCAGTACGTAGGCCACTCACTGCCATGGCCACTCCGATTGCAGAGCACAGGCTCTGGACGCACAGGCCCAGCAGCCATAGCTCACGGGACCAGCCGCTCCACGGCATGTGTGATTTTCCCGAACCGGGGCATAAACCCATGTCCCCTGCTTCAGCGGCGGACTCTCAACCACTGCGCCACCAGTGAAGTCCAGCCTGTGTCTTTTTGATTCTCATCCTCTCAGGCGATAGGCCCAGCAGTGGGTATGCTTGATTGAATGGTAGCTCAGTACTTACCTTTTCAATGCACCTCCTTTGTGTTTTCCTTACTGGCTCTTACCATGTCCCACGTTGAAGCAAGCCTAGGCCTTTCTCCACAACCCCTTCAGCATTTATTGCTTGCAGAATTTTTGCTGATGGTCATTCTGACTGTTGTGAGCTGATAGGATTTTTGTAATTTGGATTTGCATGTCCTTAATTCTTTCTAAGGTTCATTTTTCCACACCTTTTAAAATTTCTGTTAACGAGCAAATGAAAAAACCGTAGAATACAATTAACCTCTTGAAATTGTCTTCTTGAAAGGTTGCCCTCAAAATTGAATTTTTTGGTCAATATTCGCTCCCAGGATTGTTTTTGAGGGCAGGTGTCATTCACAGGCCTATAATGAGTGTGAATATTTAGTGACCATTAGCACTGGGTTGAAAGCTGCTGTTGTGGTAAACAGCCACTAGGCGGCAGCATTTCTCCATTCACAAATCTCGTTACTAGGGCAGCAGAGCCGTTCTGCAATCCCTGTTCCTAGGTTGTAAATTAAAATGGAATGTGCCAGGAGAAAACCCCATAAGTTTATGTTACATTATTTCTTGTTTGTTGTTTTAGTTTTTTTAATAGGGGTAATGAGTAGAATATTTTTTGTCCTAGATGTAAACAATCTGGTTCATTTGTGCATAACATATATATATATATAAATATTCATGCACAGATCCACTTCCCATGTAAATTATTGCAGAGTGTTCCATAGACCTCCCTTGCTATATGGTCGGTCTTTTTGTTATGTGTATTTAATAGGTATTTGTACACATATGGTAACCCTAATCTTAATTTTACCATTCCCCCCACCTTTCCTTTTAGATAAGCATAGTTTGTTTTCTATGTGTGTGAGTGTCTTTCTCTGTGCAAATATGTTCATTTGTGTCAGTTGTTAGATAACGCCTGTAAGTGATATCATAGGATATGTCTTTTGCTTTCTGACTTACCTCATGTTCTGTGATTATCTCTAGGCTCAACTATGGTGCCTGAAAGAGCAGTGTTTCATTGTTTTCCATGGCTAATATTCTATTGTGTACATGGACCACTTCTTTTTCAACTGATATCGTGATGGACGTTTTGGTTGCTTCCGTGTCTTGGCTATTGTGAAAATTCCTGCAGTGCAGCTGTTGAAGCCTGTGCCTTCTCGACTCTGGACTTGTCAGGTGAGAGTCTCAGCGGTGGGCCTGCTGAACGGAATGGTGGCTCAATTTTTAATTTTAAACGCAGCTCCTTTCTATTCTCATTATTGGCTGTCACCACTTTACATCTCACCAGCAGCTAGAGGGTACACAGTTCTCTAAAACACCTTCAGCATTTAATGTTTGTAGACTTCCAGCTGATGGTAGTTGACATGTGTGAGTTGGAATCATTTTGGAGGTTAGATGTTCATGAGTCTAATAATTACTGATGTGGAGCTTTTATCCGTTTTCCTCTTTTTTGAAAATGAGTGAGTAAAACTTACCCCTCCATCCAATCTCCTTAAAAAATTTAACACTTTAGAATATTTTTGGCCATTCCCTACCTCCGCCCAATTTTTTAGGGCAGGTGTCCTTTACAGCCCTGAATCCTTGTGAATGTTAAGTGACCATTAGCTGTGGGTTCAAAGCCGCTCTTGTGGGAAACGGCCACAAGGCGGCAGCATTTCTACATTTCCATCTCTGGGATTTTGGGCCACAGAGCTTTCGTGGCAATTGTGTTAGTAAGCTGCAAATTAGAGTGCAATGTACCAGTGCAAACCCCCAAGAGCTTATATCTCCTAAATTGTTGTTTGCTTTTTAAATTTAATTTTTATTAATTATCAGAGGAAATTGGATCAAAATGTAGATTCTCCTACGTGTACAGTTTCTGGTTCATCCTATCAATGTATCTGTCTATTCCTCTTTGGATCCATTCCCGTGTATGTTATTATAGAGTGTTGAGTAGACCTCTCTTCGTATTCCTTAGGTATTTTGTGATTATATATTTCCTATGTATTAGTATATGTCTGTTAACCCCCATATCCTAATTCATACATTCCTTACACCTTTCCATTTGGTTAAACATAATTTGGTTTTCTGAATCTATGCGTGTCCTTCTCTTGGAAATTATTTCATGGGTATCAATTCTTAGGTAACACCTATAAGTGATGTCATAGGATGTCTGTCTTTCGGTTTCTTTCTTACTTCCAGTGTGGTGATTATCTCTAGGTCCTTCTATGGTGGTGCCAACGGCACTGTTCCATGCTTTTTCATGGCTGATATTCCATTGTGTACATGGACGACTTCTTCTTGATGCATTTTTCTGTTGATGCACATTTTGGTTTCTTCCAGGTTGGCTATGGTACACCTTGCTGAAGTGCAGGATTGCCAGCCTGTGTGTTTTTGATTCTGGTCTACTCAGGTGATAGGCCCATGAGTGGGCCTACCAGATCACATGGTAGCTCCATTTTTACCCTTAAACGCACCTCCATTCTGTTCTCACTACTGGCTGCTACCAGGTTGCATCCCACCAGCAGCTAAAGGGTACGCAGTTCTCTAAAACCCCTCCAGCATTTATTTTTTGTAGACTTTTTTTGCTGATGATCATTCTGACGGCTGTCAGGTGAACGTTTGTGTACACTGGATTTGCATGGCTTTATTGATTCCTGATGTTCAGCCTTTTTCCATTCCCGTTTTTTTAACAAAAAAGAAAGAAAGGAAAAGAAACAGAAGACAAATGTGCATAAATTATGCCTCTTGAAACTGTCTGTTTGAAATATGGATGCCTTTGAATTTTTTTGGTCGATATACGACCTCAGGATTTGTTTCAGTGCAGGTGTGATTTACAGGCCTGCAATTATTTTGAATATCAACTGAGCATTAACGCTGGGATTAAAGCTGCTGTTGTGTGAAACGCCCACAAGGTGGCAGCTGTTCTACTTTACCAAATCTGGTTACTAGGGCAACAGAGCCTCAATGGAAGTTGTGTTCTAGGTTGTAATTTAGAATGGCGTGTGCCAGGGAAAAGCCCCTTAAGTATAGGTCTCACTACTTCTTGTTCGTTTATTTAATTTAATTTTTATTTTTAGCACAGCAAGTTTGATTACAATGTTTGGCTTGTTCTAGGTGTGCAAGATGTGGTTCTTTTACACATAAACATATGTCTATTCTTCCTGGAATCCTTTTCCCATTTACGTTATGACAGAATGTTGAGTAGTCTTCTCTTGGTATTCCGTCGGTCTTTGGTGATGATATATTTCACCTGTGTTTGTATATGTCTGTTAACCCCAATATCCTAATGTATCTAATCCTCACAAATTTCCATTGGTGAACCATAAGTTTGTTGAATGAATCAGTGGTTGCCCTTCTCTGTGGAAATATCTTCACTGGTATCCATTTATAGGTAATACCTAAAAGTGATATCATACGATATGTGTCTTTCTCTTTCTGACAAACTACAAGTCGTGTGATTGCCTCTAGACTCATCTACCGTGCTGCAAATGACATCGTGCCCTTTTTTTCCTTGGCCAATACTCCGTCTGTACATGTACCAGTTTTCTTTGTCCACTCATATGTTGATGGACTTTTTGGTTGCTTCCATGACTTGGCAATTGTAATGCTGTGGCAATGCACATTCGCCTCCCTGTGTCTTTCCAATTCTGTCTTCTTAGGTTATAGGCCCAGGAGTGGGCCTGCTGGATCATATGGTAGAAAAATATTTACGTAGTAGAAGCACCTCCATTCTGTTCTCGTTAGTGGCTCTTACCAGGTCACATCCCACTTAAAGTTGAGGGTATGCACTTGTGCACAGCACCTTCAGCATTTTTTGTTTGTAGATTTTTTTGCTGAAGTTTATTCTGACAAGTGTGAGCTGCTATATGTTTGTGGTTGGATTTGCATGCGTCTCATAATCCATTGAAATTGAGCTTTCTGGCATGTCCTTTTTTTCTTCAAACTGTGAGTAGAGCTTACCTCTTCCAATTGTTTTCGTGAAGTATGTGTGACATTTAGAAATATTTTGGCCATTACCTCCCTAATGACATTCTGAGGGAAGTTTTCATTTACAGCCCTCCAGTACAGGTGCATATGAAGTGACCCTTAGCACAGGTTTTAAAGCTGCTGTTGCAGGTCACGGCCAGAGGGTGGCAGCATTTCTGCTTTTCACAAGCTTTTAACTAGGGAAACAGACTACCTTGCAGTGGTATTTCTCGGTTATAAATTAGAGTGGAATGTGCCCGGATAAACCCCCAAATGCTGATGTGTTTTTTTTACTGTTGTTTGTTTCCTAGATTGAGTTTATATTTTTTTATTGGAGTCATATTCCATGGTGTACATGTACCACTACTTCTTTGTGCATTCCTCTGTTGATGGACATTTTCGTAGCTTCCAAGTGTTGGCTATGATAAATATTGCTGGAGTGCAGGATTGCCAGGCTGATTTTTTCTTGTTTTGCAGTACGTAGGCCACTCACTGCCATGGCCACTCCGATTGCAGAGCACAGGCTCTGGACGCACAGGCCCAGCAGCCATAGCTCACGGGACCAGCCGCTCCACGGCATGTGTGATTTTCCCGAACCAGGGCATAAACCCATGTCCCCTGCTTCAGCGGCGGACTCTCAACCACTGCGCCACCAGTGAAGTCCAGCCTGTGTCTTTTTGATTCTCATCCTCTCAGGCGATAGGCCCAGCAGTGGGTATGCTTGATTGAATGGTAGCTCAGTACTTACCTTTTCAATGCACCTCCTTTGTGTTTTCCTTACTGGCTCTTACCATGTCCCACGTTGAAGCAAGCCTAGGCATTTCTCCACAACCCCTTCAGCATTTATTGCTTGCAGAATTTTTGCTCATGGTCATTCTGACTGTTGTGAGCTGATAGGATTTTTGTAATTTGGATTTGCATGTCCTTAATTCTTTCTAAGGTTCATTTTTCCACACCTTTTAAAATTTCTGTTAACGAGCAAATGAAAAAACCGTAGAATACAATTAACCTCTTGAAATTGTCTTCTCGAAAGGTTGCCCTCAAAATTGAATTTTTTGGTCAATATTCGCTCCCAGGATTGTTTTTGAGGGCAGGTGTCATTCACAGGCCTGTAATGAGTGTGAATATTTAGTGACCATTAGCACTGGGTTGAAAGCTGCTGTTGTGGTAAACAGCCACTAGGCGGCAGCATTTCTCCATTCACAAATCTCGTTACTAGGGCAGCAGAGCCGTTCTGCAATCCCTGTTCCTAGGTTGTAAATTAAAATGGAATGTGCCAGGAGAAAACCCCATAAGTTTATGTTACATTATTTCTTGTTTGTTGTTTTAGTTTTTTTAATAGGGGTAATGAGTAGAATATTTTTTGTCCTAGATGTAAACAATCTGGTTCATTTGTGCATAACATATATATATATATAAATATTCATGCACAGATCCACTTCCCATGTAAATTATTGCAGAGTGTTCCATAGACCTCCCTTGCTATATGGTCGGTCTTTTTGTTATGTGTATTTAATAGGTATTTGTACACATATGGTAACCCTAATCTTAATTTTACCATTCCCCCCACCTTTCCTTTTAGATAAGCATAGTTTGTTTTCTATGTGTGTGAGTGTCTTTCTCTGTGCAAATATGTTCATTTGTGTCAGTTGTTAGATAACGCCTGTAAGTGATATCATAGGATATGTCTTTTGCTTTCTGACTTACCTCATGTTCTGTGATTATCTCTAGGCTCAACTATGGTGCCTGAAAGAGCAGTGTTTCATTGTTTTCCATGGCTAATATTCTATTGTGTACATGGACCACTTCTTTTTCAACTGATATCGTGATGGACGTTTTGGTTGCTTCCGTGTCTTGGCTATTGTGAAAATTCCTGCAGTGCAGCTGTTGAAGCCTGTGCCTTCTCGACTCTGGACTTGTCAGGTGAGAGTCTCAGCGGTGGGCCTGCTGAACGGAATGATGGCTCAATTTTTAATTTTAAACGCAGCTCCTTTCTATTCTCATTATTGGCTGTCACCACTTTACATCTCACCAGCAGCTAGAGGGTACACAGTTCTCTAAAACACCTTCAGCATTTAATGTTTGTAGACTTCCAGCTGATGGTAGTTGACATGTGTGAGTTGAAATCATTTTGGAGTTTAGATGTTCATGAGTCTAATAATTACTGATGTGGAGCTTTTATCCGTTTTCCTCTTTTTTGAAAATGAGTGAGTAAAACTTACCCCTCCATCCAATCTCCTTAAAAAATTTAACACTTTAGAATATTTTTGGCCATTCCCTACCTCCGCCCAATTTTTTAGGGCAGGTGTCCTTTACAGCCCTGAATCCTTGTGAATGTTAAGTGACCATTAGCTGTGGGTTCAAAGCCGCTCTTGTGGGAAACGGCCACAAGGCGGCAGCATTTCTACATTTCCATCTCTGGGATTTTGGGCCACAGAGCTTTCGTGGCAATTGTGTTAGTAAGCTGCAAATTAGAGTGCAATGTACCAGTGCAAACCCCCAAGAGCTTATATCTCCTAAATTGTTGTTTGCTTTTTAAATTTAATTTTTATTAATTATCAGAGGAAATTGGATCAAAATGTAGATTCTCCTACGTGTACAGTTTCTGGTTCATCCTATCAATGTATCTGTCTATTCCTCTTTGGATCCATTCCCGTGTATGTTATTATAGAGTGTTGAGTAGACCTCTCTTCGTATTCCTTAGGTATTTTGTGATTATATATTTCCTATGTATTAGTATATGTCTGTTAACCCCCATATCCTAATTCATACATTCCTTACACCTTTCCATTTGGTTAAACATAATTTGGTTTTCTGAATCTATGCGTGTCCTTCTCTTGGAAATTATTTCATGGGTATCAATTCTTAGGTAACACCTATAAGTGATGTCATAGGATGTCTGTCTTTCGGTTTCTTTCTTACTTCCAGTGTGGTGATTATCTCTAGGTCCTTCTATGGTGGTGCCAACGGCACTGTTCCATGCTTTTTCATGGCTGATATTCCATTGTGTACATGGACGACTTCTTCTTGATGCATTTTTCTGTTGATGCACATTTTGGTTTCTTCCAGGTTGGCTATGGTACACCTTGCTGAAGTGCAGGATTGCCAGCCTGTGTGTTTTTGATTCTGGTCTACTCAGGTGATAGGCCCATGAGTGGGCCTACCAGATCACATGGTAGCTCCATTTTTACCCTTAAACGCACCTCCATTCTGTTCTCACTACTGGCTGCTACCAGGTTGCATCCCACCAGCAGCTAAAGGGTACGCAGTTCTCTAAAACCCCTTCAGCATTTATTTTTTGTAGACTTTTTTTGCTGATGATCATTCTGACGGCTGTCAGGTGAACGTTTGTGTACACTGGATTTGCATGGCTTTATTGATTCCTGATGTTCAGCCTTTTTCCTTTCCCGTTTTTTTAACAAAAAAGAAAGAAAGAAAAAGAAACAGAAGACAAATGTGCATAAATTATGCCTCTTGAAACTGTCTGTTTGAAATATGGATGCCTTTGAATTTTTTTGGTCGATATACGACCCCAGGATTTGTTTTCAGTGCAGGTGTGATTTACAGGCCTGCAATTATTTTGAATATCAACTGAGCATTAACGCTCGGATTAAAGCTGCTGTTGTGTGAAACGCCCACAAGGTGGCAGCAGTTCTACTTTACCAAATCTGGTTACTAGGGCAACAGAGCCTCAATGGAAGTTGTGTTCTAGGTTGTAATTTAGAATGGCGTGTGCCAGGGAAAAGCCCCTTAAGTATATGTCTCACTACTTCTTGTTCGTTTATTTAATTTAATTTTTATTTTTATCACAGCAAGTTTGATTACAATGTTTGGCTTGTTCTAGGTGTGCAAGATGTGGTTCTTTAACACATAAACATATGTCTATTCTTCCTGGAATCCTTTTCCCATGTACGTTATGACAGAATGTTGAATAGTCTTCTCTTGGTATTCCGTAGGTCTTTGGTGATGATATATTTCACCTGTGTTTGTATATGTCTGTTAACCCCAATATCCTAATGTATCCAATCCTCACAAATTTCCATTGGTGAACCATAAGTTTGTTGAATGAATCAGTGGTTGCCCTTCTCTGTGGAAATATCTTCACTGGTATCCATTTATAGGTAATACCTAAAGTGATATCATACGATATGTGTCTTTCTCTTTCTAACATACTACAAGTTGTGTGATTGCCTCTAGACTCATCTACAGTGCTGCAAATGACATCGTGTCCTTTTTTTCCTTGTCCAATACTCTGTCTGTACATGTACCAGTTTTCTTTGTCCACTCATATGTTGATGGACTTTTTGGTTGCTTCCATGATTTGGCAATTGTAATGCTGCGGCAATGCACATTCGCCTCCCTGTGTCTTTCCAATTCTGTCTTCTTAGGTTATAGGCCCAGGAGTGGGCCTGCTGGATCATATGGTAGAAAAATATTTACGTAGTAAAAGCACCTCTATTCTGTTCTCCTTAGTGGCTCTTACCAGGTCACATCCCACTTAAAGTTGAGGGTATGCGCTTCTGCACAACACCTTCAGCATTTATTGTTTGTAGTTTTTTTTGCTGAAGTTTATTCTGACAAGTGTGAGCCGCTATATGTTTGTGGTTGGATTTGCATGCATCTCATAACCCATTGAAATTGAGCTTTCTGGCATGTCCTTTTTTTCCTCAAACTGTGAGTAGAGCTTACCTCTTCCAATTGTTTTCGTGAAGTATGTGTGACATTTAGAAATATTTTGGCCATTACCTGCCTAATGACATTCTGAGGGCAGGTTTCATTTACAGCCCTCCAGTACTGGTGCATATGAAGTGACCCTTAGCACAGTTTTTAAAGCTGCTGTTGCAGGTCACGGCCAGAGGGTGGCAGCATTTCTGCTTTTCACAAGCTTTTAACTAGGGAAACAGACTACCTTGCAGTGGTATTTCTCGGTTATAAATTAGAGTGGAATGTGCCTGGATAAACCCCCAAAAGCTGATGTGTTTTTTTTTTACTTTTGTTTGTTTTCTAGATTGAGTTTATATTTTTTTATTGGAGTCATATTCCATTGTGTACATGGACCACTTCTTCTTTGTGCATTCCTCTGTTGATGGACATTTTCGTAGCTTCCAAGTTTTGGCTATGATAAATATTGCTGGAGGGCAGGATTGCCAGGCTGTTTTTTTCTTGTTTTGCAGTACGTAGGCCACTCACTGCCATGGCCACTCCGATTGCAGAGCACAGGCTCTGGATGCACAGGACCAGCAGCCATAGCTCACGGGACCAGCCGCTCCACGGCATGTGTGATTTTCCCGAACCGGGGCATAAACCCGTGTCCCCTGCTTCGGCGGCAGACTCTCAACCACTGCGCCACCAGTGAAGTCCAGCCTGTGTCTTTTTGATTCTCATCCTCTCAGGCGATAGGCCCAGCAGTGGGTATGCTTGATTGAATGGTAGCTCAGTACTTACCTTTTCCATGCACCTCCTTTGTGTTTTCCTTACTGGCTCTTAGAATGTCCCACGTTGAACCAAACCTAGGCATTTCTCCACAACCCCTTCAGCATTTATTGTTTGCAGAATTTTTGCTGATGGTCATTCTGACTGTTGTGAGCTGATAGGACTTTTGTAATTTGGATTTGCATGTCCTTAATTCTTTCTAAGGTTCATTTTTCCACACCTTTTAAAATTTCTGTTAACGAGCAAATGAAAAAAACGTAGAATACAATTAACCTCTTGAAATTGTCTTCTTGAAAGGTTGCCCTCAAAATTGAATTTTTTGGTCAATATTCGCTCCCAGGATTGTTTTTGAGGGCAGGTGTCATTCACAGGCCTGTAATGAGTGTGAATATTTAGTGACCATTAGCACTGGGTTGAAAGCTGCTGTTGTGGTAAACAGCCACTAGGCGGCAGCATTTCTCCATTCACAAATCTCGTTACTAGGGCAGCAGAGCCGTTCTGGAATCCCTGTTCCTAGGTTGTAAATTAAAATGGAATGTGCCAGGAGAAAACCCCATAAGTTTATGTTACATTATTTCTTGTTTGTTGTTTTAGTTTTTTTAAAAGGCGCAATGGTTAGAATATTGTTTATCCTAGGTGTACACAATCTGGTTCATTTGTGCCTAACATATATATATATATATATATATATATATATATATATATATATATATATATATATTCATGCACAGATCCCCTTCCCATGTCAATTATTGCAGAGTGTTCCATAGACCTCCCTTGCTATATGGTCGGTCTTTTTGTTATGTGTATTTAATAGGTATTTGTACACGTATGGTAACCCTAATCTTAATTTTTCCATTCCCCCCACCTTTCCTTTTAGATAAGCCTAGTTTGTTTTCTAAGTGTGTGAGTGTCTTTCTCTGTGCAAATATGTTCATTTGTGTCAGTTGTTAGATAATGCCTGTAAGTGATATCATAGGATATGTCTTTTGCTTTCCGAATTACCTCATGTTCTGTGATTATCTCTAGGCTCAACTATGGTGCCTGAAAGAGCAGTGTTTCATTGTTTTCCATGGCTAATATTCCATTGTGTACATGGACCACTTCTTCTTTTTCAACTGATATGGTGATGGACATTTTGGTTGCTTCCGTGTCTTGGCTATTGTGAAAATTCCTGCAGTGCAGCTGTTGAAGCCTGTGCCTTCTCGACTCTGGACTTGTCAGGTGAGAGTCTCAGCGGTGGGCCTGCTGAACGGAATGGTGGCTCAATTTTTACTTTTAAACGCAGCTCCTATTCTCATTATTGGCTGTCAGCACTTTACGTCTCACCAGCAGCTAGAGGGTACACAGTTCTCTAAAACACCTTCAGCATTTAATGTTTGTAGACTTGCAGCTGATGGTAGTTGACATGTGTGAGTTGGAATCATTTTGGAGGTTAGATTTGCATGAGTGTAATAATTACTGATGTTGAGCTTTTATCCATTTTCCTCTTTTTTGAAAATGAGTGAGTAAAACTTACCCCTCCATCCAATCTCCTTGAAAAATTTAACACTTTTGAATTTTTTTGGCCATTCCCTACCTCCGCACAATTTTTTAGGGCAGGTGTCCTTTACAGCCCTGAATCCTTGTGAATGTTAAGTGACCATTAGCTGTGGGTTCAAAGCCGCTCTTGTGGGAAACGGCCACAAGGCGGCAGCATTTCTACATTTCCAACTCTGGGATTTGGGGCCACAGAGCTTTCGTGGCAATCGTGTTAGTAAGCTGCGAATTAGAGTGCAATGTGCCAGTGCAAACCCCCAAGAGCTTATATCTCCTAAATTGTTGTTTGCTTTTTAAATTTAATTATCAGAGGAAATTTGATCAAAATGTAGATTCTCCTAGGTGTACAGTTTCTGGTTCATCCTATCAATGTATCTGTCTATTCCTCTTTGGATCCATTCCCGTGTATGTTATTATAGAGTGCTGAGTAGACCTCTCTTCGTATTCCTTAGGTATTTTGTGATTATATATTTCCTATGTATTAGTATATGTCTGTTAACCCCCATATCCTAATTCATACATTCCTTACACCTTTCCATTTGGTTAAACATAATTTGGTTTTCTGAATCTATGCGTGTCCTTCTCTTGGAAATTATTTCATGGGTATCAATTCTTAGGTAACACCTATAAGTGATGTCATAGGATGTCTGTCTTTCGGGTTTCTTTCTTACTTCCTGTGTGGTGATTGTCGCTAGGTCCTTCTATGGTGGCGCCAATGGCACTGTTCCATGCTTTTTCATGGCTAATATTCCATTGTGTACATGGACGACTTCTTCTTGGTGCATTTTTCTGTTGATGCACATTTTGGTTTCTTCCAGGTTTGGCTATGGTACACCTTGCTGCAGTGCAGGATTGCCAGCCTGTGTGTTTTTGATTCTGGTCTACTCAGGTGATAGGCCCATGAGTGGGCCTACCAGATCACATGGTAGCTCCATTTTTACCCTTAAACGCACCTCCATTCTGTTCTCACTACTGGCTCTTACCAGGTTGCAACCCACCAGCAGCTAAAGGGTATGCAATTCTCTAAAACCACTTCAGCATTTATTTTTTGTAGACTTTTTTTGCTGATGATCATTCTGACGGCAGTCAGGTTAACGTTTGTGTACACTGGATTTGCATGGCTTTATTGATTCCAGATGTTCAGCCTTTTTCCATTCCCGTTGTTTTAAGAAAAACGAAAGAAAGAAAAAGAAACAGAAGACAAATGTGCATAAATTATGCCTCTTGAAACTGTCGGTTTGAAATATGGATGCCTTTGAATTTTTTTGGTCGATATACGACCCCAGGATTTGTTTTCAGTGCAGGTGTGATTTACAGGCCTGCAATTATTTTGAATATCAACTGACCATTAACGCTGGGATTAAAGCTGCTGTCGTGTGAAACACCCACAAGGTGGCAGCTGTTCTACTTTACCAAATCTGGTTACTAGGGCAACAGAGCCTCAATGGAAGTTGTGTTCTAGGTTGTAATTTAGAATGGCGTGTGCCAGGGAAAAGCCCCTTAAGTATATGTCTCACTACTTCTTGTTCGTTTATTTAATTTAACTTTTATTTTTATCACAGCAAGTTTGATTACAATGTTTGGCTTGTTCTAGGTGTGCAAGATGTGGTTCTTTTACACATAAACATATGTCTATTCTTCCTGGAATCCTTTTCCCATGTACGTTATGACAGGATGTTGAGTAGTCTTCTCTTGGTATTCTGTAGGTCTTTGGTGATGATATATTTCACCTGTGTTTGTATATGTCTGTTAACCCCAATATCCTAATGTATCCAATCCTCACAAATTTCCATTGGTGAACCATAAGTTTGTTGAATGAATCAGTGGTTGCCCTTCTCTGTGGAAATATCTTCACTGGTATCCATTTATAGGTAATACCTAAAAGTGATATCATATGATATGTGTCTTTCTCTTTGTGACATACTACAAGTTGTGTGATTGCCTGTAGACTCATCTACAGTGCTGCAAATGACATCGTGTCCTTTTTATCCTTGGCCAATACTCCGTCTGTACATGTACCAGTTTTCTTTGTCCACTCATATGTTGATGGACTTTTTGCTTGCTTCCATGACTTGGCAATTGTAATGCTGCGGCAATGCACATTCGCCTCCCTGTGTCTTTCCAATTCTGTCTTCTTAGGTTATAGGCCCAGGAGTGGGCCTGCTGGATCATATGGTAGAAAAATATTTACGTAGTAAAAGCACCTCCATTCTGTTCTCGTTAGTGGCTCTTACCAGGTCACATCCCACTTAAAGTTGAGGGTATGCACTTCTGCACAACACCTTCAGCCTTTATTGTTTGTAGTTTTTTTTGCTGAAGTTTATTCTGACAAGTGTGAGCCGCTATATGTTTGGGGTTGCATTTGCATGCGGCTCATAATCCATTGAAATTGAGCTTTCTGGCATGTCCTTTTTTTCTTCAAACTGTGAGTAGAGCTTACCTCTTCCAATTGTTTTCGTGAAGTATGTGTGACATTTAGAAATATTTTGGCCATTACCTCCCTAATGACATTCTGAGGGCAGGTTTCATTTACAGCCCTCCAGTACTGGTGCATATGAAGTGACCCTTAGCACAGTTTTTAAAGCAGCTGTTGCAGGTCACGGCCAGAGGGTGGCAGCATTTCTGCTTTTCACAAGCTTTTAACTAGGGAAACAGACTACCTTGCAGTGGTATTTCTCGGTTATAAGTTAGAGTGGAATGTGCCTGGATAAACCCCCAAAAGCTGATGTGTTTTTCTTTTACTTTTGTTTGTTTTCTAGATTGAGTTTATATTTTTTTATTGGAGTCATATTCCATTGTGTACATGGACCACTTCTTCTTTGTGCATTCCTCTGTTGATGGACATTTTCGTAGCTTCCAAGTTTTGGCTATGATAAATATTGCTGGAGGGCAGGATTGCCAGGCTGTTTTTTTCTTGTTTTGCAGTACGTAGGCCACTCACTGCCATGGCCACTCCGATTGCAGAGCACAGGCTCTGGACGCACAGGCCCAGCAGCCATAGCTCACGGGACCAGCCGCTCCACGGCATGTGTGATTTTCCCGAACCGGGGCATAAATCCGTGTCCCCTGCTTCGGCGGCGGACTCTCAACCACTGCGCCACCAGTGAAGTCCAGCCTGTGTCTTTTTGATTCTCATCCTCTCAGGCGATAGGCCCAGCAGTGGGTATGCTTGATTGAATGGTAGCTCAGTACTTACCTTTTCAATGCACCTCCTTTGTGTTTTCCTTACTGGCTCTTAGCATGTCCCACGTTGAACCAAGCCTAGGCATTTCTCCACAACCCCTTCAGCATTTATTGTTTGCAGAATTTTTGCTGATGGTCATTCTGACTGTTGTGAGCTGATGGGATTTTTGTAATTTGGATTAGCATGTCCTTAATTCTTTCTAACGTTCATTTTTCCACACCTTTTAAAATTTCTGTTAACGAACAAATGAAAAAAACGTAGAATACAATTAACCTCTTGAAATTGTCTTCTTGAAAGGTTGCCCTCAAAATTGAATTTTTTGGTCAATATTCGCTCCCAGGATTGTTTTTGAGGGCAGGTGTCATTCACAGGCCTGTAATGAGTGTGAATATTTAGTGACCATTAGCACTGGGTTTAAAGCTGCTGTTGTGGTAGACAGCCACTAGGCGGCAGCATTTCTCCATTCACAAATCTCGTTACTAGGGCAGCAGAGCCGTTCTGGAATCCCTGTTCCTAGGTTGTAAATTAAAATGGAATGTGCCAGGAGAAAACCCCATAAGTTTATGTTACATTATTTCTTGTTTGTTGTTTTAGTTTTTTTAATAGGGGCAATGATTAGAATATGGTTTGTCCTAGGTGTACACAATCTGGTTCATTTGTGCCTAACATATATATATATATATATATATATATATATATATATATATATATTCATGCACAGATCCCCTTCCCATGTCAATTATTGCAGAGTGTTCCATAGACCTCCCTTGCTATATGGTCGGTTTTTTGTTATGTGTATTTAATAGGTATTTGTACACGTATGGTAACCCTAATCTTAATTTTTCCATTCCCCCCACCTTTCCTTTTAGATAAGCCTAGTTTGTTTTCTCAGTGTGTGAGTGTCTTTCTCTGTGCAAATATGTTCATTTGTGTCAGTTGTTAGATAATGCCTGTAAGTGATATCATAGGATATGTCTTTTGCTTTCCGACTTACCTCATGTTCTGTGATTATCTCTAGGCTCAACTATGGTGCCTGAAAGAGCAGTGTTTCATTGTTTTCCATGGCTAATATTCCATTGTGTACATGGACCACTTCTTCTTTTTCAACTGATATGGTGATGGACATTTTGGTTGCTTCCGTGTCTTGGCTATTGTGAAAATTCCTGCAGTGCAGCTGTTGAAGCCTGTGCCTTCTCGACTCTGGACTTGTCAGGTGAGAGTCTCAGCGGTGGGCCTGTTGAACGGAATGGTGGCTCAATTTTTACTTTTAAACGCAGCTCCTTTCTATTCTCATTATTGGCTGTCAGCACTTTACGTCTCACCAGCAGCTAGAGGGTACACAGTTCTCTAAAACACCTTCAGCATTTAATGTTTGTAGACTTGCAGCTGATGGTAGTTGACATGTGTGAGTTGGAATCATTTTGGAGGTTAGATTTGCATGAGTGTAATAATTACTGATGTTGAGCTTTTATCCATTTTCCTCTTTTTTGAAAATGAGTGAGTAAAACTTACCCCTCCATCCAATCTCCTTGAAAAATTTAACACTTTTGAATTTTTTTGGCCATTCCCTACCTCCGCACAATTTTTTAGGGCAGGTGTCCTTTACAGCCCTGAATCCTTGTGAATGTTAAGTGACCATTAGCTGTGGGTTCAAAGCCGCTCTTGTGGGAAACGGCCACAAGGCGGCAGCATTTCTACATTTCCAACTCTGGGATTTGGGGCCACAGAGCTTTCGTGGCAATCGTGTTAGTAAGCTGCGAATTAGAGTGCAATGTGCCAGTGCAAACCCCCAAGAGCTTATATCTCCTAAATTGTTGTTTGCTTTTTAAATTTAATTATCAGAGGAAATTTGATCAAAATGTAGATTCTCCTAGGTGTACAGTTTCTGGTTCATCCTATCAATGTATCTGTCTATTCCTCTTTGGATCCATTCCCGTGTATGTTATTATAGAGTGCTGAGTAGACCTCTCTTTGTATTCCTTAGGTATTTTGTGATTATATATTTCCTATGTATTAGTATATGTCTGTTAACCCCCATATCCTAATTCATACATTCCTTACACCTTTCCATTTGGTTAAACATAATTTGGTTTTCTGAATCTATGCGTGTCCTTCTCTTGGAAATTATTTCATGGGTATCAATTCTTAGGTAACACCTATAAGTGATGTCATAGGATGTCTGTCTTTCGGGTTTCTTTCTTACTTCCTGTGTGGTGATTGTCGCTAGGTCCTTCTATGGTGGCGCCAATGGCACTGTTCCATGCTTTTTCATGGCTAATATTCCATTGTGTACATGGACGACTTCTTCTTGGTGCATTTTTCTGTTGATGCACATTTTGGTTTCTTCCAGGTTTGGCTATGGTACACCTTGCTGCAGTGCAGGATTGCCAGCCTGTGTGTTTTTGATTCTGGTCTACTCAGGTGATAGGCCCATGAGTGGGCCTACCAGATCACATGGTAGCTCCATTTTTACCCTTAAACGCACCTCCATTCTGTTCTCACGACTGGCTCTTACCAGGTTGCAACCCACCAGCAGCTAAAGGGTATGCAATTCTCTAAAACCACTTCAGCATTTATTTTTTGTAGACTTTTTTTGCTGATGATCATTCTGACGGCAGTCAGGTTAACGTTTGTGTACACTGGATTTGCATGGCTTTATTGATTCCAGATGTTCAGCCTTTTTCCATTCCCGTTGTTTTAAGAAAAACGAAAGAAAGAAAAAGAAACAGAAGACAAATGTGCATAAATTATGCCTCTTGAAACTGTCGGTTTGAAATATGGATGCCTTTGAATTTTTTTGGTCGATATACGACCCCAGGATTTGTTTTCAGTGCAGGTGTGATTTACAGGCCTGCAATTATTTTGAATATCAACTGACCATTAACGCTGGGATTAAAGCTGCTGTCGTGTGAAACACCCACAAGGTGGCAGCTGTTCTACTTTACCAAATCTGGTTACTAGGGCAACAGAGCCTCAATGGAAGTTGTGTTCTAGGTTGTAATTTAGAATGGCGTGTGCCAGGGAAAAGCCCCTTAAGTATATGTCTCACTACTTCTTGTTCGTTTATTTAATTTAACTTTTATTTTTATCACAGCAAGTTTGATTACAATGTTTGGCTTGTTCTAGGTGTGCAAGATGTGGTTCTTTTACACATAAACATATGTCTATTCTTCCTGGAATCCTTTTCCCATGTACGTTATGACAGGATGTTGAGTAGTCTTCTCTTGGTATTCTGTAGGTCTTTGGTGATGATATATTTCACCTGTGTTTGTATATGTCTGTTAACCCCAATATCCTAATGTATCCAATCCTCACAAATTTCCATTGGTGAACCATAAGTTTGTTGAATGAATCAGTGGTTGCCCTTCTCTGTGGAAATATCTTCACTGGTATCCATTTATAGGTAATACCTAAAAGTGATATCATATGATATGTGTCTTTCTCTTTGTGACATACTACAAGTTGTGTGATTGCCTGTAGACTCATCTACAGTGCTGCAAATGACATCGTGTCCTTTTTATCCTTGGCCAATACTCCGTCTGTACATGTACCAGTTTTCTTTGTCCACTCATATGTTGATGGACTTTTTGCTTGCTTCCATGACTTGGCAATTGTAATGCTGCGGCAATGCACATTCGCCTCCCTGTGTCTTTCCAATTCTGTCTTCTTAGGTTATAGGCCCAGGAGTGGGCCTGCTGGATCATATGGTAGAAAAATATTTACGTAGTAAAAGCACCTCCATTCTGTTCTCGTTAGTGGCTCTTACCAGGTCACATCCCACTTAAAGTTGAGGGTATGCACTTCTGCACAACACCTTCAGCCTTTATTGTTTGTAGTTTTGTTTTTGCTGAAGTTTATTCTGACAAGTGTGAGCTGCTATATGTTTGTGGTTGGATTTGCATGCGTCTCATAATCCATTGAAATTGAGCTTTCTGGCATGTCCTTTTTTTCTTCAAACTGTGAGTAGAGCTTACCTCTTCCAATTGTTTTCGTGAAGTATGTGTGACATTTAGAAATATTTTGGCCATTACCTCCCTAATGACATTCTGAGGGCAGGTTTCATTTACAGCCCTCCAGTACTGGTGCATATGAAGTGACCCTTAGCACAGTTTTTAAAGCTGCTGTTGCAGGTCACGGCCAGAGGGTGGCAGCATTTCTGCTTTTCACAAGCTTTTAACTAGGGAAACAGACTACCTTGCAGTGGTATTTCTCGGTTATAAGTTAGAGTGGAATGTGCCTGGATAAACCCCCAAAAGCTGATGTGTTTTTCTTTTACTTTTGTTTGTTTTCTAGATTGAGTTTATATTTTTTTATTGGAGTCATATTCCATTGTGTACATGGACCACTTCTTCTTTGTGCATTCCTCTGTTGATGGACATTTTCGTAGCTTCCAAGTTTTGGCTATGATAAATATTGCTGGAGGGCAGGATTGCCAGGCTGTTTTTTTCTTGTTTTGCAGTACGTAGGCCACTCACTGCCATGGCCACTCCGATTGCAGAGCACAGGCTCTGGACGCACAGGCCCAGCAGCCATAGCTCACGGGACCAGCCGCTCCACGGCATGTGTGATTTTCCCGAACCGGGGCATAAACCCGTGTCCCCTGCTTCGGCGGCGGACTCTCAACCACTGCGCCACCAGTGAAGTCCAGCCTGTGTCTTTTTGATTCTCATCCTCTCAGGCGATAGGCCCAGCAGTGGGTATGCTTGATTGAATGGTAGCTCAGTACTTACCTTTTCAATGCACCTCCTTTGTGTTTTCCTTACTGGCTCTTAGCATGTCCCACGTTGAACCAAGCCTAGGCATTTCTCCACAACCCCTTCAGCATTTATTGTTTGCAGAATTTTTGCTGATGGTCATTCTGACTGTTGTGAGCTGATGGGATTTTTGTAATTTGGATTAGCATGTCCTGAATTCTTTCTAACGTTCATTTTTCCACACCTTTTAAAATTTCTGTTAACGAACAAATGAAAAAAACGTAGAATACAATTAACCTCTTGAAATTGTCTTCTTGAAAGGTTGCCCTCAAAATTGAATTTTTTGGTCAATATTCGCTCCCAGGATTGTTTTTGTGGGCAGGTGTCATTCACAGGCCTGTAATGAGTGTGAATATTTAGTGACCATTAGCACTGGGTTTAAAGCTGCTGTTGAGGTAGACAGCCACTAGGCGGCAGCATTTCTCCATTCACAAATCTCGTTACTAGGGCAGCAGAGCGGTTCTGGAATCCCTGTTCCTAGGTTGTAAATTAAAATGGAATGTGCCAGGAGAAAACCCCATAAGTTTATGTTACATTATTTCTTGTTTGTTGTTTTAGTTTTCTTAATAGGGGCAATGATTAGAATATGGTTTGTCCTAGGTGTACACAATCTGGTTCATTTGTGCCTAACATATATATATATATATATATATATATATATATATATATTCATGCACAGATCCCCTTCCCATGTCAATTATTGCAGAGTGTTCCATAGACCTCCCTTGCTATATGGTCGGTCTTTTTGTTATGTGTATTTAATAGGTATTTGTACACGTATGGTAACCCTAATCTTAATTTTTCCATTCCCCCCACCTTTCCTTTTAGAAAAGCCTAGTTTGTTTTCTAAGTGTGTGAGTGTCTTTCTCTGTGCAAATATGTTCATTTGTGTCAGTTGTTAGATAATGCCTGTAAGTGATATCATAGGATATGTCTTTTGCTTTCCGACTTACCTCATGTTCTGTGATTATCTCTAGGCTCAACTATGGTGCCTGAAAGAGCAGTGTTTCATGTTTTCCATGGCTAATATTCCATTGTGTACATGGACCACTTCTTCTTTTTCAACTGATATGGTGATGGACATATTGGTTGCTTCCGTGTCTTGGCTATTGTGAAAATTCCTGCAGTGCAGCTGTTGAAGCCTGTGCCTTCTCGACTCTGGACTTGTCAGGTGAGAGTCTCAGCGGTGGGCCTGCTGAACGGAATGGTGGCTCAATTTTTACTTTTAAACGCAGCTCCTTTCTATTCTCATTATTGGCTGTCAGCACTTTACGTCTCACCAGCAGCTAGAGGGTACACAGTTCTCTAAAACACCTTCAGCATTTAATGTTTGTAGACTTGCAGCTGATGGTAGTTGACATGTGTGAGTTGGAATCATTTTGGAGGTTAGATTTGCATGAGTGTAATAATTACTGATGTTGAGCTTTTATCCATTTTCCTCTTTTTTGAAAATGAGTGAGTAAAACTTACCCCTCCATCCAATCTCCTTGAAAAATTTAACACTTTTGAATTTTTTTGGCCATTCCCTACCTCCGCACAATTTTTTAGGGCAGGTGTCCTTTACAGCCCTGAATCCTTGTGAATGTTAAGTGACCATTAGCTGTGGGTTCAAAGCCGCTCTTGTGGGAAACGGCCACAAGGCGGCAGCATTTCTACATTTCCAACTCTGGGATTTTGGGCCACAGAGCTTTCGTGGCAATCGTGTTAGTAAGCTGCGAATTAGAGTGCAATGTGCCAGTGCAAACCCCCAAGAGCTTATATCTCCTAAATTGTTGTTTGCTTTTTAAATTTAATTATCAGAGGAAATTTGATCAAAATGTAGATTCTCCTAGGTGTACAGTTTCTGGTTCATCCTATCAATGTATCTGTCTATTCCTCTTTGGATCCATTCCCGTGTATGTTATTATAGAGTGCTGAGTAGACCTCTCTTCCTATTCCTTAGGTATTTTGTGATTATATATTTCCTATGTATTAGTATATGTCTGTTAACCCCCATATACTAATTCATACATTCCTTACACCTTTCCATTTGGTTAAACATAATTTGGTTTTCTGAATCTATGCGTGTCCTTCTCTTGGAAATTATTTCATGGGTATCAATTCTTAGGTAACACCTATAAGTGATGTCATAGGATGTCTGTCTTCCGGTTTTCTTTCTTACTTCCTTTGTGGTGATTGTCGCTAGGTCCTTCTATGGTGGTGCCAACGGCACTGTTCCATGCTTTTTCATGGCTAATATTCCATTGTGTACATGGACGACTTCTTCTTGGTGCATTTTTCTGTTGATGCACATTTTGGTTTCTTCCAGGTTTGGCTATGGTACACCTTGCTGCAGTGCAGGATTGCCAGCCTGTGTGTTTTTGATTCTGGTCTACTCAGGTGATAGGCCCATGAGTGGGCCTACCAGATCACATGGTAGCTCCATTTTTACCCTTAAACGCACCTCCATTCTGTTCTCACGACTGGCTCTTACCAGGTTGCAACCCACCAGCAGCTAAAGGGTATGCAATTCTCTAAAACCACTTCAGCATTTATTTTTTGTAGACTTTTTTTGCTGATGATCATTCTGACGGCAGTCAGGTGAACGTTTGTGTACACTGGATTTGCATGGCTTTATTGATTCCTGATGTTCAGCCTTTTTCCATTCCCGTTGTTTTAAGAAAAAAGAAAGAAAGAAAAAGAAACAGAAGACAAATGTGCATAAATTATGCCTCTTGAAACTGTCGGTTTGAAATATGGATGCCTTTGAATTTTTTTGGTCGATATACGACCCCAGGATTTGTTTTCAGTGCAGGTGTGATTTACAGGCCTGCAATTATTTTGAATATCAACTGAGCATTAACGCTGGGATTAAAGCTGCTGTCGTGTGAAACGCCCACAAGGTGGCAGCTGTTCTACTTTACCAAATCTGGTTACTAGGGCAACAGAGCCTCAATGGAAGTTGTGTTCTAGGTTGTAATTTAGAATGGCGTGTGCCAGGGAAAAGCCCCTTAAGTATATGTCTCACTACTTCTTGTTCGTTTATTTAATTTAATTTTTATTTTTATCACAGCAAGTTTGATTACAAAGTTTGGCTTGTTCTAGGTGTGCAAGATGTGGTTCTTTGACACATAAACATATGTCTATTCTTCCTGGAATCCTTTTCCCATGTACGTTATGACAGGATGTTGAGTAGTATTCTCTTGGTATTCCGTAGGTCTTTGGTGATGATATATTTCACCTGTGTTTGTATATGTCTGTTAACCCCAATATCCTAATGTATCCAATCCTCACAAATTTCCATTGGTGAACCATAAGTTTGTTGAATGAATCAGTGGTTGCCCTTCTCTGTGGAAATATCTTCACTGGTATCCATTTATAGGTAATACCTAAAAGTGATATCATATGATATGTGTCTTTCTCTTTGTGACATACTACAAGTTGTGTGATTGCCTGTAGACTCATCTACAGTGCTGCAAATGACATCGTGTCCTTTTTATCCTTGGCCAATACTCCGTCTGTACATGTACCAGTTTTCTTTGTCCACTCATATGTTGATGGACTTTTTGCTTGCTTCCATGACTTGGCAATTGTAATGCTGCGGCAATGCACATTCGCCTCCCTGTGTCTTTCCAATTCTGTCTTCTTAGGTTATAGGCCCAGGAGTGGGCCTGCTGGATCATATGGTAGAAAAATATTTACGTAGTAAAAGCACCTCCATTCTGTTCTCGTTAGTGGCTCTTACCAGGTCACATCCCACTTAAAGTTGAGGGTATGCACTTCTGTACAACACCTTCAGCCTTTATTGTTTGTAGTTTTGTTTTTGCTGAAGTTTATTCTGACAAGTGTGAGCTGCTATATGTTTGTGGTTGGATTTGCATGCGTCTCATAATCCATTGAAATTGAGCTTTCTGGCATGTCCTTTTTTTCTTCAAACTGTGAGTAGAGCTTACCTCTTCCAATTGTTTTCGTGAAGTATGTGTGACATTTAGAAATATTTTGGCCATTACCTCCCTAATGACATTCTGAGGGCAGGTTTCATTTACAGCCCTCCAGTACTGGTGCATATGAAGTGACCCTTAGCACAGTTTTTAAAGCTGCTGTTGCAGGTCACGGCCAGAGGGTGGCAGCATTTCTGCTTTTCACAAGCTTTTAACTAGGGAAACAGACTACCTTGCAGTGGTATTTCTTGGTTATAAGTTAGAGTGGAATGTGCCTGGATAAACCCCCAAAAGCTGATGTGTTTTTCTTTTACTTTTGTTTGTTTTCTAGATTGAGTTTATATTTTTTTATTGGAGTCATATTCCATTGTGTACATGGACCACTTCTTCTTTGTGCATTCCTCTGTTGATGGACATTTTCGTAGCTTCCAAGTTTTGGCTATGATAAATATTGCTGGAGGGCAGGATTGCCAGGCTGTTTTTTTCTTGTTTTGCAGTACGTAGGCCACTCACTGCCATGGCCACTCCGATTGCAGAGCACAGGCTCTGGACGCACAGGCCCAGCAGCCATAGCTCACGGGACCAGCCGCTCCACGGCATGTGTGATTTTCCCGAACCGGGGCATAAACCCGTGTCCCCTGCTTCGGCGGCAGACTCTCAACCACTGCGCCACCAGTGAAGACCAGCCTGTGTCTTTTTGATTCTCATCCTCTCAGGCGATAGGCCCAGCAGTGGGTATGCTTGATTGAATGGTAGCTCAGTACTTACCTTTTAAATGCACCTCCTTTGTGTTTTCCTTACTGGCTCTTAGCATGTCCCACGTTGAACCAAGCCTAGGCATTTCTCCACAACCCCTTCAGCATTTATTGTTTGCAGAATTTTTGCTGATGGTCATTCTGACTGTTGTGAGCTGATGGGATTTTTGTAATTTGGATTAGCATGTCCTTAATTCTTTCTAAGGTTCATTTTTCCACACCTTTTAAAATTTCTGTTAACGAACAAATGAAAAAAACGTAGAATACAATTAACCTCTTGAAATTGTCTTCTTGAAAGGTTGCCCTCAAAATTGAATTTTTTGGTCAATATTCGCTCCCAGGATTGTTTTTGTGGGCAGGTGTCATTCACAGGCCTGTAATGAGTGTGAATATTTAGTGACCATTAGCACTGGGTTTAAAGCTGCTGTTGTGGTAGACAGCCACTAGGCGGCAGCATTTCTCCATTCACAAATCTCGTTACTAGGGCAGCAGAGCCGTTCTGCAATCCCTGTTCCTAGGTTGTAAATTAAAATGGAATGTGCCAGGAGAAAACCCCATAAGTTTATGTTACATTATTTCTTGTTTGTTGTTTTAGTTTTTTTAATAGGGGCAATGATTAGAATATGGTT
This sequence comes from Mesoplodon mirus, assembly GCF_964341445.2. NCBI lineage: Eukaryota > Metazoa > Chordata > Mammalia > Artiodactyla > Ziphiidae > Mesoplodon > Mesoplodon mirus. The sequence continues at coordinate 147,911,181 of NC_138981.1, forward strand.
TGTCCTAGGTGTACACAATCTGGTTCATTTGTGCCTAACATATATATATATATATATATATATATATATATATATATATATATATATATATATATTCATGCACACATCCCCTTCCCATGTAAATTATTGCAGAGTGTTCCGTAGACCTCCCTTGCTATATGGTCGGTCTTTTTGTTATGTGTATTTAATAGGTATTTGTACACGTATGGTAACCCTAATCTTAATTTTTCCATTCCCCCCACCTTTCCTTTTAGATAAGCCTAGTTTGTTTTCTAAGTGTGTGAGTGTCTTTCTCTGTGCAAATATGTTCATTTGTGTCAGTTGTTAGATAATGCCTGTAAGTGATATCATAGGATATGTCTTTTGCTTTCCGACTTACCTCATGTTCTGTGATTATCTCTAGGCTCAACTATGGTGCCTGAAAGAGCAGTGTTTCATTGTTTTCCATGGCTAATATTCCATTGTGTACATGGACCACTTCTTCTTTTTCAACTGATATGGTGATGGACATTTTGGTTGCTTCCGTGTCTTGGCTATTGTGAAAATTCCTGCAGTGAAGCTGTTGAAGCCTGTGCCTTCTCGACTCTGGACTTGTCAGGTGAGAGTCTCAGCGGTGGGCCTGCTGAACGGAATGGTGGCTCAATTTTTACTTTTAAACGCAGCTCCTTTCTATTCTCATTATTGGCTGTCAGCACTTTACGTCTCACCAGCAGCTAGAGGGTACACAGTTCTCTAAAACACCTTCAGCATTTAATGTTTGTAGACTTCCAGCTGATGGTAGTTGACATGTGTGAGTTGGAATCATTTTGGAGGTTAGATTTGCATGAGTGTAATAGTTACTGATGTGGAGCTTTTATCCATTTTCCTCTTTTTTGAAAATGAGTGAGTAAAACTTACCCCTCCATCCAATCTCCTTGAAAAATTTAACACTTTTGAATTTTTTTGGCCATTCCCTACCTCCGCACAATTTTTTAGGGCAGGTGTCCTTTACAGCCCTGAATCCTTGTGAATGTTAAGTGACCATTAGCTGTGGGTTCAAAGCCGCTCTTGTGGGAAACGGCCACAAGGCGGCAGCATTTCTACATTTCCAACTCTGGGATTTTGGGCCACAGAGCTTTCGTGGCAATCGTGGTAGTAAGCTGCGAATTAGAGTGCAATGTGCCAGTGCAAACCCCCAAGAGCTTATATCTCCTAAATTGTTGTTTGCTTTTTAAATTTAATTATCAGAGGAAATTTGATCAAAATGTAGATTCTCCTAGGTGTACAGTTTCTGGTTCATCCTATCAATGTATCTGTCTATTCCTCTTTGGATCCATTCCCGTGTATGTTATTATAGAGTGCTGAGTAGACCTCTCTTCGTATTCCTTAGGTATTTTGTGATTATATATTTCCTATGTATTAGTATATGTCTGTTAACCCCCATATCCTAATTCATACATTCCTTACACCTTTCCATTTGGTTAAACATAATTTGGTTTTCTGAATCTATGCGTGTCCTTCTCTTGGAAATTATTTCATGGGTATCAATTCTTAGGTAACACCTATAAGTGATGTCATAGGATGTCTGTCTTTCGGTTTCTTTCTTACTTCCAGTGTGGTGATTGTCGCTAGGTCCTTCTATGGTGGCGCCAACGGCACTGTTCCATGCTTTTTCATGGCTAATATTCCATTGTGTACATGGACGACTTCTTCTTGGTGCATTTTTCTGTTGATGCACATTTTGGTTTCTTCCAGGTTTGGCTATGGTACACCTTGCTGCAGTGCAGGATTGCCAGCCTGTGTGTTTTTGATTCTGGTCTACTCAGGTGATAGGCCCATGAGTGGGCCTACCAGATCACATGGTAGCTCCATTTTTACCCTTAAACGCACCTCCATTCTGTTCTCACTACTGGCTCTTACCAGGTTGCAACCCACCAGCAGCTAAAGGGTATGCAGTTCTCTAAAACCCCTTCAGCATTTATTTTTTGTAGACTTTTTTTGCTGATGATCATTCTGACGGCAGTCAGGTGAACGTTTGTGTACACTGGATTTGCATGGCTTTATTGATTCCTGATGTTCAGCCTTTTTCCATTCCCGTTGATTTAAGAAAAAAGAAAGAAAGAAAAAGAAACAGAAGACAAATGTGCATAAATTATGCCTCTTGAAACTGTCGGTTTGAAATATGGATGCCTTTGAATTTTTTTGGTCGATATACGACCCCAGGATTTGTTTTCAGTGCAGGTGTGATTTACAGGCCTGCAATTATTTTGAATATCAACTGACCATTAACGCTGGGAGTAAAGCTGCTGTCGTGTGAAACGCCCACAAGGTGGCAGCTGTTCTACTTTACCAAATCTGGTTACTAGGGCAACAGAGCCTCAATGGAAGTTGTGTTCTAGGTTGTAATTTAGAATGGCGTGTGCCAGGGAAAAGCCCCTTAAGTATATGTCTCACTACTTGTTGTTCGTTTATTTAATTTAATTTTTATTTTTATCACAGCAAGTTTGACTACAATGTTTGGCTTGTTCTAGGTGTGCAAGATGTGGTTCTTTGACACATAAACATATGTCTATTCTTCCTGGAATCCTTTTCCCATGTACGTTATGACAGGATGTTGAGTAGTCTTCTCTTGGTATTCCGTCGGTCTTTGGTGATGATATATTTCACCTGTGTTTGTATATGTCTGTTAACCCCAATATCCTAATGTATCCAATCCTCACAAATTTCCATTGGTGAACCATAAGTTTGTTGAATGAATCAGTGGTTGCCCTTCTCTGTGGAAATATCTTCACTGGTATCCATTTATAGGTAATACCTAAAAGTGATATCATACGATATGTGTCTTTCTCTTTGTGACTTACTACAAGTTGTGTGATTGCCTGTAGACTCATCTACAGTGCTGCAAATGACATCGTGTCCTTTTTATCCTTGGCCAATACTCCGTCTGTACATGTACCAGTTTTCTTTGTCCACTCATATGTTGATGGACTTTTTGCTTGCTTCCATGACTTGGCAATTGTAATGCTGCGGCAATGCACATTCGCCTCCCTGTGTCTTTCCAATTCTGTCTTCTTAGGTTATAGGCCCAGGAGTGGGCCTGCTGGATCATATGGTAGATAAATATTTACGTAGTAAAAGCACCTCCATTCTGTTCTCGTTAGTGGCTCTTACCAGGTCACATCCCACTTAAAGTTGAGGGTATGCACTTCTGCACAACACCTTCAGCATTTATTGTTTGTAGTTTTTTTTTTGCTGAAGTTTATTCTGACAAGTGTGAGCTGCTATATGTTTGTGGTTGGATTTGCATGCGTCTCATAATCCATTGAAATTGAGCTTTCTGGCATGTCCTTTTTTTCTTCAAACTGTGAGTAGAGCTTACCTCTTCCAATTGTTTTCGTGAAGTATGTGTGACATTTAGAAATATTTTGGCCATTACCTCCCTAATGACATTCTGAGGGCAGGTTTCATTTACAGCCCTCCAGTACTGGTGCATATGAAGTGACCCTTAGCACAGTTTTTAAAGCTGCTGTTGCAGGTCACGGCCAGAGGGTGGCAGCATTTCTGCTTTTCACAAGCTTTTAACTAGGGAAACAGACTACCTTGCAGTGGTATTTCTCGGTTATAAGTTAGAGTGGAATGTGCCTGGATAAACCCCCAAAAGCTGATGTGTTTTTCTTTTACTTTTGTTTGTTTTCTAGATTGAGTTTATATTTTTTTATTGGAGTCATATTCCATTGTGTACATGGACCACTTCTTCTTTGTGCATTCCTCTGTTGATGGACATTTTCGTAGCTTCCAAGTTTTGGCTATGATAAATATTGCTGGAGGGCAGGATTGCCAGGCTGTTTTTTTCTTGTTTTGCAAGTACGTAGGCCACTCACTGCCATGGCCACTCCGATTGCAGAGCACAGGCTCTGGACGCACAGGCCCAGCAGCCATAGCTCACGGGACCAGCCGCTCCACGGCATGTGTGATTTTCCCGAACCGGGGCATAAACCCGTGTCCCCTGCTTCGGCGGCGGACTCTCAACCACTGCGCCACCAGTGAAGTCCAGCCTGTGTCTTTTTGATTCTCATCCTCTCAGGCGATAGGCCCAGCAGTGGGTATGCTTGATTGAATGGTAGCTCAGTACTTACCTTTTCAATGCACCTCCTTTGTGTTTTCCTTACTGGCTCTTAGCATGTCCCACGTTGAACCAAGCCTAGGCATTTCTCCACAACCCCTTCAGCATTTATTGTTTGCAGATTTTTTGCTGATGGTCATTCTGACTGTTGTGAGCTGATGGGATTTTTGTAATTTGGATTTGCATGTCCTTAATTCTTTCTAAGGTTCATTTTTCCACACCTTTTAAAATTTCTGTTAACGAGCAAATGAAAAAACCGTAGAATACAATTAACCTCTTGAAATTGTCTTCTCGAAAGGTTGCCCTCAAAATTGAATTTTTTGGTCAATATTCGCTCCCAGGATTGTTTTTGAGGGCAGGTGTCATTCACAGGCCTGTAATGAGTGTGAATATTTAGTGACCATTAGCACTGGGTTGAAAGCTGCTGTTGTGGTAAACAGCCACTAGGCGGCAGCATTTCTCCATTCACAAATCTCGTTACTAGGGCAGCAGAGCCGTTCTGCAATCCCTGTTCCTAGGTTGTAAATTAAAATGGAATGTGCCAGGAGAAAACCCCATAAGTTTATGTTACATTATTTCTTGTTTGTTGTTTTAGTTTTTTTAATAGGGGTAATGAGTAGAATATTTTTTGTCCTAGATGTAAACAATCTGGTTCATTTGTGCATAACATATATATATATATAAATATTCATGCACAGATCCACTTCCCATGTAAATTATTGCAGAGTGTTCCATAGACCTCCCTTGCTATATGGTCGGTCTTTTTGTTATGTGTATTTAATAGGTATTTGTACACATATGGTAACCCTAATCTTAATTTTACCATTCCCCCCACCTTTCCTTTTAGATAAGCATAGTTTGTTTTCTATGTGTGTGAGTGTCTTTCTCTGTGCAAATATGTTCATTTGTGTCAGTTGTTAGATAACGCCTGTAAGTGATATCATAGGATATGTCTTTTGCTTTCTGACTTACCTCATGTTCTGTGATTATCTCTAGGCTCAACTATGGTGCCTGAAAGAGCAGTGTTTCATTGTTTTCCATGGCTAATATTCTATTGTGTACATGGACCACTTCTTTTTCAACTGATATCGTGATGGACGTTTTGGTTGCTTCCGTGTCTTGGCTATTGTGAAAATTCCTGCAGTGCAGCTGTTGAAGCCTGTGCCTTCTCGACTCTGGACTTGTCAGGTGAGAGTCTCAGCGGTGGGCCTGCTGAACGGAATGGTGGCTCAATTTTTAATTTTAAACGCAGCTCCTTTCTATTCTCATTATTGGCTGTCACCACTTTACATCTCACCAGCAGCTAGAGGGTACACAGTTCTCTAAAACACCTTCAGCATTTAATGTTTGTAGACTTCCAGCTGATGGTAGTTGACATGTGTGAGTTGAAATCATTTTGGAGTTTAGATGTTCATGAGTCTAATAATTACTGATGTGGAGCTTTTATCCGTTTTCCTCTTTTTTGAAAATGAGTGAGTAAAACTTACCCCTCCATCCAATCTCCTTAAAAAATTTAACACTTTAGAATATTTTTGGCCATTCCCTACCTCCGCCCAATTTTTTAGGGCAGGTGTCCTTTACAGCCCTGAATCCTTGTGAATGTTAAGTGACCATTAGCTGTGGGTTCAAAGCCGCTCTTGTGGGAAACGGCCACAAGGCGGCAGCATTTCTACATTTCCATCTCTGGGATTTTGGGCCACAGAGCTTTCGTGGCAATTGTGTTAGTAAGCTGCAAATTAGAGTGCAATGTACCAGTGCAAACCCCCAAGAGCTTATATCTCCTAAATTGTTGTTTGCTTTTTAAATTTAATTTTTATTAATTATCAGAGGAAATTGGATCAAAATGTAGATTCTCCTACGTGTACAGTTTCTGGTTCATCCTATCAATGTATCTGTCTATTCCTCTTTGGATCCATTCCCGTGTATGTTATTATAGAGTGTTGAGTAGACCTCTCTTCGTATTCCTTAGGTATTTTGTGATTATATATTTCCTATGTATTAGTATATGTCTGTTAACCCCCATATCCTAATTCATACATTCCTTACACCTTTCCATTTGGTTAAACATAATTTGGTTTTCTGAATCTATGCGTGTCCTTCTCTTGGAAATTATTTCATGGGTATCAATTCTTAGGTAACACCTATAAGTGATGTCATAGGATGTCTGTCTTTCGGTTTCTTTCTTACTTCCAGTGTGGTGATTATCTCTAGGTCCTTCTATGGTGGTGCCAACGGCACTGTTCCATGCTTTTTCATGGCTGATATTCCATTGTGTACATGGACGACTTCTTCTTGATGCATTTTTCTGTTGATGCACATTTTGGTTTCTTCCAGGTTGGCTATGGTACACCTTGCTGAAGTGCAGGATTGCCAGCCTGTGTGTTTTTGATTCTGGTCTACTCAGGTGATAGGCCCATGAGTGGGCCTACCAGATCACATGGTAGCTCCATTTTTACCCTTAAACGCACCTCCATTCTGTTCTCACTACTGGCTGCTACCAGGTTGCATCCCACCAGCAGCTAAAGGGTACGCAGTTCTCTAAAACCCCTTCAGCATTTATTTTTTGTAGACTTTTTTTGCTGATGATCATTCTGACGGCTGTCAGGTGAACGTTTGTGTACACTGGATTTGCATGGCTTTATTGATTCCTGATGTTCAGCCTTTTTCCTTTCCCGTTTTTTTAACAAAAAAGAAAGAAAGAAAAAGAAACAGAAGACAAATGTGCATAAATTATGCCTCTTGAAACTGTCTGTTTGAAATATGGATGCCTTTGAATTTTTTTGGTCGATATACGACCCCAGGATTTGTTTTCAGTGCAGGTGTGATTTACAGGCCTGCAATTATTTTGAATATCAACTGAGCATTAACGCTCGGATTAAAGCTGCTGTTGTGTGAAACGCCCACAAGGTGGCAGCAGTTCTACTTTACCAAATCTGGTTACTAGGGCAACAGAGCCTCAATGGAAGTTGTGTTCTAGGTTGTAATTTAGAATGGCGTGTGCCAGGGAAAAGCCCCTTAAGTATATGTCTCACTACTTCTTGTTCGTTTATTTAATTTAATTTTTATTTTTATCACAGCAAGTTTGATTACAATGTTTGGCTTGTTCTAGGTGTGCAAGATGTGGTTCTTTAACACATAAACATATGTCTATTCTTCCTGGAATCCTTTTCCCATGTACGTTATGACAGAATGTTGAATAGTCTTCTCTTGGTATTCCGTAGGTCTTTGGTGATGATATATTTCACCTGTGTTTGTATATGTCTGTTAACCCCAATATCCTAATGTATCCAATCCTCACAAATTTCCATTGGTGAACCATAAGTTTGTTGAATGAATCAGTGGTTGCCCTTCTCTGTGGAAATATCTTCACTGGTATCCATTTATAGGTAATACCTAAAGTGATATCATACGATATGTGTCTTTCTCTTTCTAACATACTACAAGTTGTGTGATTGCCTCTAGACTCATCTACAGTGCTGCAAATGACATCGTGTCCTTTTTTTCCTTGTCCAATACTCTGTCTGTACATGTACCAGTTTTCTTTGTCCACTCATATGTTGATGGACTTTTTGGTTGCTTCCATGATTTGGCAATTGTAATGCTGCGGCAATGCACATTCGCCTCCCTGTGTCTTTCCAATTCTGTCTTCTTAGGTTATAGGCCCAGGAGTGGGCCTGCTGGATCATATGGTAGAAAAATATTTACGTAGTAAAAGCACCTCTATTCTGTTCTCCTTAGTGGCTCTTACCAGGTCACATCCCACTTAAAGTTGAGGGTATGCGCTTCTGCACAACACCTTCAGCATTTATTGTTTGTAGTTTTTTTTGCTGAAGTTTATTCTGACAAGTGTGAGCCGCTATATGTTTGTGGTTGGATTTGCATGCATCTCATAACCCATTGAAATTGAGCTTTCTGGCATGTCCTTTTTTTCCTCAAACTGTGAGTAGAGCTTACCTCTTCCAATTGTTTTCGTGAAGTATGTGTGACATTTAGAAATATTTTGGCCATTACCTGCCTAATGACATTCTGAGGGCAGGTTTCATTTACAGCCCTCCAGTACTGGTGCATATGAAGTGACCCTTAGCACAGTTTTTAAAGCTGCTGTTGCAGGTCACGGCCAGAGGGTGGCAGCATTTCTGCTTTTCACAAGCTTTTAACTAGGGAAACAGACTACCTTGCAGTGGTATTTCTCGGTTATAAATTAGAGTGGAATGTGCCTGGATAAACCCCCAAAAGCTGATGTGTTTTTTTTTTACTTTTGTTTGTTTTCTAGATTGAGTTTATATTTTTTTATTGGAGTCATATTCCATTGTGTACATGGACCACTTCTTCTTTGTGCATTCCTCTGTTGATGGACATTTTCGTAGCTTCCAAGTTTTGGCTATGATAAATATTGCTGGAGGGCAGGATTGCCAGGCTGTTTTTTTCTTGTTTTGCAGTACGTAGGCCACTCACTGCCATGGCCACTCCGATTGCAGAGCACAGGCTCTGGATGCACAGGACCAGCAGCCATAGCTCACGGGACCAGCCGCTCCACGGCATGTGTGATTTTCCCGAACCGGGGCATAAACCCGTGTCCCCTGCTTCGGCGGCAGACTCTCAACCACTGCGCCACCAGTGAAGTCCAGCCTGTGTCTTTTTGATTCTCATCCTCTCAGGCGATAGGCCCAGCAGTGGGTATGCTTGATTGAATGGTAGCTCAGTACTTACCTTTTCCATGCACCTCCTTTGTGTTTTCCTTACTGGCTCTTAGAATGTCCCACGTTGAACCAAACCTAGGCATTTCTCCACAACCCCTTCAGCATTTATTGTTTGCAGAATTTTTGCTGATGGTCATTCTGACTGTTGTGAGCTGATAGGACTTTTGTAATTTGGATTTGCATGTCCTTAATTCTTTCTAAGGTTCATTTTTCCACACCTTTTAAAATTTCTGTTAACGAGCAAATGAAAAAAACGTAGAATACAATTAACCTCTTGAAATTGTCTTCTTGAAAGGTTGCCCTCAAAATTGAATTTTTTGGTCAATATTCGCTCCCAGGATTGTTTTTGAGGGCAGGTGTCATTCACAGGCCTGTAATGAGTGTGAATATTTAGTGACCATTAGCACTGGGTTGAAAGCTGCTGTTGTGGTAAACAGCCACTAGGCGGCAGCATTTCTCCATTCACAAATCTCGTTACTAGGGCAGCAGAGCCGTTCTGGAATCCCTGTTCCTAGGTTGTAAATTAAAATGGAATGTGCCAGGAGAAAACCCCATAAGTTTATGTTACATTATTTCTTGTTTGTTGTTTTAGTTTTTTTAAAAGGCGCAATGGTTAGAATATTGTTTATCCTAGGTGTACACAATCTGGTTCATTTGTGCCTAACATATATATATATATATATATATATATATATATATATATATATATATATATATATTCATGCACAGATCCCCTTCCCATGTCAATTATTGCAGAGTGTTCCATAGACCTCCCTTGCTATATGGTCGGTCTTTTTGTTATGTGTATTTAATAGGTATTTGTACACGTATGGTAACCCTAATCTTAATTTTTCCATTCCCCCCACCTTTCCTTTTAGATAAGCCTAGTTTGTTTTCTAAGTGTGTGAGTGTCTTTCTCTGTGCAAATATGTTCATTTGTGTCAGTTGTTAGATAATGCCTGTAAGTGATATCATAGGATATGTCTTTTGCTTTCCGAATTACCTCATGTTCTGTGATTATCTCTAGGCTCAACTATGGTGCCTGAAAGAGCAGTGTTTCATTGTTTTCCATGGCTAATATTCCATTGTGTACATGGACCACTTCTTCTTTTTCAACTGATATGGTGATGGACATTTTGGTTGCTTCCGTGTCTTGGCTATTGTGAAAATTCCTGCAGTGCAGCTGTTGAAGCCTGTGCCTTCTCGACTCTGGACTTGTCAGGTGAGAGTCTCAGCGGTGGGCCTGCTGAACGGAATGGTGGCTCAATTTTTACTTTTAAACGCAGCTCCTATTCTCATTATTGGCTGTCAGCACTTTACGTCTCACCAGCAGCTAGAGGGTACACAGTTCTCTAAAACACCTTCAGCATTTAATGTTTGTAGACTTGCAGCTGATGGTAGTTGACATGTGTGAGTTGGAATCATTTTGGAGGTTAGATTTGCATGAGTGTAATAATTACTGATGTTGAGCTTTTATCCATTTTCCTCTTTTTTGAAAATGAGTGAGTAAAACTTACCCCTCCATCCAATCTCCTTGAAAAATTTAACACTTTTGAATTTTTTTGGCCATTCCCTACCTCCGCACAATTTTTTAGGGCAGGTGTCCTTTACAGCCCTGAATCCTTGTGAATGTTAAGTGACCATTAGCTGTGGGTTCAAAGCCGCTCTTGTGGGAAACGGCCACAAGGCGGCAGCATTTCTACATTTCCAACTCTGGGATTTGGGGCCACAGAGCTTTCGTGGCAATCGTGTTAGTAAGCTGCGAATTAGAGTGCAATGTGCCAGTGCAAACCCCCAAGAGCTTATATCTCCTAAATTGTTGTTTGCTTTTTAAATTTAATTATCAGAGGAAATTTGATCAAAATGTAGATTCTCCTAGGTGTACAGTTTCTGGTTCATCCTATCAATGTATCTGTCTATTCCTCTTTGGATCCATTCCCGTGTATGTTATTATAGAGTGCTGAGTAGACCTCTCTTCGTATTCCTTAGGTATTTTGTGATTATATATTTCCTATGTATTAGTATATGTCTGTTAACCCCCATATCCTAATTCATACATTCCTTACACCTTTCCATTTGGTTAAACATAATTTGGTTTTCTGAATCTATGCGTGTCCTTCTCTTGGAAATTATTTCATGGGTATCAATTCTTAGGTAACACCTATAAGTGATGTCATAGGATGTCTGTCTTTCGGGTTTCTTTCTTACTTCCTGTGTGGTGATTGTCGCTAGGTCCTTCTATGGTGGCGCCAATGGCACTGTTCCATGCTTTTTCATGGCTAATATTCCATTGTGTACATGGACGACTTCTTCTTGGTGCATTTTTCTGTTGATGCACATTTTGGTTTCTTCCAGGTTTGGCTATGGTACACCTTGCTGCAGTGCAGGATTGCCAGCCTGTGTGTTTTTGATTCTGGTCTACTCAGGTGATAGGCCCATGAGTGGGCCTACCAGATCACATGGTAGCTCCATTTTTACCCTTAAACGCACCTCCATTCTGTTCTCACTACTGGCTCTTACCAGGTTGCAACCCACCAGCAGCTAAAGGGTATGCAATTCTCTAAAACCACTTCAGCATTTATTTTTTGTAGACTTTTTTTGCTGATGATCATTCTGACGGCAGTCAGGTTAACGTTTGTGTACACTGGATTTGCATGGCTTTATTGATTCCAGATGTTCAGCCTTTTTCCATTCCCGTTGTTTTAAGAAAAACGAAAGAAAGAAAAAGAAACAGAAGACAAATGTGCATAAATTATGCCTCTTGAAACTGTCGGTTTGAAATATGGATGCCTTTGAATTTTTTTGGTCGATATACGACCCCAGGATTTGTTTTCAGTGCAGGTGTGATTTACAGGCCTGCAATTATTTTGAATATCAACTGACCATTAACGCTGGGATTAAAGCTGCTGTCGTGTGAAACACCCACAAGGTGGCAGCTGTTCTACTTTACCAAATCTGGTTACTAGGGCAACAGAGCCTCAATGGAAGTTGTGTTCTAGGTTGTAATTTAGAATGGCGTGTGCCAGGGAAAAGCCCCTTAAGTATATGTCTCACTACTTCTTGTTCGTTTATTTAATTTAACTTTTATTTTTATCACAGCAAGTTTGATTACAATGTTTGGCTTGTTCTAGGTGTGCAAGATGTGGTTCTTTTACACATAAACATATGTCTATTCTTCCTGGAATCCTTTTCCCATGTACGTTATGACAGGATGTTGAGTAGTCTTCTCTTGGTATTCTGTAGGTCTTTGGTGATGATATATTTCACCTGTGTTTGTATATGTCTGTTAACCCCAATATCCTAATGTATCCAATCCTCACAAATTTCCATTGGTGAACCATAAGTTTGTTGAATGAATCAGTGGTTGCCCTTCTCTGTGGAAATATCTTCACTGGTATCCATTTATAGGTAATACCTAAAAGTGATATCATATGATATGTGTCTTTCTCTTTGTGACATACTACAAGTTGTGTGATTGCCTGTAGACTCATCTACAGTGCTGCAAATGACATCGTGTCCTTTTTATCCTTGGCCAATACTCCGTCTGTACATGTACCAGTTTTCTTTGTCCACTCATATGTTGATGGACTTTTTGCTTGCTTCCATGACTTGGCAATTGTAATGCTGCGGCAATGCACATTCGCCTCCCTGTGTCTTTCCAATTCTGTCTTCTTAGGTTATAGGCCCAGGAGTGGGCCTGCTGGATCATATGGTAGAAAAATATTTACGTAGTAAAAGCACCTCCATTCTGTTCTCGTTAGTGGCTCTTACCAGGTCACATCCCACTTAAAGTTGAGGGTATGCACTTCTGCACAACACCTTCAGCCTTTATTGTTTGTAGTTTTTTTTGCTGAAGTTTATTCTGACAAGTGTGAGCCGCTATATGTTTGGGGTTGCATTTGCATGCGGCTCATAATCCATTGAAATTGAGCTTTCTGGCATGTCCTTTTTTTCTTCAAACTGTGAGTAGAGCTTACCTCTTCCAATTGTTTTCGTGAAGTATGTGTGACATTTAGAAATATTTTGGCCATTACCTCCCTAATGACATTCTGAGGGCAGGTTTCATTTACAGCCCTCCAGTACTGGTGCATATGAAGTGACCCTTAGCACAGTTTTTAAAGCAGCTGTTGCAGGTCACGGCCAGAGGGTGGCAGCATTTCTGCTTTTCACAAGCTTTTAACTAGGGAAACAGACTACCTTGCAGTGGTATTTCTCGGTTATAAGTTAGAGTGGAATGTGCCTGGATAAACCCCCAAAAGCTGATGTGTTTTTCTTTTACTTTTGTTTGTTTTCTAGATTGAGTTTATATTTTTTTATTGGAGTCATATTCCATTGTGTACATGGACCACTTCTTCTTTGTGCATTCCTCTGTTGATGGACATTTTCGTAGCTTCCAAGTTTTGGCTATGATAAATATTGCTGGAGGGCAGGATTGCCAGGCTGTTTTTTTCTTGTTTTGCAGTACGTAGGCCACTCACTGCCATGGCCACTCCGATTGCAGAGCACAGGCTCTGGACGCACAGGCCCAGCAGCCATAGCTCACGGGACCAGCCGCTCCACGGCATGTGTGATTTTCCCGAACCGGGGCATAAATCCGTGTCCCCTGCTTCGGCGGCGGACTCTCAACCACTGCGCCACCAGTGAAGTCCAGCCTGTGTCTTTTTGATTCTCATCCTCTCAGGCGATAGGCCCAGCAGTGGGTATGCTTGATTGAATGGTAGCTCAGTACTTACCTTTTCAATGCACCTCCTTTGTGTTTTCCTTACTGGCTCTTAGCATGTCCCACGTTGAACCAAGCCTAGGCATTTCTCCACAACCCCTTCAGCATTTATTGTTTGCAGAATTTTTGCTGATGGTCATTCTGACTGTTGTGAGCTGATGGGATTTTTGTAATTTGGATTAGCATGTCCTTAATTCTTTCTAACGTTCATTTTTCCACACCTTTTAAAATTTCTGTTAACGAACAAATGAAAAAAACGTAGAATACAATTAACCTCTTGAAATTGTCTTCTTGAAAGGTTGCCCTCAAAATTGAATTTTTTGGTCAATATTCGCTCCCAGGATTGTTTTTGAGGGCAGGTGTCATTCACAGGCCTGTAATGAGTGTGAATATTTAGTGACCATTAGCACTGGGTTTAAAGCTGCTGTTGTGGTAGACAGCCACTAGGCGGCAGCATTTCTCCATTCACAAATCTCGTTACTAGGGCAGCAGAGCCGTTCTGGAATCCCTGTTCCTAGGTTGTAAATTAAAATGGAATGTGCCAGGAGAAAACCCCATAAGTTTATGTTACATTATTTCTTGTTTGTTGTTTTAGTTTTTTTAATAGGGGCAATGATTAGAATATGGTTTGTCCTAGGTGTACACAATCTGGTTCATTTGTGCCTAACATATATATATATATATATATATATATATATATATATATATATATTCATGCACAGATCCCCTTCCCATGTCAATTATTGCAGAGTGTTCCATAGACCTCCCTTGCTATATGGTCGGTTTTTTGTTATGTGTATTTAATAGGTATTTGTACACGTATGGTAACCCTAATCTTAATTTTTCCATTCCCCCCACCTTTCCTTTTAGATAAGCCTAGTTTGTTTTCTCAGTGTGTGAGTGTCTTTCTCTGTGCAAATATGTTCATTTGTGTCAGTTGTTAGATAATGCCTGTAAGTGATATCATAGGATATGTCTTTTGCTTTCCGACTTACCTCATGTTCTGTGATTATCTCTAGGCTCAACTATGGTGCCTGAAAGAGCAGTGTTTCATTGTTTTCCATGGCTAATATTCCATTGTGTACATGGACCACTTCTTCTTTTTCAACTGATATGGTGATGGACATTTTGGTTGCTTCCGTGTCTTGGCTATTGTGAAAATTCCTGCAGTGCAGCTGTTGAAGCCTGTGCCTTCTCGACTCTGGACTTGTCAGGTGAGAGTCTCAGCGGTGGGCCTGTTGAACGGAATGGTGGCTCAATTTTTACTTTTAAACGCAGCTCCTTTCTATTCTCATTATTGGCTGTCAGCACTTTACGTCTCACCAGCAGCTAGAGGGTACACAGTTCTCTAAAACACCTTCAGCATTTAATGTTTGTAGACTTGCAGCTGATGGTAGTTGACATGTGTGAGTTGGAATCATTTTGGAGGTTAGATTTGCATGAGTGTAATAATTACTGATGTTGAGCTTTTATCCATTTTCCTCTTTTTTGAAAATGAGTGAGTAAAACTTACCCCTCCATCCAATCTCCTTGAAAAATTTAACACTTTTGAATTTTTTTGGCCATTCCCTACCTCCGCACAATTTTTTAGGGCAGGTGTCCTTTACAGCCCTGAATCCTTGTGAATGTTAAGTGACCATTAGCTGTGGGTTCAAAGCCGCTCTTGTGGGAAACGGCCACAAGGCGGCAGCATTTCTACATTTCCAACTCTGGGATTTGGGGCCACAGAGCTTTCGTGGCAATCGTGTTAGTAAGCTGCGAATTAGAGTGCAATGTGCCAGTGCAAACCCCCAAGAGCTTATATCTCCTAAATTGTTGTTTGCTTTTTAAATTTAATTATCAGAGGAAATTTGATCAAAATGTAGATTCTCCTAGGTGTACAGTTTCTGGTTCATCCTATCAATGTATCTGTCTATTCCTCTTTGGATCCATTCCCGTGTATGTTATTATAGAGTGCTGAGTAGACCTCTCTTTGTATTCCTTAGGTATTTTGTGATTATATATTTCCTATGTATTAGTATATGTCTGTTAACCCCCATATCCTAATTCATACATTCCTTACACCTTTCCATTTGGTTAAACATAATTTGGTTTTCTGAATCTATGCGTGTCCTTCTCTTGGAAATTATTTCATGGGTATCAATTCTTAGGTAACACCTATAAGTGATGTCATAGGATGTCTGTCTTTCGGGTTTCTTTCTTACTTCCTGTGTGGTGATTGTCGCTAGGTCCTTCTATGGTGGCGCCAATGGCACTGTTCCATGCTTTTTCATGGCTAATATTCCATTGTGTACATGGACGACTTCTTCTTGGTGCATTTTTCTGTTGATGCACATTTTGGTTTCTTCCAGGTTTGGCTATGGTACACCTTGCTGCAGTGCAGGATTGCCAGCCTGTGTGTTTTTGATTCTGGTCTACTCAGGTGATAGGCCCATGAGTGGGCCTACCAGATCACATGGTAGCTCCATTTTTACCCTTAAACGCACCTCCATTCTGTTCTCACGACTGGCTCTTACCAGGTTGCAACCCACCAGCAGCTAAAGGGTATGCAATTCTCTAAAACCACTTCAGCATTTATTTTTTGTAGACTTTTTTTGCTGATGATCATTCTGACGGCAGTCAGGTTAACGTTTGTGTACACTGGATTTGCATGGCTTTATTGATTCCAGATGTTCAGCCTTTTTCCATTCCCGTTGTTTTAAGAAAAACGAAAGAAAGAAAAAGAAACAGAAGACAAATGTGCATAAATTATGCCTCTTGAAACTGTCGGTTTGAAATATGGATGCCTTTGAATTTTTTTGGTCGATATACGACCCCAGGATTTGTTTTCAGTGCAGGTGTGATTTACAGGCCTGCAATTATTTTGAATATCAACTGACCATTAACGCTGGGATTAAAGCTGCTGTCGTGTGAAACACCCACAAGGTGGCAGCTGTTCTACTTTACCAAATCTGGTTACTAGGGCAACAGAGCCTCAATGGAAGTTGTGTTCTAGGTTGTAATTTAGAATGGCGTGTGCCAGGGAAAAGCCCCTTAAGTATATGTCTCACTACTTCTTGTTCGTTTATTTAATTTAACTTTTATTTTTATCACAGCAAGTTTGATTACAATGTTTGGCTTGTTCTAGGTGTGCAAGATGTGGTTCTTTTACACATAAACATATGTCTATTCTTCCTGGAATCCTTTTCCCATGTACGTTATGACAGGATGTTGAGTAGTCTTCTCTTGGTATTCTGTAGGTCTTTGGTGATGATATATTTCACCTGTGTTTGTATATGTCTGTTAACCCCAATATCCTAATGTATCCAATCCTCACAAATTTCCATTGGTGAACCATAAGTTTGTTGAATGAATCAGTGGTTGCCCTTCTCTGTGGAAATATCTTCACTGGTATCCATTTATAGGTAATACCTAAAAGTGATATCATATGATATGTGTCTTTCTCTTTGTGACATACTACAAGTTGTGTGATTGCCTGTAGACTCATCTACAGTGCTGCAAATGACATCGTGTCCTTTTTATCCTTGGCCAATACTCCGTCTGTACATGTACCAGTTTTCTTTGTCCACTCATATGTTGATGGACTTTTTGCTTGCTTCCATGACTTGGCAATTGTAATGCTGCGGCAATGCACATTCGCCTCCCTGTGTCTTTCCAATTCTGTCTTCTTAGGTTATAGGCCCAGGAGTGGGCCTGCTGGATCATATGGTAGAAAAATATTTACGTAGTAAAAGCACCTCCATTCTGTTCTCGTTAGTGGCTCTTACCAGGTCACATCCCACTTAAAGTTGAGGGTATGCACTTCTGCACAACACCTTCAGCCTTTATTGTTTGTAGTTTTGTTTTTGCTGAAGTTTATTCTGACAAGTGTGAGCTGCTATATGTTTGTGGTTGGATTTGCATGCGTCTCATAATCCATTGAAATTGAGCTTTCTGGCATGTCCTTTTTTTCTTCAAACTGTGAGTAGAGCTTACCTCTTCCAATTGTTTTCGTGAAGTATGTGTGACATTTAGAAATATTTTGGCCATTACCTCCCTAATGACATTCTGAGGGCAGGTTTCATTTACAGCCCTCCAGTACTGGTGCATATGAAGTGACCCTTAGCACAGTTTTTAAAGCTGCTGTTGCAGGTCACGGCCAGAGGGTGGCAGCATTTCTGCTTTTCACAAGCTTTTAACTAGGGAAACAGACTACCTTGCAGTGGTATTTCTCGGTTATAAGTTAGAGTGGAATGTGCCTGGATAAACCCCCAAAAGCTGATGTGTTTTTCTTTTACTTTTGTTTGTTTTCTAGATTGAGTTTATATTTTTTTATTGGAGTCATATTCCATTGTGTACATGGACCACTTCTTCTTTGTGCATTCCTCTGTTGATGGACATTTTCGTAGCTTCCAAGTTTTGGCTATGATAAATATTGCTGGAGGGCAGGATTGCCAGGCTGTTTTTTTCTTGTTTTGCAGTACGTAGGCCACTCACTGCCATGGCCACTCCGATTGCAGAGCACAGGCTCTGGACGCACAGGCCCAGCAGCCATAGCTCACGGGACCAGCCGCTCCACGGCATGTGTGATTTTCCCGAACCGGGGCATAAACCCGTGTCCCCTGCTTCGGCGGCGGACTCTCAACCACTGCGCCACCAGTGAAGTCCAGCCTGTGTCTTTTTGATTCTCATCCTCTCAGGCGATAGGCCCAGCAGTGGGTATGCTTGATTGAATGGTAGCTCAGTACTTACCTTTTCAATGCACCTCCTTTGTGTTTTCCTTACTGGCTCTTAGCATGTCCCACGTTGAACCAAGCCTAGGCATTTCTCCACAACCCCTTCAGCATTTATTGTTTGCAGAATTTTTGCTGATGGTCATTCTGACTGTTGTGAGCTGATGGGATTTTTGTAATTTGGATTAGCATGTCCTGAATTCTTTCTAACGTTCATTTTTCCACACCTTTTAAAATTTCTGTTAACGAACAAATGAAAAAAACGTAGAATACAATTAACCTCTTGAAATTGTCTTCTTGAAAGGTTGCCCTCAAAATTGAATTTTTTGGTCAATATTCGCTCCCAGGATTGTTTTTGTGGGCAGGTGTCATTCACAGGCCTGTAATGAGTGTGAATATTTAGTGACCATTAGCACTGGGTTTAAAGCTGCTGTTGAGGTAGACAGCCACTAGGCGGCAGCATTTCTCCATTCACAAATCTCGTTACTAGGGCAGCAGA
The DNA here is from genome assembly GCF_964341445.2 of Mesoplodon mirus. NCBI lineage: Eukaryota > Metazoa > Chordata > Mammalia > Artiodactyla > Ziphiidae > Mesoplodon > Mesoplodon mirus. Next base: position 147,929,914 of record NC_138981.1, read on the forward strand.
GCGGTTCTGGAATCCCTGTTCCTAGGTTGTAAATTAAAATGGAATGTGCCAGGAGAAAACCCCATAAGTTTATGTTACATTATTTCTTGTTTGTTGTTTTAGTTTTCTTAATAGGGGCAATGATTAGAATATGGTTTGTCCTAGGTGTACACAATCTGGTTCATTTGTGCCTAACATATATATATATATATATATATATATATATATATATATTCATGCACAGATCCCCTTCCCATGTCAATTATTGCAGAGTGTTCCATAGACCTCCCTTGCTATATGGTCGGTCTTTTTGTTATGTGTATTTAATAGGTATTTGTACACGTATGGTAACCCTAATCTTAATTTTTCCATTCCCCCCACCTTTCCTTTTAGAAAAGCCTAGTTTGTTTTCTAAGTGTGTGAGTGTCTTTCTCTGTGCAAATATGTTCATTTGTGTCAGTTGTTAGATAATGCCTGTAAGTGATATCATAGGATATGTCTTTTGCTTTCCGACTTACCTCATGTTCTGTGATTATCTCTAGGCTCAACTATGGTGCCTGAAAGAGCAGTGTTTCATGTTTTCCATGGCTAATATTCCATTGTGTACATGGACCACTTCTTCTTTTTCAACTGATATGGTGATGGACATATTGGTTGCTTCCGTGTCTTGGCTATTGTGAAAATTCCTGCAGTGCAGCTGTTGAAGCCTGTGCCTTCTCGACTCTGGACTTGTCAGGTGAGAGTCTCAGCGGTGGGCCTGCTGAACGGAATGGTGGCTCAATTTTTACTTTTAAACGCAGCTCCTTTCTATTCTCATTATTGGCTGTCAGCACTTTACGTCTCACCAGCAGCTAGAGGGTACACAGTTCTCTAAAACACCTTCAGCATTTAATGTTTGTAGACTTGCAGCTGATGGTAGTTGACATGTGTGAGTTGGAATCATTTTGGAGGTTAGATTTGCATGAGTCTAATAATTACTGATGTTGAGCTTTTATCCATTTTCCTCTTTTTTGAAAATGAGTGAGTAAAACTTACCCCTCCATCCAATCTCCTTGAAAAATTTAACACTTTTGAATTTTTTTGGCCATTCCCTACCTCCGCACAATTTTTTAGGGCAGGTGTCCTTTACAGCCCTGAATCCTTGTGAATGTTAAGTGACCATTAGCTGTGGGTTCAAAGCCGCTCTTGTGGGAAACGGCCACAAGGCGGCAGCATTTCTACATTTCCAACTCTGGGATTTGGGGCCACAGAGCTTTCGTGGCAATCGTGTTAGTAAGCTGCGAATTAGAGTGCAATGTGCCAGTGCAAACCCCCAAGAGCTTATATCTCCTAAATTGTTGTTTGCTTTTTAAATTTAATTATCAGAGGAAATTTGATCAAAATGTAGATTCTCCTAGGTGTACAGTTTCTGGTTCATCCTATCAATGTATCTGTCTATTCCTCTTTGGATCCATTCCCGTGTATGTTATTATAGAGTGCTGAGTAGACCTCTCTTCCTATTCCTTAGGTATTTTGTGATTATATATTTCCTATGTATTAGTATATGTCTGTTAACCCCCATATACTAATTCATACATTCCTTACACCTTTCCATTTGGTTAAACATAATTTGGTTTTCTGAATCTATGCGTGTCCTTCTCTTGGAAATTATTTCATGGGTATCAATTCTTAGGTAACACCTATAAGTGATGTCATAGGATGTCTGTCTTCCGGTTTTCTTTCTTACTTCCTTTGTGGTGATTGTCGCTAGGTCCTTCTATGGTGGTGCCAACGGCACTGTTCCATGCTTTTTCATGGCTAATATTCCATTGTGTACATGGACGACTTCTTCTTGGTGCATTTTTCTGTTGATGCACATTTTGGTTTCTTCCAGGTTTGGCTATGGTACACCTTGCTGCAGTGCAGGATTGCCAGCCTGTGTGTTTTTGATTCTGGTCTACTCAGGTGATAGGCCCATGAGTGGGCCTACCAGATCACATGGTAGCTCCATTTTTACCCTTAAACGCACCTCCATTCTGTTCTCACGACTGGCTCTTACCAGGTTGCAACCCACCAGCAGCTAAAGGGTATGCAATTCTCTAAAACCACTTCAGCATTTATTTTTTGTAGACTTTTTTTGCTGATGATCATTCTGACGGCAGTCAGGTGAACGTTTGTGTACACTGGATTTGCATGGCTTTATTGATTCCTGATGTTCAGCCTTTTTCCATTCCCGTTGTTTTAAGAAAAAAGAAAGAAAGAAAAAGAAACAGAAGACAAATGTGCATAAATTATGCCTCTTGAAACTGTCGGTTTGAAATATGGATGCCTTTGAATTTTTTTGGTCGATATACGACCCCAGGATTTGTTTTCAGTGCAGGTGTGATTTACAGGCCTGCAATTATTTTGAATATCAACTGAGCATTAACGCTGGGATTAAAGCTGCTGTCGTGTGAAACGCCCACAAGGTGGCAGCTGTTCTACTTTACCAAATCTGGTTACTAGGGCAACAGAGCCTCAATGGAAGTTGTGTTCTAGGTTGTAATTTAGAATGGCGTGTGCCAGGGAAAAGCCCCTTAAGTATATGTCTCACTACTTCTTGTTCGTTTATTTAATTTAATTTTTATTTTTATCACAGCAAGTTTGATTACAAAGTTTGGCTTGTTCTAGGTGTGCAAGATGTGGTTCTTTGACACATAAACATATGTCTATTCTTCCTGGAATCCTTTTCCCATGTACGTTATGACAGGATGTTGAGTAGTATTCTCTTGGTATTCCGTAGGTCTTTGGTGATGATATATTTCACCTGTGTTTGTATATGTCTGTTAACCCCAATATCCTAATGTATCCAATCCTCACAAATTTCCATTGGTGAACCATAAGTTTGTTGAATGAATCAGTGGTTGCCCTTCTCTGTGGAAATATCTTCACTGGTATCCATTTATAGGTAATACCTAAAAGTGATATCATATGATATGTGTCTTTCTCTTTGTGACATACTACAAGTTGTGTGATTGCCTGTAGACTCATCTACAGTGCTGCAAATGACATCGTGTCCTTTTTATCCTTGGCCAATACTCCGTCTGTACATGTACCAGTTTTCTTTGTCCACTCATATGTTGATGGACTTTTTGCTTGCTTCCATGACTTGGCAATTGTAATGCTGCGGCAATGCACATTCGCCTCCCTGTGTCTTTCCAATTCTGTCTTCTTAGGTTATAGGCCCAGGAGTGGGCCTGCTGGATCATATGGTAGAAAAATATTTACGTAGTAAAAGCACCTCCATTCTGTTCTCGTTAGTGGCTCTTACCAGGTCACATCCCACTTAAAGTTGAGGGTATGCACTTCTGTACAACACCTTCAGCCTTTATTGTTTGTAGTTTTGTTTTTGCTGAAGTTTATTCTGACAAGTGTGAGCTGCTATATGTTTGTGGTTGGATTTGCATGCGTCTCATAATCCATTGAAATTGAGCTTTCTGGCATGTCCTTTTTTTCTTCAAACTGTGAGTAGAGCTTACCTCTTCCAATTGTTTTCGTGAAGTATGTGTGACATTTAGAAATATTTTGGCCATTACCTCCCTAATGACATTCTGAGGGCAGGTTTCATTTACAGCCCTCCAGTACTGGTGCATATGAAGTGACCCTTAGCACAGTTTTTAAAGCTGCTGTTGCAGGTCACGGCCAGAGGGTGGCAGCATTTCTGCTTTTCACAAGCTTTTAACTAGGGAAACAGACTACCTTGCAGTGGTATTTCTTGGTTATAAGTTAGAGTGGAATGTGCCTGGATAAACCCCCAAAAGCTGATGTGTTTTTCTTTTACTTTTGTTTGTTTTCTAGATTGAGTTTATATTTTTTTATTGGAGTCATATTCCATTGTGTACATGGACCACTTCTTCTTTGTGCATTCCTCTGTTGATGGACATTTTCGTAGCTTCCAAGTTTTGGCTATGATAAATATTGCTGGAGGGCAGGATTGCCAGGCTGTTTTTTTCTTGTTTTGCAGTACGTAGGCCACTCACTGCCATGGCCACTCCGATTGCAGAGCACAGGCTCTGGACGCACAGGCCCAGCAGCCATAGCTCACGGGACCAGCCGCTCCACGGCATGTGTGATTTTCCCGAACCGGGGCATAAACCCGTGTCCCCTGCTTCGGCGGCAGACTCTCAACCACTGCGCCACCAGTGAAGACCAGCCTGTGTCTTTTTGATTCTCATCCTCTCAGGCGATAGGCCCAGCAGTGGGTATGCTTGATTGAATGGTAGCTCAGTACTTACCTTTTAAATGCACCTCCTTTGTGTTTTCCTTACTGGCTCTTAGCATGTCCCACGTTGAACCAAGCCTAGGCATTTCTCCACAACCCCTTCAGCATTTATTGTTTGCAGAATTTTTGCTGATGGTCATTCTGACTGTTGTGAGCTGATGGGATTTTTGTAATTTGGATTAGCATGTCCTTAATTCTTTCTAAGGTTCATTTTTCCACACCTTTTAAAATTTCTGTTAACGAACAAATGAAAAAAACGTAGAATACAATTAACCTCTTGAAATTGTCTTCTTGAAAGGTTGCCCTCAAAATTGAATTTTTTGGTCAATATTCGCTCCCAGGATTGTTTTTGTGGGCAGGTGTCATTCACAGGCCTGTAATGAGTGTGAATATTTAGTGACCATTAGCACTGGGTTTAAAGCTGCTGTTGTGGTAGACAGCCACTAGGCGGCAGCATTTCTCCATTCACAAATCTCGTTACTAGGGCAGCAGAGCCGTTCTGCAATCCCTGTTCCTAGGTTGTAAATTAAAATGGAATGTGCCAGGAGAAAACCCCATAAGTTTATGTTACATTATTTCTTGTTTGTTGTTTTAGTTTTTTTAATAGGGGCAATGATTAGAATATGGTTTGTCCTAGGTGTACACAATCTGGTTCATTTGTGCCTAACATATATATATATATATATATATATATATATATATATATATATATATATATATATTCATGCACACATCCCCTTCCCATGTAAATTATTGCAGAGTGTTCCGTAGACCTCCCTTGCTATATGGTCGGTCTTTTTGTTATGTGTATTTAATAGGTATTTGTACACGTATGGTAACCCTAATCTTAATTTTTCCATTCCCCCCACCTTTCCTTTTAGATAAGCCTAGTTTGTTTTCTAAGTGTGTGAGTGTCTTTCTCTGTGCAAATATGTTCATTTGTGTCAGTTGTTAGATAATGCCTGTAAGTGATATCATAGGATATGTCTTTTGCTTTCCGACTTACCTCATGTTCTGTGATTATCTCTAGGCTCAACTATGGTGCCTGAAAGAGCAGTGTTTCATTGTTTTCCATGGCTAATATTCCATTGTGTACATGGACCACTTCTTCTTTTTCAACTGATATGGTGATGGACATTTTGGTTGCTTCCGTGTCTTGGCTATTGTGAAAATTCCTGCAGTGCAGCTGTTGAAGCCTGTGCCTTCTCGACTCTGGACTTGTCAGGTGAGAGTCTCAGCGGTGGGCCTGCTGAACGGAATGGTGGCTCAATTTTTACTTTTAAACGCAGCTCCTTTCTATTCTCATTATTGGCTGTCAGCACTTTACGTCTCACCAGCAGCTAGAGGGTACACAGTTCTCTAAAACACCTTCAGCATTTAATGTTTGTAGACTTCCAGCTGATGGTAGTTGACATGTGTGAGTTGGAATCATTTTGGAGGTTAGATTTGCATGAGTGTAATAGTTACTGATGTGGAGCTTTTATCCATTTTCCTCTTTTTTGAAAATGAGTGAGTAAAACTTACCCCTCCATCCAATCTCCTTGAAAAATTTAACACTTTTGAATTTTTTTGGCCATTCCCTACCTCCGCACAATTTTTTAGGGCAGGTGTCCTTTACAGCCCTGAATCCTTGTGAATGTTAAGTGACCATTAGCTGTGGGTTCAAAGCCGCTCTTGTGGGAAACGGCCACAAGGCGGCAGCATTTCTACATTTCCAACTCTGGGATTTTGGGCCACAGAGCTTTCGTGGCAATCGTGGTAGTAAGCTGCGAATTAGAGTGCAATGTGCCAGTGCAAACCCCCAAGAGCTTATATCTCCTAAATTGTTGTTTGCTTTTTAAATTTAATTATCAGAGGAAATTTGATCAAAATGTAGATTCTCCTAGGTGTACAGTTTCTGGTTCATCCTATCAATGTATCTGTCTATTCCTCTTTGGATCCATTCCCGTGTATGTTATTATAGAGTGCTGAGTAGACCTCTCTTCGTATTCCTTAGGTATTTTGTGATTATATATTTCCTATGTATTAGTATATGTCTGTTAACCCCCATATCCTAATTCATACATTCCTTACACCTTTCCATTTGGTTAAACATAATTTGGTTTTCTGAATCTATGCGTGTCCTTCTCTTGGAAATTATTTCATGGGTATCAATTCTTAGGTAACACCTATAAGTGATGTCATAGGATGTCTGTCTTTCGGTTTCTTTCTTACTTCCAGTGTGGTGATTGTCGCTAGGTCCTTCTATGGTGGCGCCAACGGCACTGTTCCATGCTTTTTCATGGCTAATATTCCATTGTGTACATGGACGACTTCTTCTTGGTGCATTTTTCTGTTGATGCACATTTTGGTTTCTTCCAGGTTTGGCTATGGTACACCTTGCTGCAGTGCAGGATTGCCAGCCTGTGTGTTTTTGATTCTGGTCTACTCAGGTGATAGGCCCATGAGTGGGCCTACCAGATCACATGGTAGCTCCATTTTTACCCTTAAACGCACCTCCATTCTGTTCTCACTACTGGCTCTTACCAGGTTGCAACCCACCAGCAGCTAAAGGGTATGCAGTTCTCTAAAACCCCTTCAGCATTTATTTTTTGTAGACTTTTTTTGCTGATGATCATTCTGACGGCAGTCAGGTGAACGTTTGTGTACACTGGATTTGCATGGCTTTATTGATTCCTGATGTTCAGCCTTTTTCCATTCCCGTTGATTTAAGAAAAAAGAAAGAAAGAAAAAGAAACAGAAGACAAATGTGCATAAATTATGCCTCTTGAAACTGTCGGTTTGAAATATGGATGCCTTTGAATTTTTTTGGTCGATATACGACCCCAGGATTTGTTTTCAGTGCAGGTGTGATTTACAGGCCTGCAATTATTTTGAATATCAACTGACCATTAACGCTGGGAGTAAAGCTGCTGTCGTGTGAAACGCCCACAAGGTGGCAGCTGTTCTACTTTACCAAATCTGGTTACTAGGGCAACAGAGCCTCAATGGAAGTTGTGTTCTAGGTTGTAATTTAGAATGGCGTGTGCCAGGGAAAAGCCCCTTAAGTATATGTCTCACTACTTGTTGTTCGTTTATTTAATTTAATTTTTATTTTTATCACAGCAAGTTTGACTACAATGTTTGGCTTGTTCTAGGTGTGCAAGATGTGGTTCTTTGACACATAAACATATGTCTATTCTTCCTGGAATCCTTTTCCCATGTACGTTATGACAGGATGTTGAGTAGTCTTCTCTTGGTATTCCGTCGGTCTTTGGTGATGATATATTTCACCTGTGTTTGTATATGTCTGTTAACCCCAATATCCTAATGTATCCAATCCTCACAAATTTCCATTGGTGAACCATAAGTTTGTTGAATGAATCAGTGGTTGCCCTTCTCTGTGGAAATATCTTCACTGGTATCCATTTATAGGTAATACCTAAAAGTGATATCATACGATATGTGTCTTTCTCTTTGTGACTTACTACAAGTTGTGTGATTGCCTGTAGACTCATCTACAGTGCTGCAAATGACATCGTGTCCTTTTTATCCTTGGCCAATACTCCGTCTGTACATGTACCAGTTTTCTTTGTCCACTCATATGTTGATGGACTTTTTGCTTGCTTCCATGACTTGGCAATTGTAATGCTGCGGCAATGCACATTCGCCTCCCTGTGTCTTTCCAATTCTGTCTTCTTAGGTTATAGGCCCAGGAGTGGGCCTGCTGGATCATATGGTAGATAAATATTTACGTAGTAAAAGCACCTCCATTCTGTTCTCGTTAGTGGCTCTTACCAGGTCACATCCCACTTAAAGTTGAGGGTATGCACTTCTGCACAACACCTTCAGCATTTATTGTTTGTAGTTTTTTTTTTGCTGAAGTTTATTCTGACAAGTGTGAGCTGCTATATGTTTGTGGTTGGATTTGCATGCGTCTCATAATCCATTGAAATTGAGCTTTCTGGCATGTCCTTTTTTTCTTCAAACTGTGAGTAGAGCTTACCTCTTCCAATTGTTTTCGTGAAGTATGTGTGACATTTAGAAATATTTTGGCCATTACCTCCCTAATGACATTCTGAGGGCAGGTTTCATTTACAGCCCTCCAGTACTGGTGCATATGAAGTGACCCTTAGCACAGTTTTTAAAGCTGCTGTTGCAGGTCACGGCCAGAGGGTGGCAGCATTTCTGCTTTTCACAAGCTTTTAACTAGGGAAACAGACTACCTTGCAGTGGTATTTCTCGGTTATAAGTTAGAGTGGAATGTGCCTGGATAAACCCCCAAAAGCTGATGTGTTTTTCTTTTACTTTTGTTTGTTTTCTAGATTGAGTTTATATTTTTTTATTGGAGTCATATTCCATTGTGTACATGGACCACTTCTTCTTTGTGCATTCCTCTGTTGATGGACATTTTCGTAGCTTCCAAGTTTTGGCTATGATAAATATTGCTGGAGGGCAGGATTGCCAGGCTGTTTTTTTCTTGTTTTGCAAGTACGTAGGCCACTCACTGCCATGGCCACTCCGATTGCAGAGCACAGGCTCTGGACGCACAGGCCCAGCAGCCATAGCTCACGGGACCAGCCGCTCCACGGCATGTGTGATTTTCCCGAACCGGGGCATAAACCCGTGTCCCCTGCTTCGGCGGCGGACTCTCAACCACTGCGCCACCAGTGAAGTCCAGCCTGTGTCTTTTTGATTCTCATCCTCTCAGGCGATAGGCCCAGCAGTGGGTGTGCTTGATTGAATGGTAGCTCAGTACTTACCTTTTCAATGCACCTCCTTTGTGTTTTCCTTACTGGCTCTTAGCATGTCCCACGTTGAACCAAGCCTAGGCATTTCTCCACAACCCCTTCAGCATTTATTGTTTGCAGATTTTTTGCTGATGGTCATTCTGACTGTTGTGAGCTGATGGGATTTTTGTAATTTGGATTAGCATGTCCTTAATTCTTTCTAAGGTTCATTTTTCCACACCTTTTAAAATTTCTGTTAACGAACAAATGAAAAAAACGTAGAATACAATTAACCTCTTGAAATTGTCTTCTTGAAAGGTTGCCCTCAAAATTGAATTTTTTGGTCAATATTCGCTCCCAGGATTGTTTTTGAGGGCAGGTGTCATTCACAGGCCTGTAATGAGTGTGAATATTTAGTGACCATTAGCACTGGGTTTAAAGCTGCTGTTGTGGTAAACAGCCACTAGGCGGCAGCATTTCTCCATTCACAAATCTCGTTACTAGGGCAGCAGAGCCCTTCTGGAATCCCTGTTCCTAGGTTGTAAATTAAAATGGAATGTGCCAAGAGAAAACCCCATAAGTTTATGTTACATTATTTCTTGTTTGTTGTTTTAGTTTTTTTAATAGGGGCAATGATTAGAATATTGTTTGTCCTAGGCGTACACAATCTGGTTCATTTGTGCCTAACATATATATATATATTCATGCACAGGTCCACTTCCCATGTAAATTATTGCAGAGTGTTCCATAGACCTCCCTTGCTATATGGTCGGTCTTTTTGTTATGTGTATTTAATAGGTATTTGTACACGTATGGTAACCCTAATCTTAATTTTTCCATTCCCCCCACCTTTCCTTTTAGATAAGCCTAGTTTGTTTTCTAGGTGTGTGAGTGTCTTTCTCTGTGCAAATATGTTCATTTGTGTCAGTTGTTAGATAATGCCTGTAAGTGATATCATAGGATATGTCTTTTGCTTTCCGACTTACCTCATGTTCTGTGATTATCTCTAGGCTCAACTATGGTGCCTGAAAGAGCAGTGTTTCATTGTTTTCCATGGCTAATATTCCATTGTGTACATGGACCACTTCTTCTTTTTCAACTGATATGGTGATGGACATTTTGGTTGCTTCCGTGTCTTGGCTATTGTGAAAATTCCTGCAGTGCAGCTGTTGAAGCCTGTGCCTTCTCGACTCTGGACTTGTCAGGTGAGAGTCTCAGTGGTGGGCCTGCTGAACGGAATGGTGGCTCAATTTTTACTTTTAAACGCAGCTCCTTTCTATTCTCATTATTGGCTGTCACCACTTTACGTCTCACCAGCAGCTAGAGGGTACACAGTTCTCTAAAACACCTTCAGCATTTAATGTATGTAGACTTGCAGCTGATGGTAGTTGACATGTGTGAGTTGGAATCATTTTGGAGGTTAGATTTGCATGAGTGTAATAATTACTGATGTTGAGCTTTTATCCATTTTCCTCTTTTTTGAAAATGAGTGAGTAAAACTTACCCCTCCATCCAATCTCCTTGAAAAATTTAACACTTTTGAATTTTTTTGGCCATTCCCTACCTCCGCACAATTTTTTAGGGCAGGTGTCCTTTACAGCCCTGAATCCTTGTGAATGTTAAGTGACCATTAGCTGTGGGTTCAAAGCCGCTCTTGTGGGAAACGGCCACAAGGCGGCAGCATTTCTACATTTCCAACTCTGGGATTTTGGGCCACAGAGCTTTCGTGGCAATCGTGGTAGTAAGCTGCGAATTAGAGTGCAGTGTGCCAGTGCAAACCCCCAAGAGCTTATATCTCCTAAATTGTTGTTTGCTTTTTAAATTTAATTATCAGAGGAAATTTGATCAAAATGTAGATTCTCCTAGGTGTACAGTTTCTGGTTCATCCTATCAATGTATCTGTCTATTCCTCTTTGGATCCATTCCCGTGTATGTTATTATAGAGTGCTGAGTAGACCTCTCTTCGTATTCCTTAGGTATTTTGTGATTATATATTTCCTATGTATTAGTATATGTCTGTTAACCCCCATATCCTAATTCATACATTCCTTACACCTTTCCATTTGGTTAAACATAATTTGGTTTTCTGAATCTATGCGTGTCCTTCTCTTGGAAATTATTTCATGGGTATCAATTCTTAGGTAACACCTATAAGTGATGTCATAGGATGTCTGTCTTTCGGTTTCTTTCTTACTTCCAGTGTGGTGATTGTCGCTAGGTCCTTCTATGGTGGCGCCAACGGCACTGTTCCATGCTTTTTCATGGCTAATATTCCATTATGTACATGGACGACTTCTTCTTGGTGCATTTTTCTGTTGATGCACATTTTGGTTTCTTCCAGGTTTGGCTATGGTACACCTTGCTGCAGTGCAGGATTGCCAGCCTGTGTGTTTTTGATTCTGGTCTACTCAGGTGATAGGCCCATGAGTGGGCCTACCAGATCACATGGTAGCTCCATTTTTACCCTTAAACGCACCTCCATTCTGTTCTCACTACTGGCTCTTACCAGGTTGCAACCCACCAGCAGCTAAAGGGTATGCAGTTCTCTAAAACCCCTTCAGCATTTATTTTTTGTAGACTTTTTTTGCTGATGATCATTCTGACGGCAGTCAGGTGAACGTTTGTGTACACTGGATTTGCATGGCTTTATTGATTCCTGATGTTCAGCCTTTTTCCATTCCCGTTGATTTAAGAAAAAAGAAAGAAAGAAAAAGAAACAGAAGACAAATGTGCATAAATTATGCCTCTTGAAACTGTCGGTTTGAAATATGGATGCCTTTGAATTTTTTTGGTCGATATACGACCCCAGGATTTGTTTTCAGTGCAGGTGTGATTTACAGGCCTGCAATTATTTTGAATATCAACTGACCATTAACGCTGGGAGTAAAGCTGCTGTCGTGTGAAACGCCCACAAGGTGGCAGCTGTTCTACTTTACCAAATCTGGTTACTAGGGCAACAGAGCCTCAATGGAAGTTGTGTTCTAGGTTGTAATTTAGAATGGCGTGTGCCAGGGAAAAGCCCCTTAAGTATATGTCTCACTACTTGTTGTTCGTTTATTTAATTTAATTTTTATTTTTATCACAGCAAGTTTGACTACAATGTTTGGCTTGTTCTAGGTGTGCAAGATGTGGTTCTTTGACACATAAACATATGTCTATTCTTCCTGGAATCCTTTTCCCATGTACGTTATGACAGGATGTTGAGTAGTCTTCTCTTGGTATTCCGTCGGTCTTTGGTGATGATATATTTCACCTGTGTTTGTATATGTCTGTTAACCCCAATATCCTAATGTATCCAATCCTCACAAATTTCCATTGGTGAACCATAAGTTTGTTGAATGAATCAGTGGTTGCCCTTCTCTGTGGAAATATCTTCACTGGTATCCATTTATAGGTAATACCTAAAAGTGATATCATACGATATGTGTCTTTCTCTTTGTGACTTACTACAAGTTGTGTGATTGCCTGTAGACTCATCTACAGTGCTGCAAATGACATCGTGTCCTTTTTATCCTTGGCCAATACTCCGTCTGTACATGTACCAGTTTTCTTTGTCCACTCATATGTTGATGGACTTTTTGCTTGCTTCCATGACTTGGCAATTGTAATGCTGCGGCAATGCACATTCGCCTCCCTGTGTCTTTCCAATTCTGTCTTCTTAGGTTATAGGCCCAGGAGTGGGCCTGCTGGATCATATGGTAGATAAATATTTACGTAGTAAAAGCACCTCCATTCTGTTCTCGTTAGTGGCTCTTACCAGGTCACATCCCACTTAAAGTTGAGGGTATGCACTTCTGCACAACACCTTCAGCATTTATTGTTTGTAGTTTTTTTTTTTGCTGAAGTTTATTCTGACAAGTGTGAGCTGCTATATGTTTGTGGTTGGATTTGCATGCGTCTCATAATCCATTGAAATTGAGCTTTCTGGCATGTCCTTTTTTTCTTCAAACTGTGAGTAGAGCTTACCTCTTCCAATTGTTTTCGTGAAGTATGTGTGACATTTAGAAATATTTTGGCCATTACCTCCCTAATGACATTCTGAGGGCAGGTTTCATTTACAGCCCTCCAGTACTGGTGCATATGAAGTGACCCTTAGCACAGTTTTTAAAGCTGCTGTTGCAGGTCACGGCCAGAGGGTGGCAGCATTTCTGCTTTTCACAAGCTTTTAACTAGGGAAACAGACTACCTTGCAGTGGTATTTCTCGGTTATAAGTTAGAGTGGAATGTGCCTGGATAAACCCCCAAAAGCTGATGTGTTTTTCTTTTACTTTTGTTTGTTTTCTAGATTGAGTTTATATTTTTTTATTGGAGTCATATTCCATTGTGTACATGGACCACTTCTTCTTTGTGCATTCCTCTGTTGATGGACATTTTCGTAGCTTCCAAGTTTTGGCTATGATAAATATTGCTGGAGGGCAGGATTGCCAGGCTGTTTTTTTCTTGTTTTGCAAGTACGTAGGCCACTCACTGCCATGGCCACTCCGATTGCAGAGCACAGGCTCTGGACGCACAGGCCCAGCAGCCATAGCTCACGGGACCAGCCGCTCCACGGCATGTGTGATTTTCCCGAACCGGGGCATAAACCCGTGTCCCCTGCTTCGGCGGCGGACTCTCAACCACTGCGCCACCAGTGAAGTCCAGCCTGTGTCTTTTTGATTCTCATCCTCTCAGGCGATAGGCCCAGCAGTGGGTATGCTTGATTGAATGGTAGCTCAGTACTTACCTTTTCAATGCACCTCCTTTGTGTTTTCCTTACTGGCTCTTAGCATGTCCCACGTTGAACCAAGCCTAGGCATTTCTCCACAACCCCTTCAGCATTTATTGTTTGCAGATTTTTTGCTGATGGTCATTCTGACTGTTGTGAGCTGATGGGATTTTTGTAATTTGGATTAGCATGTCCTTAATTCTTTCTAAGGTTCATTTTTCCACACCTTTTAAAATTTCTGTTAACGAACAAATGAAAAAAACGTAGAATACAATTAACCTCTTGAAATTGTCTTCTTGAAAGGTTGCCCTCAAAATTGAATTTTTTGGTCAATATTCGCTCCCAGGATTGTTTTTGAGGGCAGGTGTCATTCACAGGCCTGTAATGAGTGTGAATATTTAGTGACCATTAGCACTGGGTTTAAAGCTGCTGTTGTGGTAAACAGCCACTAGGCGGCAGCATTTCTCCATTCACAAATCTCGTTACTAGGGCAGCAGAGCCCTTCTGGAATCCCTGTTCCTAGGTTGTAAATTAAAATGGAATGTGCCAAGAGAAAACCCCATAAGTTTATGTTACATTATTTCTTGTTTGTTGTTTTAGTTTTTTTAATAGGGGCAATGATTAGAATATTGTTTGTCCTAGGCGTACACAATCTGGTTCATTTGTGCCTAACATATATATATATATTCATGCACAGGTCCACTTCCCATGTAAATTATTGCAGAGTGTTCCATAGACCTCCCTTGCTATATGGTCGGTCTTTTTGTTATGTGTATTTAATAGGTATTTGTACACGTATGGTAACCCTAATCTTAATTTTTCCATTCCCCCCACCTTTCCTTTTAGATAAGCCTAGTTTGTTTTCTAGGTGTGTGAGTGTCTTTCTCTGTGCAAATATGTTCATTTGTGTCAGTTGTTAGATAATGCCTGTAAGTGATATCATAGGATATGTCTTTTGCTTTCCGACTTACCTCATGTTCTGTGATTATCTCTAGGCTCAACTATGGTGCCTGAAAGAGCAGTGTTTCATTGTTTTCCATGGCTAATATTCCATTGTGTACATGGACCACTTCTTCTTTTTCAACTGATATGGTGATGGACATTTTGGTTGCTTCCGTGTCTTGGCTATTGTGAAAATTCCTGCAGTGCAGCTGTTGAAGCCTGTGCCTTCTCGACTCTGGACTTGTCAGGTGAGAGTCTCAGCGGTGGGCCTGCTGAACGGAATGGTGGCTCAATTTTTACTTTTAAACGCAGCTCCTTTCTATTCTCATTATTGGCTGTCACCACTTTACGTCTCACCAGCAGCTAGAGGGTACACAGTTCTCTAAAACACCTTCAGCATTTAATGTATGTAGACTTGCAGCTGATGGTAGTTGACATGTGTGAGTTGGAATCATTTTGGAGGTTAGATTTGCATGAGTGTAATAATTACTGATGTTGAGCTTTTATCCATTTTCCTCTTTTTTGAAAATGAGTGAGTAAAACTTACCCCTCCATCCAATCTCCTTGAAAAATTTAACACTTTTGAATTTTTTTGGCCATTCCCTACCTCCGCACAATTTTTTAGGGCAGGTGTCCTTTACAGCCCTGAATCCTTGTGAATGTTAAGTGACCATTAGCTGTGGGTTCAAAGCCGCTCTTGTGGGAAACGGCCACAAGGCGGCAGCATTTCTACATTTCCAACTCTGGGATTTTGGGCCACAGAGCTTTCGTGGCAATCGTGGTAGTAAGCTGCGAATTAGAGTGCAATGTGCCAGTGCAAACCCCCAAGAGCTTATATCTCCTAAATTGTTGTTTGCTTTTTAAATTTAATTATCAGAGGAAATTTGATCAAAATGTAGATTCTCCTAGGTGTACAGTTTCTGGTTCATCCTATCAATGTATCTGTCTATTCCTCTTTGGATCCATTCCCGTGTATGTTATTATAGAGTGCTGAGTAGACCTCTCTTCGTATTCCTTAGGTATTTTGTGATTATATATTTCCTATGTATTAGTATATGTCTGTTAACCCCCATATCCTAATTCATACATTCCTTACACCTTTCCATTTGGTTAAACATAATTTGGTTTTCTGAATCTATGCGTGTCCTTCTCTTGGAAATTATTTCATGGGTATCAATTCTTAGGTAACACCTATAAGTGATGTCATAGGATGTCTGTCTTTCGGTTTCTTTCTTACTTCCAGTGTGGTGATTGTCGCTAGGTCCTTCTATGGTGGCGCCAACGGCACTGTTCCATGCTTTTTCATGGCTAATATTCCATTGTGTACATGGACGACTTCTTCTTGGTGCATTTTTCTGTTGATGCACATTTTGGTTTCTTCCAGGTTTGGCTATGGTACACCTTGCTGCAGTGCAGGATTGCCAGCCTGTGTGTTTTTGATTCTGGTCTACTCAGGTGATAGGCCCATGAGTGGGCCTACCAGATCACATGGTAGCTCCATTTTTACCCTTAAACGCACCTCCATTCTGTTCTCACTACTGGCTCTTACCAGGTTGCAACCCACCAGCAGCTAAAGGGTATGCAGTTCTCTAAAACCCCTTCAGCATTTATTTTTTGTAGACTTTTTTTGCTGATGATCATTCTGACGGCAGTCAGGTGAACGTTTGTGTACACTGGATTTGCATGGCTTTATTGATTCCTGATGTTCAGCCTTTTTCCATTCCCGTTGATTTAAGAAAAAAGAAAGAAAGAAAAAGAAACAGAAGACAAATGTGCATAAATTATGCCTCTTGAAACTGTCGGTTTGAAATATGGATGCCTTTGAATTTTTTTGGTCGATATACGACCCCAGGATTTGTTTTCAGTGCAGGTGTGATTTACAGGCCTGCAATTATTTTGAATATCAACTGACCATTAACGCTGGGAGTAAAGCTGCTGTCGTGTGAAACGCCCACAAGGTGGCAGCTGTTCTACTTTACCAAATCTGGTTACTAGGGCAACAGAGCCTCAATGGAAGTTGTGTTCTAGGTTGTAATTTAGAATGGCGTGTGCCAGGGAAAAGCCCCTTAAGTATATGTCTCACTACTTGTTGTTCGTTTATTTAATTTAATTTTTATTTTTATCACAGCAAGTTTGACTACAATGTTTGGCTTGTTCTAGGTGTGCAAGATGTGGTTCTTTGACACATAAACATATGTCTATTCTTCCTGGAATCCTTTTCCCATGTACGTTATGACAGGATGTTGAGTAGTCTTCTCTTGGTATTCCGTCGGTCTTTGGTGATGATATATTTCACCTGTGTTTGTATATGTCTGTTAACCCCAATATCCTAATGTATCCAATCCTCACAAATTTCCATTGGTGAACCATAAGTTTGTTGAATGAATCAGTGGTTGCCCTTCTCTGTGGAAATATCTTCACTGGTATCCATTTATAGGTAATACCTAAAAGTGATATCAGACGATATGTGTCTTTCTCTTTGTGACTTACTACACGTTGTGTGATTGCCTCTAGACTCATCTACAGTGCTGCAAATGACATCGTGTCCTTTTTATCCTTGGCCAATACTCCGTCTGTACATGTACCAGTTTTCTTTGTCCACTCATATGTTGATGGACTTTTTGCTTGCTTCCATGACTTGGCAATTGTAATGCTGCGGCAATGCACATTCGCCTCCCTGTGTCTTTCCAATTCTGTCTTCTTAGGTTATAGGCCCAGGAGTGGGCCTGCTGGATCATATGGTAGATAAATATTTACGTAGTAAAAGCACCTCCATTCTGTTCTCGTTAGTGGCTCTTACCAGGTCACATCCCACTTAAAGTTGAGGGTATGCACTTCTGCACAACACCTTCAGCATTTATTGTTTGTAGTTTTTTTTTTGCTGAAGTTTATTCTGACAAGTGTGAGCTGCTATATGTTTGTGGTTGGATTTGCATGCGTCTCATAATCCATTGAAATTGAGCTTTCTGGCATGTCCTTTTTTTCTTCAAACTGTGAGTAGAGCTTACCTCTTCCAATTGTTTTCGTGAAGTATGTGTGACATTTAGAAATATTTTGGCCATTACCTCCCTAATGACATTCTGAGGGCAGGTTTCATTTACAGCCCTCCAGTACTGGTGCATATGAAGTGACCCTTAGCACAGTTTTTAAAGCTGCTGTTGCAGGTCACGGCCAGAGGGTGGCAGCATTTCTGCTTTTCACAAGCTTTTAACTAGGGAAACAGACTACCTTGCAGTGGTATTTCTCGGTTATAAGTTAGAGTGGAATGTGCCTGGATAAACCCCCAAAAGCTGATGTGTTTTTCTTTTACTTTTGTTTGTTTTCTAGATTGAGTTTATATTTTTTTATTGGAGTCATATTCCATTGTGTACATGGACCACTTCTTCTTTGTGCATTCCTCTGTTGATGGACATTTTCGTAGCTTCCAAGTTTTGGCTATGATAAATATTGCTGGAGGGCAGGATTGCCAGGCTGTTTTTTTCTTGTTTTGCAAGTACGTAGGCCACTCACTGCCATGGCCACTCCGATTGCAGAGCACAGGCTCTGGACGCACAGGCCCAGCAGCCATAGCTCACGGGACCAGCCGCTCCACGGCATGTGTGATTTTCCCGAACCGGGGCATAAACCCGTGTCCCCTGCTTTGGCGGCGGACTCTCAACCACTGCGCCACCAGTGAAGTCCAGCCTGTGTCTTTTTGATTCTCATCCTCTCAGGCGATAGGCCCAGCAGTGGGTGTGCTTGATTGAATGGTAGCTCAGTACTTACCTTTTCAATGCACCTCCTATGTGTTTTCCTTACTGGCTCTTAGCATGTCCCACGTTGAACCAAGCCTAGGCATTTCTCCACAACCCCTTCAGCATTTATTGTTTGCAGATTTTTTGCTGATGGTCATTCTGACTGTTGTGAGCTGATGGGATTTTTGTAATTTGGATTAGCATGTCCTTAATTCTTTCTAAGGTTCATTTTTCCACACCTTTTAAAATTTCTGTTAACGAACAAATGAAAAAAACGTAGAATACAATTAACCTCTTGAAATTGTCTTCTTGAAAGGTTGCCCTCAAAATTGAATTTTTTGGTCAATATTCGCTCCCAGGATTGTTTTTGAGGGCAGGTGTCATTCACAGGCCTGTAATGAGTGTGAATATTTAGTGACCATTAGCACTGGGTTTAAAGCTGCTGTTGTGGTAAACAGCCACTAGGCGGCAGCATTTCTCCATTCACAAATCTCGTTACTAGGGCAGCAGAGCCCTTCTGGAATCCCTGTTCCTAGGTTGTAAATTAAAATGGAATGTGCCAAGAGAAAACCCCATAAGTTTATGTTACATTATTTCTTGTTTGTTGTTTTAGTTTTTTTAATAGGGGCAATGATTAGAATATTGTTTGTCCTAGGCGTACACAATCTGGTTCATTTGTGCCCAACATATATATATATATATTCATGCACAGGTCCACTTCCCATGTAAATTATTGCAGAGTGTTCCATAGACCTCCCTTGCTATATGGTCGGTCTTTTTGTTATGTGTATTTAATAGGTATTTGTACACGTATGGTAACCCTAATCTTAATTTTTCCATTCCCCCCACCTTTCCTTTTAGATAAGCCTAGTTTGTTTTCTAGGTGTGTGAGTGTCTTTCTCTGTGCAAATATGTTCATTTGTGTCAGTTGTTAGATAATGCCTGTAAGTGATATCATAGGATATGTCTTTTGCTTTCCGACTTACCTCATGTTCTGTGATTATCTCTAGGCTCAACTATGGTGCCTGAAAGAGCAGTGTTTCATTGTTTTCCATGGCTAATATTCCATTGTGTACATGGACCACTTCTTCTTTTTCAACTGATATGGTGATGGACATTTTGGTTGCTTCCGTGTCTTGGCTATTGTGAAAATTCCTGCAGTGCAGCTGTTGAAGCCTGTGCCTTCTCGACTCTGGACTTGTCAGGTGAGAGTCTCAGCGGTGGGCCTGCTGAACGGAATGGTGGCTCAATTTTTACTTTTAAACGCAGCTCCTTTCTATTCTCATTATTGGCTGTCACCACTTTACGTCTCACCAGCAGCTAGAGGGTACACAGTTCTCTAAAACACCTTCAGCATTTAATGTATGTAGACTTGCAGCTGATGGTAGTTGACATGTGTGAGTTGGAATCATTTTGGAGGTTAGATTTGCATGAGTGTAATAATTACTGATGTTGAGCTTTTATCCATTTTCCTCTTTTTTGAAAATGAGTGAGTAAAACTTACCCCTCCATCCAATCTCCTTGAAAAATTTAACACTTTTGAATTTTTTTGGCCATTCCCTACCTCCGCACAATTTTTTAGGGCAGGTGTCCTTTACAGCCCTGAATCCTTGTGAATGTTAAGTGACCATTAGCTGTGGGTTCAAAGCCGCTCTTGTGGGAAACGGCCACAAGGCGGCAGCATTTCTACATTTCCAACTCTGGGATTTTGGGCCACAGAGCTTTCGTGGCAATCGTGGTAGTAAGCTGCGAATTAGAGTGCAATGTGCCAGTGCAAACCCCCAAGAGCTTATATCTCCTAAATTGTTGTTTGCTTTTTAAATTTAATTATCAGAGGAAATTTGATCAAAATGTAGATTCTCCTAGGTGTACAGTTTCTGGTTCATCCTATCAATGTATCTGTCTATTCCTCTTTGGATCCATTCCCGTGTATGTTATTATAGAGAGCTGAGTAGACCTCTCTTCGTATTCCTTAGGTATTTTGTGATTATATATTTCCTATGTATTACTATATGTCTGTTAACCCCCATATCCTAATTCATACATTCCTTACACCTTTCCATTTGGTTAAACATAATTTGGTTTTCTGAATCTATGCGTGTCCTTCTCTTGGAAATTATTTCATGGGTATCAATTCTTAGGTAACACCTATAAGTGATGTCATAGGATGTCTGTCTTTCGGTTTCTTTCTTACTTCCAGTGTGGTGATTGTCGCTAGGTCCTTCTATGGTGGCGCCAACGGCACTGTTCCATGCTTTTTCATGGCTAATATTCCATTGTGTACATGGACGACTTCTTCTTGGTGCATTTTTCTGTTGATGCACATTTTGGTTTCTTCCAGGTTTGGCTATGGTACACCTTGCTGCAGTGCAGGATTGCCAGCCTGTGTGTTTTTGATTCTGGTCTACTCAGGTGATAGGCCCATGAGTGGGCCTACCAGATCACATGGTAGCTCCATTTTTACCCTTAAACGCACCTCCATTCTGTTCTCACTACTGGCTCTTACCAGGTTGCAACCCACCAGCAGCTAAAGGGTATGCAGTTCTCTAAAACCCCTTCAGCATTTATTTTTTGTAGACTTTTTTTGCTGATGATCATTCTGACGGCAGTCAGGTGAACGTTTGTGTACACTGGATTTGCATGGCTTTATTGATTCCTGATGTTCAGCCTTTTTCCATTCCCGTTGATTTAAGAAAAAAGAAAGAAAGAAAAAGAAACAGAAGACAAATGTGCATAAATTATGCCTCTTGAAACTGTCGGTTTGAAATATGGATGCCTTTGAATTTTTTTGGTCGATATACGACCCCAGGATTTGTTTTCAGTGCAGGTGTGATTTACAGGCCTGCAATTATTTTGAATATCAACTGACCATTAACGCTGGGAGTAAAGCTGCTGTCGTGTGAAACGCCCACAAGGTGGCAGCTGTTCTACTTTACCAAATCTGGTTACTAGGGCAACAGAGCCTCAATGGAAGTTGTGTTCTAGGTTGTAATTTAGAATGGCGTGTGCCAGGGAAAAGCCCCTTAAGTATATGTCTCACTACTTGTTGTTCGTTTATTTAATTTAATTTTTATTTTTATCACAGCAAGTTTGACTACAATGTTTGGCTTGTTCTAGGTGTGCAAGATGTGGTTCTTTGACACATAAACATATGTCTATTCTTCCTGGAATCCTTTTCCCATGTACGTTATGACAGGATGTTGAGTAGTCTTCTCTTGGTATTCCGTCGGTCTTTGGTGATGATATATTTCACCTGTGTTTGTATATGTCTGTTAACCCCAATATCCTAATGTATCCAATCCTCACAAATTTCCATTGGTGAACCATAAGTTTGTTGAATGAATCAGTGGTTGCCCTTCTCTGTGGAAATATCTTCACTGGTATCCATTTATAGGTAATACCTAAAAGTGATATCATACGATATGTGTCTTTCTCTTTGTGACTTACTACAAGTTGTGTGATTGCCTGTAGACTCATCTACAGTGCTGCAAATGACATCGTGTCCTTTTTATCCTTGGCCAATACTCCGTCTGTACATGTACCAGTTTTCTTTGTCCACTCATATGTTGATGGACTTTTTGCTTGCTTCCATGACTTGGCAATTGTAATGCTGCGGCAATGCACATTCGCCTCCCTGTGTCTTTCCAATTCTGTCTTCTTAGGTTATAGGCCCAGGAGTGGGCCTGCTGGATCATATGGTAGATAAATATTTACGTAGTAAAAGCACCTCCATTCTGTTCTCGTTAGTGGCTCTTACCAGGTCACATCCCACTTAAAGTTGAGGGTATGCACTTCTGCACAACACCTTCAGCATTTATTGTTTGTAGTTTTTTTTTTGCTGAAGTTTATTCTGACAAGTGTGAGCTGCTATATGTTTGTGGTTGGATTTGCATGCGTCTCATAATCCATTGAAATTGAGCTTTCTGGCATGTCCTTTTTTTCTTCAAACTGTGAGTAGAGCTTACCTCTTCCAATTGTTTTCGTGAAGTATGTGTGACATTTAGAAATATTTTGGCCATTACCTCCCTAATGACATTCTGAGGGCAGGTTTCATTTACAGCCCTCCAGTACTGGTGCATATGAAGTGACCCTTAGCACAGTTTTTAAAGCTGCTGTTGCAGGTCACGGCCAGAGGGTGGCAGCATTTCTGCTTTTCACAAGCTTTTAACTAGGGAAACAGACTACCTTGCAGTGGTATTTCTCGGTTATAAGTTAGAGTGGAATGTGCCTGGATAAACCCCCAAAAGCTGATGTGTTTTTCTTTTACTTTTGTTTGTTTTCTAGATTGAGTTTATATTTTTTTATTGGAGTCATATTCCATTGTGTACATGGACCACTTCTTCTTTGTGCATTCCTCTGTTGATGGACATTTTCGTAGCTTCCAAGTTTTGGCTATGATAAATATTGCTGGAGGGCAGGATTGCCAGGCTGTTTTTTTCTTGTTTTGCAAGTACGTAGGCCACTCACTGCCATGGCCACTCCGATTGCAGAGCACAGGCTCTGGACGCACAGGCCCAGCAGCCATAGCTCACGGGACCAGCCGCTCCACGGCATGTGTGATTTTCCCGAACCGGGGCATAAACCCGTGTCCCCTGCTTCGGCGGCGGACTCTCAACCACTGCGCCACCAGTGAAGTCCAGCCTGTGTCTTTTTGATTCTCATCCTCTCAGGCGATAGGCCCAGCAGTGGGTATGCTTGATTGAATGGTAGCTCAGTACTTACCTTTTCAATGCACCTCCTTTGTGTTTTCCTTACTGGCTCTTAGCATGTCCCACGTTGAACCAAGCCTAGGCATTTCTCCACAACCCCTTCAGCATTTATTGTTTGCAGATTTTTTGCTGATGGTCATTCTGACTGTTGTGAGCTGATGGGATTTTTGTAATTTGGATTAGCATGTCCTTAATTCTTTCTAAGGTTCATTTTTCCACACCTTTTAAAATTTCTGTTAACGAACAAATGAAAAAAACGTAGAATACAATTAACCTCTTGAAATTGTCTTCTTGAAAGGTTGCCCTCAAAATTGAATTTTTTGGTCAATATTCGCTCCCAGGATTGTTTTTGAGGGCAGGTGTCATTCACAGGCCTGTAATGAGTGTGAATATTTAGTGACCATTAGCACTGGGTTTAAAGCTGCTGTTGTGGTAAACAGCCACTAGGCGGCAGCATTTCTCCATTCACAAATCTCGTTACTAGGGCAGCAGAGCCCTTCTGGAATCCCTGTTCCTAGGTTGTAAATTAAAATGGAATGTGCCAAGAGAAAACCCCATAAGTTTATGTTACATTATTTCTTGTTTGTTGTTTTAGTTTTTTTAATAGGGGCAATGATTAGAATATTGTTTGTCCTAGGCGTACACAATCTGGTTCATTTGTGCCTAACATATATATATATATTCATGCACAGGTCCACTTCCCATGTAAATTATTGCAGAGTGTTCCATAGACCTCCCTTGCTATATGGTCGGTCTTTTTGTTATGTGTATTTAATAGGTATTTGTACACGTATGGTAACCCTAATCTTAATTTTTCCATTCCCCCCACCTTTCCTTTTAGATAAGCCTAGTTTGTTTTCTAGGTGTGTGAGTGTCTTTCTCTGTGCAAATATGTTCATTTGTGTCAGTTGTTAGATAATGCCTGTAAGTGATATCATAGGATATGTCTTTTGCTTTCCGACTTACCTCATGTTCTGTGATTATCTCTAGGCTCAACTATGGTGCCTGAAAGAGCAGTGTTTCATTGTTTTCCATGGCTAATATTCCATTGTGTACATGGACCACTTCTTCTTTTTCAACTGATATGGTGATGGACATTTTGGTTGCTTCCGTGTCTTGGCTATTGTGAAAATTCCTGCAGTGCAGCTGTTGAAGCCTGTGCCTTCTCGACTCTGGACTTGTCAGGTGAGAGTCTCAGCGGTGGGCCTGCTGAACGGAATGGTGGCTCAATTTTTACTTTTAAACGCAGCTCCTTTCTATTCTCATTATTGGCTGTCACCACTTTACGTCTCACCAGCAGCTAGAGGGTACACAGTTCTCTAAAACACCTTCAGCATTTAATGTATGTAGACTTGCAGCTGATGGTAGTTGACATGTGTGAGTTGGAATCATTTTGGAGGTTAGATTTGCATGAGTGTAATAATTACTGATGTTGAGCTTTTATCCATTTTCCTCTTTTTTGAAAATGAGTGAGTAAAACTTACCCCTCCATCCAATCTCCTTGAAAAATTTAACACTTTTGAATTTTTTTGGCCATTCCCTACCTCCGCACAATTTTTTAGGGCAGGTGTCCTTTACAGCCCTGAATCCTTGTGAATGTTAAGTGACCATTAGCTGTGGGTTCAAAGCCGCTCTTGTGGGAAACGGCCACAAGGCGGCAGCATTTCTACATTTCCAACTCTGGGATTTTGGGCCACAGAGCTTTCGTGGCAATCGTGGTAGTAAGCTGCGAATTAGAGTGCAATGTGCCAGTGCAAACCCCCAAGAGCTTATATCTCCTAAATTGTTGTTTGCTTTTTAAATTTAATTATCAGAGGAAATTTGATCAAAATGTAGATTCTCCTAGGTGTACAGTTTCTGGTTCATCCTATCAATGTATCTGTCTATTCCTCTTTGGATCCATTCCCGTGTATGTTATTATAGAGTGCTGAGTAGACCTCTCTTCGTATTCCTTAGGTATTTTGTGATTATATATTTCCTATGTATTAGTATATGTCTGTTAACCCCCATATCCTAATTCATACATTCCTTACACCTTTCCATTTGGTTAAACATAATTTGGTTTTCTGAATCTATGCGTGTCCTTCTCTTGGAAATTATTTCATGGGTATCAATTCTTAGGTAACACCTATAAGTGATGTCATAGGATGTCTGTCTTTCGGTTTCTTTCTTACTTCCAGTGTGGTGATTGTCGCTAGGTCCTTCTATGGTGGCGCCAACGGCACTGTTCCATGCTTTTTCATGGCTAATATTCCATTGTGTACATGGACGACTTCTTCTTGGTGCATTTTTCTGTTGATGCACATTTTGGTTTCTTCCAGGTTTGGCTATGGTACACCTTGCTGCAGTGCAGGATTGCCAGCCTGTGTGTTTTTGATTCTGGTCTACTCAGGTGATAGGCCCATGAGTGGGCCTACCAGATCACATGGTAGCTCCATTTTTACCCTTAAACGCACCTCCATTCTGTTCTCACTACTGGCTCTTACCAGGTTGCAACCCACCAGCAGCTAAAGGGTATGCAGTTCTCTAAAACCCCTTCAGCATTTATTTTTTGTAGACTTTTTTTGCTGATGATCATTCTGACGGCAGTCAGGTGAACGTTTGTGTACACTGGATTTGCATGGCTTTATTGATTCCTGATGTTCAGCCTTTTTCCATTCCCGTTGATTTAAGAAAAAAGAAAGAAAGAAAAAGAAACAGAAGACAAATGTGCATAAATTATGCCTCTTGAAACTGTCGGTTTGAAATATGGATGCCTTTGAATTTTTTTGGTCGATATACGACCCCAGGATTTGTTTTCAGTGCAGGTGTGATTTACAGGCCTGCAATTATTTTGAATATCAACTGACCATTAACGCTGGGATTAAAGCTGCTGTCGTGTGAAACGCCCACAAGGTGGCAGCTGTTCTACTTTACCAAATCTGGTTACTAGGGCAACAGAGCCTCAATGGAAGTTGTGTTCTAGGTTGTAATTTAGAATGGCGTGTGCCAGGGAAAAGCCCCTTAAGTATATGTCTCACTACTTGTTGTTCGTTTATTTAATTTAATTTTTATTTTTATCACAGCAAGTTTGACTACAATGTTTGGCTTGTTCTAGGTGTGCAAGATGTGGTTCTTTGACACATAAACATATGTCTATTCTTCCTGGAATCCTTTTCCCATGTACGTTATGACAGGATGTTGAGTAGTCTTCTCTTGGTATTCCGTCGGTCTTTGGTGATGATATATTTCACCTGTGTTTGTATATGTCTGTTAACCCCAATATCCTAATGTATCCAATCCTCACAAATTTCCATTGGTGAACCATAAGTTTGTTGAATGAATCAGTGGTTGCCCTTCTCTGTGGAAATATCTTCACTGGTATCCATTTATAGGTAATACCTAAAAGTGATATCATACGATATGTGTCTTTCTCTTTGTGACTTACTACAAGTTGTGTGATTGCCTGTAGACTCATCTACAGTGCTGCAAATGACATCGTGTCCTTTTTATCCTTGGCCAATACTCCGTCTGTACATGTACCAGTTTTCTTTGTCCACTCATATGTTGATGGACTTTTTGCTTGCTTCCATGACTTGGCAATTGTAATGCTGCGGCAATGCACATTCGCCTCCCTGTGTCTTTCCAATTCTGTCTTCTTAGGTTATAGGCCCAGGAGTGGGCCTGCTGGATCATATGGTAGATAAATATTTACGTAGTAAAAGCACCTCCATTCTGTTCTCGTTAGTGGCTCTTACCAGGTCACATCCCACTTAAAGTTGAGGGTATGCACTTCTGCACAACACCTTCAGCATTTATTGTTTGTAGTTTTTTTTTTGCTGAAGTTTATTCTGACAAGTGTGAGCTGCTATATGTTTGTGGTTGGATTTGCATGCGTCTCATAATCCATTGAAATTGAGCTTTCTGGCATGTCCTTTTTTTCTTCAAACTGTGAGTAGAGCTTACCTCTTCCAATTGTTTTCGTGAAGTATGTGTGACATTTAGAAATATTTTGGCCATTACCTCCCTAATGACATTCTGAGGGCAGGTTTCATTTACAGCCCTCCAGTACTGGTGCATATGAAGTGACCCTTAGCACAGTTTTTAAAGCTGCTGTTGCAGGTCACGGCCAGAGGGTGGCAGCATTTCTGCTTTTCACAAGCTTTTAACTAGGGAAACAGACTACCTTGCAGTGGTATTTCTCGGTTATAAGTTAGAGTGGAATGTGCCTGGATAAACCCCCAAAAGCTGATGTGTTTTTCTTTTACTTTTGTTTGTTTTCTAGATTGAGTTTATATTTTTTTATTGGAGTCATATTCCATTGTGTACATGGACCACTTCTTCTTTGTGCATTCCTCTGTTGATGGACATTTTCGTAGCTTCCAAGTTTTGGCTATGATAAATATTGCTGGAGGGCAGGATTGCCAGGCTGTTTTTTTCTTGTTTTGCAAGTACGTAGGCCACTCACTGCCATGGCCACTCCGATTGCAGAGCACAGG
Organism: Mesoplodon mirus; assembly: GCF_964341445.2. NCBI lineage: Eukaryota > Metazoa > Chordata > Mammalia > Artiodactyla > Ziphiidae > Mesoplodon > Mesoplodon mirus. The sequence continues at coordinate 147,957,410 of NC_138981.1, forward strand.
CTCTGGACGCACAGGCCCAGCAGCCATAGCTCACGGGACCAGCCGCTCCACGGCATGTGTGATTTTCCCGAACCGGGGCATAAACCCGTGTCCCCTGCTTCGGCGGCGGACTCTCAACCACTGCGCCACCAGTGAAGTCCAGCCTGTGTCTTTTTGATTCTCATCCTCTCAGGCGATAGGCCCAGCAGTGGGTATGCTTGATTGAATGGTAGCTCAGTACTTACCTTTTCAATGCACCTCCTTTGTGTTTTCCTTACTGGCTCTTAGCATGTCCCACGTTGAACCAAGCCTAGGCATTTCTCCACAACCCCTTCAGCATTTATTGTTTGCAGATTTTTTGCTGATGGTCATTCTGACTGTTGTGAGCTGATGGGATTTTTGTAATTTGGATTAGCATGTCCTTAATTCTTTCTAAGGTTCATTTTTCCACACCTTTTAAAATTTCTGTTAACGAACAAATGAAAAAAACGTAGAATACAATTAACCTCTTGAAATTGTCTTCTTGAAAGGTTGCCCTCAAAATTGAATTTTTTGGTCAATATTCGCTCCCAGGATTGTTTTTGAGGGCAGGTGTCATTCACAGGCCTGTAATGAGTGTGAATATTTAGTGACCATTAGCACTGGGTTTAAAGCTGCTGTTGTGGTAAACAGCCACTAGGCGGCAGCATTTCTCCATTCACAAATCTCGTTACTAGGGCAGCAGAGCCCTTCTGGAATCCCTGTTCCTAGGTTGTAAATTAAAATGGAATGTGCCAAGAGAAAACCCCATAAGTTTATGTTACATTATTTCTTGTTTGTTGTTTTAGTTTTTTTAATAGGGGCAATGATTAGAATATTGTTTGTCCTAGGCGTACACAATCTGGTTCATTTGTGCCTAACATATATATATATATATATATATATATATATATATATTCATGCACAGGTCCACTTCCCATGTAAATTATTGCAGAGTGTTCCATAGACCTCCCTTGCTATATGGTCGGTCTTTTTGTTATGTGTATTTAATAGGTATTTGTACACGTATGGTAACCCTAATCTTAATTTTTCCATTCCCCCCACCTTTCCTTTTAGATAAGCCTAGTTTGTTTTCTAGGTGTGTGAGTGTCTTTCTCTGTGCAAATATGTTCATTTGTGTCAGTTGTTAGATAATGCCTGTAAGTGATATCATAGGATATGTCTTTTGCTTTCCGACTTACCTCATGTTCTGTGATTATCTCTAGGCTCAACTATGGTGCCTGAAAGAGCAGTGTTTCATTGTTTTCCATGGCTAATATTCCATTGTGTACATGGACCACTTCTTCTTTTTCAACTGATATGGTGATGGACATTTTGGTTGCTTCCGTGTCTTGGCTATTGTGAAAATTCCTGCAGTGCAGCTGTTGAAGCCTGTGCCTTCTCGACTCTGGACTTGTCAGGTGAGAGTCTCAGTGGTGGGCCTGCTGAACGGAATGGTGGCTCAATTTTTACTTTTAAACGCAGCTCCTTTCTATTCTCATTATTGGCTGTCACCACTTTACGTCTCACCAGCAGCTAGAGGGTACACAGTTCTCTAAAACACCTTCAGCATTTAATGTATGTAGACTTGCAGCTGATGGTAGTTGACATGTGTGAGTTGGAATCATTTTGGAGGTTAGATTTGCATGAGTGTAATAATTACTGATGTTGAGCTTTTATCCATTTTCCTCTTTTTTGAAAATGAGTGAGTAAAACTTACCCCTCCATCCAATCTCCTTGAAAAATTTAACACTTTTGAATTTTTTTGGCCATTCCCTACCTCCGCACAATTTTTTAGGGCAGGTGTCCTTTACAGCCCTGAATCCTTGTGAATGTTAAGTGACCATTAGCTGTGGGTTCAAAGCCGCTCTTGTGGGAAACGGCCACAAGGCGGCAGCATTTCTACATTTCCAACTCTGGGATTTGGGGCCACAGAGCTTTCGTGGCAATCGTGGTAGTAAGCTGCGAATTAGAGTGCAATGTGCCAGTGCAAACCCCCAAGAGCTTATATCTCCTAAATTGTTGTTTGCTTTTTAAATTTAATTATCAGAGGAAATTTGATCAAAATGTAGATTCTCCTAGGTGTACAGTTTCTGGTTCATCCTATCAATGTATCTGTCTATTCCTCTTTGGATCCATTCCCGTGTATGTTATTATAGAGTGCTGAGTAGACCTCTCTTCGTATTCCTTAGGTATTTTGTGATTATATATTTCCTATGTATTAGTATATGTCTGTTAACCCCCATATCCTAATTCATACATTCCTTACACCTTTCCATTTGGTTAAACATAATTTGGTTTTCTGAATCTATGCGTGTCCTTCTCTTGGAAATTATTTCATGGGTATCAATTCTTAGGTAACACCTATAAGTGATGTCATAGGATGTCTGTCTTTCGGTTTCTTTCTTACTTCCAGTGTGGTGATTGTCGCTAGGTCCTTCTATGGTGGCGCCAACGGCACTGTTCCATGCTTTTTCATGGCTAATATTCCATTGTGTACATGGACGACTTCTTCTTGGTGCATTTTTCTGTTGATGCACATTTTGGTTTCTTCCAGGTTTGGCTATGGTACACCTTGCTGCAGTGCAGGATTGCCAGCCTGTGTGTTTTTGATTCTGGTCTACTCAGGTGATAGGCCCATGAGTGGGCCTACCAGATCACATGGTAGCTCCATTTTTACCCTTAAACGCACCTCCATTCTGTTCTCACTACTGGCTCTTACCAGGTTGCAACCCACCAGCAGCTAAAGGGTATGCAGTTCTCTAAAACCCCTTCAGCATTTATTTTTTGTAGACTTTTTTTGCTGATGATCATTCTGACGGCAGTCAGGTGAACGTTTGTGTACACTGGATTTGCATGGCTTTATTGATTCCTGATGTTCAGCCTTTTTCCATTCCCGTTGATTTAAGAAAAAAGAAAGAAAGAAAAAGAAACAGAAGACAAATGTGCATAAATTATGCCTCTTGAAACTGTCGGTTTGAAATATGGATGCCTTTGAATTTTTTTGGTCGATATACGACCCCAGGATTTGTTTTCAGTGCAGGTGTGATTTACAGGCCTGCAATTATTTTGAATATCAACTGACCATTAACGCTGGGAGTAAAGCTGCTGTCGTGTGAAACGCCCACAAGGTGGCAGCTGTTCTACTTTACCAAATCTGGTTACTAGGGCAACAGAGCCTCAATGGAAGTTGTGTTCTAGGTTGTAATTTAGAATGGCGTGTGCCAGGGAAAAGCCCCTTAAGTATATGTCTCACTACTTGTTGTTCGTTTATTTAATTTAATTTTTATTTTTATCACAGCAAGTTTGACTACAATGTTTGGCTTGTTCTAGGTGTGCAAGATGTGGTTCTTTGACACATAAACATATGTCTATTCTTCCTGGAATCCTTTTCCCATGTACGTTATGACAGGATGTTGAGTAGTCTTCTCTTGGTATTCCGTCGGTCTTTGGTGATGATATATTTCACCTGTGTTTGTATATGTCTGTTAACCCCAATATCCTAATGTATCCAATCCTCACAAATTTCCATTGGTGAACCATAAGTTTGTTGAATGAATCAGTGGTTGCCCTTCTCTGTGGAAATATCTTCACTGGTATCCATTTATAGGTAATACCTAAAAGTGATATCATACGATATGTGTCTTTCTCTTTGTGACTTACTACAAGTTGTGTGATTGCCTGTAGACTCATCTACAGTGCTGCAAATGACATCGTGTCCTTTTTATCCTTGGCCAATACTCCGTCTGTACATGTACCAGTTTTCTTTGTCCACTCATATGTTGATGGACTTTTTGCTTGCTTCCATGACTTGGCAATTGTAATGCTGCGGCAATGCACATTCGCCTCCCTGTGTCTTTCCAATTCTGTCTTCTTAGGTTATAGGCCCAGGAGTGGGCCTGCTGGATCATATGGTAGATAAATATTTACGTAGTAAAAGCACCTCCATTCTGTTCTCGTTAGTGGCTCTTACCAGGTCACATCCCACTTAAAGTTGAGGGTATGCACTTCTGCACAACACCTTCAGCATTTATTGTTTGTAGTTTTTTTTTTGCTGAAGTTTATTCTGACAAGTGTGAGCTGCTATATGTTTGTGGTTGGATTTGCATGCGTCTCATAATCCATTGAAATTGAGCTTTCTGGCATGTCCTTTTTTTCTTCAAACTGTGAGTAGAGCTTACCTCTTCCAATTGTTTTCGTGAAGTATGTGTGACATTTAGAAATATTTTGGCCATTACCTCCCTAATGACATTCTGAGGGCAGGTTTCATTTACAGCCCTCCAGTACTGGTGCATATGAAGTGACCCTTAGCACAGTTTTTAAAGCTGCTGTTGCAGGTCACGGCCAGAGGGTGGCAGCATTTCTGCTTTTCACAAGCTTTTAACTAGGGAAACAGACTACCTTGCAGTGGTATTTCTCGGTTATAAGTTAGAGTGGAATGTGCCTGGATAAACCCCCAAAAGCTGATGTGTTTTTCTTTTACTTTTGTTTGTTTTCTAGATTGAGTTTATATTTTTTTATTGGAGTCATATTCCATTGTGTACATGGACCACTTCTTCTTTGTGCATTCCTCTGTTGATGGACATTTTCGTAGCTTCCAAGTTTTGGCTATGATAAATATTGCTGGAGGGCAGGATTGCCAGGCTGTTTTTTTCTTGTTTTGCAAGTACGTAGGCCACTCACTGCCATGGCCACTCCGATTGCAGAGCACAGGCTCTGGACGCACAGGCCCAGCAGCCATAGCTCACGGGACCAGCCGCTCCACGGCATGTGTGATTTTCCCGAACCGGGGCATAAACCCGTGTCCCCTGCTTCGGCGGCGGACTCTCAACCACTGCGCCACCAGTGAAGTCCAGCCTGTGTCTTTTTGATTCTCATCCTCTCAGGCGATAGGCCCAGCAGTGGGTATGCTTGATTGAATGGTAGCTCAGTACTTACCTTTTCAATGCACCTCCTTTGTGTTTTCCTTACTGGCTCTTAGCATGTCCCACGTTGAACCAAGCCTAGGCATTTCTCCACAACCCCTTCAGCATTTATTGTTTGCAGATTTTTTGCTGATGGTCATTCTGACTGTTGTGAGCTGATGGGATTTTTGTAATTTGGATTAGCATGTCCTTAATTCTTTCTAAGGTTCATTTTTCCACACCTTTTAAAATTTCTGTTAACGAACAAATGAAAAAAACGTAGAATACAATTAACCTCTTGAAATTGTCTTCTTGAAAGGTTGCCCTCAAAATTGAATTTTTTGGTCAATATTCGCTCCCAGGATTGTTTTTGAGGGCAGGTGTCATTCACAGGCCTGTAATGAGTGTGAATATTTAGTGACCATTAGCACTGGGTTTAAAGCTGCTGTTGTGGTAAACAGCCACTAGGCGGCAGCATTTCTCCATTCACAAATCTCGTTACTAGGGCAGCAGAGCCCTTCTGGAATCCCTGTTCCTAGGTTGTAAATTAAAATGGAATGTGCCAAGAGAAAACCCCATAAGTTTATGTTACATTATTTCTTGTTTGTTGTTTTAGTTTTTTTAATAGGGGCAATGATTAGAATATTGTTTGTCCTAGGCGTACACAATCTGGTTCATTTGTGCCTAACATATATATATATATATATATATATATATATATATTCATGCACAGGTCCACTTCCCATGTAAATTATTGCAGAGTGTTCCATAGACCTCCCTTGCTATATGGTCGGTCTTTTTGTTATGTGTATTTAATAGGTATTTGTACACGTATGGTAACCCTAATCTTAATTTTTCCATTCCCCCCACCTTTCCTTTTAGATAAGCCTAGTTTGTTTTCTAGGTGTGTGAGTGTCTTTCTCTGTGCAAATATGTTCATTTGTGTCAGTTGTTAGATAATGCCTGTAAGTGATATCATAGGATATGTCTTTTGCTTTCCGACTTACCTCATGTTCTGTGATTATCTCTAGGCTCAACTATGGTGCCTGAAAGAGCAGTGTTTCATTGTTTTCCATGGCTAATATTCCATTGTGTACATGGACCACTTCTTCTTTTTCAACTGATATGGTGATGGACATTTTGGTTGCTTCCGTGTCTTGGCTATTGTGAAAATTCCTGCAGTGCAGCTGTTGAAGCCTGTGCCTTCTCGACTCTGGACTTGTCAGGTGAGAGTCTCAGTGGTGGGCCTGCTGAACGGAATGGTGGCTCAATTTTTACTTTTAAACGCAGCTCCTTTCTATTCTCATTATTGGCTGTCAGCACTTTACGTCTCACCAGCAGCTAGAGGGTACACAGTTCTCTCAAACACCTTCAGCATTTAATGTATGTAGACTTGCAGCTGATGGTAGTTGACATGTGTGAGTTGGAATCATTTTGGAGGTTAGATTTGCATGAGTGTAATAATTACTGATGTTGAGCTTTTATCCATTTTCCTCTTTTTTGAAAATGAGTGAGTAAAACTTACCCCTCCATCCAATCTCCTTGAAAAATTTAACACTTTTGAATTTTTTTGGCCATTCCCTACCTCCGCACAATTTTTTAGGGCAGGTGTCCTTTACAGCCCTGAATCCTTGTGAATGTTAAGTGACCATTAGCTGTGGGTTCAAAGCCGCTCTTGTGGGAAACGGCCACAAGGCGGCAGCATTTCTACATTTCCAACTCTGGGATTTTGGGCCACAGAGCTTTCGTGGCAATCGTGGTAGTAAGCTGCGAATTAGAGTGCAATGTGCCAGTGCAAACCCCCAAGAGCTTATATCTCCTAAATTGTTGTTTGCTTTTTAAATTTAATTATCAGAGGAAATTTGATCAAAATGTAGATTCTCCTAGGTGTACAGTTTCTGGTTCATCCTATCAATGTATCTGTCTATTCCTCTTTGGATCCATTCCCGTGTATGTTATTATAGAGTGCTGAGTAGACCTCTCTTCGTATTCCTTAGGTATTTTGTGATTATATATTTCCTATGTATTAGTATATGTCTGTTAACCCCCATATCCTAATTCATACATTCCTTACACCTTTCCATTTGGTTAAACATAATTTGGTTTTCTGAATCTATGCGTGTCCTTCTCTTGGAAATTATTTCATGGGTATCAATTCTTAGGTAACACCTATAAGTGATGTCATAGGATGTCTGTCTTTCGGTTTCTTTCTTACTTCCAGTGTGGTGATTGTCGCTAGGTCCTTCTATGGTGGCGCCAACGGCACTGTTCCATGCTTTTTCATGGCTAATATTCCATTGTGTACATGGACGACTTCTTCTTGGTGCATTTTTCTGTTGATGCACATTTTGGTTTCTTCCAGGTTTGGCTATGGTACACCTTGCTGCAGTGCAGGATTGCCAGCCTGTGTGTTTTTGATTCTGGTCTACTCAGGTGATAGGCCCATGAGTGGGCCTACCAGATCACATGGTAGCTCCATTTTTACCCTTAAACGCACCTCCATTCTGTTCTCACTACTGGCTCTTACCAGGTTGCAACCCACCAGCAGCTAAAGGGTATGCAGTTCTCTAAAACCCCTTCAGCATTTATTTTTTGTAGACTTTTTTTGCTGATGATCATTCTGACGGCAGTCAGGTGAACGTTTGTGTACACTGGATTTGCATGGCTTTATTGATTCCTGATGTTCAGCCTTTTTCCATTCCCGTTGATTTAAGAAAAAAGAAAGAAAGAAAAAGAAACAGAAGACAAATGTGCATAAATTATGCCTCTTGAAACTGTCGGTTTGAAATATGGATGCCTTTGAATTTTTTTGGTCGATATACGACCCCAGGATTTGTTTTCAGTGCAGGTGTGATTTACAGGCCTGCAATTATTTTGAATATCAACTGACCATTAACGCTGGGAGTAAAGCTGCTGTCGTGTGAAACGCCCACAAGGTGGCAGCTGTTCTACTTTACCAAATCTGGTTACTAGGGCAACAGAGCCTCAATGGAAGTTGTGTTCTAGGTTGTAATTTAGAATGGCGTGTGCCAGGGAAAAGCCCCTTAAGTATATGTCTCACTACTTGTTGTTCGTTTATTTAATTTAATTTTTATTTTTATCACAGCAAGTTTGACTACAATGTTTGGCTTGTTCTAGGTGTGCAAGATGTGGTTCTTTGACACATAAACATATGTCTATTCTTCCTGGAATCCTTTTCCCATGTACGTTATGACAGGATGTTGAGTAGTCTTCTCTTGGTATTCCGTCGGTCTTTGGTGATGATATATTTCACCTGTGTTTGTATATGTCTGTTAACCCCAATATCCTAATGTATCCAATCCTCACAAATTTCCATTGGTGAACCATAAGTTTGTTGAATGAATCAGTGGTTGCCCTTCTCTGTGGAAATATCTTCACTGGTATCCATTTATAGGTAATACCTAAAAGTGATATCATACGATATGTGTCTTTCTCTTTGTGACTTACTACAAGTTGTGTGATTGCCTGTAGACTCATCTACAGTGCTGCAAATGACATCGTGTCCTTTTTATCCTTGGCCAATACTCCGTCTGTACATGTACCAGTTTTCTTTGTCCACTCATATGTTGATGGACTTTTTGCTTGCTTCCATGACTTGGCAATTGTAATGCTGCGGCAATGCACATTCGCCTCCCTGTGTCTTTCCAATTCTGTCTTCTTAGGTTATAGGCCCAGGAGTGGGCCTGCTGGATCATATGGTAGATAAATATTTACGTAGTAAAAGCACCTCCATTCTGTTCTCGTTAGTGGCTCTTACCAGGTCACATCCCACTTAAAGTTGAGGGTATGCACTTCTGCACAACACCTTCAGCATTTATTGTTTGTAGTTTTTTTTTTGCTGAAGTTTATTCTGACAAGTGTGAGCTGCTATATGTTTGTGGTTGGATTTGCATGCGTCTCATAATCCATTGAAATTGAGCTTTCTGGCATGTCCTTTTTTTCTTCAAACTGTGAGTAGAGCTTACCTCTTCCAATTGTTTTCGTGAAGTATGTGTGACATTTAGAAATATTTTGGCCATTACCTCCCTAATGACATTCTGAGGGCAGGTTTCATTTACAGCCCTCCAGTACTGGTGCATATGAAGTGACCCTTAGCACAGTTTTTAAAGCTGCTGTTGCAGGTCACGGCCAGAGGGTGGCAGCATTTCTGCTTTTCACAAGCTTTTAACTAGGGAAACAGACTACCTTGCAGTGGTATTTCTCGGTTATAAGTTAGAGTGGAATGTGCCTGGATAAACCCCCAAAAGCTGATGTGTTTTTCTTTTACTTTTGTTTGTTTTCTAGATTGAGTTTATATTTTTTTATTGGAGTCATATTCCATTGTGTACATGGACCACTTCTTCTTTGTGCATTCCTCTGTTGATGGACATTTTCGTAGCTTCCAAGTTTTGGCTATGATAAATATTGCTGGAGGGCAGGATTGCCAGGCTGTTTTTTTCTTGTTTTGCAAGTACGTAGGCCACTCACTGCCATGGCCACTCCGATTGCAGAGCACAGGCTCTGGACGCACAGGCCCAGCAGCCATAGCTCACGGGACCAGCCGCTCCACGGCATGTGTGATTTTCCCGAACCGGGGCATAAACCCGTGTCCCCTGCTTCGGCGGCGGACTCTCAACCACTGCGCCACCAGTGAAGTCCAGCCTGTGTCTTTTTGATTCTCATCCTCTCAGGCGATAGGCCCAGCAGTGGGTATGCTTGATTGAATGGTAGCTCAGTACTTACCTTTTCAATGCACCTCCTTTGTGTTTTCCTTACTGGCTCTTAGCATGTCCCACGTTGAACCAAGCCTAGGCATTTCTCCACAACCCCTTCAGCATTTATTGTTTGCAGATTTTTTGCTGATGGTCATTCTGACTGTTGTGAGCTGATGGGATTTTTGTAATTTGGATTAGCATGTCCTTAATTCTTTCTAAGGTTCATTTTTCCACACCTTTTAAAATTTCTGTTAACGAACAAATGAAAAAAACGTAGAATACAATTAACCTCTTGAAATTGTCTTCTTGAAAGGTTGCCCTCAAAATTGAATTTTTTGGTCAATATTCGCTCCCAGGATTGTTTTTGAGGGCAGGTGTCATTCACAGGCCTGTAATGAGTGTGAATATTTAGTGACCATTAGCACTGGGTTTAAAGCTGCTGTTGTGGTAAACAGCCACTAGGCGGCAGCATTTCTCCATTCACAAATCTCGTTACTAGGGCAGCAGAGCCCTTCTGGAATCCCTGTTCCTAGGTTGTAAATTAAAATGGAATGTGCCAAGAGAAAACCCCATAAGTTTATGTTACATTATTTCTTGTTTGTTGTTTTAGTTTTTTTAATAGGGGCAATGATTAGAATATTGTTTGTCCTAGGCGTACACAATCTGGTTCATTTGTGCCTAACATATATATATATATATATATATATATATATATTCATGCACAGGTCCACTTCCCATGTAAATTATTGCAGAGTGTTCCATAGACCTCCCTTGCTATATGGTCGGTCTTTTTGTTATGTGTATTTAATAGGTATTTGTACACGTATGGTAACCCTAATCTTAATTTTTCCATTCCCCCCACCTTTCCTTTTAGATAAGCCTAGTTTGTTTTCTAGGTGTGTGAGTGTCTTTCTCTGTGCAAATATGTTCATTTGTGTCAGTTGTTAGATAATGCCTGTAAGTGATATCATAGGATATGTCTTTTGCTTTCCGACTTACCTCATGTTCTGTGATTATCTCTAGGCTCAACTATGGTGCCTGAAAGAGCAGTGTTTCATTGTTTTCCATGGCTAATATTCCATTGTGTACATGGACCACTTCTTCTTTTTCAACTGATATGGTGATGGACATTTTGGTTGCTTCCGTGTCTTGGCTATTGTGAAAATTCCTGCAGTGCAGCTGTTGAAGCCTGTGCCTTCTCGACTCTGGACTTGTCAGGTGAGAGTCTCAGTGGTGGGCCTGCTGAACGGAATGGTGGCTCAATTTTTACTTTTAAACGCAGCTCCTTTCTATTCTCATTATTGGCTGTCAGCACTTTACGTCTCACCAGCAGCTAGAGGGTACACAGTTCTCTCAAACACCTTCAGCATTTAATGTATGTAGACTTGCAGCTGATGGTAGTTGACATGTGTGAGTTGGAATCATTTTGGAGGTTAGATTTGCATGAGTGTAATAATTACTGATGTTGAGCTTTTATCCATTTTCCTCTTTTTTGAAAATGAGTGAGTAAAACTTACCCCTCCATCCAATCTCCTTGAAAAATTTAACACTTTTGAATTTTTTTGGCCATTCCCTACCTCCGCACAATTTTTTAGGGCAGGTGTCCTTTACAGCCCTGAATCCTTGTGAATGTTAAGTGACCATTAGCTGTGGGTTCAAAGCCGCTCTTGTGGGAAACGGCCACAAGGCGGCAGCATTTCTACATTTCCAACTCTGGGATTTTGGGCCACAGAGCTTTCGTGGCAATCGTGGTAGTAAGCTGCGAATTAGAGTGCAATGTGCCAGTGCAAACCCCCAAGAGCTTATATCTCCTAAATTGTTGTTTGCTTTTTAAATTTAATTATCAGAGGAAATTTGATCAAAATGTAGATTCTCCGAGGTGTACAGTTTCTGGTTCATCCTATCAATGTATCTGTCTATTCCTCTTTGGATCCATTCCCGTGTATGTTATTATAGAGTGCTGAGTAGACCTCTCTTCGTATTCCTTAGGTATTTTGTGATTATATATTTCCTATGTATTAGTATATGTCTGTTAACCCCCATATCCTAATTCATACATTCCTTACACCTTTCCATTTGGTTAAACATAATTTGGTTTTCTGAATCTATGCGTGTCCTTCTCTTGGAAATTATTTCATGGGTATCAATTCTTAGGTAACACCTATAAGTGATGTCATAGGATGTCTGTCTTTCGGTTTCTTTCTTACTTCCAGTGTGGTGATTGTCGCTAGGTCCTTCTATGGTGGCGCCAACGGCACTGTTCCATGCTTTTTCATGGCTAATATTCCATTGTGTACATGGACGACTTCTTCTTGGTGCATTTTTCTGTTGATGCACATTTTGGTTTCTTCCAGGTTTGGCTATGGTACACCTTGCTGCAGTGCAGGATTGCCAGCCTGTGTGTTTTTGATTCTGGTCTACTCAGGTGATAGGCCCATGAGTGGGCCTACCAGATCACATGGTAGCTCCATTTTTACCCTTAAACGCACCTCCATTCTGTTCTCACTACTGGCTCTTACCAGGTTGCAACCCACCAGCAGCTAAAGGGTATGCAGTTCTCTAAAACCCCTTCAGCATTTATTTTTTGTAGACTTTTTTTGCTGATGATCATTCTGACGGCAGTCAGGTGAACGTTTGTGTACACTGGATTTGCATGGCTTTATTGATTCCTGATGTTCAGCCTTTTTCCATTCCCGTTGATTTAAGAAAAAAGAAAGAAAGAAAAAGAAACAGAAGACAAATGTGCATAAATTATGCCTCTTGAAACTGTCGGTTTGAAATATGGATGCCTTTGAATTTTTTTGGTCGATATACGACCCCAGGATTTGTTTTCAGTGCAGGTGTGATTTACAGGCCTGCAATTATTTTGAATATCAACTGACCATTAACGCTGGGAGTAAAGCTGCTGTCGTGTGAAACGCCCACAAGGTGGCAGCTGTTCTACTTTACCAAATCTGGTTACTAGGGCAACAGAGCCTCAATGGAAGTTGTGTTCTAGGTTGTAATTTAGAATGGCGTGTGCCAGGGAAAAGCCCCTTAAGTATATGTCTCACTACTTGTTGTTCGTTTATTTAATTTAATTTTTATTTTTATCACAGCAAGTTTGACTACAATGTTTGGCTTGTTCTAGGTGTGCAAGATGTGGTTCTTTGACACATAAACATATGTCTATTCTTCCTGGAATCCTTTTCCCATGTACGTTATGACAGGATGTTGAGTAGTCTTCTCTTGGTATTCCGTCGGTCTTTGGTGATGATATATTTCACCTGTGTTTGTATATGTCTGTTAACCCCAATATCCTAATGTATCCAATCCTCACAAATTTCCATTGGTGAACCATAAGTTTGTTGAATGAATCAGTGGTTGCCCTTCTCTGTGGAAATATCTTCACTGGTATCCATTTATAGGTAATACCTAAAAGTGATATCATACGATATGTGTCTTTCTCTTTGTGACTTACTACAAGTTGTGTGATTGCCTGTAGACTCATCTACAGTGCTGCAAATGACATCGTGTCCTTTTTATCCTTGGCCAATACTCCGTCTGTACATGTACCAGTTTTCTTTGTCCACTCATATGTTGATGGACTTTTTGCTTGCTTCCATGACTTGGCAATTGTAATGCTGCGGCAATGCACATTCGCCTCCCTGTGTCTTTCCAATTCTGTCTTCTTAGGTTATAGGCCCAGGAGTGGGCCTGCTGGATCATATGGTAGATAAATATTTACGTAGTAAAAGCACCTCCATTCTGTTCTCGTTAGTGGCTCTTACCAGGTCACATCCCACTTAAAGTTGAGGGTATGCACTTCTGCACAACACCTTCAGCATTTATTGTTTGTAGTTTTTTTTTTGCTGAAGTTTATTCTGACAAGTGTGAGCTGCTATATGTTTGTGGTTGGATTTGCATGCGTCTCATAATCCATTGAAATTGAGCTTTCTGGCATGTCCTTTTTTTCTTCAAACTGTGAGTAGAGCTTACCTCTTCCAATTGTTTTCGTGAAGTATGTGTGACATTTAGAAATATTTTGGCCATTACCTCCCTAATGACATTCTGAGGGCAGGTTTCATTTACAGCCCTCCAGTACTGGTGCATATGAAGTGACCCTTAGCACAGTTTTTAAAGCTGCTGTTGCAGGTCACGGCCAGAGGGTGGCAGCATTTCTGCTTTTCACAAGCTTTTAACTAGGGAAACAGACTACCTTGCAGTGGTATTTCTCGGTTATAAGTTAGAGTGGAATGTGCCTGGATAAACCCCCAAAAGCTGATGTGTTTTTCTTTTACTTTTGTTTGTTTTCTAGATTGAGTTTATATTTTTTTATTGGAGTCATATTCCATTGTGTACATGGACCACTTCTTCTTTGTGCATTCCTCTGTTGATGGACATTTTTGTAGCTTCCAAGTTTTGGCTATGATAAATATTGCTGGAGGGCAGGATTGCCAGGCTGTTTTTTTCTTGTTTTGCAAGTACGTAGGCCACTCACTGCCATGGCCACTCCGATTGCAGAGCACAGGCTCTGGACGCACAGGCCCAGCAGCCATAGCTCACGGGACCAGCCGCTCCACGGCATGTGTGATTTTCCCGAACCGGGGCATAAACCCGTGTCCCCTGCTTCGGCGGCGGACTCTCAACCACTGCGCCACCAGTGAAGTCCAGCCTGTGTCTTTTTGATTCTCATCCTCTCAGGCGATAGGCCCAGCAGTGGGTATGCTTGATTGAATGGTAGCTCAGTACTTACCTTTTCAATGCACCTCCTTTGTGTTTTCCTTACTGGCTCTTAGCATGTCCCACGTTGAACCAAGCCTAGGCATTTCTCCACAACCCCTTCAGCATTTATTGTTTGCAGATTTTTTGCTGATGGTCATTCTGACTGTTGTGAGCTGATGGGATTTTTGTAATTTGGATTAGCATGTCCTTAATTCTTTCTAAGGTTCATTTTTCCACACCTTTTAAAATTTCTGTTAACGAACAAATGAAAAAAACGTAGAATACAATTAACCTCTTGAAATTGTCTTCTTGAAAGGTTGCCCTCAAAATTGAATTTTTTGGTCAATATTCGCTCCCAGGATTGTTTTTGAGGGCAGGTGTCATTCACAGGCCTGTAATGAGTGTGAATATTTAGTGACCATTAGCACTGGGTTTAAAGCTGCTGTTGTGGTAAACAGCCACTAGGCGGCAGCATTTCTCCATTCACAAATCTCGTTACTAGGGCAGCAGAGCCCTTCTGGAATCCCTGTTCCTAGGTTGTAAATTAAAATGGAATGTGCCAAGAGAAAACCCCATAAGTTTATGTTACATTATTTCTTGTTTGTTGTTTTAGTTTTTTTAATAGGGGCAATGATTAGAATATTGTTTGTCCTAGGCGTACACAATCTGGTTCATTTGTGCCCAACATATATATATATATATTCATGCACAGGTCCACTTCCCATGTAAATTATTGCAGAGTGTTCCATAGACCTCCCTTGCTATATGGTCGGTCTTTTTGTTATGTGTATTTAATAGGTATTTGTACACGTATGGTAACCCTAATCTTAATTTTTCCATTCCCCCCACCTTTCCTTTTAGATAAGCCTAGTTTGTTTTCTAGGTGTGTGAGTGTCTTTCTCTGTGCAAATATGTTCATTTGTGTCAGTTGTTAGATAATGCCTGTAAGTGATATCATAGGATATGTCTTTTGCTTTCCGACTTACCTCATGTTCTGTGATTATCTCTAGGCTCAACTATGGTGCCTGAAAGAGCAGTGTTTCATTGTTTTCCATGGCTAATATTCCATTGTGTACATGGACCACTTCTTCTTTTTCAACTGATATGGTGATGGACATTTTGGTTGCTTCCGTGTCTTGGCTATTGTGAAAATTCCTGCAGTGCAGCTGTTGAAGCCTGTGCCTTCTCGACTCTGGACTTGTCAGGTGAGAGTCTCAGCGGTGGGCCTGCTGAACGGAATGGTGGCTCAATTTTTACTTTTAAACGCAGCTCCTTTCTATTCTCATTATTGGCTGTCAGCACTTTACGTCTCACCAGCAGCTAGAGGGTACACAGTTCTCTCAAACACCTTCAGCATTTAATGTATGTAGACTTGCAGCTGATGGTAGTTGACATGTGTGAGTTGGAATCATTTTGGAGGTTAGATTTGCATGAGTGTAATAATTACTGATGTTGAGCTTTTATCCATTTTCCTCTTTTTTGAAAATGAGTGAGTAAAACTTACCCCTCCATCCAATCTCCTTGAAAAATTTAACACTTTTGAATTTTTTTGGCCATTCCCTACCTCCGCACAATTTTTTAGGGCAGGTGTCCTTTACAGCCCTGAATCCTTGTGAATGTTAAGTGACCATTAGCTGTGGGTTCAAAGCCGCTCTTGTGGGAAACGGCCACAAGGCGGCAGCATTTCTACATTTCCAACTCTGGGATTTTGGGCCACAGAGCTTTCGTGGCAATCGTGGTAGTAAGCTGCGAATTAGAGTGCAATGTGCCAGTGCAAACCCCCAAGAGCTTATATCTCCTAAATTGTTGTTTGCTTTTTAAATTTAATTATCAGAGGAAATTTGATCAAAATGTAGATTCTCCTAGGTGTACAGTTTCTGGTTCATCCTATCAATGTATCTGTCTATTCCTCTTTGGATCCATTCCCGTGTATGTTATTATAGAGTGCTGAGTAGACCTCTCTTCGTATTCCTTAGGTATTTTGTGATTATATATTTCCTATGTATTAGTATATGTCTGTTAACCCCCATATCCTAATTCATACATTCCTTACACCTTTCCATTTGGTTAAACATAATTTGGTTTTCTGAATCTATGCGTGTCCTTCTCTTGGAAATTATTTCATGGGTATCAATTCTTAGGTAACACCTATAAGTGATGTCATAGGATGTCTGTCTTTCGGTTTCTTTCTTACTTCCAGTGTGGTGATTGTCGCTAGGTCCTTCTATGGTGGCGCCAACGGCACTGTTCCATGCTTTTTCATGGCTAATATTCCATTGTGTACATGGACGACTTCTTCTTGGTGCATTTTTCTGTTGATGCACATTTTGGTTTCTTCCAGGTTTGGCTATGGTACACCTTGCTGCAGTGCAGGATTGCCAGCCTGTGTGTTTTTGATTCTGGTCTACTCAGGTGATAGGCCCATGAGTGGGCCTACCAGATCACATGGTAGCTCCATTTTTACCCTTAAACGCACCTCCATTCTGTTCTCACTACTGGCTCTTACCAGGTTGCAACCCACCAGCAGCTAAAGGGTATGCAGTTCTCTAAAACCCCTTCAGCATTTATTTTTTGTAGACTTTTTTGCTGATGATCATTCTGACGGCAGTCAGGTGAACGTTTGTGTACACTGGATTTGCATGGCTTTATTGATTCCTGATGTTCAGCCTTTTTCCATTCCCGTTGATTTAAGAAAAAAGAAAGAAAGAAAAAGAAACAGAAGACAAATGTGCATAAATTATGCCTCTTGAAACTGTCGGTTTGAAATATGGATGCCTTTGAATTTTTTTGGTCGATATACGACCCCAGGATTTGTTTTCAGTGCAGGTGTGATTTACAGGCCTGCAATTATTTTGAATATCAACTGACCATTAACGCTGGGATTAAAGCTGCTGTCGTGTGAAACACCCACAAGGTGGCAGCTGTTCTACTTTACCAAATCTGGTTACTAGGGCAACAGAGCCTCAATGGAAGTTGTGTTCTAGGTTGTAATTTAGAATGGCGTGTGCCAGGGAAAAGCCCCTTAAGTATATGTCTCACTACTTCTTGTTCGTTAATTTAATTTAATTTTTATTTTTATCACAGCAAGTTTGACTACAATGTTTGGCTTGTTCTAGGTGTGCAAGATGTGGTTCTTTGACACATAAACATATGTCTATTCTTCCTGGAATCCTTTTCCCATGTACGTTATGACAGGATGTTGAGTAGTCTTCTCTTGGTATTCCGTAGGTCTTTGGTGATGATATATTTCACCTGTGTTTGTATATGTCTGTTAACCCCAATATCCTAATGTATCCAATCCTCACAAATTTCCATTGGTGAACCATAAGTTTGTTGAATGAATCAGTGGTTGCCCTTCTCTGTGGAAATATCTTCACTGGTATCCATTTATAGGTAATACCTAAAAGTGATATCATACGATATGTGTCTTTCTCTTTGTGACTTACTACAAGTTGTGTGATTGCCTGTAGACTCATCTACAGTGCTGCAAATGACATCGTGTCCTTTTTATCCTTGGCCAATACTCCGTCTGTACATGTACCAGTTTTCTTTGTCCACTCATATGTTGATGGACTTTTTGCTTGCTTCCATGACTTGGCAATTGTAATGCTGCGGCAATGCACATTCGCCTCCCTGTGTCTTTCCAATTCTGTCTTCTTAGGTTATAGGCCCAGGAGTGGGCCTGCTGGATCATATGGTAGATAAATATTTACGTAGTAAAAGCACCTCCATTCTGTTCTCGTTAGTGGCTCTTACCAGGTCACATCCCACTTAAAGTTGAGGGTATGCACTTCTGCACAACACCTTCAGCATTTTTTGTTTGTAGTTTTTTTTTTTGCTGAAGTTTATTCTGACAAGTGTGAGCTGCTATATGTTTGTGGTTGGATTTGCATGCGTCTCATAATCCATTGAAATTGAGCTTTCTGGCATGTCCTTTTTTTCTTCAAACTGTGAGTAGAGCTTACCTCTTCCAATTGTTTTCGTGAAGTATGTGTGACATTTAGAAATATTTTGGCCATTACCTCCCTAATGACATTCTGAGGGCAGGTTTCATTTACAGCCCTCCAGTACTGGTGCATATGAAGTGACCCTTAGCACAGTTTTTAAAGCTGCTGTTGCAGGTCACGGCCAGAGGGTGGCAGCATTTCTGCTTTTCACAAGCTTTTAACTAGGGAAACAGACTACCTTGCAGTGGTATTTCTCGGTTATAAGTTAGAGTGGAATGTGCCTGGATAAACCCCCAAAAGCTGATGTGTTTTTCTTTTACTTTTGTTTGTTTTCTAGATTGAGTTTATATTTTTTTATTGGAGTCATATTCCATTGTGTACATGGACCACTTCTTCTTTGTGCATTCCTCTGTTGATGGACATTTTCGTAGCTTCCAAGTTTTGGCTATGATAAATATTGCTGGAGGGCAGGATTGCCAGGCTGTTTTTTTCTTGTTTTGCAAGTACGTAGGCCACTCACTGCCATGGCCACTCCGATTGCAGAGCACAGGCTCTGGACGCACAGGCCCAGCAGCCATAGCTCACGGGACCAGCCGCTCCACGGCATGTGTGATTTTCCCGAACCGGGGCATAAACCCGTGTCCCCTGCTTCGGCGGCGGACTCTCAACCACTGCGCCACCAGTGAAGTCCAGCCTGTGTCTTTTTGATTCTCATCCTCTCAGGCGATAGGCCCAGCAGTGGGTATGCTTGATTGAATGGTAGCTCAGTACTTACCTTTTCAATGCACCTCCTTTGTGTTTTCCTTACTGGCTCTTAGCATGTCCCACGTTGAACCAAGCCTAGGCATTTCTCCACAACCCCTTCAGCATTTATTGTTTGCAGATTTTTTGCTGATGGTCATTCTGACTGTTGTGAGCTGATGGGATTTTTGTAATTTGGATTAGCATGTCCTTAATTCTTTCTAAGGTTCATTTTTCCACACCTTTTAAAATTTCTGTTAACGAACAAATGAAAAAAACGTAGAATACAATTAACCTCTTGAAATTGTCTTCTTGAAAGGTTGCCCTCAAAATTGAATTTTTTGGTCAATATTCGCTCCCAGGATTGTTTTTGAGGGCAGGTGTCATTCACAGGCCTGTAATGAGTGTGAATATTTAGTGACCATTAGCACTGGGTTTAAAGCTGCTGTTGTGGTAAACAGCCACTAGGCGGCAGCATTTCTCCGTTCACAAATCTCGTTACTAGGGCAGCAGAGCCCTTCTGGAATCCCTGTTCCTAGGTTGTAAATTAAAATGGAATGTGCCAAGAGAAAACCCCATAAGTTTATGTTACATTATTTCTTGTTTGTTGTTTTAGTTTTTTTAATAGGGGCAATGATTAGAATATTGTTTGTCCTAGGCGTACACAATCTGGTTCATTTGTGCCTAACATATATATATATATATTCATGCACAGGTCCACTTCCCATGTAAATTATTGCAGAGTGTTCCATAGACCTCCCTTGCTATATGGTCGGTCTTTTTGTTATGTGTATTTAATAGGTATTTGTACACGTATGGTAACCCTAATCTTAATTTTTCCATTCCCCCCACCTTTCCTTTTAGATAAGCCTAGTTTGTTTTCTAGGTGTGTGAGTGTCTTTCTCTGTGCAAATATGTTCATTTGTGTCAGTTGTTAGATAATGCCTGTAAGTGATATCATAGGATATGTCTTTTGCTTTCCGACTTACCTCATGTTCTGTGATTATCTCTAGGCTCAACTATGGTGCCTGAAAGAGCAGTGTTTCATTGTTTTCCATGGCTAATATTCCATTGTGTACATGGACCACTTCTTCTTTTTCAACTGATATGGTGATGGACATTTTGGTTGCTTCCGTGTCTTGGCTATTGTGAAAATTCCTGCAGTGCAGCTGTTGAAGCCTGTGCCTTCTCGACTCTGGACTTGTCAGGTGAGAGTCTCAGTGGTGGGCCTGCTGAACGGAATGGTGGCTCAATTTTTACTTTTAAACGCAGCTCCTTTCTATTCTCATTATTGGCTGTCAGCACTTTACGTCTCACCAGCAGCTAGAGGGTACACAGTTCTCTAAAACACCTTCAGCATTTAATGTTTGTAGACTTGCAGCTGATGGTAGTTGACATGTGTGAGTTGGAATCATTTTGGAGGTTAGATTTGCATGAGTGTAATAATTACTGATGTTGAGCTTTTATCCATTTTCCTCTTTTTTGAAAATGAGTGAGTAAAACTTACCCCTCCATCCAATCTCCTTGAAAAATTTAACACTTTTGAATTTTTTTGGCCATTCCCTACCTCCGCACAATTTTTTAGGGCAGGTGTCCTTTACAGCCCTGAATCCTTGTGAATGTTAAGTGACCATTAGCTGTGGGTTCAAAGCCGCTCTTGTGGGAAACGGCCACAAGGCGGCAGCATTTCTACATTTCCAACTCTGGGATTTTGGGCCACAGAGCTTTCGTGGCAATCGTGGTAGTAAGCTGCGAATTAGAGTGCAATGTGCCAGTGCAAACCCCCAAGAGCTTATATCTCCTAAATTGTTGTTTGCTTTTTAAATTTAATTATCAGAGGAAATTTGATCAAAATGTAGATTCTCCTAGGTGTACAGTTTCTGGTTCATCCTATCAATGTATCTGTCTATTCCTCTTTGGATCCATTCCCGTGTATGTTATTATAGAGTGCTGAGTAGACCTCTCTTCGTATTCCTTAGGTATTTTGTGATTATATATTTCCTATGTATTAGTATATGTCTGTTAACCCCCATATCCTAATTCATACATTCCTTACACCTTTCCATTTGGTTAAACATAATTTGGTTTTCTGAATCTATGCGTGTCCTTCTCTTGGAAATTATTTCATGGGTATCAATTCTTAGGTAACACCTATAAGTGATGTCATAGGATGTCTGTCTTTCGGTTTCTTTCTTACTTCCAGTGTGGTGATTGTCGCTAGGTCCTTCTATGGTGGCGCCAACGGCACTGTTCCATGCTTTTTCATGGCTAATATTCCATTGTGTACATGGACGACTTCTTCTTGGTGCATTTTTCTGTTGATGCACATTTTGGTTTCTTCCAGGTTTGGCTATGGTACACCTTGCTGCAGTGCAGGATTGCCAGCCTGTGTGTTTTTGATTCTGGTCTACTCAGGTGATAGGCCCATGAGTGGGCCTACCAGATCACATGGTAGCTCCATTTTTACCCTTAAACGCACCTCCATTCTGTTCTCACTACTGGCTCTTACCAGGTTGCAACCCACCAGCAGCTAAAGGGTATGCAGTTCTCTAAAACCCCTTCAGCATTTATTTTTTGTAGACTTTTTTGCTGATGATCATTCTGACGGCAGTCAGGTGAACGTTTGTGTACACTGGATTTGCATGGCTTTATTGATTCCTGATGTTCAGCCTTTTTCCATTCCCGTTGATTTAAGAAAAAAGAAAGAAAGAAAAAGAAACAGAAGACAAATGTGCATAAATTATGCCTCTTGAAACTGTCGGTTTGAAATATGGATGCCTTTGAATTTTTTTGGTCGATATACGACCCCAGGATTTGTTTTCAGTGCAGGTGTGATTTACAGGCCTGCAATTATTTTGAATATCAACTGACCATTAACGCTGGGATTAAAGCTGCTGTCGTGTGAAACACCCACAAGGTGGCAGCTGTTCTACTTTACCAAATCTGGTTACTAGGGCAACAGAGCCTCAATGGAAGTTGTGTTCTAGGTTGTAATTTAGAATGGCGTGTGCCAGGGAAAAGCCCCTTAAGTATATGTCTCACTACTTCTTGTTCGTTAATTTAATTTAATTTTTATTTTTATCACAGCAAGTTTGACTACAATGTTTGGCTTGTTCTAGGTGTGCAAGATGTGGTTCTTTGACACATAAACATATGTCTATTCTTCCTGGAATCCTTTTCCCATGTACGTTATGACAGGATGTTGAGTAGTCTTCTCTTGGTATTCCGTAGGTCTTTGGTGATGATATATTTCACCTGTGTTTGTATATGTCTGTTAACCCCAATATCCTAATGTATCCAATCCTCACAAATTTCCATTGGTGAACCATAAGTTTGTTGAATGAATCAGTGGTTGCCCTTCTCTGTGGAAATATCTTCACTGGTATCCATTTATAGGTAATACCTAAAAGTGATATCATACGATATGTGTCTTTCTCTTTGTGACTTACTACAAGTTGTGTGATTGCCTGTAGACTCATCTACAGTGCTGCAAATGACATCGTGTCCTTTTTATCCTTGGCCAATACTCCGTCTGTACATGTACCAGTTTTCTTTGTCCACTCATATGTTGATGGACTTTTTGCTTGCTTCCATGACTTGGCAATTGTAATGCTGCGGCAATGCACATTCGCCTCCCTGTGTCTTTCCAATTCTGTCTTCTTAGGTTATAGGCCCAGGAGTGGGCCTGCTGGATCATATGGTAGATAAATATTTACGTAGTAAAAGCACCTCCATTCTGTTCTCGTTAGTGGCTCTTACCAGGTCACATCCCACTTAAAGTTGAGGGTATGCACTTCTGCACAACACCTTCAGCATTTATTGTTTGTAGTTTTTTTTTTGCTGAAGTTTATTCTGACAAGTGTGAGCTGCTATATGTTTGTGGTTGGATTTGCATGCGTCTCATAATCCATTGAAATTGAGCTTTCTGGCATGTCCTTTTTTTCTTCAAACTGTGAGTAGAGCTTACCTCTTCCAATTGTTTTCGTGAAGTATGTGTGACATTTAGAAATATTTTGGCCATTACCTCCCTAATGACATTCTGAGGGCAGGTTTCATTTACAGCCCTCCAGTACTGGTGCATATGAAGTGACCCTTAGCACAGTTTTTAAAGCTGCTGTTGCAGGTCACGGCCAGAGGGTGGCAGCATTTCTGCTTTTCACAAGCTTTTAACTAGGGAAACAGACTACCTTGCAGTGGTATTTCTCGGTTATAAGTTAGAGTGGAATGTGCCTGGATAAACCCCCAAAAGCTGATGTGTTTTTCTTTTACTTTTGTTTGTTTTCTAGATTGAGTTTATATTTTTTTATTGGAGTCATATTCCATTGTGTACATGGACCACTTCTTCTTTGTGCATTCCTCTGTTGATGGACATTTTCGTAGCTTCCAAGTTTTGGCTATGATAAATATTGCTGGAGGGCAGGATTGCCAGGCTGTTTTTTTCTTGTTTTGCAAGTACGTAGGCCACTCACTGCCATGGCCACTCCGATTGCAGAGCACAGGCTCTGGACGCACAGGCCCAGCAGCCATAGCTCACGGGACCAGCCGCTCCACGGCATGTGTGATTTTCCCGAACCGGGGCATAAACCCGTGTCCCCTGCTTCGGCGGCGGACTCTCAACCACTGCGCCACCAGTGAAGTCCAGCCTGTGTCTTTTTGATTCTCATCCTCTCAGGCGATAGGCCCAGCAGTGGGTATGCTTGATTGAATGGTAGCTCAGTACTTACCTTTTCAATGCACCTCCTTTGTGTTTTCCTTACTGGCTCTTAGCATGTCCCACGTTGAACCAAGCCTAGGCATTTCTCCACAACCCCTTCAGCATTTATTGTTTGCAGATTTTTTGCTGATGGTCATTCTGACTGTTGTGAGCTGATGGGATTTTTGTAATTTGGATTAGCATGTCCTTAATTCTTTCTAAGGTTCATTTTTCCACACGTTTTAAAATTTCTGTTAACGAACAAATGAAAAAAACGTAGAATACAATTAACCTCTTGAAATTGTCTTCTTGAAAGGTTGCCCTCAAAATTGAATTTTTTGGTCAATATTCGCTCCCAGGATTGTTTTTGAGGGCAGGTGTCATTCACAGGCCTGTAATGAGTGTGAATATTTAGTGACCATTAGCACTGGGTTTAAAGCTGCTGTTGTGGTAAACAGCCACTAGGCGGCAGCATTTCTCCATTCACAAATCTCGTTACTAGGGCAGCAGAGCCCTTCTGGAATCCCTGTTCCTAGGTTGTAAATTAAAATGGAATGTGCCAAGAGAAAACCCCATAAGTTTATGTTACATTATTTCTTGTTTGTTGTTTTAGTTTTTTTAATAGGGGCAATGATTAGAATATTGTTTGTCCTAGGCGTACACAATCTGGTTCATTTGTGCCTAACATATATATATATATATTCATGCACAGGTCCACTTCCCATGTAAATTATTGCAGAGTGTTCCATAGACCTCCCTTGCTATATGGTCGGTCTTTTTGTTATGTGTATTTAATAGGTATTTGTACACGTATGGTAACCCTAATCTTAATTTTTCCATTCCCCCCACCTTTCCTTTTAGATAAGCCTAGTTTGTTTTCTAGGTGTGTGAGTGTCTTTCTCTGTGCAAATATGTTCATTTGTGTCAGTTGTTAGATAATGCCTGTAAGTGATATCATAGGATATGTCTTTTGCTTTCCGACTTACCTCATGTTCTGTGATTATCTCTAGGCTCAACTATGGTGCCTGAAAGAGCAGTGTTTCATTGTTTTCCATGGCTAATATTCCATTGTGTACATGGACCACTTCTTCTTTTTCAACTGATATGGTGATGGACATTTTGGTTGCTTCCGTGTCTTGGCTATTGTGAAAATTCCTGCAGTGCAGCTGTTGAAGCCTGTGCCTTCTCGACTCTGGACTTGTCAGGTGAGAGTCTCAGCGGTGGGCCTGCTGAACGGAATGGTGGCTCAATTTTTACTTTTAAACGCAGCTCCTTTCTATTCTCATTATTGGCTGTCAGCACTTTACGTCTCACCAGCAGCTAGAGGGTACACAGTTCTCTAAAACACCTTCAGCATTTAATGTTTGTAGACTTGCAGCTGATGGTAGTTGACATGTGTGAGTTGGAATCATTTTGGAGGTTAGATTTGCATGAGTGTAATAATTACTGATGTTGAGCTTTTATCCATTTTCCTCTTTTTTGAAAATGAGTGAGTAAAACTTACCCCTCCATCCAATCTCCTTGAAAAATTTAACACTTTTGAATTTTTTTGGCCATTCCCTACCTCCGCACAATTTTTTAGGGCAGGTGTCCTTTACAGCCCTGAATCCTTGTGAATGTTAAGTGACCATTAGCTGTGGGTTCAAAGCCGCTCTTGTGGGAAACGGCCACAAGGCGGCAGCATTTCTACATTTCCAACTCTGGGATTTTGGGCCACAGAGCTTTCGTGGCAATCGTGGTAGTAAGCTGCGAATTAGAGTGCAATGTGCCAGTGCAAACCCCCAAGAGCTTATATCTCCTAAATTGTTGTTTGCTTTTTAAATTTAATTATCAGAGGAAATTTGATCAAAATGTAGATTCTCCTAGGTGTACAGTTTCTGGTTCATCCTATCAATGTATCTGTCTATTCCTCTTTGGATCCATTCCCGTGTATGTTATTATAGAGTGCTGAGTAGACCTCTCTTCGTATTCCTTAGGTATTTTGTGATTATATATTTCCTATGTATTAGTATATGTCTGTTAACCCCCATATCCTAATTCATACATTCCTTACACCTTTCCATTTGGTTAAACATAATTTGGTTTTCTGAATCTATGCGTGTCCTTCTCTTGGAAATTATTTCATGGGTATCAATTCTTAGGTAACACCTATAAGTGATGTCATAGGATGTCTGTCTTTCGGTTTCTTTCTTACTTCCAGTGTGGTGATTGTCGCTAGGTCCTTCTATGGTGGCGCCAACGGCACTGTTCCATGCTTTTTCATGGCTAATATTCCATTGTGTACATGGACGACTTCTTCTTGGTGCATTTTTCTGTTGATGCACATTTTGGTTTCTTCCAGGTTTGGCTATGGTACACCTTGCTGCAGTGCAGGATTGCCAGCCTGTGTGTTTTTGATTCTGGTCTACTCAGGTGATAGGCCCATGAGTGGGCCTACCAGATCACATGGTAGCTCCATTTTTACCCTTAAACGCACCTCCATTCTGTTCTCACTACTGGCTCTTACCAGGTTGCAACCCACCAGCAGCTAAAGGGTATGCAGTTCTCTAAAACCCCTTCAGCATTTATTTTTTGTAGACTTTTTTGCTGATGATCATTCTGACGGCAGTCAGGTGAACGTTTGTGTACACTGGATTTGCATGGCTTTATTGATTCCTGATGTTCAGCCTTTTTCCATTCCCGTTGATTTAAGAAAAAAGAAAGAAAGAAAAAGAAACAGAAGACAAATGTGCATAAATTATGCCTCTTGAAACTGTCGGTTTGAAATATGGATGCCTTTGAATTTTTTTGGTCGATATACGACCCCAGGATTTGTTTTCAGTGCAGGTGTGATTTACAGGCCTGCAATTATTTTGAATATCAACTGACCATTAACGCTGGGATTAAAGCTGCTGTCGTGTGAAACACCCACAAGGTGGCAGCTGTTCTACTTTACCAAATCTGGTTACTAGGGCAACAGAGCCTCAATGGAAGTTGTGTTCTAGGTTGTAATTTAGAATGGCGTGTGCCAGGGAAAAGCCCCTTAAGTATATGTCTCACTACTTCTTGTTCGTTAATTTAATTTAATTTTTATTTTTATCACAGCAAGTTTGACTACAATGTTTGGCTTGTTCTAGGTGTGCAAGATGTGGTTCTTTGACACATAAACATATGTCTATTCTTCCTGGAATCCTTTTCCCATGTACGTTATGACAGGATGTTGAGTAGTCTTCTCTTGGTATTCCGTAGGTCTTTGGTGATGATATATTTCACCTGTGTTTGTATATGTCTGTTAACCCCAATATCCTAATGTATCCAATCCTCACAAATTTCCATTGGTGAACCATAAGTTTGTTGAATGAATCAGTGGTTGCCCTTCTCTGTGGAAATATCTTCACTGGTATCCATTTATAGGTAATACCTAAAAGTGATATCATACGATATGTGTCTTTCTCTTTGTGACTTACTACAAGTTGTGTGATTGCCTGTAGACTCATCTACAGTGCTGCAAATGACATCGTGTCCTTTTTATCCTTGGCCAATACTCCGTCTGTACATGTACCAGTTTTCTTTGTCCACTCATACGTTGATGGACTTTTTGCTTGCTTCCATGACTTGGCAATTGTAATGCTGCGGCAATGCACATTCGCCTCCCTGTGTCTTTCCAATTCTGTCTTCTTAGGTTATAGGCCCAGGAGTGGGCCTGCTGGATCATATGGTAGATAAATATTTACGTAGTAAAAGCACCTCCATTCTGTTCTCGTTAGTGGCTCTTACCAGGTCACATCCCACTTAAAGTTGAGGGTATGCACTTCTGCACAACACCTTCAGCATTTATTGTTTGTAGTTTTTTTTTTGCTGAAGTTTATTCTGACAAGTGTGAGCTGCTATATGTTTGTGGTTGGATTTGCATGCGTCTCATAATCCATTGAAATTGAGCTTTCTGGCATGTCCTTTTTTTCTTCAAACTGTGAGTAGAGCTTACCTCTTCCAATTGTTTTCGTTAAGTATGTGTGACATTTAGAAATATTTTGGCCATTACCTCCCTAATGACATTCTGAGGGCAGGTTTCATTTACAGCCCTCCAGTACTGGTGCATATGAAGTGACCCTTAGCACAGTTTTTAAAGCTGCTGTTGCAGGTCACGGCCAGAGGGTGGCAGCATTTCTGCTTTTCACAAGCTTTTAACTAGGGAAACAGACTACCTTGCAGTGGTATTTCTCGGTTATAAGTTAGAGTGGAATGTGCCTGGATAAACCCCCAAAAGCTGATGTGTTTTTCTTTTACTTTTGTTTGTTTTCTAGATTGAGTTTATATTTTTTTATTGGAGTCATATTCCATTGTGTACATGGACCACTTCTTCTTTGTGCATTCCTCTGTTGATGGACATTTTCGTAGCTTCCAAGTTTTGGCTATGATAAATATTGCTGGAGGGCAGGATTGCCAGGCTGTTTTTTTCTTGTTTTGCAAGTACGTAGGCCACTCACTGCCATGGCCACTCCGATTGCAGAGCACAGGCTCTGGACGCACAGGCCCAGCAGCCATAGCTCACGGGACCAGCCGCTCCACGGCATGTGTGATTTTCCCGAACCGGGGCATAAACCCGTGTCCCCTGCTTCGGCGGCGGACTCTCAACCACTGTGCCACCAGTGAAGTCCAGCCTGTGTCTTTTTGATTCTCATCCTCTCAGGCGATAGGCCCAGCAGTGGGTATGCTTGATTGAATGGTAGCTCAGTACTTACCTTTTCAATGCACCTCCTTTGTGTTTTCCTTACTGGCTCTTAGCATGTCCCACGTTGAACCAAGCCTAGGCATTTCTCCACAACCCCTTCAGCATTTATTGTTTGCAGATTTTTTGCTGATGGTCATTCTGACTGTTGTGAGCTGATGGGATTTTTGTAATTTGGATTAGCATGTCCTTAATTCTTTCTAAGGTTCATTTTTCCACACCTTTTAAAATTTCTGTTAACGAACAAATGAAAAAAACGTAGAATACAATTAACCTCTTGAAATTGTCTTCTTGAAAGGTTGCCCTCAAAATTGAATTTTTTGGTCAATATTCGCTCCCAGGATTGTTTTTGAGGGCAGGTGTCATTCACAGGCCTGTAATGAGTGTGAATATTTAGTGACCATTAGCACTGGGTTTAAAGCTGCTGTTGTGGTAAACAGCCACTAGGCGGCAGCATTTCTCCATTCACAAATCTCGTTACTAGGGCAGCAGAGCCCTTCTGGAATCCCTGTTCCTAGGTTGTAAATTAAAATGGAATGTGCCAAGAGAAAACCCCATAAGTTTATGTTACATTATTTCTTGTTTGTTGTTTTAGTTTTTTTAATAGGGGCAATGATTAGAATATTGTTTGTCCTAGGCGTACACAATCTGGTTCATTTGTGCCTAACATATATATATATATATATTCATGCACAGGTCCACTTCCCATGTAAATTATTGCAGAGTGTTCCATAGACCTCCCTTGCTATATGGTCGGTCTTTTTTTTATGTGTATTTAATAGGTATTTGTACACGTATGGTAACCCTAATCTTAATTTTTCCATTCCCCCCACCTTTCCTTTTAGATAAGCCTAGTTTGTTTTCTAAGTGTGTGAGTGTCTTTCTCTGTGCAAATATGTTCATTTGTGTCAGTTGTTAGATAATGCCTGTAAGTGATATCATAGGATATGTCTTTTGCTTTCCGACTTACCTCATGTTCTGTGATTATCTCTAGGCTCAACTATGGTGCCTGAAAGAGCAGTGTTTCATTGTTTTCCATGGCTAATATTCCATTGTGTACATGGACCACTTCTTCTTTTTCAACTGATATGGTGATGGACATTTTGGTTGCTTCCGTGTCTTGGCTATTGTGAAAATTCCTGCAGTGCAGCTGTTGAAGCCTGTGCCTTCTCGACTCTGGACTTGTCAGGTGAGAGTCTCAGCGGTGGGCCTGCTGAACGGAATGGTGGCTCAATTTTTACTTTTAAACGCAGCTCCTTTCTATTCTCATTATTGGCTGTCAGCAATTTACGTCTCACCAGCAGCTAGAGGGTACACAGTTCTCTAAAACACCTTCAGCATTTAATGTTTGTAGACTTGCAGCTGATGGTAGTTGACATGTGTGAGTTGGAATCATTTTGGAGGTTAGATTTGCATGAGTGTAATAATTACTGATGTTGAGCTTTTATCCATTTTCCTCTTTTTTGAAAATGAGTGAGTAAAACTTACCCCTCCATCCAATCTCCTTGAAAAATTTAACACTTTTGAATTTTTTTGGCCATTCCCTACCTCCGCACAATTTTTTAGGGCAGGTGTCCTTTACAGCCCTGAATCCTTGTGAATGTTAAGTGACCATTAGCTGTGGGTTCAAAGCCGCTCTTGTGGGAAACGGCCACAAGGCGGCAGCATTTCTACATTTCCAACTCTGGGATTTTGGGCCACAGAGCTTTCGTGGCAATCGTGGTAGTAAGCTGCGAATTAGAGTGCAATGTGCCAGTGCAAACCCCCAAGAGCTTATATCTCCTAAATTGTTGTTTGCTTTTTAAATTTAATTATCAGAGGAAATTTGATCAAAATGTAGATTCTCCTAGGTGTACAGTTTCTGGTTCATCCTATCAATGTATCTGTCTATTCCTCTTTGGATCCATTCCCGTGTATGTTATTATAGAGTGCTGAGTAGACCTCTCTTCGTATTCCTTAGGTATTTTGTGATTATATATTTCCTATGTATTAGTATATGTCCGTTAACCCCCATATCCTAATTCATACATTCCTTACACCTTTCCATTTGGTTAAACATAATTTGGATTTCTGAATCTATGTGTGTCCTTCTCTTGGAAATTATTTCATGGGTATCAATTCTTAGGTAACACCTATAAGTGATGTCATAGGATGTCTGTCTTTCGGTTTCTTTCTTACTTCCAGTGTGGTGATTGTCGCTAGGTCCTTCTATGGTGGCGCCAACGGCACTGTTCCATGCTTTTTCATGGCTAATATTCCATTGTGTACATGGACGACTTCTTCTTGGTGCATTTTTCTGTTGATGCACATTTTGGTTTCTTCCAGGTTTGGCTATGGTACACCTTGCTGCAGTGCAGGATTGCCAGCCTGTGTGTTTTTGATTCTGGTCTACTCAGGTGATAGGCCCATGAGTGGGCCTACCAGATCACATGGTAGCTCCATTTTTACCCTTAAACGCACCTCCATTCTGTTCTCACTACTGGCTCTTACCAGGTTGCAACCCACCAGCAGCTAAAGGGTATGCAGTTCTCTAAAACCCCTTCAGCATTTATTTTTTGTAGACTTTTTTTGCTGATGATCATTCTGACGGCAGTCAGGTTAACGTTTGTGTACACTGGATTTGCATGGCTTTATTGATTCCTGATGTTCAGCCTTTTTCCATTCCCGTTGATTTAAGAAAAATGAAAGAAAGAAAACGAAACAGAAGACAAATGTGCATAAATTATGCCTCTTGAAACTGTCGGTTTGAAATATGGATGCCTTTGAATTTTTTTGGTCGATATACGACCCCAGGATTTGTTTCAGTGCAGGTGTGATTTACAGGCCTGCAATTATTTTGAATATCAACTGACCATTAACGCTGGGATTAAAGCTGCTGTCGTGTGAAACACCCACAAGGTGGCAGCTGTTCTACTTTACCAAATCTGGTTACTAGGGCAACAGAGCCTCAATGGAAGTTGTGTTCTAGGTTGTAATTTAGAATGGCGTGTGCCAGGGAAAAGCCCCTTAAGTATATGTCTCACTACTTCTTGTTCGTTTATTTAATTTAATTTTTATTTTTATCACAGCAAGTTTGACTACAATGTTTGGCTTGTTCTAGGTGTGCAAGATGTGGTTCTTTGACACATAAACATATGTCTATTCTTCCTGGAATCCTTTTCCCATGTACGTTATGACAGGATGTTGAGTAGTCTTCCCTTGGTATTCCGTAGGTCTTTGGTGATGATATATTTCACCTGTGTTTGTATATGTCTGTTAACCCCAATATCCTAATGTATCCAATCCTCACAAATTTCCATTGGTGAACCATAAGTTTGTTGAATGAATCAGTGGTTGCCCTTCTCTGTGGAAATATCTTCACTGGTATCCATTTATAGGTAATACCTAAAAGTGATATCATACGATATGTGTCTTTCTCTTTGTGACTTACTACAAGTTGTGTGATTGCCTGTAGACTCATCTACAGTGCTGCAAATGACATCGTGTCCTTTTTATCCTTGGCCAATACTCCGTCTGTACATGTACCAGTTTTCTTTGTCCACTCATATGTTGATGGACTTTTTGCTTGCTTCCATGACTTGGCAATTGTAATGCTGCGGCAATGCACATTCGCCTCCCTGTGTCTTTCCAATTCTGTCTTCTTAGGTTATAGGCCCAGGAGTGGGCCTGCTGGATCATATGGTAGATAAATATTTACGTAGTAAAAGCACCTCCATTCTGTTCTCGTTAGTGGCTCTTACCAGGTCACATCCCACTTAAACTTGAGGGTATGCACTTCTGCACAACACCTTCAGCATTTATTGTTTGTAGTTTTTTTTTGCTGAAGTTTATTCTGACAAGTGTGAGCTGCTATATGTTTGTGGTTGGATTTGCATGCGTCTCATAATCCATTGAAATTGAGCTTTCTGGCATGTCCTTTTTTTCTTCAAACTGTGAGTAGAGCTTACCTCTTCCAATTGTTTTCGTGAAGTATGTGTGACATTTAGAAATATTTTGGCCATTACCTCCCTAATGACATTCTGAGGGCAGGTTTCATTTACAGCCCTCCAGTACTGGTGCATATGAAGTGGCCCTTAGCACAGTTTTTAAAGCTGCTGTTGCAGGTCACGGCCAGAGGGTGGCAGCATTTCTGCTTTTCACAAGCTTTTAACTAGGGAAACAGACTACCTTGCAGTGGTATTTCTCGGTTATAAGTTAGAGTGGAATGTGCCTGGATAAACCCCCAAAACCTGATGTGTTTTTCTTTTACTTTTGTTTGTTTTCTAGATTGAGTTTATATTTTTTTATTGGAGTCATATTCCATTGTGTACATGGACCACTTCTTCTTTGTGCATTCCTCTGTTGATGGACATTTTCGTAGCTTCCAAGTTTTGGCTATGATAAATATTGCTGGAGGGCAGGATTGCCAGGCTGTTTTTTTCTTGTTTTGCAGTACGTAGGCCACTCACTGCCATGGCCACTCCGATTGCAGAGCACAGGCTCTGGACGCACAGGCCCAGCAGCCATAGCTCACGGGACCAGCCGCTCCACGGCATGTGTGATTTTCCCGAACCAGGGCATAAACCCGTGTCCCCTGCTTCGGCGGCGGACTCTCAACCACTGCGCCACCAGTGAAGTCCAGCCTGTGTCTTTTTGATTCTCATCCTCTCAGGCGATAGGCCCAGCAGTGGGTATGCTTGATTGAATGGTAGCTCAGTACTTACCTTTTCAATGCACCTCCTTTGTGTTTCCCTTACTGGCTCTTAGCATGTCCCACGTTGAACCAAGCCTAGGCATTTCTCCACAACCCCTTCAGCATTTATTGTTTGCAGATTTTTTGCTGATGGTCATTCTGACTGTTGTGAGCTGATGGGATTTTTGTAATTTGGACTTGCATGTCCTTAATTCTTTCTAAGGTTCATTTTTCCACACCTTTTAAAATTTCTGTTAACGAACAAATGAAAAAAACGTAGAATACAATTAACCTCTTGAAATTGTCTTCTTGAAAGGTTGCCCTCAAAATTGAATTTTTTGGTCAATATTCGCTCCCAGGATTGTTTTTGAGGGCAGGTGTCATTCACAGGCCTGTAATGAGTGTGAATATTTAGTGACCATTAGCACTGGGTTTAAAGCTGCTGTTGTGGTAAACAGCCACTAGGCGGCAGCATTTCTCCATTCACAAATCTCGTTACTAGGGCAGCAGAGCCCTTCTGGAATCCCTGTTCCTAGGTTGTAAATTAAAATGGAATGTGCCAGGAGAAAACCCCATAAGTTTATGTTACATTATTTCTTGTTTGTTGTTTTAGTTTTTTTAATAGGGGCAATGATTAGAATATTGTTTGTCCTAGGCGTACACAATCTGGTTCATTTGTGCCCAACATATATATATATATATATATATTCATGCACAGGTCCACTTCCCATGTAAATTATTGCAGAGTGTTCCATAGACCTCCCTTGCTATATGGTCGGTCTTTTTGTTATGTGTATTTAATAGGTATTTGTACACGTATGGTAACCCTAATCTTAATTTTTCCATTCCCCCCACCTTTCCTTTTAGATAAGCCTAGTTTGTTTTCTAAGTGTGTGAGTGTCTTTCTCTGTGCAAATATGTTCATTTGTGTCAGTTGTTAGATAATGCCTGTAAGTGATATCATAGGATATGTCTTTTGCTTTCCGACTTACCTCATGTTCTGTGATTATCTCTAGGCTCAACTATGGTGCCTGAAAGAGCAGTGTTTCATTGATTTCCATGGCTAATATTCCATTGTGTACAGGGACCACTTCTTCTTTTTCAACTGATATGGTGATGGACATTTTGGTTGCTTCCGTGTCTTGGCTATTGTGAAAATTCCTGCAGTGCAGCTGTTGAAGCCTGTGCCTTCTCGACTCTGGACTTGTCAGGTGAGAGTCTCAGCGGTGGGCCTGCTGAACGGAATGGTGGCTCAATTTTTACTTTTAAACGCAGCTCCTTTCTATTCTCATTATTGGCTGTCAGCACTTTACGTCTCACCAGCAGCTAGAGGGTACACAGTTCTCTAAAACACCTTCAGCATTTAATGTTTGTAGACTTGCAGCTGATGGTAGTTGACATGTGTGACTTGGAATCATTTTGGAGGTTAGATTTGCATGAGTCTAATAATTACTGATGTGGAGCTTTTATCCATTTTCCTCTTTTTTGAAAATGAGTGAGTAAAACTTACCCCACCATCCAATCTCCTTGAAAAATTTAACACTTTTGAATTTTTTTGGCCATTCCCTACCTCCGCACAATTTTTTAGGGCAGGTGTCCTTTACAGCCCTGAATCCTTGTGAATGTTAAGTGACCATTAGCTGTGGGTTCAAAGCCGCTCTTGTGGGAAACGGCCACAAGGCGGCAGCATTTCTACATTTCCAACTCTGGGATTTTGGGCCACAGAGCTTTCGTGGCAATCGTGGTAGTAAGCTGCGAATTAGAGTGCAATGTGCCAGTGCAAACCCCCAAGAGCTTATATCTCCTAAATTGTTGTTTGCTTTTTAAATTTAATTATCAGAGGAAATTTGATCAAAATGTAGATTCTCCTAGGTGTACAGTTTCTGGTTCATCCTATCAATGTATCTGTCTATTCCTCTTTGGATCCATTCCCGTGTATGTTATTATAGAGTGCTGAGTAGACCTCTCTTCGTATTCCTTAGGTATTTTGTGATTATATATTTCCTATGTATTAGTATATGTCCGTTAACCCCCATATCCTAATTCATACATTCCTTACACCTTTCCATTTGGTTAAACATAATTTGGTTTTCTGAATCTATGTGTGTCCTTCTCTTGGAAATTATTTCATGGGTATCAATTCTTAGGTAACACCTATAAGTGATGTCATAGGATGTCTGTCTTTCGGTTTCTTTCTTACTTCCAGTGTGGTGATTGTCGCTAGGTCCTTCTATGGTGGCGCCAACGGCACTGTTCCATGCTTTTTCATGGCTAATATTCCATTGTGTACATGGACGACTTCTTCTTGGTGCATTTTTCTGTTGATGCACATTTTGGTTTCTTCCAGGTTTGGCTATGGTACACCTTGCTGCAGTGCAGGATTGCCAGCCTGTGTGTTTTTGATTCTGGTCTACTCAGGTGATAGGCCCATGAGTGGGCCTACCAGATCACATGGTAGCTCCATTTTTACCCTTAAACGCACCTCCATTCTGTTCTCACTACTGGCTCTTACCAGGTTGCAACCCACCAGCAGCTAAAGGGTATGCAGTTCTCTAAAACCCCTTCAGCATTTATTTTTTGTAGACTTGTTTTGCTGATGATCATTCTGACGGCAGTCAGGTGAACGTTTGTGTACACTGGATTTGCATGGCTTTATTGATTCCTGATGTTCAGCCTTTTTCCATTCCCGTTGATTTAAGAAAAACGAAAGAAAGAAAAAGAAACAGAAGACAAATGTGCATAAATTATGCCTCTTGAAACTGTCGGTTTGAAATATGGATGCCTTTGAATTTTTTTGGTCGATATACGACC
The DNA here is from genome assembly GCF_964341445.2 of Mesoplodon mirus. NCBI lineage: Eukaryota > Metazoa > Chordata > Mammalia > Artiodactyla > Ziphiidae > Mesoplodon > Mesoplodon mirus. Next base: position 147,993,302 of record NC_138981.1, read on the forward strand.
CCAGGATTTGTTTTCAGTGCAGGTGTGATTTACAGGCCTGCAATTATTTTGAATATCAACTGACCATTAACGCTGGGATTAAAGCTGCTGTCGTGTGAAACACCCACAAGGTGGCAGCTGTTCTACTTTACCAAATCTGGTTACTAGGGCAACAGAGCCTCAATGGAAGTTGTGTTCTAGGTTGTAATTTAGAATGGCGTGTGCCAGGGAAAAGCCCCTTAAGTATATGTCTCACTACTTCTTGTTCGTTAATTTAATTTAATTTTTATTTTTATCACAGCAAGTTTGACTACAATGTTTGGCTTGTTCTAGGTGTGCAAGATGTGGTTCTTTGACACATAAACATATGTCTATTCTTCCTGGAGTCCTTTTCCCATGTACGTTATGACAGGATGTTGAGTAGTCTTCTCTTGGTATTCCGTAGGTCTTTGGTGATGATATATTTCACCTGTGTTTGTATATGTCTGTTAACCCCAATATCCTAATGTATCCAATCCTCACAAATTTCCATTGGTGAACCATAAGTTTGTTGAATGAATCAGTGGTTGCCCTTCTCTGTGGAAATATCTTCACTGGTATCCATTTATAGGTAATACCTAAAAGTGATATCATACGATATGTGTCTTTCTCTTTGTGACTTACTACAAGTTGTGTGATTGCCTGTAGACTCATCTACAGTGCTGCAAATGACATCGTGTCCTTTTTATCCTTGGCCAATACTCCGTCTGTACATGTACCAGTTTTCTTTGTCCACTCATATGTTGATGGACTTTTTGCTTGCTTCCATGACTTGGCAATTGTAATGCTGCGGCAATGCACATTCGCCTCCCTGTGTCTTTCCAGTTCTGTCTTCTTAGGTTATAGGCCCAGGAGTGGGCCTGCTGGATCATATGGTAGATAAATATTTACGTAGTAAAAGCACCTCCATTCTGTTCTCGTTAGTGACTCTTACCAGGTCACATCCCACTTAAACTTGAGGGTATGCACTTCTGCACAACACCTTCAGCATTTATTGTTTGTAGTTTTGTTTTTGCTGAAGTTTATTCTGACAAGTGTGAGCTGCTATATGTTTGTGGTTGGATTTGCATGCATCTCATAATCCATTGAAATTGAGCTTTCTGGCATGTCCTTTTTTTATTCAAACTGTGAGTAGAGCTTACCTCTTCCAATTGTTTTCGTGAAGTATGTGTGACATTTAGAAATATTTTGGCCATTACCTCCCTAATGACATTCTGAGGGCAGGTTTCATTTACAGCCCTCCAGTACTGGTGCATATGAAGTGGCCCTTAGCACAGTTTTTTAAGCTGCTGTTGCAGGTCACGGCCAGAGGGTGGCAGCATTTCTGCTTTTCACAAGCTTTTAACTAGGGAAACAGACTACCTTGCAGTGGTATTTCTCGGTTATAAGTTAGAGTGGAATGTGCCTGGATAAACCCCCAAAAGCTGATGTGTTTTTCTTTTACTTTTGTTTGTTTTCTAGATTGAGTTTATATTTTTTTATTGGAGTCATATTCCATTGTGTACATGGACCACTTCTTCTTTGTGCATTCCTCTGTTGATGGACATTTTCGTAGCTTCCAAGTTTTGGCTATGATAAATATTGCTGGAGGGCAGGATTGCCAGGCTGTTTTTTTCTTGTTTTGCAAGTACGTAGGCCACTCACTGCCATGGCCACTCCGATTGCAGAGCACAGGCTCTGGACGCACAGGCCCAGCAGCCATAGCTCACGGGACCAGCCGCTCCACGGCATGTGTGATTTTCCCGAACCGGGGCATAAACCCGTGTCCCCTGCTTCGGCGGCGGACTCTCAACCACTGCGCCACCAGTGAAGTCCAGCCTGTGTCTTTTTGATTCTCATCCTCTCAGGCGATAGGCCCAGCAGTGGGTATGCTTGATTGAATGGTAGCTCAGTACTTACCTTTTCAATGCACCTCCTTTGTGTTTTCCTTACTGGCTCTTAGCATGTCCCACGTTGAACCAAGCCTAGGCATTTCTCCACAACCCCTTCAGCATTTATTGTTTGCAGATTTTTTGCTGATGGTCATTCTGACTGTTGTGAGCTGATGGGATTTTTGTAATTTGGATTAGCATGTCCTTAATTCTTTCTAAGGTTCATTTTTCCACACCTTTTAAAATTTCTGTTAACGAACAAATGAAAAAAACGTAGAATACAATTAACCTCTTGAAATTGTCTTCTTGAAAGGTTGCCCTCAAAATTGAATTTTTTGGTCAATATTCGCTCCCAGGATTGTTTTTGAGGGCAGGTGTCATTCACAGGCCTGTAATGAGTGTGAATATTTAGTGACCATTAGCACTGGGTTTAAAGCTGCTGTTGTGGTAAACAGCCACTAGGCGGCAGCATTTCTCCATTCACAAATCTCGTTACTAGGGCAGCAGAGCCCTTCTGGAATCCCTGTTCCTAGGTTGTAAATTAAAATGGAATGTGCCAGGAGAAAACCCCATAAGTTTATGTTACATTATTTCTTGTTTGTTGTTTTAGTTTTTTTAATAGGGGCAATGATTAGAATATTGTTTGTCCTAGGCGTACACAATCTGGTTCATTTGTGCCCAACATATATATATATATATATATATATATTCATGCACAGGTCCACTTCCCATGTAAATTATTGCAGAGTGTTCCATAGACCTCCCTTGCTATATGGTCGGTCTTTTTGTTATGTGTATTTAATAGGTATTTGTACACGTATGGTAACCCTAATCTTAATTTTTCCATTCCCCCCACCTTTCCTTTTAGATAAGCCTAGTTTGTTTTCTAAGTGTGTGAGTGTCTTTCTCTGTGCAAATATGTTCATTTGTGTCAGTTGTTAGATAATGCCTGTAAGTGATATCATAGGATATGTCTTTTGCTTTCCGACTTACCTCATGTTCTGTGATTATCTCTAGGCTCAACTATGGTGCCTGAAAGAGCAGTGTTTCATTGTTTTCCATGGCTAATATTCCATTGTGTACATGGACCACTTCTTCTTTTTCAACTGATATGGTGATGGACATTTTGGTTGCTTCCGTGTCTTGGCTATTGTGAAAATTCCTGCAGTGCAGCTGTTGAAGCCTGTGCCTTCTCGACTCTGGACTTGTCAGGTGAGAGTCTCAGCGGTGGGCCTGCTGAACGGAATGGTGGCTCAATTTTTACTTTTAAACGCAGCTCCTTTCTATTCTCATTATTGGCTGTCAGCACTTTACGTCTCACCAGCAGCTAGAGGGTACACAGTTCTCTAAAACACCTTCAGCATTTAATGTTTGTAGACTTGCAGCTGATGGTAGTTGACATGTGTGAGTTGGAATCATTTTGGAGGTTAGATTTGCATGAGTCTAATAATTACTGATGTTGAGCTTTTATCCATTTTCCTCTTTTTTGAAAATGAGTGAGTAAAACTTACCCCTCCATCCAATCTCCTTGAAAAATTTAACACTTTTGAATTTTTTTGGCCATTCCCTACCTCCGCACAATTTTTTAGGGCAGGTGTCCTTTACAGCCCTGAATCCTTGTGAATGTTAAGTGACCATTAGCTGTGGGTTCAAAGCCGCTCTTGTGGGAAACGGCCACAAGGCGGCAGCATTTCTACATTTCCAACTCTGGGATTTTGGGCCACAGAGCTTTCGTGGCAATCGTGGTAGTAAGCTGCGAATTAGAGTGCAATGTGCCAGTTCAAACCCCCAAGAGCTTATATCCCCTAAATTGTTGTTTGCTTTTTAAATTTAATTATCAGAGGAAATTTGATCAAAATGTAGATTCTCCTAGGTGTACAGTTTCTGGTTCATCCTATCAATGTATCTGTCTATTCCTCTTTGGATCCATTCCCGTGTATGTTATTATAGAGTGCTGAGTAGACCTCTCTTCGTATTCCTTAGGTATTTTGTGATTATATATTTCCTATGTATTAGTATATGTCCGTTAACCCCCATATCCTAATTCATACATTCCTTACACCTTTCCATTTGGTTAAACATAATTTGGTTTTCTGAATCTATGTGTGTCCTTCTCTTGGAAATTATTTCATGGGTATCAATTCTTAGGTAACACCTATAAGTGATGTCATAGGATGTCTGTCTTTCGGTTTCTTTCTTACTTCCAGTGTGGTGATTGTCGCTAGGTCCTTCTATGGTGGCGCCAACGGCACTGTTCCATGCTTTTTCATGGCTAATATTCCATTGTGTACATGGACGACTTCTTCTTGGTGCATTTTTCTGTTGATGCACATTTTGGTTTCTTCCAGGTTTGGCTATGGTACACCTTGCTGCAGTGCAGGATTGCCAGCCTGTGTGTTTTTGATTCTGGTCTACTCAGGTGATAGGCCCATGAGTGGGCCTACCAGATCACATGGTAGCTCCATTTTTACCCTTAAACGCACCTCCATTCTGTTCTCACTACTGGCTCTTACCAGGTTGCAACCCACCAGCAGCTAAAGGGTATGCAGTTCTCTAAAACCCCTTCAGCATTTATTTTTTGTAGACTTGTTTTGCTGATGATCATTCTGACGGCAGTCAGGTGAACGTTTGTGTACACTGGATTTGCATGGCTTTATTGATTCCTGATGTTCAGCCTTTTTCCATTCCCGTTGATTTAAGAAAAAAGAAAGAAAGAAAAAGAAACAGAAGACAAATGTGCATAAATTATGCCTCTTGAAACTGTCGGTTTGAAATATGGATGCCTTTGAATTTTTTTGGTCGATATACGACCCCAGGATTTGTTTCAGTGCAGGTGTGATTTACAGGCCTGCAATTATTTTGAATATCAACTGACCATTAACGCTGGGATTAAAGCTGCTGTCGTGTGAAACACCCACAAGGTGGCAGCTGTTCTACTTTACCAAATCTGGTTACTAGGGCAACAGAGCCTCAATGGAAGTTGTGTTCTAGGTTGTAATTTAGAATGGCGTGTGCCAGGGAAAAGCCCCTTAAGTATATGTCTCACTACTTCTTGTTCGTTTATTTAATTTAATTTTTATTTTTATCACAGCAAGTTTGACTACAATGTTTGGCTTGTTCTAGGTGTGCAAGATGTGGTTCTTTGACACATAAACATATGTCTATTCTTCCTGGAATCCTTTTCCCATGTACGTTATGACAGGATGTTGAGTAGTCTTCCCTTGGTATTCCGTAGGTCTTTGGTGATGATATATTTCACCTGTGTTTGTATATGTCTGTTAACCCCAATATCCTAATGTATCCAATCCTCACAAATTTCCATTGGTGAACCATAAGTTTGTTGAATGAATCAGTGGTTGCCCTTCTCTGTGGAAATATCTTCACTGGTATCCATTTATAGGTAATACCTAAAAGTGATATCATACGATATGTGTCTTTCTCTTTGTGACTTACTACAAGTTGTGTGATTGCCTGTAGACTCATCTACAGTGCTGCAAATGACATCGTGTCCTTTTTATCCTTGGCCAATACTCCGTCTGTACATGTACCAGTTTTCTTTGTCCACTCATATGTTGATGGACTTTTTGGTTGCTTCCATGACTTGGCAATTGTAATGCTGCGGCAATGCACATTCGCCTCCCTGTGTCTTTCCAATTCTGTCTTCTTAGGTTATAGGCCCAGGAGTGGGCCTGCTGGATCATATGGTAGATAAATATTTACGTAGTAAAAGCACCTCCATTCTGTTCTCGTTAGTGGCTCTTACCAGGTCACATCCCACTTAAAGTTGAGGGTATGCACTTCTGCACAACACCTTCAGCATTTATTGTTTGTAGTTTTTTTTTTGCTGAAGTTTATTCTGACAAGTGTGAGCTGCTATATGTTTGTGGTTGGATTTGCATGCGTCTCATAATCCATTGAAATTGAGCTTTCTGGCATGTCCTTTTTTTCTTCAAACTGTGAGTAGAGCTTACCTCTTCCAATTGTTTTCGTGAAGTATGTGTGACATTTAGAAATATTTTGGCCATTACCTCCCTAATGACATTCTGAGGGCAGGTTTCATTTACAGCCCTCCAGTACTGGTGCATATGAAGTGGCCCTTAGCACAGTTTTTAAAGCTGCTGTTGCAGGTCACGGCCAGAGGGTGGCAGCATTTCTGCTTTTCACAAGCTTTTAACTAGGGAAACAGACTACCTTGCAGTGGTATTTCTCGGTTATAAGTTAGAGTGGAATGTGCCTGGATAAACCCCCAAAACCTGATGTGTTTTTCTTTTACTTTTGTTTGTTTTCTAGATTGAGTTTATATTTTTTTATTGGAGTCATATTCCATTGTGTACATGGACTACTTCTTCTTTGTGCATTCCTCTGTTGATGGACATTTTCGTAGCTTCCAAGTTTTGGCTATGATAAATATTGCTGGAGGGCAGGATTGCCAGGCTGTTTTTTTCTTGTTTTGCAGTACGTAGGCCACTCACTGCCATGGCCACTCCGATTGCAGAGCAAAGGCTCTGGACGCACAGGCCCAGCAGCCATAGCTCACGGGACCAGCCGCTCCACGGCATGTGTGATTTTCCCGAACCGGGGCATAAACCCGTGTCCCCTGCTTCGGCGGCGGACTCTCAACCACTGCACCACCAGTGAAGTCCAGCCTGTGTCTTTTTGATTCTCATCCTCTCAGGCGATAGGCCCAGCAGTGGGTATGCTTGATTGAATGGTAGCTCAGTACTTACCTTTTCAATGCACCTCCTTTGTGTTTTCCTTACTGGCTCTTAGCATGTCCCACGTTGAACCAAGCCTAGGCATTTCTCCACAACCCCTTCAGCATTTATTGTTTGCAGATTTTTTGCTGATGGTCATTCTGACTGTTGTGAGCTGATGGGATTTTTGTAATTTGGATTAGCATGTCCTTAATTCTTTCTAAGGTTCATTTTTCCACACCTTTTAAAATTTCTGTTAACGAACAAATGAAAAAAACGTAGAATACAATTAACCTCTTGAAATTGTCTTCTTGAAAGGTTGCCCTCAAAATTGAATTTTTTGGTCAATATTCGCTCCCAGGATTGTTTTTGAGGGCAGGTGTCATTCACAGGCCTGTAATGAGTGTGAATATTTAGTGACCATTAGCACTGGGTTTAAAGCTGCTGTTGTGGTAAACAGCCACTAGGCGGCAGCATTTCTCCATTCACAAATCTCGTTACTAGGGCAGCAGAGCCCTTCTGGAATCCCTGTTCCTAGGTTGTAAATTAAAATGGAATGTGCCAGGAGAAAACCGCATAAGTTTATGTTACATTATTTCTTGTTTGTTGTTTTAGTTTTTTTAATAGGGGCAATGATTAGAATATTGTTTGTCCTAGGCGTACACAATCTGGTTCATTTGTGCCCAACATATATATATATATATATATATTCATGCACAGGTCCACTTCCCATGTAAATTATTGCAGAGTGTTCCATAGACCTCCCTTGCTATATGGTCGGTCTTTTTGTTATGTGTATTTAATAGGTATTTGTACACGTATGGTAACCCTAATCTTAATTTTTCCATTCCCCCCACCTTTCCTTTTAGATAAGCCTAGTTTGTTTTCTAAGTGTGTGAGTGTCTTTCTCTGTGCAAATATGTTCATTTGTGTCAGTTGTTAGATAATGCCTGTAAGTGATATCATAGGATATGTCTTTTGCTTTCCGACTTACCTCATGTTCTGTGATTATCTCTAGGCTCAACTATGGTGCCTGAAAGAGCAGTGTTTCATTGATTTCCATGGCTAATATTCCATTGTGTACAGGGACCACTTCTTCTTTTTCAACTGATATGGTGATGGACATTTTGGTTGCTTCCGTGTCTTGGCTATTGTGAAAATTCCTGCAGTGCAGCTGTTGAAGCCTGTGCCTTCTCGACTCTGGACTTGTCAGGTGAGAGTCTCAGCGGTGGGCCTGCTGAACGGAATGGTGGCTCAATTTTTACTTTTAAACGCAGCTCCTTTCTATTCTCATTATTGGCTGTCAGCACTTTACGTCTCACCAGCAGCTAGAGGGTACACAGTTCTCTAAAACACCTTCAGCATTTAATGTTTGTAGACTTGCAGCTGATGGTAGTTGACATGTGTGACTTGGAATCATTTTGGAGGTTAGATTTGCATGAGTCTAATAATTACTGATGTGGAGCTTTTATCCATTTTCCTCTTTTTTGAAAATGAGTGAGTAAAACTTACCCCACCATCCAATCTCCTTGAAAAATTTAACACTTTTGAATTTTTTTGGCCATTCCCTACCTCCGCACAATTTTTTAGGGCAGGTGTCCTTTACAGCCCTGAATCCTTGTGAATGTTAAGTGACCATTAGCTGTGGGTTCAAAGCCGCTCTTGTGGGAAACGGCCACAAGGCGGCAGCATTTCTACATTTCCAACTCTGGGATTTTGGGCCACAGAGCTTTCGTGGCAATCGTGGTAGTAAGCTGCGATTTAGAGTGCAATGTGCCAGTGCAAACCCCCAAGAGCTTATATCTCCTAAATTGTTGTTTGCTTTTTAAATTTAATTATCAGAGGAAATTTGATCAAAATGTAGATTCTCCTAGGTGTACAGTTTCTGGTTCATCCTATCAATGTATCTGTCTATTCCTCTTTGGATCCATTCCCGTGTATGTTATTATAGAGTGCTGAGTAGACCTCTCTTCGTATTCCTTAGGTATTTTGTGATTATATATTTCCTATGTATTAGTATATGTCTGTTAACCCCCATATCCTAATTCATACATTCCTTACACCTTTCCATTTGGTTAAACATAATTTGGTTTTCTGAATCTATGCGTGTCCTTCTCTTGGAAATTATTTCATGGGTATCAATTCTTAGGTAACATCTATAAGTGATGTCATAGGATGTCTGTCTTTCGGTTTCTTTCTTACTTCCAGTGTGGTGATTGTCGCTAGGTCCTTCTATGGTGGCGCCAACGGCACTGTTCCATGCTTTTTCATGGCTAATATTCCATTGTGTACATGGACGACTTCTTCTTGGTGCATTTTTCTGTTGATGCACATTTTGGTTTCTTCCAGGTTTGGCTATGGTACACCTTGCTGCAGTGCAGGATTGCCAGCCTGTGTGTTTTTTATTCTGGTCTACTCAGGTGATAGGCCCATGAGTGGGCCTACCAGATCACATGGTAGCTCCATTTTTACCCTTAAACGCACCTCCATTCTGTTCTCACTACTGGCTCTTACCAGGTTGCAACCCACCAGCAGCTAAAGGGTATGCAGTTCTCTAAAACCCCTTCAGCATTTATTTTTTGTAGACTTTTTTTGCTGATGATCATTCTGACGGCAGTCAGGTGAACGTTTGTGTACACTGGATTTGCATGGCTTTATTGATTCCTGATGTTCAGCCTTTTTCCATTCCCGTTGATTTAAGAAAAACGAAAGAAAGAAAAAGAAACAGAAGACAAATGTGCATAAATTATGCCTCTTGAAACTGTCGGTTTGAAATATGGATGCCTTTGAATGTTTTTGGTCGATATACGACCCCAGGATTTGTTTTCAGTGCAGGTGTGATTTACAGGCCTGCAATTATTTTGAATATCAACTGACCATTAACGCTGGGATTAAAGCTGCTGTCGTGTGAAACACCCACAAGGTGGCAGCTGTTCTACTTTACCAAATCTGGTTACTAGGGCAACAGAGCCTCAATGGAAGTTGTGTTCTAGGTTGTAATTTAGAATGGCGTGTGCCAGGGAAAAGCCCCTTAAGTATATGTCTCACTACTTCTTGTTCGTTAATTTAATTTAATTTTTATTTTTATCACAGCAAGTTTGACTACAATGTTTGGCTTGTTCTAGGTGTGCAAGATGTGGTTCTTTGACACATAAACATATGTCTATTCTTCCTGGAGTCCTTTTCCCATGTACGTTATGACAGGATGTTGAGTAGTCTTCTCTTGGTATTCCGTAGGTCTTTGGTGATGATATATTTCACCTGTGTTTGTATATGTCTGTTAACCCCAATATCCTAATGTATCCAATCCTCACAAATTTCCATTGGTGAACCATAAGTTTGTTGAATGAATCAGTGGTTGCCCTTCTCTGTGGAAATATCTTCACTGGTATCCATTTATAGGTAATACCTAAAAGTGATATCATACGATATGTGTCTTTCTCTTTGTGACTTACTACAAGTTGTGTGATTGCCTGTAGACTCATCTACAGTGCTGCAAATGACATCGTGTCCTTTTTATCCTTGGCCAATACTCCGTCTGTACATGTACCAGTTTTCTTTGTCCACTCATATGTTGATGGACTTTTTGCTTGCTTCCATGACTTGGCAATTGTAATGCTGCGGCAATGCACATTCGCCTCCCTGTGTCTTTCCAATTCTGTCTTCTTAGGTTATAGGCCCAGGAGTGGGCCTGCTGGATCATATGGTAGATAAATATTTACGTAGTAAAAGCACCTCCATTCTGTTCTCGTTAGTGACTCTTACCAGGTCACATCCCACTTAAACTTGAGGGTATGCACTTCTGCACAACACCTTCAGCATTTATTGTTTGTAGTTTTGTTTTTGCTGAAGTTTATTCTGACAAGTGTGAGCTGCTATATGTTTGTGGTTGGATTTGCATGCATCTCATAATCCATTGAAATTGAGCTTTCTGGCATGTCCTTTTTTTCTTCAAACTGTGAGTAGAGCTTACCTCTTCCAATTGTTTTCGTGAAGTATGTGTGACATTTAGAAATATTTTGGCCATTACCTCCCTAATGACATTCTGAGGGCAGGTTTCATTTACAGCCCTCCAGTACTGGTGCATATGAAGTGGCCCTTAGCACAGTTTTTTAAGCTGCTGTTGCAGGTCACGGCCAGAGGGTGGCAGCATTTCTGCTTTTCACAAGCTTTTAACTAGGGAAACAGACTACCTTGCAGTGGTATTTCTCGGTTATAAGTTAGAGTGGAATGTGCCTGGATACACCCCCAAAAGCTGATGTGTTTTTCTTTTACTTTTGTTTGTTTTCTAGATTGAGTTTATATTTTTTTATTGGAGTCATATTCCATTGTGTACATGGACCACTTCTTCTTTGTGCATTCCTCTGTTGATGGACATTTTCGTAGCTTCCAAGTTTTGGCTATGATAAATATTGCTGGAGGGCAGGATTGCCAGGCTGTTTTTTTCTTGTTTTGCAAGTACGTAGGCCACTCACTGCCATGGCCACTCCGATTGCAGAGCACAGGCTCTGGACGCACAGGCCCAGCAGCCATAGCTCACGGGACCAGCCGCTCCACGGCATGTGTGATTTTCCCGAACCGGGGCATAAACCCGTGTCCCCTGCTTCGGCGGCGGACTCTCAACCACTGCGCCACCAGTGAAGTCCAGCCTGTGTCTTTTTGATTCTCATCCTCTCAGGCGATAGGCCCAGCAGTGGGTATGCTTGATTGAATGGTAGCTCAGTACTGACCTTTTCAATGCACCTCCTTTGTGTTTTCCTTACTGGCTCTTAGCATGTCCCACGTTGAACCAAGCCTAGGCATTTCTCCACAACCCCTTCAGCATTTATTGTTTGCAGATTTTTTGCTGATGGTCATTCTGACTGTTGTGAGCTGATGGGATTTTTGTAATTTGGATTAGCATGTCCTTAATTCTTTCTAAGGTTCATTTTTCCACACCTTTTAAAATTTCTGTTAACGAACAAATGAAAAAAACGTAGAATACAATTAACCTCTTGAAATTGTCTTCTTGAAAGGTTGCCCTCAAAATTGAATTTTTTGGTCAATATTCGCTCCCAGGATTGTTTTTGAGGGCAGGTGTCATTCACAGGCCTGTAATGAGTGTGAATATTTAGTGACCATTAGCACTGGGTTTAAAGCTGCTGTTGTGGTAAACAGCCACTAGGCGGCAGCATTTCTCCATTCACAAATCTCGTTACTAGGGCAGCAGAGCCCTTCTGGAATCCCTGTTCCTAGGTTGTAAATTAAAATGGAATGTGCCAGGAGAAAACCCCATAAGTTTATGTTACATTATTTCTTGTTTGTTGTTTTAGTTTTTTTAATAGGGGCAATGATTAGAATATTGTTTGTCCTAGGCGTACACAATCTGGTTCATTTGTGCCCAACATATATATATATATATATATATATTCATGCACAGGTCCACTTCCCATGTAAATTATTGCAGAGTGTTCCATAGACCTCCCTTGCTATATGGTCGGTCTTTTTGTTATGTGTATTTAATAGGTATTTGTACACGTATGGTAACCCTAATCTTAATTTTTCCATTCCCCCCACCTTTCCTTTTAGATAAGCCTAGTTTGTTTTCTAAGTGTGTGAGTGTCTTTCTCTGTGCAAATATGTTCATTTGTGTCAGTTGTTAGATAATGCCTGTAAGTGATATCATAGGATATGTCTTTTGCTTTCCGACTTACCTCATGTTCTGTGATTATCTCTAGGCTCAACTATGGTGCCTGAAAGAGCAGTGTTTCATTGTTTTCCATGGCTAATATTCCATTGTGTACATGGACCACTTCTTCTTTTTCAACTGATATGGTGATGGACATTTTGGTTGCTTCCGTGTCTTGGCTATTGTGAAAATTCCTGCAGTGCAGCTGTTGAAGCCTGTGCCTTCTCGACTCTGGACTTGTCAGGTGAGAGTCTCAGCGGTGGGCCTGCTGAACGGAATGGTGGCTCAATTTTTACTTTTAAACGCAGCTCCTTTCTATTCTCATTATTGGCTGTCAGCACTTTACGTCTCACCAGCAGCTAGAGGGTACACAGTTCTCTAAAACACCTTCAGCATTTAATGTTTGTAGACTTGCAGCTGATGGTAGTTGACATGTGTGACTTGGAATCATTTTGGAGGTTAGATTTGCATGAGTCTAATAATTACTGATGTTGAGCTTTTATCCATTTTCCTCTTTTTTGAAAATGAGTGAGTAAAACTTACCCCACCATCCAATCTCCTTGAAAAATTTAACACTTTTGAATTTTTTTGGCCATTCCCTACCTCCGCACAATTTTTTAGGGCAGGTGTCCTTTACAGCCCTGAATCCTTGTGAATGTTAAGTGACCATTAGCTGTGGGTTCAAAGCCGCTCTTGTGGGAAACGGCCACAAGGCGGCAGCATTTCTACATTTCCAACTCTGGGATTTTGGGCCACAGAGCTTTCGTGGCAATCGTGGTAGTAAGCTGCGAATTAGAGTGCAATGTGCCAGTGCAAACCCCCAAGAGCTTATATCTCCTAAATTGTTGTTTGCTTTTTAAATTTAATTATCAGAGGAAATTTGATCAAAATGTAGATTCTCCTAGGTGTACAGTTTCTGGTTCATCCTATCAATGTATCTGTCTATTCCTCTTTGGATCCATTCCCGTGTATGTTATTATAGAGTGCTGAGTAGACCTCTCTTCGTATTCCTTAGGTATTTTGTGATTATATATTTCCTATGTATTAGTATATGTCTGTTAACCCCCATATCCTAATTCATACATTCCTTACACCTTTCCATTTGGTTAAACATAATTTGGTTTTCTGAATCTATGCGTGTCCTTCTCTTGGAAATTATTTCATGGGTATCAATTCTTAGGTAACACCTATAAGTGATGTCATAGGATGTCTGTCTTTCGGTTTCTTTCTTACTTCCAGTGTGGTGATTGTCGCTAGGTCCTTCTATGGTGGCGCCAACGGCACTGTTCCATGCTTTTTCATGGCTAATATTCCATTGTGTACATGGACGACTTCTTCTTGGTGCATTTTTCTGTTGATGCACATTTTGGTTTCTTCCAGGTTTGGCTATGGTACACCTTGCTGCAGTGCAGGATTGCCAGCCTGTGTGTTTTTGATTCTGGTCTACTCAGGTGATAGGCCCATGAGTGGGCCTACCAGATCACATGGTAGCTCCATTTTTACCCTTAAACGCACCTCCATTCTGTTCTCACTACTGGCTCTTACCAGGTTGCAACCCACCAGCAGCTAAAGGGTATGCAGTTCTCTAAAACCCCTTCAGCATTTATTTTTTGTAGACTTGTTTTGCTGATGATCATTCTGACGGCTGTCAGGTGAACGTTTGTGTACACTGGATTTGCATGGCTTTATTGATTCCTGATGTTCAGCCTTTTTCCATTCCCGTTGATTTAAGAAAAACGAAAGAAAGAAAAAGAAACAGAAGACAAATGTGCATAAATTATGCCTCTTGAAACGGTCGGTTTGAAATATGGATGCCTTTGAATTTTTTTGGTCGATATACGACCCCAGGATTTGTTTTCAGTGCAGGTGTGATTTACAGGCCTGCAATTATTTTGAATATCAACTGACCATTAACGCTGGGATTAAAGCTGCTGTCGTGTGAAACACCCACAAGGTGGCAGCTGTTCTACTTTACCAAATCTGGTTACTAGGGCAACAGAGCCTCAATGGAAGTTGTGTTCTAGGTTGTAATTTAGAATGGCGTGTGCCAGGGAAAAGCCCCTTAAGTATATGTCTCACTACTTCTTGTTCGTTAATTTAATTTAATTTTTATTTTTATCACAGCAAGTTTGACTACAATGTTTGGCTTGTTCTAGGTGTGCAAGATGTGGTTCTTTGACACATAAACATATGTCTATTCTTCCTGGAATCCTTTTCCCATGTACGTTATGACAGGATGTTGAGTAGTCTTCCCTTGGTATTCCGTAGGTCTTTGGTGATGATATATTTCACCTGTGTTTGTATATGTCTGTTAACCCCAATATCCTAATGTATCCAATCCTCACAAATTTCCATTGGTGAACCATAAGTTTGTTGAATGAATCAGTGGTTGCCCTTCTCTGTGGAAATATCTTCACTGGTATCCATTTATAGGTAATACCTAAAAGTGATATCATACGATATGTGTCTTTCTCTTTGTGACTTACTACAAGTTGTGTGATTGCCTGTAGACTCATCTACAGTGCTGCAAATGACATCGTGTCCTTTTTATCCTTGGCCAATACTCCGTCTGTACATGTACCAGTTTTCTTTGTCCACTCATATGTTGATGGACTTTTTGCTTGCTTCCATGACTTGGCAATTGTAATGCTGCGGCAATGCACATTCGCATCCCTGTGTCTTTCCAATTCTGTCTTCTTAGGTTATAGGCCCAGGAGTGGGCCTGCTGGATCATATGGTAGATAAATATTTACGTAGTAAAAGCACCTCCATTCTGTTCTCGTTAGTGGCTCTTACCAGGTCACATCCCACTTAAACTTGAGGGTATGCACTTCTGCACAACACCTTCAGCATTTATTGTTTGTAGTTTTTTTTTGCTGAAGTTTATTCTGACAAGTGTGAGCTGCTATATGTTTGTGGTTGGATTTGCATGCGTCTCATAATCCATTGAAATTGAGCTTTCTGGCATGTCCTTTTTTTCTTCAAACTGTGAGTAGAGCTTACCTCTTCCAATTGTTTTCGTGAAGTATGTGTGACATTTAGAAATATTTTGGCCATTACCTCCCTAATGACATTCTGAGGGCAGGTTTCATTTACAGCCCTCCAGTACTGGTGCATATGAAGTGGCCCTTAGCACAGTTTTTAAAGCTGCTGTTGCAGGTCACGGCCAGAGGGTGGCAGCATTTCTGCTTTTCACAAGCTTTTAACTAGGGAAACAGACTACCTTGCAGTGGTATTTCTCGGTTATAAGTTAGAGTGGAATGTGCCTGGATAAACCCCCAAAACCTGATGTGTTTTTCTTTTACTTTTGTTTGTTTTCTAGATTGAGTTTATATTTTTTTATTGGAGTCATATTCCACTGTGTACATGGACTACTTCTTCTTTTTGCATTCCTCTGTTGATGGACATTTTCGTAGCTTCCAAGTTTTGGCTATGATAAATATTGCTGGAGGGCAGGATTGCCAGGCTGTTTTTTTCTTGTTTTGCAGTACGTAGGCCACTCACTGCCATGGCCACTCCGATTGCAGAGCACAGGCTCTGGACGCACAGGCCCAGCAGCCATAGCTCACGGGACCAGCCGCTCCACGGCATGTGTGATTTTCCCGAACCGGGGCATAAACCCGTGTCCCCTGCTTCGGCGGCGGACTCTCAACCACTGCACCACCAGTGAAGTCCAGCCTGTGTCTTTTTGATTCTCATCCTCTCAGGCGATAGGCCCAGCAGTGGGTATGCTTGATTGAATGGTAGCTCAGTACTTACCTTTTCAATGCACCTCCTTTGTGTTTCCCTTACAGGCTCTTAGCATGTCCCATGTTGAACCAAGCCTAGGCATTTCTCCACAACCCCTTCAGCATTTATTGTTTGCAGATTTTTTGCTGATGGTCATTCTGACTGTTGTGAGCTGATGGGATTTTTGTAATTTGGATTAGCATGTCCTTAATTCTTTCTAAGGTTCATTTTTCCACACCTTTTAAAATTTCTGTTAACGAACAAATGAAAAAAACGTAGAATACAATTAACCTCTTGAAATTGTCTTCTTGAAAGGTTGCCCTCAAAATTGAATTTTTTGGTCAATATTCGCTCCCAGGATTGTTTTTGAGGGCAGGTGTCATTCACAGGCCTGTAATGAGTGTGAATATTTAGTGACCATTAGCACTGGGTTTAAAGCTGCTGTTGTGGTAAACAGCCACTAGGCGGCAGCATTTCTCCATTCACAAATCTCGTTACTAGGGCAGCAGAGCCCTTCTGGAATCCCTGTTCCTAGGTTGTAAATTAAAATGGAATGTGCCAGGAGAAAACCCCATAAGTTTATGTTACATTATTTCTTGTTTGTTGTTTTAGTTTTTTTAATAGGGGCAATGATTAGAATATTGTTTGTCCTAGGCGTACACAATCTGGTTCATTTGTGCCCAACATATATATATATATATATATATTCATGCACAGGTCCACTTCCCATGTAAATTATTGCAGAGTGTTCCATAGACCTCCCTTGCTATATGGTCGGTCTTTTTGTTATGTGTATTTAATAGGTATTTGTACACTTATGGTAACCCTAATCTTAATTTTTCCATTCCCCCCACCTTTCCTTTTAGATAAGCCTAGTTTGTTTTCTAAGTGTGTGAGTGTCTTTCTCTGTGCAAATATGTTCATTTGTGTCAGTTGTTAGATAATGCCTGTAAGTGATATCATATGATATGTCTTTTGCTTTCCGACTTACCTCATGTTCTGTGATTATCTCTAGGCTCAACTATGGTGCCTGAAAGAGCAGTGTTTCATTGATTTCCATGGCTAATATTCCATTGTGTACAGGGACCACTTCTTCTTTTTCAACTGATATGGTGATGGACATTTTGGTTGCTTCCATGTCTTGGCTATTGTGAAAATTCCTGCAGTGCAGCTGTTGAAGCCTGTGCCTTCTCGACTCTGGACTTGTCAGGTGAGAGTCTCAGCGGTGGGCCTGCTGAACGGAATGGTGGCTCAATTTTTACTTTTAAACGCAGCTCCTTTCTATTCTCATTATTGGCTGTCAGCACTTTACGTCTCACCAGCAGCTAGAGGGTACACAGTTCTCTAAAACACCTTCAGCATTTAATGTTTGTAGACTTGCAGCTGATGGTAGTTGACATGTGTGAGTTGGAATCATTTTGGAGGTTAGATTTGCATGAGTGTAATAATTACTGATGTTGAGCTTTTATCCATTTTCCTCTTTTTTGAAAATGAGTGAGTAAAACTTACCCCTCCATCCAATCTCCTTGAAAAATTTAACACTTTTGAATTTTTTTGGCCATTCCCTACCTCCGCACAATTTTTTAGGGCAGGTGTCCTTTACAGCCCTGAATCCTTGTGAATGTTAAGTGACCATTAGCTGTGGGTTCAAAGCCGCTCTTGTGGGAAACGGCCACAAGGCGGCAGCATTTCTACATTTCCAACTCTGGGATTTTGGGCCACAGAGCTTTCGTGGCAATCGTGGTAGTAAGCTGCGAATTAGAGTGCAATGTGCCAGTGCAAACCCCCAAGAGCTTATATCTCCTAAATTGTTGTTTGCTTTTTAAATTTAATTATCAGAGGAAATTTGATCAAAATGTAGATTCTCCTAGGTGTACAGTTTCTGGTTCATCCTATCAATGTATCTGTCTATTCCTCTTTGGATCCATTCCCGTGTATGTTATTATAGAGTGCTGAGTAGACCTCTCTTCGTATTCCTTAGGTATTTTGTGATTATATATTTCCTATGTATTAGTATATGTCTGTTAACCCCCATATCCTAATTCATACATTCCTTACACCTTTCCATTTGGTTAAACATAATTTGGTTTTCTGAATCTATGCGTGTCCTTCTCTTGGAAATTATTTCATGGGTATCAATTCTTAGGTAACACCTATAAGTGATGTCATAGGATGTCTGTCTTACGGTTTCTTTCTTACTTCCAGTGTGGTGATTATCGCTAGGTCCTTCTATGGTGGTGCCAACGGCACTGTTCCATGCTTTCTCATGGCTAAGATTCCATTGTGTACATGGACGACTTCTTCTTGGTGCATTTTTCTGTTGATGCACATTTTGGTTTCTTCCAGGTTTGGCTATGGTACACCTTGCTGCAGTGCAGGATTGCCAGCCTGTGTGTTTTTGATTCTGGTCTACTCAGGTGATAGGCCCATGAGTGGGCCTACCAGATCACATGGTAGCTTCATTTTTACCCTTAAACGCACCTCCATTCTGTTCTCACTACTGGCTCTTACCAGGTTGCAACCCACCAGCAGCTAAAGGGTATGCAGTTCTCTAAAACCCCTTCAGCATTTATTTTTTGTAGACTTTTTTTGCTGATGATCATTCTGACGGCAGTCAGGTGAACGTTTGTGTACACTGGATTTGCATGGCTTTATTGATTCCTGATGTTCAGCCTTTTTCCATTCCCGTTGATTTAAGAAAAACGAAAGAAAGAAAAAGAAACAGAAGACAAATGTGCATAAATTATGCCTCTTGAAACTGTCGGTTTGAAATATGGATGCCTTTGAATTTTTTTGGTCGATATACGACCCCAGGATTTGTTTTCAGTGCAGGTGTGATTTACAGGCCTGCAATTATTTTGAATATCAACTGACCATTAACGCTGGGATTAAAGCTGCTGTCGTGTGAAACGCCCACAAGGTGGCAGCTGTTCTACTTTACCAAATCTGGTTACTAGGGCAACAGAGCCTCAATGGAAGTTGTGTTCTAGGTTGTAATTTAGAATGGCATGTGCCAGGGAAAAGCCCCTTAAGTATATGTCTCACTACTTCTTGTTCGTTTATTTAATTTAATTTTTATTTTTATCACAGCAAGTTTGACTACAATGTTTGGCTTGTTCTAGGTGTGCAAGATGGGGTTCTTTGACACATAAACATATGTCTATTCTTCCTGGAGTCCTTTTCCCATGTACGTTATGACAGGATGTTGAGTAGTCTTCTCTTGGTATTCCGTAGGTCTTTGGTGATGATATATTTCACCTGTGTTTGTATATGTCTGTTAACCCCAATATCCTAATGTATCCAATCCTCACAAATTTCCATTGGTGAACCATAAGTTTGTTGAATGAATCAGTGGTTGCCCTTCTCTGTGGAAATATCTTCACTGGTATCCATTTATAGGTAATACCTAAAAGTGATATCATACGATATGTGTCTTTCTCTTTGTGACTTACTACAAGTTGTGTGATTGCCTGTAGACTCATCTACAGTGCTGCAAATCACATCGTGTCCTTTTTATCCTTGGCCAATACTCCGTCTGTACATGTACCAGTTTTCTTTGTCCACTCATATGTTGATGGACTTTTTGGTTGCTTCCATGACTTGGCAATTGTAATGCTGCGGCAATGCACATTCGCCTCCCTGTGTCTTTCCAATTCTGTCTTCTTAGTTTATAGGCCCAGGAGTGGGCCTGCTGGATCATATGGTAGATAAATATTTACGTAGTAAAAGCACCTCCATTCTGTTCTCGTTAGTGGCTCTTACCAGGTCACATCCCACTTAAACTTGAGGGTATGCACTTCTGCACAACACCTTCAGCATTTATTGTTTGTAGTTTTGATTTTGCTGAAGTTTATTCTGACAAGTGTGAGCTGCTATATGTTTGTGGTTGGATTTGCATGCGTCTCATAATCCATTGAAATTGAGCTTTCTGGCATGTCCTTTTTTTCTTCAAACTGTGAGTAGAGCTTACCTCTTCCAATTGTTTTCGTGAAGTATGTGTGACATTTAGAAATATTTTGGCCATTACCTCCCTAATGACATTCTGAGGGCAGGTTTCATTTACAGCCCTCCAGTACTGGTGCATATGAAGTGACCCTTAGCACAGTTTTTAAAGCTGCTGTTGCAGGTCACGGCCAGAGGGTGGCAGCATTTCTGCTTTTCACAAGCTTTTAACTAGGGAAACAGACTACCTTGCAGTGGTATTTCTCGGTTATAAGTTAGAGTGGAATGTGCCTGGATAAACCCCCAAAAGCTGATGTGTTTTTCTTTTACTTTTGTTTGTTTTCTAGATTGAGTTTATATTTTTTTATTGGAGTCATATTCCATTGTGTACATGGACCACTTCTTCTTTGTGCATTCCTCTGTTGATGGACATTTTCGTAGCTTCCAAGTTTTGGCTATGATAAATATTGCTGGAGGGCAGGTTTGCCAGGCTGTTTTTTTCTTGTTTTGCAGTACGTAGGCCACTCACTGCCATGGCCACTCTGATTGCAGAGCACAGGCTCTGGACGCACAGGCCCAGCAGCCATAGCTCACGGGACCAGCCGCTCCACGGCATGTGTGATTTTCCCAAACCGGGGCATAAACCCGTGTCCCCTGCTTCGGCGGCGGACTCTCAACCACTGCGCCACCAGTGAAGTCCAGCCTGTGTCTTTTTGATTCTCATCCTCTCAGGCGATAGGCCCAGCAGTGGGTATGCTTGATTGAATGGTAGCTCAGTACTTACCTTTTCAATGCACCTCCTTTGTGTTTCCCTTACTGGCTCTTAGCATGTCCCACGTTGAACCAAGCCTAGGCATTTCTCCACAACCCCTTCAGCATTTATTGTTTGCAGATTTTTTGCTGATGGTCATTCTGACTGTTGTGAGCTGATGGGATTTTTGTAATTTGGATTAGCATGTCCTTAATTCTTTCTAAGGTTCATTTTTCCACACCTTTTAAAATTTCTGTTAACGAACAAATGAAAAAAACGTAGAATACAATTAACCTCTTGAAATTGTCTTCTTGAAAGGTTGCCCTCAAAATTGAATTTTTTGGTCAATATTCGCTCCCAGGATTGTTTTTGAGGGCAGGTGTCATTCACAGGCCTGTAATGAGTGTGAATATTTAGTGACCATTAGCTCTGGGTTTAAAGCTGCTGTTGTGGTAAACAGCCACTAGGCGGCAGCATTTCTCCATTCACAAATCTCGTTACTAGGGCAGCAGAGCCCTTCTGGAATCCCTGTTCCTAAGTTGTAAATTAAAATGGAATGTGCCAGGAGAAAACCCCATAAGTTTATGTTACATTATTTCTTGTTTGTTGTTTTAGTTTTTTTAATAGGGGCAATGATTAGAATATTGTTTGTCCTAGGCGTACACAATCTGGTTCATTTGTGCCTAACATATATATATATATATATATATTCATGCACAGGTCCACTTCCCATGTAAATTATTGCAGAGTGTTCCATAGACCTCCCTTGCTATATGGTCGGTCTTTTTGTTATGTGTATTTAATAGGTATTTGTACACGTATGGTAACCCTAATCTTAATTTTTCCATTCCCCCCACCTTTCCTTTTAGATAAGCCTAGTTTGTTTTCTAAGTGTGTGAGTGTCTTTCTCTGTGCAAATATGTTCATTTGTGTCAGTTGTTAGATAATGCCTGTAAGTGATATCATAGGATATGTCTTTTGCTTTCCGACTTACCTCATGTTCTGTGATTATCTCTAGGCTCAACTATGGTGCCTGAAAGAGCAGTGTTTCATTGTTTTCCATGGCTAATATTCCATTGTGTACATGGACCACTTCTTCTTTTTCAACTGATATGGTGATGGACATTTTGGTTGCTTCCGTGTCTTGGCTATTGTGAAAATTCCTGCAGTGCAGCTGTTGAAGCCTGTGCCTTCTCGACTCTGGACTTGTCAGGTGAGAGTCTCAGCGGTGGGCCTGCTGAACGGAATGGTGGCTCAATTTTTACTTTTAAACGCAGCTCCTTTCTATTCTCATTATTGGCTGTCAGCACTTTACGTCTCACCAGCAGCTAGAGGGTACACAGTTCTCTAAAACACCTTCAGCATTTAATGTTTGTAGACTTGCAGCTGATGGTAGTTGACATGTGTGAGTTGGAATCATTTTGGAGGTTAGATTTGCATGAGTGTAATAATTACTGATGTTGAGCTTTTATCCATTTTCCTCTTTTTTGAAAATGAGTGAGTAAAACTTACCCCTCCATCCAATCTCCTTGAAAAATTTAACACTTTTGAATTTTTTTGGCCATTCCCTACCTCCGCACAATTTTTTAGGGCAGGTGTCCTTTACAGCCCTGAATCCTTGTGAATGTTAAGTGACCATTAGCTGTGGGTTCAAAGCCGCTCTTGTGGGAAACGGCCACAAGGCGGCAGCATTTCTACATTTCCAACTCTGGGATTTTGGGCCACAGAGCTTTCGTGGCAATCGTGGTAGTAAGCTGCGAATTAGAGTGCAATGTGCCAGTGCAAACCCCCAAGAGCTTATATCTCCTAAATTGTTGTTTGCTTTTTAAATTTAATTATCAGAGGAAATTTGATCAAAATGTAGATTCTCCTAGGTGTACAGTTTCTGGTTCATCCTATCAATGTATCTGTCTATTCCTCTTTGGATCCATTCCCGTGTATGTTATTATAGAGTGCTGAGTAGACCTCTCTTCGTATTCCTTAGGTATTTTGTGATTATATATTTCCTATGTATTAGTATATGTCTGTTAACCCCCATATCCTAATTCATACATTCCTTACACCTTTCCATTTGGTTAAACATAATTTGGTTTTCTGAATCTATGCGTGTCCTTCTCTTGGAAATTATTTCATGGGTATCAATTCTTAGGTAACACCTATAAGTGATGTCATAGGATGTCTGTCTTTCGGTTTCTTTCTTACTTCCAGTGTGGTGATTGTCGCTAGGTCCTTCTATGGTGGCGCCAACGGCACTGTTCCATGCTTTTTCATGGCTAATATTCCATTGTGTACATGGACGACTTCTTCTTGGTGCATTTTTCTGTTGATGCACATTTTGGTTTCTTCCAGGTTTGGCTATGGTACACCTTGCTGCAGTGCAGGATTGCCAGCCTGTGTGTTTTTGATTCTGGTCTACTCAGGTGATAGGCCCATGAGTGGGCCTACCAGATCACATGGTAGCTCCATTTTTACCCTTAAACGCACCTCCATTCTGTTCTCACTACTGGCTCTTACCAGGTTGCAACCCACCAGCAGCTAAAGGGTATGCAGTTCTCTAAAACCCCTTCAGCATTTATTTTTTGTAGACTTTTTTTGCTGATGATCATTCTGACGGCAGTCAGGTGAACGTTTGTGTACACTGGATTTGCATGGCTTTATTGATTCCTGATGTTCAGCCTTTTTCCATTCCCGTTGATTTAAGAAAAACGAAAGAAAGAAAAAGAAACAGAAGACAAATGTGCATAAATTATGCCTCTTGAAACTGTCGGTTTGAAATATGGATGCCTTTGAATTTTTTTGGTCGATATACGACCCCAGGATTTGTTTTCAGTGCAGGTGTGATTTACAGGCCTGCAATTATTTTGAATATCAACTGACCATTAACGCTGGGATTAAAGCTGCTGTCGTGTGAAACACCCACAAGGTGGCAGCTGTTCTACTTTACCAAATCTGGTTACTAGGGCAACAGAGCCTCAATGGAAGTTGTGTTCTAGGTTGTAATTTAGAATGGCGTGTGCCAGGGAAAAGCCCCTTAAGTATATGTCTCACTACTTCTTGTTCGTTTATTTAATTTAATTTTTATTTTTATCACAGCAAGTTTGACTACAATGTTTGGCTTGTTCTAGGTGTGCAAGATGTGGTTCTTTGACACATAAACATATGTCTATTCTTCCTGGAATCCTTTTCCCATGTACGTTATGACAGGATGTTGAGTAGTCTTCTCTTGGTATTCCGTAGGTCTTTGGTGATGATATATTTCACCTGTGTTTGTATATGTCTGTTAACCCCAATATCCTAATGTATCCAATCCTCACAAATTTCCATTGGTGAACCATAAGTTTGTTGAATGAATCAGTGGTTGCCCTTCTCTGTGGAAATATCTTCACTGGTATCCATTTATAGGTAATACCTCAAAGTGATATCATACGATATGTGTCTTTCTCTTTGTGACTTACTACAAGTTGTGTGATTGCCTGTAGACTCATCTACAGTGCTGCAAATCACATCGTGTCCTTTTTATCCTTGGCCAATACTCCGTCTGTACATGTACCAGTTTTCTTTGTCCACTCATATGTTGATGGACTTTTTGGTTGCTTCCATGACTTGGCAATTGTAATGCTGCGGCAATGCACATTTGCCTCCCTGTGTCTTTCCAATTCTGTCTTCTTAGGTTATAGGCCCAGGAGTGGGCCTGCTGGATCATATGGTAGATAAATATTTACGTAGTAAAAGCACCTCCATTCTGTTCTCGTTAGTGGCTCTTACCAGGTCACATCCCACTTAAACTTGAGGGTATGCACTTCTGCACAACACCTTCAGCATTTATTGTTTGTAGTTTTGTTTTTGCTGAAGTTTATTCTGACAAGTGTGAGCTGCTATATGTTTGTGGTTGGATTTGCATGCGTCTCATAATCCATTGAAATTGAGCTTTCTGGCATGTCCTTTTTTTCTTCAAACTGTGAGTAGAGCTTACCTCTTCCAATTGTTTTCGTGAAGTATGTGTGACATTTAGAAATATTTTGGCCATTACCTCCCTAATGACATTCTGAGGGCAGGTTTCATTTACAGCCCTCCAGTACTGGTGCATATGAAGTGACCCTTAGCACAGTTTTTAAAGCTGCTGTTGCAGGTCACGGCCAGAGGGTGGCAGCATTTCTGCTTTTCACAAGCTTTTAACTAGGGAAACAGACTACCTTGCAGTGGTATTTCTCGGTTATAAGTTAGAGTGGAATGTGCCTGGATAAACCCCCAAAAGCTGATGTGTTTTTCTTTTACTTTTGTTTGTTTTCTAGATTGAGTTTATATTTTTTTATTGGAGTCATATTCCATTGTGTACATGGACCACTTCTTCTTTGTGCATTCCTCTGTTGATGGACATTTTCGTAGCTTCCAAGTTTTGGCTATGATAAATATTGCTGGAGGGCAGGATTGCCAGGCTGTTTTTTTCTTGTTTTGCAGTACGTAGGCCACTCACTGCCATGGCCACTCCGATTGCAGAGCACAGGCTCTGGACGCACAGGCCCAGCAGCCATAGCTCACGGGACCAGCCGCTCCACGGCATGTGTGATTTTCCCGAACCGGGGCATAAACCCGTGTCCCCTGCTTCGGCGGCGGACTCTCAACCACTGCGCCACCAGTGAAGTCCAGCCTGTGTCTTTTTGATTCTCATCCTCTCAGGCGATAGGCCCAGCAGTGGGTATGCTTGATTGAATGGTAGCTCGGTACTTACCTTTTCAATGCACCTCCTTTGTGTTTCCCTTACTGGCTCTTAGCATGTCCCACGTTGAACCAAGCCTAGGCATTTCTCCACAACCCCTTCAGCATTTATTGTTTGCAGATTTTTTGCTGATGGTCATTCTGACTGTTGTGTGCTGATGGGATTTTTGTAATTTGGATTAGCATGTCCTTAATTCTTTCTAAGGTTCATTTTTCCACACCTTTTAAAATTTCTGTTAACGAACAAATGAAAAAAACGTAGAATACAATTAACCTCTTGAAATTGTCTTCTTGAAAGGTTGCCCTCAAAATTGAATTTTTTGGTCAATATTCGCTCCCAGGATTGTTTTTGAGGGCAGGTGTCATTCACAGGCCTGTAATGAGTGTGAATATTTAGTGACCATTAGCACTGGGTTTAAAGCTGCTGTTGTGGTAAACAGCCACTAGGCGGCAGCATTTCTCCATTCACAAATCTCGTTACTAGGGCAGCAGAGCCCTTCTGGAATCCCTGTTCCTAGGTTGTAAATTAAAATGGAATGTGCCAAGAGAAAACACCATAAGTTTATGTTACAAAATTTCTTGTTTGTTGTTTTAGTTTTTTTAATAGGGGCAATGATTAGAATATTGTTTGTCCTAGGCGTACACAATCTGGTTCATTTGTGCCTAACATATATATATATATTCATGCACAGGTCCACTTCCCATGTAAATTATTGCAGAGTGTTCCATAGACCTCCCTTGCTATATGGTCGGTCTTTTTGTTATGTGTATTTAATAGGTATTTGTACACGTATGGTAACCCTAATCTTAATTTTTCCATTCCCCCCACCTTTCCTTTTAGATAAGCCTAGTTTGTTTTCTAGGTGTGTGAGTGTCTTTCTCTGTGCAAATATGTTCATTTGTGTCAGTTTTTAGATAATGCCTGTAAGTGATATCATAGGATATGTCTTTTGCTTTCCGACTTACCTCATGTTCTGTGATTATCTCTAGGCTCAACTATGGTGCCTGAAAGAGCAGTGTTTCATTGTTTTCCATGGCTAATATTCCATTGTGTACATGGACCACTTCTTCTTTTTCAACTGATATGTTGATGGACATTTTGGTTGCTTCCGTGTCTTGGCTATTGTGAAAATTCCTGCAGTGCAGCTGTTGAAGCCTGTGCCTTCTCGACTCTGGACTTGTCAGGTGAGAGTCTCAGCGGTGGGCCTGCTGAACGGAATGGTGGCTCAATTTTTACTTTTAAACGCAGCTCCTTTCTATTCTCATTATTGGCTGTCAGCACTTTACGTCTCACCAGCAGCTAGAGGGTACACAGTTCTCTAAAACACCTTCAGCATTTAATGTATGTAGACTTGCAGCTGATGGTAGTTGACATGTGTGAGTTGGAATCATTTTGGAGGTTAGATTTGCATGAGTGTAATAATTACTGATGTTGAGCTTTTATCCATTTTCCTCTTTTTTGAAAATGAGTGAGTAAAACTTACCCCTCCATCCAATCTCCTTGAAAAATTTAACACTTTTGAATTTTTTTGGCCATTCCCTACCTCCGCACAATTTTTTAGGGCAGGTGTCCTTTACAGCCCTGAATCCTTGTGAATGTTAAGTGACCATTAGCTGTGGGTTCAAAGCCGCTCTTGTGGGAAACGGCCACAAGGCGGCAGCATTTCTACATTTCCAACTCTGGGATTTTGGGCCACAGAGCTTTCGTGGCAATCGTGGTAGTAAGCTGCGAATTAGAGTGCAATGTGCCAGTGCAAACCCCCAAGAGCTTATATCTCCTAAATTGTTGTTTGCTTTTTAAATTTAATTATCAGAGGAAATTTGATCAAAATGTAGATTCTCCTAGGTGTACAGTTTCTGGTTCATCCTATCAATGTATCTGTGTATTCCTCTTTGGATCCATTCCCGTGTATGTTATTATAGAGTGCTGAGTAGACCTCTCTTCGTATTCCTTAGGTATTTTGTGATTATATATTTCCTATGTATTAGTATATGTCTGTTAACCCCCATATCCTAATTCATACATTCCTTACACCTTTCCATTTGGTTAAACATAATTTGGTTTTCTGAATCTATGTGTGTCCTTCTCTTGGAAATTATTTCATGGGTATCAATTCTTAGGTAACACCTATAAGTGATGTCATAGGATGTCTGTCTTTCGGTTTCTTTCTTACTTCCAGTGTGGTGATTGTCGCTAGGTCCTTCTATGGTGGCGCCAACGGCACTGTTCCATGCTTTTTCATGGCTAATATTCCATTGTGTACATGGACGACTTCTTCTTGGTGCATTTTTCTGTTGATGCACATTTTGGTTTCTTCCAGGTTTGGCTATGGTACACCTTGCTGCAGTGCAGGATTGCCAGCCTGTGTGTTTTTTATTCTGGTCTACTCAGGTGATAGGCCCATGAGTGGGCCTACCAGATCACATGGTAGCTCCATTTTTACCCTTAAACGCACCTCCATTCTGTTCTCACTACTGGCTCTTACCAGGTTGCAACCCACCAGCAGCTAAAGGGTATGCAGTTCTCTAAAACCCCTTCAGCATTTATTTTTTGTAGACTTTTTTTGCTGATGATCATTCTGACGGCAGTCAGGTGAACGTTTGTGTACACTGGATTTGCATGGCTTTATTGATTCCTGATGTTCAGCCTTTTTCCATTCCCGTTGATTTAAGAAAAACGAAAGAAAGAAAAAGAAACAGAAGACAAATGTGCATAAATTATGCCTCTTGAAACTGTCGGTTTGAAATATGGATGCCTTTGAATTTTTTTGGTCGATATACGACCCCAGGATTTGTTTTCAGTGCAGGTGTGATTTACAGGCCTGCAATTATTTTGAATATCAACTGACCATTAACGCTGGGATTAAAGCTGCTGTCGTGTGAAACGCCCACAAGGTGGCAGCTGTTCTACTTTACCAAATCTGGTTACTAGGGCAACAGAGCCTCAATGGAAGTTGTGTTCTAGGTTGTAATTTAGAATGGCGTGTGCCAGGGAAAAGCCCCTTAAGTATATGTCTCACTACTTCTTGTTCGTTTATTTAATTTAATTTTTATTTTTATCACAGCAAGTTTGACTACAATGTTTGGCTTGTTCTAGGTGTGCAAGATGTGGTTCTTTGACACATAAACATATGTCTATTCTTCCTGGAATCCTTTTCCCATGTACGTTATGACAGGATGTTGAGTAGTCTTCTCTTGGTATTCCGTAGGTCTTTGGTGATGATATATTTCACCTGTGTTTGTATATGTCTGTTAACCCCAATATCCTAATGTATCCAATCCTCACAAATTTCCATTGGTGAACCATAAGTTTGTTGAATGAATCAGTGGTTGCCCTTCTCTGTGGAAATATCTTCACTGGTATCCATTTATAGGTAATACCTAAAAGTGATATCATACGATATGTGTCTTTCTCTTTGTGACTTACTACAAGTTGTGTGATTGCCTGTAGACTCATCTACAGTGCTGCAAATCACATCGTGTCCTTTTTATCCTTGGCCAATACTCCGTCTGTACATGTACCAGTTTTCTTTGTCCACTCATATGTTGATGGACTTTTTGCTTGCTTCCATGACTTGGCAATTGTAACGCTGCGGCAATGCACATTCGCCTCCCTGTGTCTTTCCAATTCTGTCTTCTTAGGTTATAGGCCCAGGAGTGGGCCTGCTGGATCATATGGTAGGAAAATATTTACGTAGTAAAAGCACCTCCATTCTGTTCTCGTTAGTGGCTCTTACCAGGTCACATCCCACTTAAACTTGAGGGTATGCACTTCTGCACAACACCTTCAGCATTTATTGTTTGTAGTTTTGTTTTTGCTGAAGTTT
Source organism: Mesoplodon mirus (assembly GCF_964341445.2). Classification (NCBI taxonomy): domain Eukaryota; kingdom Metazoa; phylum Chordata; class Mammalia; order Artiodactyla; family Ziphiidae; genus Mesoplodon; species Mesoplodon mirus. The sequence goes on from NC_138981.1 coordinate 148,022,518, forward strand.
ATTCTGACAAGTGTGAGCTGCTATATGTTTGTGGTTGGATTTGCATGCGTCTCATAATCCATTGAAATTGAGCTTTCTGGCATGTCCTTTTTTTCTTCAAACTGTGAGTAGAGCTTACCTCTTCCAATTGTTTTCGTGAAGTATGTGTGACATTTAGAAATATTTTGGCCATTACCTCCCTAATGACATTCTGAGGGCAGGTTTCATTTACAGCCCTCCAGTACTGGTGCATATGAAGTGACCCTTAGCACAGTTTTTAAAGCTGCTGTTGCAGGTCACGGCCAGAGGGTGGCAGCATTTCTGCTTTTCACAAGCTTTTAACTAGGGAAACAGACTACCTTGCAGTGGTATTTCTCGGTTATAAGTTAGAGTGGAATGTGCCTGGATAAACCCCCAAAAGCTGATGTGTTTTTCTTTTACTTTTGTTTGTTTTCTAGATTGAGTTTATATTTTTTTATTGGAGTCATATTCCATTGTGTACATGGACCACTTCTTCTTTGTGCATTCCTCTGTTGATGGACATTTTCGTAGCTTCCAAGTTTTGGCTATGATAAATATTGCTGGAGGGCAGGATTGCCAGGCTGTTTTTTTCTTGTTTTGCAGTACGTAGGCCACTCACTGCCATGGCCACTCCGATTGCAGAGCACAGGCTCTGGACGCACAGGCCCAGCAGCCATAGCTCACGGGACCAGCCGCTCCACGGCATGTGTGATTTTCCCGAACCGGGGCATAAACCCGTGTCCCCTGCTTCGGCGGCGGACTCTCAACCACTGCGCCACCAGTGAAGTCCAGCCTGTGTCTTTTTGATTCTCATCCTCTCAGGCGATAGGCCCAGCAGTGGGTATGCTTGATTGAATGGTAGCTCGGTACTTACCTTTTCAATGCACCTCCTTTGTGTTTCCCTTACTGGCTCTTAGCATGTCCCACGTTGAACCAAGCCTAGGCATTTCTCCACAACCCCTTCAGCATTTATTGTTTGCAGATTTTTTGCTGATGGTCATTCTGACTGTTGTGAGCTGATGGGATTTTTGTAATTTGGATTAGCATGTCCTTAATTCTTTCTAAGGTTCATTTTTCCACACCTTTTAAAATTTCTGTTAACGAACAAATGAAAAAAACGTAGAATACAATTAACCTCTTGAAATTGTCTTCTTGAAAGGTTGCCCTCAAAATTGAATTTTTTGGTCAATATTCGCTCCCAGGATTGTTTTTGAGGGCAGGTGTCATTCACAGGCCTGTAATGAGTGTGAATATTTAGTGACCATTAGCACTGGGTTTAAAGCTGCTGTTGTGGTAAACAGCCACTAGGCGGCAGCATTTCTCCATTCACAAATCTCGTTACTAGGGCAGCAGAGCCCTTCTGGAATCCCTGTTCCTAGGTTGTAAATTAAAATGGAATGTGCCAGGAGAAAACCCCATAAGTTTATGTTACATTATTTCTTGTTTGTTGTTTTAGTTTTTTTAATAGGGGCAATGATTAGAATATTGTTTGTCCTAGGCGTACACAATCTGGTTCATTTGTGCCTAACATATATATATATATATATATATATATTCATGCACAGGTCCACTTCCCATGTAAATTATTGCAGAGTGTTCCATAGACCTCCCTTGCTATATGGTCGGTCTTTTTGTTATGTGTATTTAATAGGTATTTGTACACGTATGGTAACCCTAATCTTAATTTTTCCATTCCCCCCACCTTTCCTTTTAGATAAGCCTAGTTTGTTTTCTAAGTGTGTGAGTGTCTTTCTCTGTGCAAATATGTTCATTTGTGTCAGTTGTTAGATAATGCCTGTAAGTGATATCATAGGATATGTCTTTTGCTTTCCGACTTACCTCATGTTCTGTGATTATCTCTAGGCTCAACTATGGTGCCTGAAAGAGCAGTGTTTCATTGTTTTCCATGGCTAATATTCCATTGTGTACATGGACCACTTCTTCTTTTTCAACTGATATGGTGATGGACATTTTGGTTGCTTCCGTGTCTTGGCTATTGTGAAAATTCCTGCAGTGCAGCTGTTGAAGCCTGTGCCTTCTCGACTCTGGACTTGTCAGGTGAGAGTCTCAGCGGTGGGCCTGCTGAACGGAATGGTGGCTCAATTTTTACTTTTAAACGCAGCTCCTTTCTATTCTCATTATTGGCTGTCAGCACTTTACGTCTCACCAGCAGCTAGAGGGTACACAGTTCTCTAAAACACCTTCAGCATTTAATGTTTGTAGACTTGCAGCTGATGGTAGTTGACATGTGTGAGTTGGAATCATTTTGGAGGTTAGATTTGCATGAGTGTAATAATTACTGATGTTGAGCTTTTATCCATTTTCCTCTTTTTTGAAAATGAGTGAGTAAAACTTACCCCTCCATCCAATCTCCTTGAAAAATTTAACACTTTTGAATTTTTTTGGCCATTCCCTACCTCCGCACAATTTTTTAGGGCAGGTGTCCTTTACAGCCCTGAATCCTTGTGAATGTTAAGTGACCATTAGCTGTGGGTTCAAAGCCGCTCTTGTGGGAAACGGCCACAAGGCGGCAGCATTTCTACATTTCCAACTCTGGGATTTTGGGCCACAGAGCTTTCGTGGCAATCGTGGTAGTAAGCTGCGAATTAGAGTGCAATGTGCCAGTGCAAACCCCCAAGAGCTTATATCTCCTAAATTGTTGTTTGCTTTTTAAATTTAATTATCAGAGGAAATTTGATCAAAATGTAGATTCTCCTAGGTGTACAGTTTCTGGTTCATCCTATCAATGTATCTGTCTATTCCTCTTTGGATCCATTCCCGTGTATGTTATTATAGAGTGCTGAGTAGACCTCTCTTCGTATTCCTTAGGTATTTTGTGATTATATATTTCCTATGTATTAGTATATGTCTGTTAACCCCCATATCCTAATTCATACATTCCTTACACCTTTCCATTTGGTTAAACATAATTTGGTTTTCTGAATCTATGCGTGTCCTTCTCTTGGAAATTATTTCATGGGTATCAATTCTTAGGTAACACCTATAAGTGATGTCATAGGATGTCTGTCTTTCGGTTTCTTTCTTACTTCCAGTGTGGTGATTGTCGCTAGGTCCTTCTATGGTGGCGCCAACGGCACTGTTCCATGCTTTTTCATGGCTAATATTCCATTGTGTACATGGACGACTTCTTCTTGGTGCATTTTTCTGTTGATGCACATTTTGGTTTCTTCCAGGTTTGGCTATGGTACACCTTGCTGCAGTGCAGGATTGCCAGCCTGTGTGTTTTTGATTCTGGTCTACTCAGGTGATAGGCCCATGAGTGGGCCTACCAGATCACATGGTAGCTCCATTTTTACCCTTAAACGCACCTCCATTCTGTTCTCACTACTGGCTCTTACCAGGTTGCAACCCACCAGCAGCTAAAGGGTATGCAGTTCTCTAAAACCCCTTCAGCATTTATTTTTTGTAGACTTTTTTTGCTGATGATCATTCTGACGGCAGTCAGGTGAACGTTTGTGTACACTGGATTTGCATGGCTTTATTGATTCCTGATGTTCAGCCTTTTTCCATTCCCGTTGATTTAAGAAAAACGAAAGAAAGAAAAAGAAACAGAAGACAAATGTGCATAAATTATGCCTCTTGAAACTGTCGGTTTGAAATATGGATGCCTTTGAATTTTTTTGGTCGATATACGACCCCAGGATTTGTTTTCAGTGCAGGTGTGATTTACAGGCCTGCAATTATTTTGAATATCAACTGACCATTAACGCTGGGATTAAAGCTGCTGTCGTGTGAAACACCCACAAGGTGGCAGCTGTTCTACTTTACCAAATCTGGTTACTAGGGCAACAGAGCCTCAATGGAAGTTGTGTTCTAGGTTGTAATTTAGAATGGCGTGTGCCAGGGAAAAGCCCCTTAAGTATATGTCTCACTACTTCTTGTTCGTTTATTTAATTTAATTTTTATTTTTATCACAGCAAGTTTGACTACAATGTTTGGCTTGTTCTAGGTGTGCAAGATGTGGTTCTTTGACACATAAACATATGTCTATTCTTCCTGGAATCCTTTTCCCATGTACGTTATGACAGGATGTTGAGTAGTCTTCCCTTGGTATTCCGTAGGTCTTTGGTGATGATATATTTCACCTGTGTTTGTATATGTCTGTTAACCCCAATATCCTAATGTATCCAATCCTCACAAATTTCCATTGGTGAACCATAAGTTTGTTGAATGAATCAGTGGTTGCCCTTCTCTGTGGAAATATCTTCACTGGTATCCATTTATAGGTAATACCTAAAAGTGATATCATACGATATGTGTCTTTCTCTTTGTGACTTACTACAAGTTGTGTGATTGCCTGTAGACTCATCTACAGTGCTGCAAATCACATCGTGTCCTTTTTATCCTTGGCCAATACTCCGTCTGTACATGTACCAGTTTTCTTTGTCCACTCATATGTTGATGGACTTTTTGCTTGCTTCCATGACTTGGCAATTGTAATGCTGCGGCAATGCACATTCGCCTCCCTGTGTCTTTCCAATTCTGTCTTCTTAGGTTATAGGCCCAGGAGTGGGCCTGCTGGATCATATGGTAGATAAATATTTACGTAGTAAAAGCACCTCCATTCTGTTCTCGTTAGTGGCTCTTACCAGGTCACATCCCACTTAAAGTTGAGGGTATGCACTTCTGCACAACACCTTCAGCCTTTATTGTTTGTAGTTTTGTTTGTGCTGAAGTTTATTCTGACTAGTGTGAGCTGCTATTTGTTTGTGGTTGGATTTGCATGCGTCTCATAATCCATTGAAATTGAGCTTTCTGGCATGTCCTTTTTTTCTTCAAACTGTGAGTAGAGCTTACCTCTTCCAATTGTTTTCGTGAAGTATGTGTGACATTTAGAAATATTTTGGCCATTACTTCCCTAATGACATTCTGAGGGCAGGTTTCATTTACAGCCCTCCAGTACTGGTGCATATGAAGTGACCCTTAGCACAGTTTTTAAAGCTGCTGTTGCAGGTCACGGCCAGAGGGTGGCAGCATTTCTGCTTTTCACAAGCTTTTAACTAGGGAAACAGACTACCTTGCAGTGGTATTTCTCGGTTATAAGTTAGAGTGGAATGTGCCTGGATAAACCCCCAAAAGCTGATGTGTTTTTCTTTTACTTTTGTTTGTTTTCTAGATTGAGTTTATATTTTTTTATTGGAGTCATATTCCATTGTGTACATGGACCACTTCTTCTTTGTGCATTCCTCTGTTGATGGACATTTTCGTAGCTTCCAAGTTTTGGCTATGATAAATATTGCTGGAGGGCAGGATTGCCAGGCTGTTTTTTTCTTGTTTTGCAGTACGTAGGCCACTCACTGCCATGGCCACTCCGATTGCAGAGCACAGGCTCTGGACGCACAGGCCCAGCAGCCATAGCTCACGGGACCAGCCGCTCCACGGCATGTGTGATTTTCCCGAACCGGGGCATAAACCCGTGTCCCCTGCTTCGGCGGCGGACTCTCAACCACTGCGCCACCAGTGAAGTCCAGCCTGTGTCTTTTTGATTCTCATCCTCTCAGGCGATAGGCCCAGCAGTGGGTATGCTTGATTGAATGGTAGCTCAGTACTTACCTTTTCAATGCACCTCCTTTGTGTTTCCCTTACTGGCTCTTAGCATGTCCCACGTTGAACCAAGCCTAGGCATTTCTCCACAACCCCTTCAGCATTTATTGTTTGCAGATTTTTTGCTGATGGTCATTCTGACTGTTGTGAGCTGATGGGATTTTTGTAATTTGGATTAGCATGTCCTTAATTCTTTCTAAGGTTCATTTTTCCACACCTTTTAAAATTTCTGTTAACGAACAAATGAAAAAAACGTAGAATACAATTAACCTCTTGAAATTGTCTTCTTGAAAGGTTGCCCTCAAAATTGAATTTTTTGGTCAATATTCGCTCCCAGGATTGTTTTTGAGGGCAGGTGTCATTCACAGGCCTGTAATGAGTGTGAATATTTAGTGACCATTAGCACTGGGTTTAAAGCTGCTGTTGTGGTAAACAGCCACTAGGCGGCAGCATTTCTCCATTCACAAATCTCGTTACTAGGGCAGCAGAGCCCTTCTGGAATCCCTGTTCCTAGGTTGTAAATTAAAATGGAATGTGCCAGGAGAAAACCCCATAAGTTTATGTTACATTATTTCTTGTTTGTTGTTTTAGTTTTTTTAATAGGGGCAATGATTAGAATATTGTTTGTCCTAGGCGTACACAATGTGGTTCATTTGTGCCTAACATATATATATATATATTCATGCACAGGTCCACTTCCCATGTAAATTATTGCAGAGTGTTCCATAGACCTCCCTTGCTATATGGTCGGTCTTTTTGTTATGTGTATTTAATAGGTATTTGTACACGTATGGTAACCCTAATCTTAATTTTTCCATTCCCCCCACCTTTCCTTTTAGATAAGCCTAGTTTGTTTTCTAAGTGTGTGAGTGTCTTTCTCTGTGCAAATATGTTCATTTGTGTCAGTTGTTAGATAATGCCTGTAAGTGATATCATAGGATATGTCTTTTGCTTTCCGACTTACCTCATGTTCTGTGATTATCTCTAGGCTCAACTATGGTGCCTGAAAGAGCAGTGTTTCATTGTTTTCCATGGCTAATATTCCATTGTGTACATGGACCACTTCTTCTTTTTCAACTGATATGGTGATGGACATTTTGGTTGCTTCCGTGTCTTGGCTATTGTGAAAATTCCTGCAGTGCAGCTGTTGAAGCCTGTGCCTTCTCGACTCTGGACTTGTCAGGTGAGAGTCTCAGCGGTGGGCCTGCTGAACGGAATGGTGGCTCAATCTTTACTTTTAAACGCAGCTCCTTTCTATTCTCATTATTGGCTGTCAGCACTTTACGTCTCACCAGCAGCTAGAGGGTACACAGTTCTCTAAAACACCTTCAGCATTTAATGTTTGTAGACTTGCAGCTGATGGTAGTTGACATGTGTGAGTTGGAATCATTTTGGAGGTTAGATTTGCATGAGTGTAATAATTACTGATGTTGAGCTTTTATCCATTTTCCTCTTTTTTGAAAATGAGTGAGTAAAACTTACCCCTCCATCCAATCTCCTTGAAAAATTTAACACTTTTGAATTTTTTTGGCCATTCCCTACCTCCGCACAATTTTTTAGGGCAGGTGTCCTTCACAGCCCTGAATCCTTGTGAATGTTAAGTGACCATTAGCTGTGGGTTCAAAGCCGCTCTTGTGGGAAACGGCCACAAGGCGGCAGCATTTCTACATTTCCAACTCTGGGATTTTGGGCCACAGAGCTTTCGTGGCAATCGTGGTAGTAAGCTGCGAATTAGAGTGCAATGTGCCAGTGCAAACCCCCAAGAGCTTATATCTCCTAAATTGTTGTTTGCTTTTTAAATTTAATTATCAGAGGAAATTTGATCAAAATGTAGATTCTCCTAGGTGTACAGTTTCTGGTTCATCCTATCAATGTATCTGTCTATTCCTCTTTGGATCCATTCCCGTGTATGTTATTATAGAGAGCTGAGTAGACCTCTCTTCGTATTCCTTAGGTATTTTGTGATTATATATTTCCTATGTATTAGTATATGTCTGTTAACCCCCATATCCTAATTCATACATTCCTTACACCTTTCCATTTGGTTAAACATAATTTGGTTTTCTGAATCTATGCGTGTCCTTCTCTTGGAAATTATTTCATGGGTATCAATTCTTAGGTAACACCTATAAGTGATGTCATAGGATGTCTGTCTTTCGGTTTCTTTCTTACTTCCAGTGTGGTGATTGTCGCTAGGTCCTTCTATGGTGGCGCCAATGGCACTGTTCCATGCTTTTTCATGGCTAATATTCCATTGTGTACATGGACGACTTCTTCTTGGTGCATTTTTCTGTTGATGCACATTTTGGTTTCTTCCAGGTTTGGCTATGGTACACCTTGCTGCAGTGCAGGATTGCCAGCCTGTGTGTTTTTGATTCTGGTCTACTCAGGTGATAGGCCCATGAGTGGGCCTACCAGATCACATGGTAGCTCCATTTTTACCCTTAAACGCACCTCCATTCTGTTCTCACTACTGGCTCTTACCAGGTTGCAACCCACCAGCAGCTAAAGGGTATGCAGTTCTCTAAAACCCCTTCAGCATTTATTTTTTGTAGACTTTTTTTGCTGATGATCATTCTGACGGCAGTCAGGTGAACGTTTGTGTACACTGGATTTGCATGGCTTTAATGATTCCTGATGTTCAGCCTTTTTCCATTCCCGTTGATTTAAGAAAAAACGAAAGAAAGAAAAAGAAACAGAAGACAAATGTGCATAAATTATGCCTCTTGAAACTGTCGGTTTGAAATATGGATGCCTTTGAATTTTTTTGGTCGATATACGACCCCAGGATTTGTTTTCAGTGCAGGTGTGATTTACAGGCCTGCAATTATTTTGAATATCAACTGACCATTAACGCTGGGATTAAAGCTGCTGTCGTGTGAAACACCCACAAGGTGGCAGCTGTTCTACTTTACCAAATCTGGTTACTAGGGCAACAGAGCCTCAATGGAAGTTGTGTTCTAGGTTGTAATTTAGAATGGCGTGTGCCAGGGAAAAGCCCCTTAAGTATATGTCTCACTACTTCTTGTTCGTTTATTTAATTTAATTTTTATTTTTATCACAGCAAGTTTGACTACAATGTTTGGCTTGTTCTAGGTGTGCAAGATGTGGTTCTTTGACACATAAACATATGTCTATTCTTCCTGGAATCCTTTTCCCATGTACGTTATGACAGGATGTTGAGTAGTCTTCTCTTGGTATTCCGTAGGTCTTTGGTGATGATATATTTCACCTGTGTTTGTATATGTCTGTTAACCCCAATATCCTAATGTATCCAATCCTCACAAATTTCCATTGGTGAACCATAAGTTTGTTGAATGAATCAGTGGTTGCCCTTCTCTGTGGAAATATCTTCACTGGTATCCATTTATAGGTAATACCTAAAAGTGATATCATACGATATGTGTCTTTCTCTTTGTGACTTACTACAAGTTGTGTGATTGCCTGTAGACTCATCTACAGTGCTGCAAATCACATCGTGTCCTTTTTACCCTTGGCCAATACACCGACTGTACATGTACCAGTTTTCTTTGTCCACTCATATGTTGATGGACTTTTTGCTTGCTTCCATGACTTGGCAATTGTAATGCTGCGGCAATGCACATTCGCCTCCCTGTGTCTTTCCAATTCTGTCTTCTTAGGTTATAGGCTCAGGAGTGGGCCTGCTGGATCATATGGTAGAAAAATATTTACGTAGTAAAAGCACCTCCATTCTGTTCTCGTTAGTGGCTCTTACCAGGTCACATCCCACTTAAAGTTGAGGGTATGCACTTCTGCACAACACCTTCAGCCTTTATTGTTTGTAGTTTTGTTTGTGCTGAAGTTTATTCTGACAAGTGTGAGCTGCTATATGTTTGTGGTTGGATTTGCATGCGTCTCATAATCCATTGAAATTGAGCTTTCTGGCATGTCCTTTTTTTCTTCAAACTGTGAGTAGAGCTTACCTCTTCCAATTGTTTTCGTGAAGTATGTGTGACATTTAGAAATATTTTGGCCATTACCTCCCTAATGACATTCTGAGGGCAGGTTTCATTTACAGCCCTCCAGTACTGGTGCATATGAAGTGACCCTTAGCACAGTTTTTAAAGCTGCTGTTGCAGGTCACGGCCAGAGGGTGGCAGCATTTCTGCTTTTCACAAGCTTTTAACTAGGGAAACAGACTACCTTGCAGTGGTATTTCTCGGTTATAAGTTAGAGTGGAATGTGCCTGGATAAACCCCCAAAAGCTGATGTGTTTTTCTTTTACTTTTGTTTGTTTTCTAGATTGAGTTTATATTTTTTTATTGGAGTCATATTCCATTGTGTACATGGACCACTTCTTCTTTGTGCATTCCTCTGTTGATGGACATTTTCGTAGCTTCCAAGTTTTGGCTATGATAAATATTGCTGGAGGGCAGGATTGCCAGGCTGTTTTTTTCTTGTTTTGCAGTACGTAGGCCACTCACTGCCATGGCCACACCGATTGCAGAGCACAGGCTCTGGACGCACAGGCCCAGCAGCCATAGCTCACGGGACCAGCCGCTCCACAGCATGTGTGATTTTCCCGAACCGGGGCATAAACCCGTGTCCCATGCTTCGGCGGCGGACTCTCAACCACTGCGCCACCAGTGAAGTCCAGCCTGTGTCTTTTTGATTCTCATCCTCTCAGGCGATAGGCCCAGCAGTGGGTATGCTTGATTGAATGGTAGCTCAGTACTTACCTTTTCAATGCACCTCCTTTGTGTTTTCCTTACTGGCTCTTAGCATGTCCCACGTTGAACCAAGCCTAGGCATTTCTCCACAACCCCTTCAGCATTTATTGTTTGCAGATTTTTTGCTGATGGTCATTCTGACTGTTGTGAGCTGATGGGATTTTTGTAATTTGGATTAGCATGTCCTTAATTCTTTCTAAGGTTCATTTTTCCACACCTTTTAAAATTTCTGTTAACGAACAAATGAAAAAAACGTAGAATACAATTAACCTCTTGAAATTGTCTTCTTGAAAGGTTGCCCTCAAAATTGAATTTTTTGGTCAATATTCGCTCCCAGGATTGTTTTTGAGGGCAGGTGTCATTCACAGGCCTGTAATGAGTGTGAATATTTAGTGACCATTAGCACTGGGTTTAAAGCTGCTGTTGTGGTAAACAGCCACTAGGCGGCAGCATTTCTCCATTCACAAATCTCGTTACTAGGGCAGCAGAGCCCTTCTGGAATCCCTGTTCCTAGGTTGTAAATTAAAATGGAATGTGCCAGGAGAAAACCCCATAAGTTTATGTTACATTATTTCTTGTTTGTTGTTTTAGTTTTTTTAATAGGGGCAATGATTAGAATATTGTTTGTCCTAGGCGTACACAATCTGGTTCATTTGTGCCTAACATATATATATATATATATATATATATATATATATATATATATATATATATATATATATATATATATTCATGCACAGGTCCACTTCCCATGTAAATTATTGCAGAGTGTTCCATAGACCTCCCTTGCTATATGGTCGGTCTTTTTGTTATGTGTATTTAATAGGTATTTGTACACGTATGGTAACCCTAATCTTAATTTTTCCATTCCCCCCACCTTTCCTTTTAGATAAGCCTAGTTTGTTTTCTAAGTGTGTGAGTGTCTTTCTCTGTGCAAATATGTTCATTTGTGTCAGTTGTTAGATAATGCCTGTAAGTGATATCATAGGATATGTCTTTTGCTTTCCGACTTACCTCATGTTCTGTGATTATCTCTAGGCTCAACTATGGTGCCTGAAAGAGCAGTGTTTCATTGTTTTCCATGGCTAATATTCCATTGTGTACATGGACCACTTCTTCTTTTTCAACTGATATGGTGATGGACATTTTGGTTGCTTCCGTGTCTTGGCTATTGTGAAAATTCCTGCAGTGCAGCTGTTGAAGCCTGTGCCTTCTCGACTCTGGACTTGTCAGGTGAGAGTCTCAGCGGTGGGCCTGCTGAACGGAATGGTGGCTCAATTTTTACCTTAAAACGCAGCTCCTTTCTATTCTCATTATTGGCTGTCAGCACTTTACGTCTCACCAGCAGCTAGAGGGTACACAGTTCTCTAAAACACCTTCAGCATTTAATGTTTGTAGACTTGCAGCTGATGGTAGTTGACATGTGTGAGTTGGAATCATTTTGGATGTTAGATTTGCATGAGTCTAATAATTACTGATGTTGAGCTTTTATCCATTTTCCTCTTTTTTGAAAATGAGTGAGTAAAACTTACCCCTCCATCCAATCTCCTTGAAAAATTTAACACTTTTGAATTTTTTTGGCCATTCCCTACCTCCGCACAATTTTTTAGGGCAGGTGTCCTTTACAGCCCTGAATCCTTGTGAATGTTAAGTGACCATTAGCTGTGGGTTCAAAGCCGCTCTTGTGGGAAACGGCCACAAGGCGGCAGCATTTCTACATTTCCAACTCTGGGATTTTGGGCCACAGAGCTTTCGTGGCAATCGTGGTAGTAAGCTGCGAATTAGAGTGCAATGTGCCAGTGCAAACCCCCAAGAGCTTATATCTCCTAAATTGTTGTTTGCTTTTTAAATTTAATTATCAGAGGAAATTTGATCAAAATGTAGATTCTCCTAGGTGTACAGTTTCTGGTTCATCCTATCAATGTATCTGTCTATTCCTCTTTGGATCCATTCCCGTGTATATTATTATAGAGTGCTGAGTAGACCTCTCTTCGTATTCCTTAGGTATTTTGTGATTATATATTTCCTATGTATTAGAATATGTCTGTTAACCCCCATATCCTAATTCATACATTCCTTACACCTTTCCATTTGGTTAAACATAATTTGGTTTTCTGAATCTATGCGTGTCCTTCTCTTGGAAATTATTTCATGGGTATCAATTCTTAGGTAACACCTATAAGTGATGTCATAGGATGTCTGTCTTTCGGTTTCTTTCTTACTTCCAGTGTGGTGATTGTCGCTAGGTCCTTCTATGGTGGCGCCAACGGCACTGTTCCATGCTTTTTCATGGCTAATATTCCATTGTGTACATGGACGACTTCTTCTTGGTGCATTTTTCTGTTGATGCACATTTTGGTTTCTTCCAGGTTTGGCTATGGTACACCTTGCTGCAGTGCAGGATTGCCAGCCTGTGTGTTTTTGATTCTGGTCTACTCAGGTGATAGGCCCATGAGTGGGCCTACCAGATCACATGGTAGCTCCATTTTTACCCTTAAACGCACCTCCATTCTGTTCTCACTACTGGCTCTTACCAGGTTGCAACCCACCAGCAGCTAAAGGGTATGCAGTTCTCTAAAACCCCTTCAGCATTTATTTTTTGTAGACTTTTTTTGCTGATGATCATTCTGACGGCAGTCAGGTGAACGTTTGTGTACACTGGATTTGCATGGCTTTATTGATTCCTGATGTTCAGCCTTTTTCCATTCCCGTTGATTTAAGAAAAAAGAAAGAAAGAAAAAGAAACAGAAGACAAATGTGCATAAATTATGCCTCTTGAAACTGTCGGTTTGAAATATGGATGCCTTTGAATTTTTTTGGTCGATATACGACCCCAGGATTTGTTTTCAGTGCAGGTGTGATTTACAGGCCTGCAATTATTTTGAATATCAACTGACCATTAACGCTGGGAGTAAAGCTGCTGTCGTGTGAAACGCCCACAAGGTGGCAGCTGTTCTACTTTACCAAATCTGGTTACTAGGGCAACAGAGCCTCAATGGAAGTTGTGTTCTAGGTTGTAATTTAGAATGGCGTGTGCCAGGGAAAAGCCCCTTAAGTATATGTCTCACTACTTCTTGTTCGTTAATTTAATTTAATTTTTATTTTTATCACAGCAAGTTTGACTACAATGTTTGGCTTGTTCTAGGTGTGCAAGATGTGGTTCTTTGACACATAAACATATGTCTATTCTTCCTGGAATCCTTTTCCCATGTACGTTATGACAGGATGTTGAGTAGTCTTCTCTTGGTATTCCGTAGGTCTTTGGTGATGATATATTTCACCTGTGTTTGTATATGTCTGTTAACCCCAATATCCTAATGTATCCAATCCTCACAAATTTCCATTGGTGAACCATAAGTTTGTTGAATGAATCAGTGGTTGCCCTTCTCTGTGGAAATATCTTCACTGGTATCCATTTATAGGTAATACCTAAAAGTGATATCATACGATATGTGTCTTTCTCTTTGTGACTTACTACAAGTTGTGTGATTGCCTGTAGACTCATCTACAGTGCTGCAAATCACATCGTGTCCTTTTTATCCTTGGCCAATACTCCGTCTGTACATGTACCAGTTTTCTTTGTCCACTCATATGTTGATGGACTTTTTGCTTGCTTCCATGACTTGGCAATTGTAATGCTGCGGCAATGCACATTCGCCTCCCTGTGTCTTTCCAATTCTGTCTTCTTAGGTTATAGGCCCAGGAGTGGGCCTGCTGGATCATATGGTAGATAAATATTTACGTAGTAAAAGCACCTCCATTCTGTTCTCGTTAGTGGCTCTTACCAGGTCACATCCCACTTAAAGTTGAGGGTATGCACTTCTGCACAACACCTTCAGCATTTATTGTTTGTAGTTTTGTTTTTGCTGAAGTTTATTCTGACAAGTGTGAGCTGCTATATGTTTGTGGTTGGATTTGCATGCGTCTCATAATCCATTGAAATTGAGCTTTCTGGCATGTCCTTTTTTTCTTCAAACTGTGAGTAGAGCTTACCTCTTCCAATTGTTTTCGTGAAGTATGTGTGACATTTAGAAATATTTTGGCCATTACCTCCCTAATGACATTCTGAGGGCAGGTTTCATTTACAGCCCTCCAGTACTGGTGCATATGAAGTGACCCTTAGCACAGTTTTTAAAGCTGCTGTTGCAGGTCACGGCCAGAGGGTGGCAGCATTTCTGCTTTTCACAAGCTTTTAACTAGGGAAACAGACTACCTTGCAGTGGTATTTCTCGGTTATAAGTTAGAGTGGAATGTGCCTGGATAAACCCCGAAAAGCTGATGTGTTTTTCTTTTACTTTTGTTTGTTTTCTAGATTGAGTTTATATTTTTTTATTGGAGTCATATTCCATTGTGTACATGGACCACTTCTTCTTTGTGCATTCCTCTGTTGATGGACATTTTCGTAGCTTCCAAGTTTTGGCTATGATAAATATTGCTGGAGGGCAGGATTGCCAGGCTGTTTTTTTCTTGTTTTGCAGTACGTAGGCCACTCACTGCCATGGCCACTCCGATTGCAGAGCACAGGCTCTGGACGCACAGGCCCAGCAGCCATAGCTCACGGGACCAGCCGCTCCACGGCATGTGTGATTTTCCCGAACCGGGGCATAAACCCGTGTCCCCTGCTTCGGCGGCGGACTCTCAACCACTGCGCCACCAGTGAAGTCCAGCCTGTGTCTTTTTGATTCTCATCCTCTCAGGCGATAGGCCCAGCAGTGGGTATGCTTGATTGAATGGTAGCTCGGTACTTACCTTTTCAATGCACCTCCTTTGTGTTTCCCTTACTGGCTCTTAGCATGTCCCACGTTGAACCAAGCCTAGGCATTTCTCCACAACCCCTTCAGCATTTATTGTTTGCAGATTTTTTGCTGATGGTCATTCTGACTGTTGTGAGCTGATGGGATTTTTGTAATTTGGATTAGCATGTCCTTAATTCTTTCTAAGGTTCATTTTTCCACACCTTTTAAAATTTCTGTTAACGAACAAATGAAAAAAACGTAGAATACAATTAAGCTCTTGAAATTGTCTTCTTGAAAGGTTGCCCTCAAAATTGAATTTTTTGGTCAATATTCGCTCCCAGGATTGTTTTTGAGGGCAGGTGTCATTCACAGGCCTGTAATGAGTGTGAATATTTAGTGACCATTAGCACTGGGTTGAAAGCTGCTGTTGTGGTAAACAGCCACTAGGCGGCAGCATTTCTCCATTCACAAATCTCGTTACTAGGGCAGCAGAGCCCTTCTGGAATCCCTGTTCCTAGGTTGTAAATTAAAATGGAATGTGCCAGGAGAAAACCCCATAAGTTTATGTTACATTATTTCTTGTTTGTTGTTTTAGTTTTTTTAATAGGGGCAATGATTAGAATATTGTTTGTCCTAGGCGTACACAATCTGGTTCATTTGTGCCTAACATATATATATATATATATATATATATTCATGCACAGGTCCACTTCCCATGTAAATTATTGCAGAGTGTTCCATAGACCTCCCTTGCTATATGGTCGGTCTTTTTGTTATGTGTATTTAATAGGTATTTGTACACGTATGGTAACCCTAATCTTAATTTTTCCATTCCCCCCACCTTTCCTTTTAGATAAGCCTAGTTTGTTTTCTAAGTGTGTGAGTGTCTTTCTCTGTGCAAATATGTTCATTTGTGTCAGTTGTTAGATAATGCCTGTAAGTGATATCATAGGATATGTCTTTTGCTTTCCGACTTACCTCATGTTCTGTGATTATCTCTAGGCTCAACTATGGTGCCTGAAAGAGCAGTGTTTCATTGTTTTCCATGGCTAATATTCCATTGTGTACATGGACCACTTCTTCTTTTTCAACTGATATGGTGATGGACATTTTGGTTGCTTCCGTGTCTTGGCTATTGTGAAAATTCCTGCAGTGCAGCTGTTGAAGCCTGTGCCTTCTCGACTCTGGACTTGTCAGGTGAGAGTCTCAGCGGTGGGCCTGCTGAACGGAATGGTGGCTCAATTTTTACTTTAAAACGCAGCTCCTTTCTATTCTCATTATTGGCTGTCAGCACTTTACGTCTCACCAGCAGCTAGAGGGTACACAGTTCTCTAAAACACCTTCAGCATTTAATGTTTGTAGACTTGCAGCTGATGGTAGTTGACATGTGTGAGTTGGAATCATTTTGGAGGTTAGATTTGCATGAGTCTAATAATTACTGATGTTGAGCTTTTATCCATTTTCCTCTTTTTTGAAAATGAGTGAGTAAAACTTACCCCTCCATCCAATCTCCTTGAAAAATTTAACACTTTTGAATTTTTTTGGCCATTCCCTACCTCCGCACAATTTTTTAGGGCAGGTGTCCTTTACAGCCCTGAATCCTTGTGAATGTTAAGTGACCATTAGCTGTGGGTTCAAAGCCGCTCTTGTGGGAAACGGCCACAAGGCGGCAGCATTTCTACATTTCCAACTCTGGGATTTTGGGCCACAGAGCTTTCGTGGCAATCGTGGTAGTAAGCTGCGAATTAGAGTGCAATGTGCCAGTGCAAACCCCCAAGAGCTTATATCTCCTAAATTGTTGTTTGCTTTTTAAATTTAATTATCAGAGGAAATTTGATCAAAATGTAGATTCTCCTAGGTGTACAGTTTCTGGTTCATCCTATCAATGTATCTGTCTATTCCTCTTTGGATCCATTCCCGTGTATATTATTATAGAGTGCTGAGTAGACCTCTCTTCGTATTCCTTAGGTATTTTGTGATTATATATTTCCTATGTATTAGAATATGTCTGTTAACCCCCATATCCTAATTCATACATTCCTTACACCTTTCCATTTGGTTAAACATAATTTGGTTTTCTGAATCTATGCGTGTCCTTCTCTTGGAAATTATTTCATGGGTATCAATTCTTAGGTAACACCTATAAGTGATGTCATAGGATGTCTGTCTTTCGGTTTCTTTCTTACTTCCAGTGTGGTGATTGTCGCTAGGTCCTTCTATGGTGGCGCCAACGGCACTGTTCCATGCTTTTTCATGGCTAATATTCCATTGTGTACATGGACGACTTCTTCTTGGTGCATTTTTCTGTTGATGCACATTTTGGTTTCTTCCAGGTTTGGCTATGGTACACCTTGCTGCAGTGCAGGATTGCCAGCCTGTGTGTTTTTGATTCTGGTCTACTCAGGTGATAGGCCCATGAGTGGGCCTACCAGATCACATGGTAGCTCCATTTTTACCCTTAAACGCACCTCCATTCTGTTCTCACTACTGGCTCTTACCAGGTTGCAACCCACCAGCAGCTAAAGGGTATGCCGTTCTCTAAAACCCCTTCAGCATTTATTTTTTGTAGACTTTTTTTGCTGATGATCATTCTGACGGCAGTCAGGTGAACGTTTGTGTACACTGGATTTGCATGGCTTTATTGATTCCTGATGTTCAGCCTTTTTCCATTCCCGTTGATTTAAGAAAAACGAAAGAAAGAAAAAGAAACAGAAGACAAATGTGCATAAATTATGCCTCTTGAAACTGTCGGTTTGAATTATGGATGCCTTTGAATTTTTTTGGTCGATATACGACCCCAGGATTTGTTTTCAGTGCAGGTGTGATTTACAGGCCTGCAATTATTTTGAATATCAACTGACCATTAACGCTGGGATTAAAGCTGCTGTCGTGTGAAACACCCACAAGGTGGCAGCTGTTCTACTTTACCAAATCTGGTTACTAGGGCAACAGAGCCTCAATGGAAGTTGTGTTCTAGGTTGTAATTTAGAATGGCGTGTGCCAGGGAAAAGCCCCTTAAGTATATGTCTCACTACTTCTTGTTCGTTAATTTAATTTAATTTTTATTTTTATCACAGCAAGTTTGACTACAATGTTTGGCTTGTTCTAGGTGTGCAAGATGTGGTTCTTTGACACATAAACATATGTCTATTCTTCCTGGAATCCTTTTCCCATGTACGTTATGACAGGATGTTGAGTAGTCTTCTCTTGGTATTCCGTAGGTCTTTGGTGATGATATATTTCACCTGTGTTTGTATATGTCTGTTAACCCCAATATCCTAATGTATCCAATCCTCACAAATTTCCATTGGTGAACCATAAGTTTGTTGAATGAATCAGTGGTTGCCCTTCTCTGTGGAAATATCTTCACTGGTATCCATTTATAGGTAATACCTAAAAGTGATATCATACGATATGTGTCTTTCTCTTTGTGACTTACTACAAGTTGTGTGATTGCCTGTAGACTCATCTACAGTGCTGCAAATGACATCGTGTCCTTTTTATCCTTGGCCAATACTCCGTCTGTACATGTACCAGTTTTCTTTGTCCACTCATATGTTGATGGACTTTTTGCTTGCTTCCATGACTTGGCAATTGTAATGCTGCGGCAATGCACATTCGCCTCCCTGTGTCTTTCCAATTCTGTCTTCTTAGGTTATAGGCCCAGGAGTGGGCCTGCTGGATCATATGGTAGATAAATATTTACGTAGTAAAAGCACCTCCATTCTGTTCTCGTTAGTGGCTCTTACCAGGTCACATCCCACTTAAAGTTGAGGGTATGCACTTCTGCACAACACCTTCAGCATTTATTGTTTGTAGTTTTGTTTTTGCTGAAGTTTATTCTGACAAGTGTGAGCTGCTATATGTTTGTGGTTGGATTTGCATGCGTCTCATAATCCATTGAAATTGAGCTTTCTGGCATGTCCTTTATTTCTTCAAACTGTGAGTAGAGCTTACCTCTTCCAATTGTTTTCGTGAAGTATGTGTGACATTTAGAAATATTTTGGCCATTACCTCCCTAATGACATTCTGAGGGCAGGTTTCATTTACAGCCCTCCAGTACTGGTGCATATGAAGTGACCCTTAGCACAGTTTTTAAAGCTGCTGTTGCAGGTCACGGCCAGAGGGTGGCAGCATTTCTGCTTTTCACAAGCTTTTAACTAGGGAAACAGACTACCTTGCAGTGGTATTTCTCGGTTATAAGTTAGAGTGGAATGTGCCTGGATAAACCCCGAAAAGCTGATGTGTTTTTCTTTTACTTTTGTTTGTTTTCTAGATTGAGTTTATATTTTTTTATTGGAGTCATATTCCATTGTGTACATGGACCACTTCTTCTTTGTGCATTCCTCTGTTGATGGACATTTTCGTAGCTTCCAAGTTTTGGCTATGATAAATATTGCTGGAGGGCAGGATTGCCAGGCTGTTTTTTTCTTGTTTTGCAGTACGTAGGCCACTCACTGCCATGGCCACTCCGATTGCAGAGCACAGGCTCTGGACGCACAGGCCCAGCAGCCATAGCTCACGGGACCAGCCGCTCCACGGCATGTGTGATTTTCCCGAACCGGGGCATAAACCCGTGTCCCCTGCTTCGGCGGCGGACTCTCAACCACTGCGCCACCAGTGAAGTCCAGCCTGTGTCTTTTTGATTCTCATCCTCTCAGGCGATAGGCCCAGCAGTGGGTATGCTTGATTGAATGGTAGCTCGGTACTTACCTTTTCAATGCACCTCCTTTGTGTTTCCCTTACTGGCTCTTAGCATGTCCCACGTTGAACCAAGCCTAGGCATTTCTCCACAACCCCTTCAGCATTTATTGTTTGCAGATTTTTTGCTGATGGTCATTCTGACTGTTGTGAGCTGATGGGATTTTTGTAATTTGGATTAGCATGTCCTTAATTCTTTCTAAGGTTCATTTTTCCACACCTTTTAAAATTTCTGTTAACGAACAAATGAAAAAAACGTAGAATACAATTAAGCTCTTGAAATTGTCTTCTTGAAAGGTTGCCCTCAAAATTGAATTTTTTGGTCAATATTCGCTCCCAGGATTGTTTTTGAGGGCAGGTGTCATTCACAGGCCTGTAATGAGTGTGAATATTTAGTGACCATTAGCACTGGGTTGAAAGCTGCTGTTGTGGTAAACAGCCACTAGGCGGCAGCATTTCTCCATTCACAAATCTCGTTACTAGGGCAGCAGAGCCCTTCTGGAATCCCTGTTCCTAGGTTGTAAATTAAAATGGAATGTGCCAGGAGAAAACCCCATAAGTTTATGTTACATTATTTCTTGTTTGTTGTTTTAGTTTTTTTAATAGGGGCAATGATTAGAATATTGTTTGTCCTAGGCGTACACAATCTGGTTCATTTGTGCCTAACATATATATATATATATATATTCATGCACAGGTCCACTTCCCATGTAAATTATTGCAGAGTGTTCCATAGACCTCCCTTGCTATATGGTCGGTCTTTTTGTTATGTGTATTTAATAGGTATTTGTACACGTATGGTAACCCTAATCTTAATTTTTCCATTCCCCCCACCTTTCCTTTTAGATAAGCCTAGTTTGTTTTCTAAGTGTGTGAGTGTCTTTCTCTGTGCAAATATGTTCATTTGTGTCAGTTGTTAGATAATGCCTGTAAGTGATATCATAGGATATGTCTTTTGCTTTCCGACTTACCTCATGTTCTGTGATTATCTCTAGGCTCAACTATGGTGCCTGAAAGAGCAGTGTTTCATTGTTTTCCATGGCTAATATTCCATTGTGTACATGGACCACTTCTTCTTTTTCAACTGATATGGTGATGGACATTTTGGTTGCTTCTGTGTCTTGGCTATTGTGAAAATTCCTGCAGTGCAGCTGTTGAAGCCTGTGCCTTCTCGACTCTGGACTTGTCAGGTGAGAGTCTCAGCGGTGGGCCTGCTGAACGGAATGGTGGCTCAATTTTTACTTTAAAACGCAGCTCCTTTCTATTCTCATTATTGGCTGTCAGCACTTTACGTCTCACCAGCAGCTAGAGGGTACACAGTTCTCTAAAACACCTTCAGCATTTAATGTTTGTAGACTTGCAGCTGATGGTAGTTGACATGTGTGAGTTGGAATCATTTTGGAGGTTAGATTTGCATGAGTGTAATAATTACTGATGTTGAGCTTTTATCCATTTTCCTCTTTTTTGAAAATGAGTGAGTAAAACTTACCCCTCCATCCAATCTCCTTGAAAAATTTAACACTTTTGAATTTTTTTGGCCATTCCCTACCTCCGCACAATTTTTTAGGGCAGGTGTCCTTTACAGCCCTGAATCCTTGTGAATGTTAAGTGACCATTAGCTGTGGGTTCAAAGCCGCTCTTGTGGGAAACGGCCACAAGGCGGCAGCATTTCTACATTTCCAACTCTGGGATTTTGGGCCACAGAGCTTTCGTGGCAATCGTGGTAGTAAGCTGCGAATTAGAGTGCAATGTGCCAGTGCAAACCCCCAAGAGCTTATATCTCCTAAATTGTTGTTTGCTTTTTAAATTTAATTATCAGAGGAAATTTGATCAAAATGTAGATTCTCCTAGGTGTACAGTTTCTGGTTCATCCTATCAATGTATCTGTCTATTCCTCTTTGGATCCATTCCCGTGTATGTTATTATAGAGTGCTGAGTAGACCTCTCTTCGTATTCCTTAGGTATTTTGTGATTATATATTTCCTATGTATTAGAATATGTCTGTTAACCCCCATATCCTAATTCATACATTACTTACACCTTTCCATTTGGTTAAACATAATTTGGTTTTCTGAATCTATGCGTGTCCTTCTCTTGGAAATTATTTCATGGGTATCAATTCTTAGGTAACACCTATAAGTGATGTCATAGGATGTCTGTCTTTCGGTTTCTTTCTTACTTCCAGTGTGGTGATTGTCGCTAGGTCCTTCTATGGTGGCGCCAACGGCACTGTTCCATGCTTTTTCATGGCTAATATTCCATTGTGTACATGGACGACTTCTTCTTGGTGCATTTTTCTGTTGATGCACATTTTGGTTTCTTCCAGGTTTGGCTATGGTACACCTTGCTGCAGTGCAGGATTGCCAGCCTGTGTGTTTTTGATTCTGGTCTACTCAGGTGATAGGCCCATGAGTGGGCCTACCAGATCACATGGTAGCTCCATTTTTACCCTTAAACGCACCTCCATTCTGTTCTCACTACTGGCTCTTACCAGGTTGCAACCCACCAGCAGCTAAAGGGTATGCCGTTCTCTAAAACCCCTTCAGCATTTATTTTTTGTAGACTTTTTTTGCTGATGATCATTCTGACGGCAGTCAGGTGAACGTTTGTGTACACTGGATTTGCATGGCTTTATTGATTCCTGATGTTCAGCCTTTTTCCATTCCCGTTGATTTAAGAAAAACGAAAGAAAGAAAACGAAACAGAAGACAAATGTGCATAAATTATGCCTCTTGAAACTGTCGGTTTGAAATATGGATGCCTTTGAATTTTTTTGGTCGATATACGACCCCAGGATTTGTTTTCAGTGCAGGTGTGATTTACGGGCCTGCAATTATTTTGAATATCAACTGACCATTAACGCTGGGATTAAAGCTGCTGTCGTGTGAAACACCCACAAGGTGGCAGCTGTTCTACTTTACCAAATCTGGTTACTAGGGCAACAGAGCCTCAATGGAAGTTGTGTTCTAGGTTGTAATTTAGAATGGCGTGTGCCAGGGAAAAGCCCCTTAAGTATATGTCTCACTACTTCTTGTTCGTTTATTTAATTTAATTTTTATTTTTATCACAGCAAGTTTGACTACAATGTTTGGCTTGTTCTAGGTGTGCAAGATGTGGTTCTTTTACACATAAACATATGTCTATTCTTCCTGGAATCCTTTTCCCATGTACGTTATGACAGGATGTTGAGTAGTCTTCTCTTGGTATTCCGTAGGTCTTTGGTGATGATATATTTCACCTGTGTTTGTATATGTCTGTTAACCCCAATATCCTAATGTATCCAATCCTCACAAATTTCCATTGGTGAACCATAAGTTTGTTGAATGAATCAGTGGTTGCCCTTCTCTGTGGAAATATCTTCACTGGTATCCATTTATAGGTAATACCTAAAAGTGATATCATACGATATGTGTCTTTCTCTTTCTGACATACTACACGTTGTGTGATTGCCTGTAGACTCATCTACAGTGCTGCAAATGACATCGTGTCCTTTTTTTCCTTGGCCAATACTCCGTCTGTACATGTACCAGTTTTCTTTGTCCACTCATATGTTGATGGACTTTTTGCTTGCTTCCATGACTTGGCAATTGTAATGCTGCGGCAATGCACATTCGCCTCCCTGCGTCTTTCCAATTCTGTCTTCTTAGGTTATAGGCCCAGGAGTGGGCCTGCTAGATCATATGGTAGAAAAATATTTACGTAGTAAAAGCACCTCCATTCTGTTCTCGTTAGTGGCTCTTACCAGGTCACATCCCACTTAAAGTTGAGGGTATGCACTTCTGCACAACACCTTCAGCATTTATTGTTTGTAGTTTTTTTTTGCTGAAGTTTATTCTGACAAGTGTGAGCCGCTATATGTTTGTGGTGGGATTTGCATGCGTCTCATAATCCATTGAAATTGAGCTTTCTGGCATGTCCTTTTTTTCTTCAAACTGTGAGTAGAGCTTACCTCTTCCAATTGTTTTCGTGAAGTATGTGTGACATTTAGAAATATTTTGGCCATTACCTCCCTAATGACATTCTGAGGGCAGGTTTCATTTACAGCCCTCCAGTAGTGGTGCATATGAAGTGACCCTTAGCACAGTTTTTAAAGCTGCTGTTGCAGGTCACGGCCAGAGGGTGGCAGCATTTCTGCTTTTCACAAGCTTTTAACTAGGGAAACAGACTACCTTGCAGTGGTATTTCTCGGTTATAAGTTAGAGTGGAATGTGCCTGGATAAACCCCCAAAAGCTGATGTGTTTTTTTTTTACTTTTGTTTGTTTTCTAGATTGAGTTTATATTTTTTTATTGGAGTCATATTCCATTGTGTACATGGACCACTTCTTCTTTGTGCATTCCTCTGTTGATGGACATTTTCGTAGCTTCCAAGTTTTGGCTATGATAAATATTGCTGGAGGGCAGGATTGCCAGGCTGTTTTTTTCTTGTTTTGCAGTACGTAGGCCACTCACTGCCATGGCCACTCCGATTGCAGAGCACAGGCTCTGGACGCACAGGCCCAGCAGCCATAGCTCACGGGACCAGCCGCTCCACGGCATGTGTGATTTTCCCGAACCGGGACATAAACCCGTGTCCCCTGCTTCGGCGGCGGACTCTCAACCACTGCGCCACCAGTGAAGTCCAGCCTCTGTCTTTTTGATTCTCATCCTCTCAGGCGATAGGGCCAGCAGTGGGCATGCTTGATTGAATGGTAGCTCAGTACTTACCTTTTCAATGCACCTCCTTTGTGTTTTCCTTACTGGCTCTTAGCATGTCCGACGTTGAACCAAGCCTAGGCATTTTTCCACAACCCCTTCAGCATTTATTGTTTGCAGAATTTTTGCTGATGGTCATTCTGACTGTTGTGAGCTGATAGGATTTTTGTAATTTGGACTTGCATGTCCTTAATTCTTTCTAAGATTCATTTTTCCACAGATTTTAAAATTTCTGTTAACGAACAAATGAAATAAACGTAGAATACAATTAACCTCTTGAAATTGTCTTCTTGAAAGGTTGCCCTCAAAATTGAATTTTTTGGTCAATATTCGCTCCCAGGATTGTTTTTGAGGGCAGGTGTCATTCACAGGCCTGTAATGAGTGTGAATATTTAGTGACCATTAGCACTGGGTTTAAAGCTGCTGTTGTGGTAAGCAGCCACTAGGCGGCAGCATTTCTCCATTCACAAATCTCCTTACTAGGGCAGCAGAGCCGTTCTGGAATCCCTGTTCCTAGGTTGTAAATTAAAATGGAATGTGCCAGGAGAAAACCCCATAAGTTTATGTTACATTATTTCTTGTTTGTTGTTTTAGTTTTTTTTAATAGGGGCAATGATTAGAATATTGTTTGTCCTAGGTGTACACAATCTGGTCCATTTGTGCCTAACATATATATATATATATATATATATATATGTGTATATATATATATATATATATATATATATATATATATATATATATATATATATATATATATATATATTCATGCACAGATCCCCTTTCCATGTAAATTATTGCAGAGTGTTCCATAGACCTCCCTTGCTATATGGTCGGTCTTTTTGTTATGTGTATTTAATAGGTATTTGTACACGTATGGTAACCCTAATCTTAATTTTTCCATTCCCCCCACCTTTCCTTTTAGATAAGCCTAGTTTGTTTTCTAAGTGTGTGAGTGTCTTTCTCTGTGCAAATATGTTCATTTGTGTCAGTTGTTAGATAATGCCTGTAAGTGATATCATAGGATATGTCTTTTGCTTTCCGACTTACCTCATGTTCTGTGATTATCTCTAGGCTCAACTATGGTGCCTGAAAGAGCAGTGTTTCATTGTTTTCCATGGCTAATATTCCATTGTGTACATGGACCACTTCTTCTTTTTCAACTGATATGGTGATGGACATTTTGGTTGCTTCCGTGTCTTGGCTATTGTGAAAATTCCTGCAGTGCAGCTGTTGAAGCCTGTGCCTTCTCGACTCTGGACTTGTCAGGTGAGAGTCTCAGCGGTGGGCCTGCTGAACGGAATGGTGGCTCAATTTTTACTTTTAAACGCAGCTCCTTTCTATTCTCATTATTGGCTGTCACCACTTTACATCTCACCAGCAGCTAGAGGGTACACAGTTCTCTAAAACACCTTCAGCATTTAATGTTTGTAGACTTGCAGCTGATGGTAGTTGACATGTGTGAGTTGGAATCATTTTGGAGGTTAGATTTGCATGAGTCTAATAATTACTGATGTTGAGCTTTTATCCATTTTCCTCTTTTTTGAAAATGAGTGAGTAAAACTTACCCCTCTATCCAATCTCCTTGAAAAATTTAACACTTTTGAATTTTTTTGGCCATTCCCTACCTCCGCACAATTTTTTAGGGCAGGTGTCCTTTACAGCCCTGAATCCTTGTGAATGTTAAGTGACCATTAGCTGTGGGTTCAAAGCCGCTCTTGTGGGAAACGGCCACAAGGCGGCAGCATTTCTACATTTCCAACTCTGGGATTTGGGGCCACAGAGCTTTCGTGGCAATCGTGGTAGTAAGCTGCGAATTAGAGTGCAATGTGCCAGTGCAAACCCCCCAAGAGCTTGTATCTCCTAAATTGTTGTTTGCTTTTTAAATTTAATTATCAGAGGAAATTTGATCAAAATGTAGATTCTCCGAGGTGTACAGTTTCTGGTTCATCCTATCAATGTATCTGTCTATATTCCTCTTTGGATCCATTCCCGTGTATGTTATTATAGAGTGTTGAGTAGACCTCTCTTTGTATTCCTTAGGTATTTTGTGATTATATATTTCCTATGTATTAGTATATGTCTGTTAACCCCCATATCCTAATTCATACATTCCTTACACCTTTCCATTTGGTTAAACATAATTTGGTTTTCTGAATCTATGCATGTCCTTCTCTTGGAAATTATTTCATGGGTATCAATTCTTAGGTAACACCTATAAGTGATGTCATAGGATGTCTGTCTTACGGTTTCTTTCTTACTTCCAGTGTGGTGATTATCGCTAGGTCCTTCTATGGTGGTGCCAACGGTACTGTTCCATGCTTTCTCATGGCTAAGATTCCATTGTGTACATGGACGACTTCTTCTTGGTGCATTTTTTTGTTGATGCACATTTTGGTTTCTTCCAGGTTTGGCTATGGTACACCTTGCTGCAGTGCAGGATTGCCAGCCTGTGTGTTTTTGATTCTGGTCTACTCAGGTGATAGGCCCATGAGTGGGCCTACCAGATCACATGGTAGCTTCATTTTTACCCTTAAACGCACCTCCATTCTGTTCTCACGACTGGCTCTTACCAGGTTGCAACCCACCAGCAGCTAAAGGGTACGCAGTTCTCTAAAACCCCTTCAGCATTTATTTTTTGTAGACTTGTTTTGCTGATGATCATTCTGACGGCTGCCAGGTGAACGTTTGTGTACACTGGATTTGCATGGCTTTATTGATTCCTGATGTTCAGCCTTTTTCCATTCCCGTTGTTTTAAGAAAAAAGAAAGAGTGGGAGGGAGACGCAAAAGGGAGGGGATATGGAAACACGTATATGTATAACTGATTAAATTTGTTATAAAGCAAAAAATTAAAAAAAATAAAAAATATAAAAAAATTTAAAAAATTAAAAATAAATAAAAAAAAAGAAATAAGAGAGAAGGTCCTTCAGGGAGATAAAAAAAAATTGCCATAGCTATTCATGTATTTTGACTTACATGAACTTTGGATTCAGGTTATCAAATTTGCTGAAGAAATCATTTTGTAATTTTATTGGAACTTATTAAATATGTAGCTTAACGTAAGGAGATATTTTTATTAAAATGTGCCCTTTCTTCCTTGAAAATACTCTTTATTTATTCAGATTTTCTTATTATGCCCTTCACAAAATTTCAGAATTTCTCTATAAAAATCTAACATTGAAAAAATTAATTTCTTGACATTTTATAATATTTGCGGGCTTCCCTGGTGGTGCAGTGGTTGAGAGTCCGCCTGCTGATGCAGGGGACGCGGGTTCATGCCCCGGTCCAGGAAGATCCCACATGCCGTGGAGCGTCTGGGCCCATGAGCCATGGCCACTGAGCCTGCGCATCAGGAGCCTGTGCTCTGCAGCGGGAGAGGCCACAACAGTGAGAGGCCCGTGTACCACAAAAAAAAAGTATTTATAATATTTGCTGCTCTTGAGAATGACTTGGTATAAAAAATTGGTAAAAGACATAGTTTTGAGTTGTTATGCTGACTTTATATCTTACCGGAAATTTCTGCTGAATTATCTTATTCATAGTTTTTCCATTCCTTGCCTTGATTTTGATAAGATTATCATATCATTTGCAAATAATGACAAACTTTCTCTTCCTTTCAGAAGTGGACAATGTGGTTAACATTTTAAATTTCCAAACCACAACAGATTGACTGATGTGCAGTCTATCTGACACATTCTCTAATTCTTACACTGCTTATTCTTTTCTTATTCTATTGACTAGGACTTATAGAACAATGTGCAATAGTTGTGGTCTCCAAACTTTAACTTTAAAGTTTTATCATTAAATATATTTGCTAAAGGATCTTTAAAAAATCCTTCTCTCGTTAGGTTAAGGAATTTCCTTATTTTACTAATTTACTAAGCAGTTTTTTTTCATAGATGCCTTTTCTATAGCCATTGAAATCACCATTAAAACATGTATTAATGTGATAACATTAACAGTACCTAGATTTTTTTGCTACTCATCGTGACTTTATTTCTGCAATATGTACTACTTTATCATTATTAACAAATTTTGCGTTCAATTTACTAATAATTTATTTAGAAAGTTGGGATCTATTTTATGTGTGTGTATATGTATGTATGTAATTAAAAGTGGTGCCTAACTCTGTTCATTTAAACACTTCCATTTAATTTTACCACTTTTGTTTATTAAGTACCTGAGAAGTAAACTATCATTTCTTCATGGGGAACCTCTCTGAACTCCAGCCTAAATTAGAGCCCTTTGTTAGCCCTCTCACTGTACCCTGTATTATAACTACGTAGTTATCTATGAAGTGGATTATTGACCGAGTCACCCACTAGGCTTTAAGTTCCATAAGGTCAGGGGATTTTATCTGTTTAACTCACTGCTGTAATCCTGGGACCTAACTTGCAATTAGTACATAGTAGACACTTTAAAAATTATCTGTGGAATGAACACATGATTAAATAAATAGTGGTTTGAAAGCTGAAAAAAAAAGAAAAAAGAAAGAAAGAAAAAGAAACAGAAGACAAATGTGCATAAATTATGCCTCTTGAAACTGTCGGTTTGAAATATGGATGCCTTTGAATTTTTTTGGTCGATATACGACCCCAGGATTTGTTTTCAGTGCAGGTGTGATTTACAGGCCTGCAATTATTTTGAATATCAACTGACCATTAACGCTGGGATTAAAGCTGCTGTCGTGTGAAACGCCCACAAGGTGGCAGCTGTTCTACTTTACCAAATCTGGTTACTAGGGCAACAGAGCCTCAATGGAAGTTGTGTTCTAGGTTGTAATTTAGAATGGCGTGTGCCAGGGAAAAGCCCCTTAAGTATATGTCTCACTACTTCTTGTTCGTTTATTTAATTTAATTTTTATTTTTATCACAGCAAGTTTGATTACAATGTTTGGCTTGTTCTAGGTGTGCAAGATGTGGTTCTTTGACACATAAACATATGTCTATTCTTCCTGGAATCCTTTTCCCATGTACGTTATGACAGGATGTTGAGTAGTCTTCTCTTGGTATTCCGTAGGTCTTTGGTGATGATATATTTCACCTGTGTTTGTATATGTCTGTTAACCCCAATATCCTAATGTATCCAATCCTCACAAATTTCCATTGGTGAACCATAAGTTTGTTGAATGAATCAGTGGTTGCCCTTCTCTGTGGAAATATCTTCACTGGTATCCATTTATAGGTAATACCTAAAAGTGATATCATACGATATGTGTCTTTCTCTTTCTGACATACTACACGTTGTGTGATTGCCTCTAGACTCATCTACAGTGCTGCAAATGACATCGTGTCCTTTTTTTCCTTGGCCAATACTCCGTCTGTACATGTACCAGTTTTCTTTGTCCACTCATATGTTGATGGACTTTTTGCTTGCTTCCATGACTTGGCAATTGTAATGCTGCGGCAATGCACATTCGCCTCCCTGTGTCTTTCCAATTCTGTCTTCTTAGGTTATAGGCCCAGGAGTGGGCCTGCTGGATCATATGGTAGAAAAATATTTACGTAGTAAAAGCACCTCCATTCTGTTCTCGTTAGTGGCTCTTACCAGGTCACATCCCACTTAAAGTTGAGGGTATGCACTTCTGCACAACACCTTCAGCATTTATTGTTTGTAGTTTTTTTTGCTGAAGTTTATTCTGACAAGTGTGAGCCGCTATATGTTTGTGGTGGGATTTGCATGCGTCTCATAATCCATTGAAATTGAGCTTTCTGGCATGTCCTTTTTTTCTTCAAACTGTGAGTAGAGCTTACCTCTTCCAATTGTTTTCGTGAAGTATGTGTGACATTTAGAAATATTTTGGCCATTACCTCCCTAATGACATTCTGAGGGCAGGTTTCATTTACAGCCCTCCAGTACTGGTGCATATGAAGTGACCCTTAGCACAGTTTTTAAAGCTGCTGTTGCAGGTCACGGCCAGAGGGTGGCAGCATTTCTGCTTTTCACAAGCTTTTAACTAGGGAAACAGACTACCTTGCAGTGGTATTTCTCGGTTATAAATTAGAGTGGAATGTGCCTGGATAAACCCCCAAAAGCTGATGTGTTTTTTTTTTACTTTTGTTTGTTTTCTAGATTGAGTTTATTTTTTTTATTGGAGTCATATTCCATTGTGTACATGGACCACTTCTTCTTTGTGCATTCCTCTGTTGATGGACATTTTCGTAGCTTCCAAGTTTTGGCTATGATAAATATTGCTGGAGGGCAGGATTGCCAGACTGTTTTTTTCTTGTTTTGCAGTACGTAGGCCACTCACTGCCATGGCCACTCCGATTGCAGAGCACAGGCTCTGGACGCACAGGCCCAGCAGCCATAGCTCACGGGACCAGCCGCTCCACGGCATGTGTGATTTTCCCGAACCGGGGCATAAACCCGTGTCCCCTGCTTCGGCGGCGGACTCTCAACCACTGCGCCACCAGTGAAGTCCAGCCTCTGTCTTTTTGATTCTCATCCTCTCAGGCGATAGGGCCAGCAGTGGGCATGCTTGATTGAATGGTAGCTCAGTACTTACCTTTTCAATGCACCTCCTTTGTGTTTTCCTTACTGGCTCTTAGCATGTCCCACGTTGAACCAAGCCTAGGCATTTTTCCACAACCCCTTCAGCATTTATTGTTTGCAGAATTTTTGCTGATGGTCATTCTGACTGTTGTGAGCTGATAGGATTTTTGTAATTTGGATTTGCATGTCCTTAATTCTTCCTAAGGTTCATTTTTCCACACCTTTTAAAATTTCTGTTAACGAACAAATGAAAAAAACGTAGAATACAATTAACCTCTTGAAATTGTCTTCTTGAAAGGTTGCCCTCAAAATTGAATTTTTTGGTCAATATTCGCTCCCAGGATTGTTTTTGAGGGCAGGTGTCATTCACAGGCCTATAATGAGTGTGAATATTTAGTGACCATTAGCACTGGGTTTAAAGCTGCTGTTGTGGTAAACAGCCACTAGGCGGCAGCATTTCTCCATTCACAAATCTCGTTACTAGGCCAGCAGAGCCGTTCTGGAATCCCTGTTCCTAGGTTGTAAATTAAAATGGAATGTGTCAGGAGAAAACCCCATAAGTTTATGTTACATTATTTCTTGTTTGTTGTTTTAGTTTTTTTAATAGGGGCAATGATTAGAATATTGTTTGTCCTAGGTGTACACAATCCGGTTCATTTGTGCCTAACATATATATATATGTGTATATATATATATATATATATATATATATATATATATATATATATATATATATATATATATATTCTTGCACAGATCCCCTTCCCATGTAAATTATTGCAGAGTGTTCCATAGACCTCCCTTGCTATATGGTCGGTCTTTTTGTTATGTGTATTTAATCGGTATTTGTACACGTATGGTAACCCTAATCTTAATTTTTCCATTCCCCCCACCTTTCCTTTTAGATAAGCCTAGTTTGTTTTCTAAGTGTGTGAGTGTCTTTCTCTGTGCAAATATGTTCATTTGTGTCAGTTGTTAGATAATGCCTATAAGTGATATCATAGGATATGTCTTTTGCTTTCCGACTTACCTCATGTTCTGTGATTATCTCTAGGCTCAACTATGGTGCCTGAAAGAGCAGTGTTTCATTGTTTTCCATGGCTAATATTCCATTGTGTACATGGACCACTTCTTCTTTTTCAACTGATATGGTGATGGACATTTTGGTTGCTTCCGTGTCTTGGCTATTGTGAAAATTCCTGCAGTGCAGCTGTTGAAGCCTGTGCCTTCTCGACTCTGGACTTGTCAGGTGAGAGTCTCAGCGGTGGGCCTGCTGAACGGAATGGTGGCTCAATTTTTACTTTTAAACGCAGCTCCTTTCTATTCTCATTATTGGCTGTCACCACTTTACATCTCACCAGCAGCTAGAGGGTACACAGTTCTCTAAAACACCTTCAGCATTTAATGTTTGTAGACTTGCAGCTGATGGTAGTTGACATGTGTGAGTTGGAATCATTTTGGAGGTTAGATTTGCATGAGTCTAATAATTACTGATGTTGAGCTTTTATCCATTTTCCTCTTTTTTGAAAATGAGTGAGTAAAACTTACCCCTCCATCCAATCTCCTTGAAAAATTTAACACTTTTGAATTTTTTTGGCCATTCCCTACCTCCGCACAATTTTTTAGGGCAGGTGTCCTTTACAGCCCTGAATCCTTGTGAATGTTAAGTGACCATTAGCTGTGGGTTCAAAGCCGCTCTTGTGGGAAACGGCCACAAGGCGGCAGCATTTCTACATTTCCAACTCTGGGATTTGGGGCCACAGAGCTTTCGTGGCAATCGTGGTAGTAAGCTGCGAATTAGAGTGCAATGTGCCAGTGCAAACCCCCAAGAGCTTATATCTCCTAAATTGTTGTTTGCTTTTTAAATTTAATTATCAGAGGAAATTTGATCAAAATGTAGATTCTCCGAGGTGTACAGTTTCTGGTTCATCCTATCAATGTATCTGTCTATATTCCTCTTTGGATCCATTCCCGTGTATGTTATTATAGAGTGTTGAGTAGACCTCTCTTTGTATTCCTTAGGTATTTTGTGATTATATATTTCCTATGTATTAGTATATGTCTGTTAACCCCCATATCCTAATTCATACATTCCTTACACCTTTCCATTTGGTTAAACATAATTTGGTTTTCTGAATCTATGCGTGTCCTTCTCTTGGAAATTATTTCATGGGTATCAATTCTTAGGTAACACCTATAAGTGATGTCATAGGATGTCTGTCTTACGGTTTCTTTCTTACTTCCAGTGTGGTGATTATCGCTAGGTCCTTCTATGGTGGTGCCAACGGCACTGTTCCATGCTTTCTCATGGCTAAGATTCCATTGTGTACATGGACGACTTCTTCTTGGTGCATTTTTCTGTTGATGCACATTTTGGTTTCTTCCAGGTTTGGCTATGGTACACCTTGCTGCAGTGCAGGATTGCCAGCCTGTGTGTTTTTGATTCTGGGCTACTCAGGTGATAGGCCCATGAGTGGGCCTACCAGGTCACATGGTAGCTCCATTTTTACCCTTAAACGCACCTCCATTCTGTTCTCACGACTGGCTCTTACCAGGTTGCAACCCACCAGCAGCTAAAGGGTACGCAGTTCTCTAAAACCCCTTCAGCATTTATTTTTTGTAGACTTGTTTTGCTGATGATCATTCTGACGGCTGCCAGGTGAACGTTTGTGTACACTGGATTTGCATGGCTTTATTGATTCCTGATGTTCAGCCTTTTTCCATTCCCGTTGTTTTAAGAAAAAAGAAAGAGTGGGAGGGAGACGCAAAAGGGAGGGGATATGGAAACACGTATATGTATAACTGATTAAATTTGTTATAAAGCAAAAAATTAAAAAAAATAAAAATCAAAAATAAAAAATTTAAAAAAATTAAAGATAAATAAAAAAAAAGAAATAAGAGAGAAGGTCCTTCAGGGAGATAAAAAAAAATTGCCATAGCTATTCATGTATTTTGACTTACATGAACTTTGGATTCAGGTTATCAAATTTGCTGAAGAAATCATTTTGTAATTTTATTGGAACTTATTAAATATGTAGCTTAACGTAAGGAGATATTTTTATTAAAATGTGCCCTTTCTTCCTTGAAAATACTCTTTATTTATTCAGATTTTCTTATTATGCCCTTCACAAAATTTCAGAATTTCTCTATAAAAATCTAACATTGAAAAAATTAATTTCTTGACATTTTATAATATTTGCGGGCTTCCCTGGTGGTGCAGTGGTTGAGAGTCCGCCTGCTGATGCAGGGGACGCGGGTTCATGCCCCGGTCCAGGAAGATCCCACATGCCGTGGAGCGTCTGGGCCCATGAGCCATGGCCACTGAGCCTGCGCATCAGGAGCCTGTGCTCTGCAGCGGGAGAGGCCACAACAGTGAGAGGCCCGTGTACCACAAAAAAAAAGTATTTATAATATTTGCTGCTCTTGAGAATGACTTGGTATAAAAAATTGGTAAAAGACATAGTTTTGAGTTGTTATGCTGACTTTATATCTTACCGGAAATTTCTGCTGAATTATCTTATTCATAGTTTTTCCATTCCTTGCCTTGATTTTGATAAGATTATCATATCATTTGCAAATAATGACAAACTTTCTCTTCCTTTCAGAAGTGGACAATGTGGTTAACATTTTAAATTTCCAAACCACAACAGATTGACTGATGTGCAGTCTATCTGACACATTCTCTAATTCTTACACTGCTTATTCTTTTCTTATTCTATTGACTAGGACTTATAGAACAATGTGCAATAGTTGTGGTCTCCAAACTTTAACTTTAAAGTTTTATCATTAAATATATTTGCTAAAGGATCTTTAAAAAATCCTTCTCTCGTTAGGTTAAGGAATTTCCTTATTTTACTAATTTACTAAGCAGTTTTTTTTCATAGATGCCTTTTCTATAGCCATTGAAATCACCATTAAAACATGTATTAATGTGATAACATTAACAGTACCTAGATTTTTTTGCTACTCATCGTGACTTTATTTCTGCAATATGTACTACTTTATCATTATTAACAAATTTTGCGTTCAATTTACTAATAATTTATTTAGAAAGTTGGGATCTATTTTATGTGTGTGTATATGTATGTATGTAATTAAAAGTGGTGCCTAACTCTGTTCATTTAAACACTTCCATTTAATTTTACCACTTTTGTTTATTAAGTACCTGAGAAGTAAACTATCATTTCTTCATGGGGAACCTCTCTGAACTCCAGCCTAAATTAGAGCCCTTTGTTAGCCCTCTCACTGTACCCTGTATTATAACTACGTAGTTATCTATGAAGTGGATTATTGACCGAGTCACCCACTAGGCTTTAAGTTCCATAAGGTCCGGGGATTTTATCTGTTTAACTCACTGCTGTAATCCTGGGACCTAACTTGCAATTAGTACATAGTAGACACTTTAAAAATTATCTGTGGAATGAACACATGATTAAATAAATAGTGGTTTGAAAGCTGAAAAAAAAAGAAAAAAGAAAGAAAGAAAAAGAAACAGAAGACAAATGTGCATAAATTATGCCTCTTGAAACTGTCGGTTTGAAATATGGATGCCTTTGAATTTTTTTGGTCGATATACGACCCCAGGATTTGTTTTCAGTGCAGGTGTGATTTACAGGCCTGCAATTATTTTGAATATCAACTGAGCATTAACGCTGGGATTAAAGCTGCTGTCGTGTGAAACGCCCACAAGGTGGCAGCTGTTCTACTTTACCAAATCTGGTTACTAGGGCAACAGAGCCTCAATGGAAGTTGTGTTCTAGGTTGTAATTTAGAATGGCGTGTGCCAGGGAAAAGCCCCTTAAGTATATGTCTCACTACTTCTTGTTCGTTTATTTAATTTAATTTTTATTTTTATCACAGCAAGTTTGATTACAATGTTTGGCTTGTTCTAGGTGTGCAAGATGTGGTTCTTTGACACATAAACATATGTCTATTCTTCCTGGAATCCTTTTCCCATGTACGTTATGACAGGATGTTGAGTAGTCTTCTCTTGGTATTCCGTAGGTCTTTGGTGATGATATATTTCACCTGTGTTTGTATATGTCTGTTAACCCCAATATCCTAATGTATCCAATCCTCACAAATTTCCATTGGTGAACCATAAGTTTGTTGAATGAATCAGTGGTTGCCCTTCTCTGTGGAAATATCTTCACTGGTATCCATTTATAGGTAATACCTAAAAGTGATATCATACGATATGTGTCTTTCTCTTTCTGACATACTACACGTTGTGTGATTGCCTCTAGACTCATCTACAGTGCTGCAAATGACATCGTGTCCTTTTTTTCCTTGTCCAATACTCCATCTGTACATGTACCAGTTTTCTTTGTCCACTCATATGTTGATGGACTTTTTGCTTGCTTCCATGACTTGGTAATTGTAATGCTGCGGCAATGCACATTCGCCTCCCTGTGTCTTTCCAATTCTGTCTTCTTAGGTTATAGGCCCAGGAGTGGGCCTGCTGGATCATATGGTAGAAAAATATTTACGTAGTAAAAGCACCTCCATTCTGTTCTCGTTAGTGGCTCTTACCAGGTCACATCCCACTTAAAGTTGAGGGTATGCACTTCTGCACAACACCTTCAGCATTTATTGTTTGTAGTTTTTTTTTGCTGAAGTTTATTCTGACAAGTGTGAGCCGCTATATGTTTGTGGTGGGATTTGCATGCGTCTCATAATCCATTGAAATTGAGCTTTCTGGCATGTCCTTTTTTTCTTCAAACTGTGAGTAGAGCTTACCTCTTCCAATTGTTTTCGTGAAGTATGTGTGACATTTAGAAATATTTTGGCCATTACCTCCCTAATGACATTCTGAGGGCAGGTTTCATTTACAGCCCTCCAGTACTGGTGCATATGAAGTGACCCTTAGCACAGTTTTTAAAGCTTCTGTTGCAGGTCACGGCCAGAGGGTGGCAGCATTTCTGCTTTTCACAAGCTTTTAACTAGGGAAACAGACTACCTTGCAGTGGTATTTCTCGGTTATAAATTAGAGTGGAATGTGCCTGGATAAACCCCCAAAAGCTGATGTGTTTTTTTTTTTACTTTTGTTTGTTTTCTAGATTGAGTTTATTTTTTTTATTGGAGTCATATTCCATTGTGTACATGGACCACTTCTTCTTTGTGCATTCCTCTATTGATGGACATTTTCGTAGCTTCCAAGTTTTGGCTATGATAAATATTGCTGGAGGGCAGGATTGCCAGACTGTTTTTTTCTTGTTTTGCAGTACGTAGGCCACTCACTGCCATGGCCACTCCGATTGCAGAGCACAGGCTCTGGACGCACAGGCCCAGCAGCCATAGCTCACGGGACCAGCCGCTCCACGGCATGTGTGATTTTCCCGAACCGGGGCATAAACCCGTGTCCCCTGCTTCGGCGGCGGACTCTCAACCACTGCGCCACCAGTGAAGTCCAGCCTCTGTCTTTTTGATTCTCATCCTCTCAGGCGATAGGGCCAGCAGTGGGCATGCTTGATTGAATGGTAGCTCAGTACTTACCTTTTCAATGCACCTCCTTTGTGTTTTCCTTACTGGCTCTTAGCATGTCCCACGTTGAACCAAGCCTAGGCATTTTTCCACAACCCCTTCAGCATTTATTGTTTGCAGAATTTTTGCTGATGGTCATTCTGACTGTTGTGAGCTGATAGGATTTTTGTAATTTGGATTTGCATGTCCTTAATTCTTCCTAAGGTTCATTTTTCCACACCTTTTAAAATTTCTGTTAACGAACAAATGAAAAAAACGTAGAATACAATTAAGCTCTTGAAATTGTCTTCTTGAAAGGTTGCCCTCAAAATTGAATTTTTTGGTCAATATTCGCTCCCAGGATTGTTTTTGAGGGCAGGTGTCATTCACAGGCCTGTAATGAGTGTGAATATTTAGTGACCATTAGCACTGGGTTTAAAGCTGCTGTTGTGGTAAACAGCCACTAGGCGGCAGCATTTCTCCATTCACAAATCTCGTTACTAGGCCAGCAGAGCCGTTCTGGAATCCCTGTTCCTAGGTTGTAAATTAAAATGGAATGTGTCAGGAGAAAACCCCATAAGTTTATGTTACATTATTTCTTGTTTGTTGTTTTAGTTTTTTTAATAGGGGCAATGATTAGAATATTGTTTGTCCTAGGTGTACACAATCCGGTTCATTTGTGCCTAACATATATATATATATATATATATATATATATATATATATATATATATATATATATATGTATATATATATATATATATATATATATGTATATATATATATATATATATATATATGTGTATATATATATATATATATATATATATATATATATATATATATATATTTATGCACAGATCCCCTTCCCATGTAAATTATTTCAGAGTGTTCCATAGACATCCCTTGCTATATGGTCGGTCTTTTTGTTATGTGTATTTAATAGGTATTTGTACACGTATGGTAACCCTAGTCTTAATTTTTCCATTCCCCCCACCTTTCCTTTTAGATAAGCCTAGTTTGTTTTCTAAGTGTGTGAGTGTCTTTCTCTGTGCAAATATGTTCATTTGTGTCAGTTGTTAGATAATGCCTGTAAGTGATATCATAGGATATGTCTTTTGCTTTCCGACTTACCTCATGTTCTGTGATTATCTCTAGGCTCAACTATGGTGCCTGAAAGAGCAGTGTTTCATTGTTTTCCATGGCTAATATTCCATTGTGTACATGGACCACTTCTTCTTTTTCAACTGATATGGTGATGGACATTTTGGTTGCTTCCGTGTCTTGGCTATTGTGAAAATTCCTTCAGTGCAGCTGTTGAAGCCTGTGCCTTCTCGACTCTGGACTTGTCAGGTGAGAGTCTCAGCGGTGGGCCTGCTGAACGGAATTGTGGCTCAATTTTTACTTTTAAACGCAGCTCCTTTCTATTCTCATTATTGGCTGTCACCACTTTACATCTCACCAGCAGCTAGAGGGTACACAGTTCTCTAAAACACCTTCAGCATTTAATGTTTGTAGACTTGCAGCTGATGGTAGTTGACATGTGTGAGTTGGAATCATTTTGGAGGTTAGATTTGCATGAGTCTAATAATTACTGATGTTGAGCTTTTATCCATTTTCCTCTTTTTTGAAAATGAGTGAGTAAAACTTACCCCTCCATCCAATCTCCTTGAAAAATTTAACACTTTTGAATTTTTTTGGCCATTCCCTACCTCCGCACAATTTTTTAGGGCAGGTGTCCTTTACAGCCCTGAATCCTTGTGAATGTTAAGTGACCATTAGCTGTGGGTTCAAAGCCGCTCTTGTGGGAAACGGCCACAAGGCGGCAGCATTTCTACATTTCCAACTCTGGGATTTGGGGCCACAGAGCTTTCGTGGCAATCGTGGTAGTAAGCTGCGAATTAGAGTGCAATGTGCCAGTGCAAACCCCCAAGAGCTTATATCTCCTAAATTGTTGTTTGCTTTTTAAATTTAATTATCAGAGGAAATTTGATCAAAATGTAGATTCTCCGAGGTGTACAGTTTCTGGTTCATCCTATCAATGTATCTGTCTATATTCCTCTTTGGATCCATTCCCGTGTATGTTATTATAGAGTGTTGAGTAGACCTCTCTTTGTATTCCTTAGGTATTTTGTGATTATATATTTCCTATGTATTAGTATATGTCTGTTAACCCCCATATCCTAATTCATACATTCCTTACACCTTTCCATTTGGTTAAACATAATTTGGTTTTCTGAATCTATGCGTGTCCTTCTCTTGGAAATTATTTCATGGGTATCAATTCTTAGGTAACACCTATAAGTGATGTCATAGGATGTCTGTCTTACGGTTTCTTTCTTACTTCCAGTGTGGTGATTATCGCTAGGTCCTTCTATGGTGGTGCCAACGGCACTGTTCCATGCTTTCTCATGGCTAAGATTCCATTGTGTACATGGACGACTTCTTCTTGGTGCATTTTTCTGTTGATGCACATTTTGGTTTCTTCCAGGTTTGGCTATGGTACACCTTGCTGCAGTGCAGGATTGCCAGCCTGTGTGTTTTTGATTCTGGTCTACTCAGGTGATAGGCCCATGAGTGGGCCTACCAGATCACATGGTAGCTCCATTTTTACCCTTAAACGCACCTCCATTCTGTTCTCACGACTGGCTCTTACCAGGTTGCAACCCACCAGCAGCTAAAGGGTACGCAGTTCTCTAAAACCCCTTCAGCATTTATTTTTTGTAGACTTTTTTTGCTGATGATCATTCTGACGGCTGTCAGGTGAACGTTTGTGTACACTGGATTTGCATGGCTTTATTGATTCCTGATGTTCAGCCTTTTTCCATTCCCGTTGTTTTAAGAAAAAAGAAAGAGTGGGAGGGAGACGCAAAAGGGAGGGGATATGGAAACACGTATATGTATAACTGATTAAATTTGTTATAAAGCAAAAAATTAAAAAAAATAAAAATCAAAAATAAAAAATTTAAAAAAATTAAAAATAAATAAAAAAAAAAGAAATAAGAGAGAAGGTCCTTCAGGGAGATAAAAAAAAATTGCCATAGCTATTCATGTATTTTGACTTACATGAACTTTGGATTCAGGTTATCAAATTTGCTGAAGAAATCATTTTGTAATTTTATTGGAACTTATTAAATATGTAGCTTAACGTAAGGAGATATTTTTATTAAAATGTGCCCTTTCTTCCTTGAAAATACTCTTTATTTATTCAGATTTTCTTATTATGCCCTTCACAAAATTTCAGAATTTCTCTATAAAAATCTAACATTGAAAAAATTAATTTCTTGACATTTTATAATATTTGCGGGCTTCCCTGGTGGTGCAGTGGTTGAGAGTCCGCCTGCTGATGCAGGGGACGAGGGTTCATGCCCCGGTCCAGGAAGATCCCACATGCCGTGGTGCGTCTGGGCCCATGAGCCATGGCCACTGAGCCTGCGCATCAGGAGCCTGTGCTCCGCAGCGGGAGAGGCCACAACAGTGAGAGGCCCGTGTACCACAAAAAAAAAGTATTTATAATATTTGCTGCTCTTGAGAATGACTTGGTATAAAAAATTGGTAAAAGACATAGTTTTGAGTTGTTATGCTGACTTTATATCTTACCGGAAATTTCTGCTGAATTATCTTATTCATAGTTTTTCCATTCCTTGCCTTGATTTTGATAAGATTATCATATCATTTGCAAATAATGACAAACTTTCTCTTCCTTTCAGAAGTGGACAATGTGGTTAACATTTTAAATTTCCAAACCACCACAGATTGACTGATGTGCAGTCTATCTGACACATTCTCTAATTCTTACACTGCTTATTCTTTTCTTATTCTATTGACTAGGACTTATAGAACAATGTGCAATAGTTGTGGTCTCCAAACTTTAACTTTAAAGTTTTATCATTAAATATATTTGCTAAAGGATCTTTAAAAAATCCTTCTCTCGTTAGGTTAAGGAATTTCCTTATTTTACTAATTTACTAAGCAGTTTTTTTTCATAGATGCCTTTTCTATAGCCATTGAAATCACCATTAAAACATGTATTAATGTGATAACATTAACAGTACCTAGATTTTTTTGCTACTCATCGTGACTTTATTTCTGCAATATGTACTACTTTATCATTATTAACAAATTTTGCGTTCAATTTACTTATAATTTATTTAGAAAGTTGGGATCTATTTTATGTGTGTGTATATGTATGTATGTAATTAAAAGTGGTACCTAACTCTGTTCATTTAAACACTTCCATTTAATTTTACCACTTTTGTTTATTAAGTACCTGAGAAGTAAACTATCATTTCTTCATGGGGAACCTCTCTGAACTCCAGCCTAAATTAGAGCCCTTTGTTAGCCCTCTCACTGTACCCTGTATTATAACTACGTAGTTATCTATGAAGTGGATTATTGACCGAGTCACCCACTAGGCTTTAAGTTCCATAAGGTCAGGGGATTTTATCTGTTTAACTCACTGCTGTAATCCTGGGACCTAACTTGCAATTAGTACATAGTAGACACTTTAAAAATTATCTGTGGAATGAACACATGATTAAATAAATAGTGGTTTGAAAGCTGAAAAAAAAAGAAAAAAGAAAGAAAGAAAAAGAAACAGAAGACAAATGTGCATAAATTATGCCTCTTGAAACTGTCGGTTTGAAATATGGATGCCTTTGAATTTTTTTGGTCGATATACGACCCCAGGATTTGTTTTCAGTGCAGGTGTGATTTACAGGCCTGCAATTATTTTGAATATCAACTGACCATTAACGCTGGGATTAAAGCTGCTGTCGTGTGAAACGCCCACAAGGTGGCAGCTGTTCTACTTTACCAAATCTGGTTACTAGGGCAACAGAGCCTCAATGGAAGTTGTGTTCTAGGTTGTAATTTAGAATGGCGTGTGCCAGGGAAAAGCCCCTTAAGTATATGTCTCACTACTTCTTGTTCGTTTATTTAATTTAATTTTTATTTTTATCACAGCAAGTTTGATTACAATGTTTGGCTTGTTCTAGGTGTGCAAGATGTGGTTCTTTTACACATAAACATATGTCTATTCTTCCTGGAATCCTTTTCCCATGTACGTTATGACAGGATGTTGAGTAGTCTTCTCTTGGTATTCCGTAGGTCTTTGGTGATGATATATTTCACCTGTGTTTGTATATGTCTGTTAACCCCAATATCCTAATGTATCCAATCCTCACAAATTTCCATTGGTGAACCATAAGTTTGTTGAATGAATCAGTGGTTGCCCTTCTCTGTGGAAATATCTTCACTGGTATCCATTTATAGGTAATACCTAAAAGTGATATCATACGATATGTGTCTTTCTCTTTCTGACATACTACACGTTGTGTGATTGCCTCTAGACTCATCTACAGTGCTGCAAATGACATCATGTCCTTTTTTTCCTTGGCCAATACTCCGTCTGTACATGTACCAGTTTTCTTTGTCCACTCATATGTTGATGGACTTTTTGCTTGCTTCCATGACTTGGCAATTGTAATGCTGCGGCAATGCACATTCGCCTCCCTGTGTCTTTCCAATTCTGTCTTCTTAGGTTATAGGCCCAGGAGTGGGCCTGCTGGATCATATGGTAGAAAAATATTTACGTAGTAAAAGCACCTCCATTCTGTTCTCGTTAGTGGCTCTTACCAGGTCATATCCCACTTAAAGTTGAGGGTATGCACTTCTGCACAACACCTTCAGCATTTATTGTTTGTAGTTTTTTTTTGCTGAAGTTTATTCTGACAAGTGTGAGCCGCTATATGTTTGTGGTGGGATTTGCATGCGTCTCATAATCCATTGAAATTGAGCTTTCTGGCATGTCCTTTTTTTCTTCAAACTGTGAGTAGAGCTTACCTCTTCCAATTGTTTTCGTGAAGTATGTGTGACATTTAGAAATATTTTGGCCATTACCTCCCTAATGACATTCTGAGGGCAGGTTTCATTTACAGCCCTCCAGTACTGGTGCATATGAAGTGACCCTTAGCACAGTTTTTAAAGCTGCTGTTGCAGGTCACGGCCAGAGGGTGGCAGCATTTCTGCTTTTCACAAGCTTTTAATAGGGAAACAGACTACCTTGCAGTGGTATTTCTCGGTTATAAATTAGAGTGGAATGTGCCTGGATAAACCCCCAAAAGCTGATGTGTTTTTTTTTTTACTTTTGTTTGTTTTCTAGATTGAGTTTATTTTTTTTATTGGAGTCATATTCCATTGTGTACATGGACCACTTCTTCTTTGTGCATTCCTCTGTTGATGGACATTTTCGTAGCTTCCAAGTTTTGGCTATGATAAATATTGCTGGAGGGCAGGATTGCCAGACTGTTTTTTTCTTGTTTTGCAGTACGTAGGCCACTCACTGCCATGGCCACTCCGATTGCAGAGCACAGGCTCTGGACGCACAGGCCCAGCAGCCATAGCTCACGGGACCAGCCGCTCCACGGCATGTGTGATTTTCCCGAACCGGGGCATAAGCCCATGTCCCCTGCTTCGGCGGCGGACTCTCAACCACTGCGCCACCAGTGAAGTCCAGCCTGTGTCTTTTTGATTCTCATCCTCTCAGGCGATAGGGCCAGCAGTGGGCATGCTTGATTGAATGGTAGCTCAGTACTTACCTTTTCAATGCACCTCCTTTGTGTTTTCCTTACTGGCTCTTAGCATGTCCCACGTTGAACCAAGCCTAGGCATTTTT
This sequence comes from Mesoplodon mirus, assembly GCF_964341445.2. Classification (NCBI taxonomy): domain Eukaryota; kingdom Metazoa; phylum Chordata; class Mammalia; order Artiodactyla; family Ziphiidae; genus Mesoplodon; species Mesoplodon mirus. The sequence goes on from NC_138981.1 coordinate 148,066,539, forward strand.
CCACAACCCCTTCAGCATTTATTGTTTGCAGAATTTTTGCTGATGGTCATTCTGACTGTTGTGAGCTGATAGGATTTTTGTAATTTGGATTTGCATGTCCTTAATTCTTCCTAAGGTTCATTTTTCCACACCTTTTAAAATTTCTGTTAATGAACAAATGAAAAAAACGTAGAATACAATTAACCTCTTGAAATTGTCTTCTTGAAAGGTTGCCCTCAAAATTGAATTTTTTGGTCAATATTCGCTCCCAGGATTGTTTTTGAGGGCAGGTGTCATTCACAGGCCTGTAATGAGTGTGAATATTTAGTGACCATTAGCACTGGGTTTAAAGCTGCTGTTGTGGTAAACAGCCACTAGACGGCAGCATTTCTCCATTCACAAATCTCCTTACTAGGCCAGCAGAGCCCTTCTGGAATCCCTGTTCCTAGGTTGTAAATTAAAATGGAATGTGTCAGGAGAAAAACCCATAAGTTTATGTTACATTATTTCTTGTTTGTTGTTTTAGTTTTTTTAATAGGGGCAATGATTAGAATATTGTTTGTCCTAGGTGTACACAATCCGGTTCATTTGTGCCTAACATATATATATATATATATATATATATATATATATATATATGTATATATATATATATATATGTATATATATATATATATATATATGTATATATATATATATATATATATATATATATATATATATATATATATATATATATATTCATGCACAGATCCCCTTCCCATGTAAATTATTGCAGAGTGTTCCATAGACCTCCCTTGCTATATGGTCGGTCTTTTTGTTATGTGTATTTAATAGGTATTTGTACACGTATGGTAACCCTAGTCTTAATTTTTCCATTCCCCCCACCTTTCCTTTTAGATAAGCCTAGTTTGTTTTCTAAGTGTGTGAGTGTCTTTCTCTGTGCAAATATGTTCATTTGTGTCAGTTGTTAGATAATGCCTGTAAGTGATATCATAGGATATGTCTTTTGCTTTCCGACTTACCTCATGTTCTGTGATTATCTCTAGGCTCAACTATGGTGCCTGAAAGAGCAGTGTTTCATTGTTTTCCATGGCTAATATTCCATTCTGTACATGGACCACTTCTTCTTTTTCAACTGATATGGTGATGGACATTTTGGTTGCTTCCGTGTCTTGGCTATTGTGAAAATTCCTGCAGTGCAGCTGTTGAAGCCTGTGCCTTCTCGACTCTGGACTTGTCAGGTGAGAGTCTCAGCGGTGGGCCTGCTGAACGGAATGGTGGCTCAATTTTTACTTTTAAACGCAGCTCCTTTCTATTCTCATTATTGGCTGTCACCACTTTACATCTCACCAGCAGCTAGAGGGTACACAGTTCTCTAAAACACCTTCAGCATTTAATGTTTGTAGACTTGCAGCTGATGGTAGTTGACATGTGTGAGTTGGAATCATTTTGGAGGTTAGATTTGCATGAGTCTAATAATTACTGATGTTGAGCTTTTATCCATTTTCCTCTTTTTTGAAAATGAGTGAGTAAAACTTACCCCTCCATCCAATCTCCTTGAAAAATTTAACACTTTTGAATTTTTTTGGCCATTCCCTACCTCCGCACAATTTTTTAGGGCAGGTGTCCTTTACAGCCCTGAATCCTTGTGAATGTTAAGTGACCATTAGCTGTGGGTTCAAAGCCGCTCTTGAGGGAAACAGCCACAAGGCGGCAGCATTTCTACATTTCCAACTCTGGGATTTTGGGCCACAGAGCTTTCGTGGCAATCGTGGTAGTAAGATGCGAATTAGAGTGCAATGTGCCAGTGCAAACCCCCAAGAGCTTATATCTCCTAAATTGTTGTTTGCTTTTTAAATTTAATTATCAGAGGAAATTTGATCAAAATGTAGATTCTCCGAGGTGTACAGTTTCTGGTTCATCCTATCAATGTATCTGTCTATATTCCTCTTTGGATCCATTCCCGTGTATGTTATTATAGAGTGTTGAGTAGACCTCTCTTTGTATTCCTTAGGTATTTTGTGATTATATATTTCCTATGTATTAGTATATGTCTGTTAACCCCCATATCCTAATTCATACATTCCTTACACCTTTCCATTTGGTTAAACATAATTTGGTTTTCTGAATCTATGCGTGTCCTTCTCTTGGAAATTATTTCATGGGTATCAATTCTTAGGTAACACCTATAAGTGATGTCATAGGATGTCTGTCTTACGGTTTCTTTCTTACTTCCAGTGTGGTGATTATCGCTAGGTCCTTCTATGGTGGTGCCAACGGCACTGTTCCATGCTTTCTCATGGCTAAGATTCCATTGTGTACATGGACGACTTCTTCTTGGTGCATTTTTCTGTTGATGCACATTTTGGTTTCTTCCAGGTTTGGCTATGGTACACCTTGCTGCAGTGCAGGATTGCCAGCCTGTGTGTTTTTGATTCTGGTCTACTCAGGTGATAGGCCCATGAGTGGGCCTACCAGATCACATGGTAGCTCCATTTTTACCCTTAAACGCACCTCCATTCTGTTCTCACGACTGGCTCTTACCAGGTTGCAACCCACCAGCAGCTAAAGGGTACGCAGTTCTCTAAAACCCCTTCAGCATTTATTTTTTGTAGACTTGTTTTGCTGATGATCATTCTGACGGCTGTCAGGTGAACGTTTGTGTACACTGGATTTGCATGGCTTTATTGATTCCTGATGTTCAGCCTTTTTCCATTCCCGTTGTTTTAAGAAAAAAGAAAGAGTGGGAGGGAGACGCAAAAGGGAGGGGATATGGAAACACGTATATGTATAACTGATTAAATTTGTTATAAAGCAAAAAATTAAAAAAAATAAAAATCAAAAATAAAAAATTTAAAAAAATTAAAAATAAATAAAAAAAAAAGAAATAAGAGAGAAGGTCCTTCAGGGAGATAAAAAAAAATTGCCATAGCTATTCATGTATTTTGACTTACATGAACTTTGGATTCAGGTTATCAAATTTGCTGAAGAAATCATTTTGTAATTTTATTGGAACTTATTAAATATGTAGCTTAACGTAAGGAGATATTTTTATTAAAATGTGCCCTTTCTTCCTTGAAAATACTCTTTATTTATTCAGATTTTCTTATTATGCCCTTCACAAAATTTCAGAATTTCTCTATAAAAATCTAACATTGAAAAAATTAATTTCTTGACATTTTATAATATTTGCGGGCTTCCCTGGTGGTGCAGTGGTTGAGAGTCCGCCTGCTGATGCAGGGGACGAGGGTTCATGCCCCGGTCCAGGAAGATCCCACATGCCGTGGTGCGTCTGGGCCCATGAGCCATGGCCACTGAGCCTGCGCATCAGGAGCCTGTGCTCCGCAGCGGGAGAGGCCACAACAGTGAGAGGCCCGTGTACCACAAAAAAAAAGTATTTATAATATTTGCTGCTCTTGAGAATGACTTGGTATAAAAAATTGGTAAAAGACATAGTTTTGAGTTGTTATGCTGACTTTATATCTTACCGGAAATTTCTGCTGAATTATCTTATTCATAGTTTTTCCATTCCTTGCCTTGATTTTGATAAGATTATCATATCATTTGCAAATAATGACAAACTTTCTCTTCCTTTCAGAAGTGGACAATGTGGTTAACATTTTAAATTTCCAAACCACCACAGATTGACTGATGTGCAGTCTATCTGACACATTCTCTAATTCTTACACTGCTTATTCTTTTCTTATTCTATTGACTAGGACTTATAGAACAATGTGCAATAGTTGTGGTCTCCAAACTTTAACTTTAAAGTTTTATCATTAAATATATTTGCTAAAGGATCTTTAAAAAATCCTTCTCTCGTTAGGTTAAGGAATTTCCTTATTTTACTAATTTACTAAGCAGTTTTTTTTCATAGATGCCTTTTCTATAGCCATTGAAATCACCATTAAAACATGTATTAATGTGATAACATTAACAGTACCTAGATTTTTTTGCTACTCATCGTGACTTTATTTCTGCAATATGTACTACTTTATCATTATTAACAAATTTTGCGTTCAATTTACTTATAATTTATTTAGAAAGTTGGGATCTATTTTATGTGTGTGTATATGTATGTATGTAATTAAAAGTGGTACCTAACTCTGTTCATTTAAACACTTCCATTTAATTTTACCACTTTTGTTTATTAAGTACCTGAGAAGTAAACTATCATTTCTTCATGGGGAACCTCTCTGAACTCCAGCCTAAATTAGAGCCCTTTGTTAGCCCTCTCACTGTACCCTGTATTATAACTACGTAGTTATCTATGAAGTGGATTATTGACCGAGTCACCCACTAGGCTTTAAGTTCCATAAGGTCAGGGGATTTTATCTGTTTAACTCACTGCTGTAATCCTGGGACCTAACTTGCAATTAGTACATAGTAGACACTTTAAAAATTATCTGTGGAATGAACACATGATTAAATAAATAGTGGTTTGAAAGCTGAAAAAAAAAGAAAAAAGAAAGAAAGAAAAAGAAACAGAAGACAAATGTGCATAAATTATGCCTCTTGAAACTGTCGGTTTGAAATATGGATGCCTTTGAATTTTTTTGGTCGATATACGACCCCAGGATTTGTTTTCAGTGCAGGTGTGATTTACAGGCCTGCAATTATTTTGAATATCAACTGACCATTAACGCTGGGATTAAAGCTGCTGTCGTGTGAAACGCCCACAAGGTGGCAGCTGTTCTACTTTACCAAATCTGGTTACTAGGGCAACAGAGCCTCAATGGAAGTTGTGTTCTAGGTTGTAATTTAGAATGGCGTGTGCCAGGGAAAAGCCCCTTAAGTATATGTCTCACTACTTCTTGTTCGTTTATTTAATTTAATTTTTATTTTTATCACAGCAAGTTTGATTACAATGTTTGGCTTGTTCTAGGTGTGCAAGATGTGGTTCTTTTACACATAAACATATGTCTATTCTTCCTGGAATCCTTTTCCCATGTACGTTATGACAGGATGTTGAGTAGTCTTCTCTTGGTATTCCGTAGGTCTTTGGTGATGATATATTTCACCTGTGTTTGTATATGTCTGTTAACCCCAATATCCTAATGTATCCAATCCTCACAAATTTCCATTGGTGAACCATAAGTTTGTTGAATGAATCAGTGGTTGCCCTTCTCTGTGGAAATATCTTCACTGGTATCCATTTATAGGTAATACCTAAAAGTGATATCATACGATATGTGTCTTTCTCTTTCTGACATACTACACGTTGTGTGATTGCCTCTAGACTCATCTACAGTGCTGCAAATGACATCATGTCCTTTTTTTCCTTGGCCAATACTCCGTCTGTACATGTACCAGTTTTCTTTGTCCACTCATATGTTGATGGACTTTTTGCTTGCTTCCATGACTTGGCAATTGTAATGCTGCGGCAATGCACATTCGCCTCCCTGTGTCTTTCCAATTCTGTCTTCTTAGGTTATAGGCCCAGGAGTGGGCCTGCTGGATCATATGGTAGAAAAATATTTACGTAGTAAAAGCACCTCCATTCTGTTCTCGTTAGTGGCTCTTACCAGGTCATATCCCACTTAAAGTTGAGGGTATGCACTTCTGCACAACACCTTCAGCATTTATTGTTTGTAGTTTTTTTTTGCTGAAGTTTATTCTGACAAGTGTGAGCCGCTATATGTTTGTGGTGGGATTTGCATGCGTCTCATAATCCATTGAAATTGAGCTTTCTGGCATGTCCTTTTTTTCTTCAAACTGTGAGTAGAGCTTACCTCTTCCAATTGTTTTCGTGAAGTATGTGTGACATTTAGAAATATTTTGGCCATTACCTCCCTAATGACATTCTGAGGGCAGGTTTCATTTACAGCCCTCCAGTACTGGTGCATATGAAGTGACCCTTAGCACAGTTTTTAAAGCTGCTGTTGCAGGTCACGGCCAGAGGGTGGCAGCATTTCTGCTTTTCACAAGCTTTTAATAGGGAAACAGACTACCTTGCAGTGGTATTTCTCGGTTATAAATTAGAGTGGAATGTGCCTGGATAAACCCCCAAAAGCTGATGTGTTTTTTTTTTTACTTTTGTTTGTTTTCTAGATTGAGTTTATTTTTTTTATTGGAGTCATATTCCATTGTGTACATGGACCACTTCTTCTTTGTGCATTCCTCTGTTGATGGACATTTTCGTAGCTTCCAAGTTTTGGCTATGATAAATATTGCTGGAGGGCAGGATTGCCAGACTGTTTTTTTCTTGTTTTGCAGTACGTAGGCCACTCACTGCCATGGCCACTCCGATTGCAGAGCACAGGCTCTGGACGCACAGGCCCAGCAGCCATAGCTCACGGGACCAGCCGCTCCACGGCATGTGTGATTTTCCCGAACCGGGGCATAAGCCCATGTCCCCTGCTTCGGCGGCGGACTCTCAACCACTGCGCCACCAGTGAAGTCCAGCCTGTGTCTTTTTGATTCTCATCCTCTCAGGCGATAGGGCCAGCAGTGGGCATGCTTGATTGAATGGTAGCTCAGTACTTACCTTTTCAATGCACCTCCTTTGTGTTTTCCTTACTGGCTCTTAGCATGTCCCACGTTGAACCAAGCCTAGGCATTTTTCCACAACCCCTTCAGCATTTATTGTTTGCAGAATTTTTGCTGATGGTCATTCTGACTGTTGTGAGCTGATAGGATTTTTGTAATTTGGATTTGCATGTCCTTAATTCTTCCTAAGGTTCATTTTTCCACACCTTTTAAAATTTCTGTTAATGAACAAATGAAAAAAACGTAGAATACAATTAACCTCTTGAAATTGTCTTCTTGAAAGGTTGCCCTCAAAATTGAATTTTTTGGTCAATATTCGCTCCCAGGATTGTTTTTGAGGGCAGGTGTCATTCACAGGCCTGTAATGAGTGTGAATATTTAGTGACCATTAGCACTGGGTTTAAAGCTGCTGTTGTGGTAAACAGCCACTAGACGGCAGCATTTCTCCATTCACAAATCTCCTTACTAGGCCAGCAGAGCCCTTCTGGAATCCCTGTTCCTAGGTTGTAAATTAAAATGGAATGTGTCAGGAGAAAAACCCATAAGTTTATGTTACATTATTTCTTGTTTGTTGTTTTAGTTTTTTTAATAGGGGCAATGATTAGAATATTGTTTGTCCTAGGTGTACACAATCCGGTTCATTTGTGCCTAACATATATATATATATATATATATATATATATATATATATATGTATATATATATATATATATGTATATATATATATATATATGTATATATATATATATATATATATATATATATATATATATATATATATATATATATATCATGCACAGATCCCCTTCCCATGTAAATTATTGCAGAGTGTTCCATAGACCTCCCTTGCTATATGGTCGGTCTTTTTGTTATGTGTATTTAATAGGTATTTGTACACGTATGGTAACCCTAGTCTTAATTTTTCCATTCCCCCCACCTTTCCTTTTAGATAAGCCTAGTTTGTTTTCTAAGTGTGTGAGTGTCTTTCTCTGTGCAAATATGTTCATTTGTGTCAGTTGTTAGATAATGCCTGTAAGTGATATCATAGGATATGTCTTTTGCTTTCCGACTTACCTCATGTTCTGTGATTATCTCTAGGCTCAACTATGGTGCCTGAAAGAGCAGTGTTTCATTGTTTTCCATGGCTAATATTCCATTCTGTACATGGACCACTTCTTCTTTTTCAACTGATATGGTGATGGACATTTTGGTTGCTTCCGTGTCTTGGCTATTGTGAAAATTCCTGCAGTGCAGCTGTTGAAGCCTGTGCCTTCTCGACTCTGGACTTGTCAGGTGAGAGTCTCAGCGGTGGGCCTGCTGAACGGAATGGTGGCTCAATTTTTACTTTTAAACGCAGCTCCTTTCTATTCTCATTATTGGCTGTCACCACTTTACATCTCACCAGCAGCTAGAGGGTACACAGTTCTCTAAAACACCTTCAGCATTTAATGTTTGTAGACTTGCAGCTGATGGTAGTTGACATGTGTGAGTTGGAATCATTTTGGAGGTTAGATTTGCATGAGTCTAATAATTACTGATGTTGAGCTTTTATCCATTTTCCTCTTTTTTGAAAATGAGTGAGTAAAACTTACCCCTCCATCCAATCTCCTTGAAAAATTTAACACTTTTGAATTTTTTTGGCCATTCCCTACCTCCGCACAATTTTTTAGGGCAGGTGTCCTTTACAGCCCTGAATCCTTGTGAATGTTAAGTGACCATTAGCTGTGGGTTCAAAGCCGCTCTTGAGGGAAACAGCCACAAGGCGGCAGCATTTCTACATTTCCAACTCTGGGATTTTGGGCCACAGAGCTTTCGTGGCAATCGTGGTAGTAAGATGCGAATTAGAGTGCAATGTGCCAGTGCAAACCCCCAAGAGCTTATATCTCCTAAATTGTTGTTTGCTTTTTAAATTTAATTATCAGAGGAAATTTGATCAAAATGTAGATTCTCCGAGGTGTACAGTTTCTGGTTCATCCTATCAATGTATCTGTCTATATTCCTCTTTGGATCCATTCCCGTGTATGTTATTATAGAGTGTTGAGTAGACCTCTCTTTGTATTCCTTAGGTATTTTGTGATTATATATTTCCTATGTATTAGTATATGTCTGTTAACCCCCATATCCTAATTCATACATTCCTTACACCTTTCCATTTGGTTAAACATAATTTGGTTTTCTGAATCTATGCGTGTCCTTCTCTTGGAAATTATTTCATGGGTATCAATTCTTAGGTAACACCTATAAGTGATGTCATAGGATGTCTGTCTTACGGTTTCTTTCTTACTTCCAGTGTGGTGATTATCGCTAGGTCCTTCTATGGTGGTGCCAACGGCACTGTTCCATGCTTTCTCATGGCTAAGATTCCATTGTGTACATGGACGACTTCTTCTTGGTGCATTTTTCTGTTGATGCACATTTTGGTTTCTTCCAGGTTTGGCTATGGTACACCTTGCTGCAGTGCAGGATTGCCAGCCTGTGTGTTTTTGATTCTGGTCTACTCAGGTGATAGGCCCATGAGTGGGCCTACCAGATCACATGGTAGCTCCATTTTTACCCTTAAACGCACCTCCATTCTGTTCTCACGACTGGCTCTTACCAGGTTGCAACCCACCAGCAGCTAAAGGGTACGCAGTTCTCTAAAACCCCTTCAGCATTTATTTTTTGTAGACTTGTTTTGCTGATGATCATTCTGACGGCTGTCAGGTGAACGTTTGTGTACACTGGATTTGCATGGCTTTATTGATTCCTGATGTTCAGCCTTTTTCCATTCCCGTTGTTTTAAGAAAAAAGAAAGAGTGGGAGGGAGACGCAAAAGGAAGGGGATATGGAAACACGTATATGTATAACTGATTAAATTTGTTATAAAGCAAAAAATTAAAAAAAAATAAAAATAAAAAATAAAAAAATTAAAAAAAATAAAAAATAAATTAAAAAAAAGAAATAAGAGAGAAGGTCCTTCAGGGAGATAAAAAATAATTGCAATAGCTATTCATGTATTTTGACTTACATGAACTTTGGATTCAGGTTATCAAATTTGCTGAAGAAATCATTTTGTAATTTTATTGGAACTTATTAAATATGTAGCTTAACGTAAGGAGATAATTTTATTAAAATGTGCCCTTTCTTCCTTGAAAATAATATTTATTTACTCAGATTTTCTTATTATGCCCTTCACAAAATTTCAGAATTTCTCTATAAAAATCTAACATTGAAAAAATTAATTTCTTGACATTTTATAATATTTGCGGGCTTCCCTGGTGGCGCAGTGGTTGAGAGTCCGCCTTCTGATGCAGGGGATGCGGGTTCATGCCCCGGTCCAGGAAGATCCCACATGCCGTGGAGCGTCTGGGCCCATGAGCCATGGCCACTGAGCCTGCGCATCAGGAGCCTGTGCTCCGCAGCGGGAGAGGCCACAACAGTGAGAGGCCCGTGTACCACAAAAGAAAAGTATTTATAATATTTGCTGCTCTTGACAATGACTTGGTATAAAAAATTGGTAAAAGAAATACTTTTGAGTTGTTATGCTGACTTTATATCTTACCGGAAATTTCTGCTGAATTATCTTATTCATAGTTTTTCCATTCCTTGCCTTGATTTTGATAAGATTATCATATCATTTGCAAATAATGACAAACTTTCTCTTCCTTTCAGAAGTGGACAATGTGGTTAACTTTTTAAATTTCCAAACCACCACAGATTGACTGATGTGCAGTCTATCTGACACATTCTCTAATTCTTACACTGCTTATTCTTTTCTTATTCTATTGACTAGGACTTATAGAACAATGTGCAATAGTTGTGGTCTCCAAACTTTAACTTTAAAGTTTTATCATTAAATATATTTGCTAAAGGATCTTTAAAAAATCCTTCTGTCGTTAGGTTAAGGAATTTCCTTATTTTACTAATTTACTAAGCAGTTTTTTTTCATAGATGCCTTTTCTATAGCCATTGAAATCACCATTAAAACATGTATTAATGTGATAACATTAACAGTACCTAGATTTTTTTGCTACTCATCGTGACTTTATTTCTGCAATATGTACTACTTTATCATTATTAACAAATTTTGCGTTCAATTTACTAATGATTTATTTAGAAAGTTGGGATCTATTTTATGTGTGTGTATATGTATGTATGTAATTAAAAGTGGTGCCTAACTCTGTTCATTTAAACACTTCCATTTAATTTTACCACTTTTGTTTATTAAGTACCTGAGAAGTAAACTATCATTTCTTCATGGGGAACCTCTCTGAACTCCAGCCTAAATTAGAGCCCTTTGTTAGCCCTCTCACTGTACCCTGTATTATAACTACGTAGTTATCTATGAAGTGGATTATTGACCGAGTCACCCACTAGGCTTTAAGTTCCATAAGGTCAGGGGATTTTATCTGTTTAACTCACTGCTGTAATCCTGGGACCTAACTTGCAATTAGTACATAGTAGACACTTTAAAAATTATCTGTGGAATAAACACATGATTAAATAAATAGTGGTTTGAAAGCTGAAAAAAAAAGAAAAAAGAAAGAAAGAAAAAGAAACAGAAGACAAATGTGCATAAATAATGCCAGAAACTGTCGGTTTGAAATATGGATGCCTTTGAATTTTTTTGGTCGATATACGACCCCAGGATTTGTTTTCAGTGCAGGTGTGATTTACAGGCCTGCAATTATTTTGAATATCAACTGACCATTAACGCTGGGATTAAAGCTGCTGTCGTGTGAAACGCCCACAAGGTGGCAGCTGTTCTACTTTACCAAATCTGGTTACTAGGGCAACAGAGCCTCAATGGAAGTTGTGTTCTAGGTTGTAATTTAGAATGGCGTGTGCCAGGGAAAAGCCCCTTAAGTATATGTCTCACTACTTCTTGTTCGTTTATTTAATTTAATTTTTATTTTTATCACAGCAAGTTTGATTACAAAGTTTGGCTTGTTCTAGGTGTGCAAGATGTGGTTCTTTTACACATAAACATATGTCTATTCTTCCTGGAATCCTTTTCCCATGTACGTTATGACAGGATGTTGAGTAGTCTTCTCTTGGTATTCCGTAGGTCTTTGGTGATGATATATTTCACCTGTGTTTGTATATGTCTGTTAACCCCAATATCCTAATGTATCCAATCCTCACAAATTTCCATTGGTGAACCATAAGTTTGTTGAATGAATTAGTGGTTGCCCTTCTCTGTGGAAATATCTTCACTGGTATCCATTTATAGGTAATACCTAAAAGTGATATCATACGATATGTGTCTTTCTCTTTCTGACATACTACACGTTGTGTGATTGCCTCTAGACTCATCTACAGTGCTGCAAATGACATCGTGTCCTTTTTTTCCTTGGCCAATACTCCGTCTGTACATGTACCAGTTTTCTTTGTCCACTCATATGTTGATGGACTTTTTGCTTGCTTCCATGACTTGGCAATTGTAATGCTGCGGCAATGCACATTCGCCTCCCTGTGTCTTTCCAATTCTGTCTTCTTAGGTTATAGGCCCAGGAGTGGGCCTGCTGGATCATATGGTAGAAAAATATTTACGTAGTAAAAGCACCTCCATTCTGTTCTCGTTAGTGGCTCTTACCAGGTCACATCCCACTTAAAGTTGAGGGTATGCACTTCTGCACAACACCTTCAGCATTTATTGTTTGTAGTTTTTTTTGCTGAAGTTTATTCTGACAAGTGTGAGCCGCTATATGTTTGTGGTGGGATTTGCATGTGTCTCATAATCCATTGAAATTGAGCTTTCTGGCATGTCCTTTTTTTCTTCAAACTGTGAGTAGAGCTTACCTCTTCCAATTGTTTTCGTGAAGTATGTGTGACATTTAGAAATATTTTGGCCATTACCTCCCTAATGACATTCTGAGGGCAGGTTTCATTTACAGCCCTCCAGTAGTGGTGCATATGAAGTGACACTTAGCACAATTTTTAAAGCTGCTGTTGCAGGTCACGGCCACAGGGTGGCAGCATTTCTGCTTTTCACAAGCTTTTAACTAGGGAAACAGACTACCTTGCAGTGGTATTTCTCGGTTATAAGTTAGAGTGGAATGTGCCTGGATAAACCCCCAAAAGCTGATGTGTTTTTTTTTTTACTTTTGTTTGTTTTCTTGATTGAGTTTATATTTTTTTATTGGAGTCATATTCCATTGTGTACGTGGACCACTTCTTCTTTGTGCATTCCTCTGTTGATGGACATTTTCGTAGCTTCCAAGTTTTGGCTATGATAAATATTGCTGGAGGGCAGGATTGCCAGGCTGTTTTTTTCTTGTTTTGCAGTACGTAGGCCACTCACTGCCATGGCCACTCCGATTGCAGAGCACAGGCTCTGGACGCACAGGCCCAGCAGCCATAGCTCACGGGACCAGCCGCTCCACGGCATGTGTGATTTTCCCGAACCGGGGCATAAACCCGTGTCCCCTGCTTCGGCGGCGGACTCTCAACCACTGCGCCACCAGTGAAGTCCAGCCTGTGTCTTCTTGATTCTCATCCTCTCAGGCGATAGGCCCAGCAGTGGGTATGCTTGATTGAATGGTAGCTCAGTACTTACCTTTTCAATGCACCTCCTTTGTGTTTTCCTTACTGGCTCTTAGCATGTCCCACGTTGAACCAAGCCTAGGCATTTTTCCACAACCCTTCAGCATTTATTGTTTGCAGAATTTTTGCTGATGGTCATTCTGACTGTTGTGAGCTGATAGGATTTTTGTAATTTGGACTTGCATGTCCTTAATTCTTTCTAAGATTCATTTTTCCACACCTTTTAAAATTTCTGTTAACGAACAAATGAAAAAAACGTAGAATACAATTAACCTCTTGAAATTGTCTTCTTGAAAGGTTGCCCTCAAAATTGAATGTTTTGGTCAATATTCGCTCCCAGGATTGTTTTTGAGGGCAGGTGTCATTCACAGGCCTGTAATGAGTGTGAATATATAGTGACCATTAGCACTGGGTTTAAAGCTGCTGTTGTGGTAAGCAGCCACTAGGCGGCAGCATTTCTCCATTCACAAATCTCGTTACTAGGGCAGCAGAGCCGTTCTGGAATCCCTGTTCCTAGGTTGTAAATTAAAATGGAATGTGCCAGGAGAAAACCCGATAAGTTTATGTTACATTATTTCTTGTTTGTTGTTTTAGTTTTTTTAATAGGGGCAATGATTAGAATATTGTTTGTCCTAGGTGTACACAATCTGGTCCATTTGTGCCTAACATATATATATATATATATATATATATATTCATGCACAGATCCCCTTTCCATGTAAATTATTGCAGAGTGTTCCATAGACCTCCCTTGCTATATGGTCGGTCTTTTTGTTATGTGTATTTAATAGGTACTTGTACACGTATGGTAACCCTAATCTTAATTTTTCCATTCCCCCCACCTTTCCTTATAGATAAGCCTAGTTTGTTTTCTAAGTGTGTGAGTGTCTTTCTCTGTGCAAATATGTTCATTTGTGTCAGTTGTTAGATAATGCCTGTAAGTGATATCATAGGATATGTCTTTTGCTTTCCGACTTACCTCATGTTCTGTGATTATCTCTAGGCTCAACTATGGTGCCTGAAAGAGCAGTGTTTCATTGTTTTCCATGGCTAATATTCCATTGTGTACACGGACCACTTCTTCTTTTTCAACTGATATGGTGATGGACATTTTGGTTGCTTCCGTGTCTTGGCTATTGTGAAAATTCCTGCAGTGCAGCTGTTGAAGCCTGTGCCTTCTCGACTCTGGACTTGTCAGGTGAGAGTCTCAGCGGTGGGCCTGCTGAACGGAATGGTGGCTCAATTTTTACTTTTAAACGCAGCTCCTTTCTATTCTTATTATTGGCTGTCACCACTTTACATCTCACCAGCAGCTAGAGGGTACACAGTTCTCTAAAACACCTTCAGCATTTAATGTTTGTAGACTTGCAGCTGATGGTAGTTGACATGTGTGAGTTGGAATCATTTTGGAGGTTAGATTTGCATGAGTCTAATAATTACTGATGTTGAGCTTTTATCCATTTTCCTCTTTTTTGAAAATGAGTGAGTAAAACTTACCCCTCCATCCAATCTCCTTGAAAAATTTAACACTTTTGAATTTTTTTGGCCATTCCCTACCTCCGCACAATTTTTTAGGGCAGGTGTCCTTTACAGCCCTGAATCCTTGTGAATGTTAAGTGACCATTAGCTGTGGGTTCAAAGCCGCTCTTGTGGGAAACGGCCACAAGGCGGCAGCATTTGTACATTTCCAACTCTGGGATTTTGGGCCACAGAGCTTTCGTGGCAATCGTGGTAGTAAGCTGCGAATTAGAGTGCAATGTGCCAGTGTAAACCCCCAAGAGCTTATATCTCCTAAATTGTTGTTTGCTTTTTAAATTTAATTATCAGAGGAAATTTGATCAAAATGTAGATTCTCCTAGGTGTACAGTTTCTGGTTCATCCTATCAATGTATCTGTCTATATTCCTCTTTGGATCCATTCCCGTGTATGTTATTATAGAGTGTTGAGTAGACCTCTCTTTGTATTCCTTAGGTATTTTGTGATTATATATTTCCTATGTATTAGTATATGTCTGTTAACCCCCATATCCTAATTCATACATTCCTTACACCTTTCCATTTGGTTAAACATAATTTGGTTTTCTGAATCTATGCGTGTCCTTCTCTTGGAAATTATTTCATGGGTATCAATTCTTAGGTAACACCTATAAGTGATGTCATAGGATGTCTGTCTTACGGTTTCTTTCTTACTTCCAGTGTGGTGATTATCGCTAGGTCCTTCTATGGTGGTGCCAACGGCACTGTTCCATGCTTTCTCATGGCTAAGATTCCATTGTGTACATGGACGACTTCTTCTTGGTGCATTTTTCTGTTGATGCACATTTTGGTTTCTTCCAGGTTTGGCTATGGTACACCTTGCTGCAGTGCAGGATTGCCAGCCTGTGTGTTTTTGATTCTGGTCTACTCAGGTGATAGGCCCATGAGTGGGCCTACCAGATCACATGGTAGCTCCATTTTTACCCTTAAACGCACCTCCATTCTGTTCTCACGACTGGCTCTTACCAGGTTGCAACCCACCAGCAGCTAAAGGGTATGCAGTTCTCTAAATCCCCTTCAGCATTTATTTTTTGTAGACTTGTTTTGCTGATGATCATTCTGATGGCTGTCAGGTGAACGTTTGTGTACACTGGATTTGCATGGCTTTATTGATTCCTGATGTTCAGCCTTTTTCCATTCCCGTTGTTTTAAGAAAAAAGAAAGAGTGGGAGGGAGACGCAAAAGGGAGGGGATATGGAAACATGTATATGTATAACTGATTAAATTTGTTATAAAGCAAAAAATTGAAAAAAAATAAAAATAAAAAATAAAAAAATTAAAAAAAATAAAAAATAAATAAAAAAAATGAAATAAGAGAGAAGGTCCTTCAGGGAGATAAATAAAATTGCCTTAGCTATTCATGTATTTTGACTTACATGAACTTTGGATTCAGGTTATCAAATTTGCTGAAGAAATCATTTTGTAATTTTATTGGAACTTATTAAATATGTAGCTTAACGTAAGGAGATATTTTTATTAAAATGTGCCCTTTCTTCCTTGAAAATAATCTTTATTTATTCAGATTTTCTTATTATGCCCTTCACAAAATTTCAGAATTTCTCTATAAAAATCTAACATTGAAAAAATTAATTTCTTGACATTTTATAATATTTGCGGGCTTCCCTGGTGGCGCAGTGGTTGAGAGTCCGCCTTCTGATGCAGGGGACGCGGGTTCATGCCCCGGTCCAGGAAGATCCCACATGCCGTGGAGCGTCTGGGCCCATGAGCCATGGCCACTGAGCCTGCGCATCAGGAGCCTGTGCTCCGCAGCGGGAGAGGCCACAACAGTGAGAGGCCCGTGTACCACAAAAAAAAGTATTTATAATATTTGCTGCTCTTGAGAATGACTTGGTATAAAAAATTGGTAAAAGACATAGTTTTGAGTTGTTATGCTGACTTTATATCTTACCGGAAATTTCTGCTGAATTATCTTATTCATAGTTTTTCCATTCCTTGCCTTGATTTTGATAAGATTATCATATCATTTGCAAATAATGACAAACTTTCTCTTCCTTTCAGAAGTGGACAATGTGGTTAACTTTTTAAATTTCCAAACCACCACAGATTGACTGATGTGCAGTCTATCTGACACATTCTCTAATTCTTACACTGCTTATTCTTTTCTTATTCTATTGACTAGGACTTATAGAACAATGTGCAATAGTTGTGGTCTCCAAACTTTAACTTTAAAGTTTTATCATTAAATATATTTGCTAAAGGATCTTTAAAAAATCCTTCTCTCGTTAGGTTAAGGAATTTCCTTATTTTACTAATTTACTAAGCAGTTTTTTTTCATAGATGCCTTTTCTATAGCCATTGAAATCACCATTAAAACATGTATTAATGTGATAACATTAACAGTACCTAGATTTTTTTGCTACTCATCGTGACTTTATTTCTGCAATATGTACTACTTTATCATTATTAACAAATTTTGCGTTCAATTTACTAATGATTTATTTAGAAAGTTGGGATCTATTTTATGTGTGTGTATATGTATGTATGTAATTAAAAGTGGTGCCGAACTCTGTTCATTTAAACACTTCCATTTAATTTTACCACTTTTGTTTATTAAGTACCTGAGAAGTAAACTATCATTTCTTCATGGGGAACCTCTCTGAACTCCAGCCTAAATTAGAGCCCTTAGTTAGCCCTCTCACTGTACCCTGTATTATAACTACGTAGTTATCTATGAAGTGGATTATTGACCGAGTCACCCACTAGGCTTTAAGTTCCATAAGGTCCGGGGATTTTATCTGTTTAACTCACTGCTGTAATCCTGGGACCTAACTTGCAATTAGTACATAGTAGACACTTTAAAAATTATCTGTGGAATGAACACATGATTAAATAAATAGTGGTTTGAAAGCTGAAAAAAAAAGAAAAAAGAAAGAAAGAAAAAGAAACAGAAGACAAATGTGCATAAATTATGCCTCTTGAAACTGTCGGTTTGAAATATGGATGCCTTTGAATTTTTTTGGTCGATATACGACCCCAGGATTTGTTTTCAGTGCAGGTGTGATTTACAGGCCTGCAATTATTTTGAATATCAACTGAGCATTAACGCTGGGATTAAAGCTGCTGTCGTGTGAAACGCCCACAAGGTGGCAGCTGTTCTACTTTACCAAATCTGGTTACTAGGGCAACAGAGCCTCAATGGAAGTTGTGTTCTAGGTTGTAATTTAGAATGGCGTGTGCCAGGGAAAAGCCCCTTAAGTATATGTCTCACTACTTCTTGTTCGTTTATTTAATTTAATTTTTATTTTTATCACAGCAAGTTTGATTACAAAGTTTGGCTTGTTCTAGGTGTGCAAGATGTGGTTCTTTTACACATAAACATATGTCTATTCTTCCTGGAATCCTTTTCCCATGTACGTTATGACAGGATGTTGAGTAGTCTTCTCTTGGTATTCCGTAGGTCTTTGGTGATGATATATTTCACCTGTGTTTGTATATGTCTGTTAACCCCAATATCCTAATGTATCCAATCCTCACAAATTTCCATTGGTGAACCATAAGTTTGTTGAATGAATCAGTGGTTGCCCTTCTCTGTGGAAATATCTTCACTGGTATCCATTTATAGGTAATACCTAAAAGTGATATCATACGATATGTGTCTTTCTCTTTCTGACATACTACACGTTGTGTGATTGCCTCTAGACTCATCTACAGTGCTGCAAATGACATCGTGTCCTTTTTTTCCTTGTCCAATACTCCGTCTGTACATGTACCAGTTTTCTTTGTCCACTCATATGTTGATGGACTTTTTGCTTGCTTCCATGACTTGGCAATTGTAATGCTGCGGCAATGCACATTCGCCTCCCTGTGTCTTTCCAATTCTGTCTTCTTAGGTTATAGGCCCAGGAGTGGGCCTGCTGGATCATATGGTAGAAAAATATTTACGTAGTAAAAGCACCTCCATTCTGTTCTCGTTAGTGGCTCTTACCAGGTCACATCCCACTTAAAGTTGAGGGTATGCACTTCTGCACAACACCTTCAGCATTTGTTGTTTGTAGTTTTTTTTTGCTGAAGTTTATTCTGACAAGTGTGAGCCGCTATATGTTTGTGGTGGGATTTGCATGCGTCTCATAATCCATTGAAATTGAGCTTTCTGGCATGTCCTTTTTTTCTTCAAACTGTGAGTAGAGCTTACCTCTTCCAATTGTTTTCTTGAAGTATGTGTGACATTTAGAAATATTTTGGCCATTACCTCCCTAATGACATTCTGAGGGCAGGTTTCATTTACAGCCCTCCAGTAGTGGTGCATATGAAGTGACCCTTAGCACAGTTTTTAAAGCTGCTGTTGCAGGTCACGGCCAGAGGGTGGCAGCATTTCTGCTTTTCACAAGCTTTTAACTAGGGAAACAGACTACCTGGCAGTGGTATTTCTCGGTTATAAGTTAGAGTGGAATGTGCCTGGATAAACCCCCAAAAGCTGATGTTTTTTTTTTTTACTTTTGTTTGTTTTCTAGATTGAGTTTATATTTTTTTATTGGAGTCATATTCCATTGTGTACATGGACCACTTCTTCTTTGTGCATTCCTCTGTTGATGGACATTTTCGTAGCTTCCAAGTTTTGGCTATGATAAATATTGCTGGAGGGCAGGATTGCCAGGCTGTTTTTTTCTTGTTTTGCAGTACGTAGGCCACTCACTGCCATGGCCACTCCGATTGCAGAGCACAGGCTCTGGACGCACAGGCCCAGCAGCCATAGCTCACGGGACCAGCCGCTCCACGGCATGTGTGATTTTCCCGAACCGGGGCATAAACCCGTGTCCCCTGCTTCGGCGGCGGACTCTCAACCACTGCGCCACCAGTGAAGTCCAGCCTGTGTCTTTTTGATTCTCATCCTCTCAGGCGATAGGGCCAGCAGTGGGCATGCTTGATTGAATGGTAGCTCAGTACTTACCTTTTCAATGCACCTCGTTTGTGTTTTCCTTACTGGCTCTTAGCATGTCCCACGTTGAACCAAGCCTAGGCATTTTTCCACAACCCCTTCAGCATTTATTGTTTGCAGAATTTTTGCTGATGATCATTCTGACTGTTGTGAGCTGATAGGATTTTTGTAATTTGGACTTGCATGTCCTTAATTCTTTCTAAGATTCATTTTTCCACACCTTTTCAAATTTCTGTTAACGAACAAATGAAAAAAACGTAGAATACAATTAACCTCTTGAAATTGTCTTCTTGAAAGGTTGCCCTCAAAATTGAATTTTTTGGTCAATATTCGCTCCCAGGATTGTTTTTGAGGGCAGGTGTCATTCACAGGCCTGTAATGAGTGTGAATATTTAGTGACCATTAGCACTGGGTTTAAAGCTGCTGTTGTGGTAAGCAGCCACTAGGCGGCAGCATTTCTCCATTCACAAATCTCGTTACTAGGGCAGCAGAGCCCTTCTGGAATCCCTGTTCCTAGGTTGTAAATTAAAATGGAATGTGCCAGGAAAAAACCCCATAAGTTTATGTTACATTATTTCTTGTTTGTTGTTTTAGTTTTTTTAATAGGGGCAATGATTAGAATATTGTTTGTCCTAGGTGTACACAATCTGGTCCATTTCTGCCTAACATATATATATATATATATATATATATATATATATATATATATATATATATATGTATGTATATATATATATATATATATATATATATATATATATATATATATATATATATATATATTCATGCACAGATCCCCTTTCCATGTAAATTATTGCAGAGTGTTCCATAGACCTCCCTTGCTATATGGTCGGTCTTTTTGTTATGTGTATTTAATAGGTACTTGTACACGTATGGTAACCCTAATCTTAATTTTTCCATTCCCCCCACCTTTCCTTTTAGATAAGCCTAGTTTGTTTTCTAAGTGTGTGAGTGTCTTTCTCTGTGCAAATATGTTCATTTGTGTCAGTTGTTAGATAATGCCTGTAAGTGATATCATAGGATATGTCTTTTGCTTTCCGACTTACCTCATGTTCTGTGATTATCTCTAGGCTCAACTATGGTGCCTGAAAGAGCAGTGTTTCATTGTTTTCCATGGCTAATATTCCATTGTGTACATGGACCACTTCTTCTTTTTCAACTGATATGGTGATGGACATTTTGGTTGCTTCCGTGTCTTGGCTATTGTGAAAATTCCTGCAGTGCAGCTGTTGAAGCCTGTGCCTTCTCGACTCTGGACTTGTCAGGTGAGAGTCTCAGCGGTGGGCCTGCTGAAAGGAATGGTGGCTCAATTTTTACTTTTAAACACAGCTCCTTTCTATTCTCATTATTGGCTGTCACCACTTTACATCTCACCAGCAGCTAGAGGGTACACAGTTCTCTAAAACACCTTCAGCATTTAATGTTTGTAGACTTGCAGCTGATGGTAGTTGACATGTGTGAGTTGGAATCATTTTGGAGGTTAGATTTGCATGAGTCTAATAATTACTGATGTTGAGCTTTTATCCATTTTCCTCTTTTTTGAAAATGAGTGAGTAAAACTTACCCCTCCATCCAATCTCCTTGAAAAATTTAACACTTTTGAATTTTTTTGGCCATTCCCTACCTCCGCACAATTTTTTAGGGCAGGTGTCCTTTACAGCCCTGAATCCTTGTGAATGTTAAGTGACCATTAGCTGTGGGTTCAAAGCCGCTCTTGTGGGAAACGGCCACAAGGCGGCAGCATTTCTACATTTCCAACTCTGGGATTTTGGGCCACAGAGCTTTCGTGGCAATCGTGGTAGTAAGCTGCGAATTAGAGTGCAATGTGCCAGTGCAAACCCCCAAGAGCTTATATCTCCTAAATTGTTGTTTGCTTTTTAAATTTAATTATCAGAGGAAATTTGATCAAAATGTAGATTCTCCTAGGTGTACAGTTTCTGGTTCATCCTATCAATGTATCTGTCTATATTCCTCTTTGGATCCATTCCCGTGTATGTTATTATAGAGTGTTGAGTAGACCTCTCTTTGTATTCCTTAGGTATTTTGTGATTATATATTTCCTATGTATTAGTA
Organism: Mesoplodon mirus; assembly: GCF_964341445.2. NCBI lineage: Eukaryota > Metazoa > Chordata > Mammalia > Artiodactyla > Ziphiidae > Mesoplodon > Mesoplodon mirus. Next base: position 148,088,061 of record NC_138981.1, read on the forward strand.
TATGTCTGTTAACCCCCATATCCTAATTCATACATTCCTTACACCTTTCCATTTGGTTAAACATAATTTGGTTTTCTGAATCTATGCGTGTCCTTCTCTTGGAAATTATTTCATGGGTATCAATTCTTAGGTAACACCTATAAGTGATGTCATAGGATGTCTGTCTTACGGTTTCTTTCTTACTTCCAGTGTGGTGATTATCGCTAGGTCCTTCTATGGTGGTGCCAACGGCACTGTTCCATGCTTTTTCATGGCTAAGATTCCATTGTGTACATGGACGACTTCTTCTTGGTGCATTTTTCTGTTGATGCACATTTTGGTTTCTTCCAGGTTTGGCTATGGTACACCTTGCTGCAGTGCAGGATTGCCAGCCTGTGTGTTTTTGATTCTGGTCTACTCAGGTGATAGGCCCATGAGTGGGCCTACCAGATCACATGGTAGCTCCATTTTTACCCTTAAACGCACCTCCATTCTGTTCTCACGACTGGCTCTTACCAGGTTGCAACCCACCAGCAGCTAAAGGGTACACAGTTCTCTAAAACCCATTCAGCATTTATTTTTTGTAGACTTGTTTTGCTGATGATCATTCTGACGGCTGTCAGGTGAACGTTTGTGTACACTGGATTTGCATGGCTTTATTGATTCCTGATGTTCAGCCTTTTTCCATTCCCGTTGTTTTAAGAAAAAAGAAAGAGTGGGAGGGAGACGCAAAAGGGAGGGGATATGGAAACATGTATATGTATAACTGATTAAATTTGTTATAAAGCAAAAAATTAAAAAAAATAAAAATAAAAAATAAAAAAATAAAAAAAAATAAAAAAAATAAATAAGAGAGAAGGTCCTTCAGGGAGATAAAAAAAATTGCCTTAGCTATTCATGTATTTTGACTTACATGAACTTTGGATTCAGATTATCAAATTTGCTGAAGAATTCATTTTGTAATTTTATTGGAACTTATTAAATATGTAGCTTAACGTAAGGAGATATTTTTATTAAAATGTGCCCTTTCTTCCTTGAAAATAATCTTTATTTATTCAGATTTTCTTATTATGCCCTTCACAAAATTTCAGAATTTCTCTATAAAAATCTAACATTGAAAAAATTAATTTCTTGACATGTTATAATATTTGTGGGCTTCCCTGGTGGCGCCGTGGTTGAGAGTCCGCCTGCTGATGCAGGGGACGTGGGTTCATGCCCCGGTCCAGGAAGATCCCACATGCCGTGGAGCGTCTGGGCCCATGAGCCATGGCCACTGTGCCTGCGCATCAGGAGCCTGTGCTCCGCGGAGGGAGAGGCCACAACAGTGAGAGGCCCGTGTACCGCAAAAAAAAAAATTATTTATTATATTTGATGCTCTTGAGAATGACTTGGTATAAAAAAAATTGGTAAAAGAAACACTTTTGAGTTGTTATGCTGACTTTTTATCTTACCGGAAATTTCTGCTGAATTATCTTATTCATAGTTTTTCCATTCCTTGCCTTGATTTTGATAAGATTATCATATCATTTGCAAATAATGACAAACTTTCTCTTCCTTTCAGAAGTGGGCAATGTGGTTAACATTTTAAATTTCCAAACCACAACAGATTGACTGATGTGCAGTCTATCTGACACATTCTCTAATTCTTACACTGCTTATTCTTTTCTTATTCTATTGACTAGGACTTATAGAACAATGTGCAATAGTTGTGGTCTCCAAACTTTAACTTTAAAGTTTTATCATTAAATATATTTGCTAAAGGATCTTTAAAAAATCCTTCTCTCGTTAGGTTAAGGAATTTCCTTATTTTACTAATTTACTAAGCAGTTTTTTTTTCATAGATGCCTTTTCTATAGCCATTGAAATCACCATTAAAACATGTATTAATGTGATAACATTAACAGTACCTAGATTTTTTTGCTACTCATCATGACTTTATTTCTGGAATATGTACTACTTTATCATTATTAACAAATTTTGCGTTCAATTTACTTATAATTTATTTAGAAAGTTGGGATCTATTTTATGTGTGTGTATATGTATGTATGTAATTAAAAGTGGTACCTAACTCTGTTCATTTAAACACTTCCATTTAATTTTACCACTTTTGTTTATTAAGTACCTGAGAAGTAAACTATCATTTCTTCATGGGGAACCTCTCTGAACTCCAGCCTAAATTAGAGCCCTTTGTTAGCCCTCTCACTGTACCCTGTATTATAACTACGTAGTTATCTATGAAGTGGATTATTGACCGAGTCACCCACTAGGCTTTAAGTTCCATAAGGTCCGGGGATTTTATCTGTTTAACTCACTGCTGTAATCCTGGGACCTAACTTGCAATTAGTACATAGTAGACACTTTAAAAATTATCTGTAGAATGAACACATGATTAAATAAATAGTAGTTTGAAAGCTGAAAAAAAAGAAAAAAGAAAGAAAGAAAAAGAAACAGAAGACAAATGTGCATAAATTATGCCTCTTGAAACTGTCGGTTTGAAATATGGATGCCTTTGAATTTTTTTGGTCGATATACGACCCCAGGATTTGTTTTCAGTGCAGGTGTGATTTACAGGCCTGCAATTATTTTGAATATCAACTGACCATTAACGCTGGGATTAAAGCTGCTGTCGTGTGAAACGCCCACAAGGTGGCAGCTGTTCTACTTTACCAAATCTGGTTACTAGGGCAACAGAGCCTCAATGGAAGTTGTGTTCTAGGTTGTAATTTAGAATGGCGTGTGCCAGGGAAAAGCCCCTTAAGTATATGTCTCACTACTTCTTGTTCGTTTATTTAATTTAATTTTTATTTTTATCACAGCAAGTTTGATTACAAAGTTTGGCTTGTTCTAGGTGTGCAAGATGTGGTTCTTTTACACATAAACATATGTCTATTCTTCCTGGAATCCTTTTCCCATGTACGTTATGACAGGATGTTGAGTAGTCTTCTCTTGGTATTCCGTAGGTCTTTGGTGATGATATATTTCACCTGTGTTTGTATATGTCTGTTAACCCCAATATCCTAATGTATCCAATCTTCACAAATTTCCATTGGTGAACCATAAGTTTGTTGAATGAATCAGTGGTTGCCCTTCTCTGTGGAAATATCTTCACTGGTATCCATTTATAGGTAATACCTAAAAGTGATATCATACGATATGTGTCTTTCTCTTTCTGACATACTACACGTTGTGTGATTGCCTCTAGACTCATCTACAGTGCTGCAAATGACATCGTGTCCTTTTTTTCCTTGTCCAATACTCCGTCTGTACATGTACCAGTTTTCTTTGTCCACTCATATGTTGATGGACTTTTTGCTTGCTTCCATGACTTGGCAATTGTAATGCTGCGGCAATGCACATTCGCCTCCCTGTGTCTTTCCAATTCTGTCTTCTTAGGTTATAGGCCCAGAAGTGGGCCTGCTGGATCATATGGTAGAAAAATATTTACGTAGTAAAAGCACCTCCATTCTGTTCTCGTTAGTGGCTCTTACCAGGTCACATCCCACTTAAAGTTGAGGGTATGCACTTCTGCACAACACCTTCAGCATTTATTGTTTGTAGTTTTTTTTTTTGCTGAAGTTTATTCTGACAAGTGTGAGCTGCTATATGTTTGTGGTTGGATTTGCATTCGTCTCATAATCCATTGAAATTGAGCTTTCTGGCATGTCCTTTTATTATTCAAACTGTGAGTAGATCTTACCTCTTCCAATTGTTTTCGTGAAGTATGTGTGACATTTAGAAATATTTTGGCCATTACCTCCCTAATGACATTCTGAGGGCAGGTTTCATTTACAGCCCTCCAGTACTGGTGCATATGAAGTGACCCTTAGCACAGTTTTTAAAGCTGCTGTTGCAGGTCACTGCCAGAGGGTGGCAGCATTTCTGCTTTTCACAAGCTTTTAACTAGGGAAACAGACTACCTTGCAGTGGTATTTCTCGGGTATAAATTAGGGTGGAATGTGCCTGGATAAACCCCCAAAAGCTGATGTGTTTTTTTTTTTTACTTTTGTTTGTTTTCTAGATTGAGTTTATATTTTTTTATTGGAGTCATATTCCATTGTGTACATGGACCACTTCTTCTTTGTGCATTCCTCTGTTGATGGACATTTTCGTAGCTTCCAAGTTTTGGCTATGATAAATATTGCTGGAGGGCAGGATTGCCAGGCTGTTTTTTTCTTGTTTTGCAGTACGTAGGCCACTCACTGCCATGGCCACTCCGATTGCAGAGCACAGGCTCTGGACGCACAGGCCCAGCAGCCATAGCTCACGGGACCAGCCGCTCCACGGCATGTGTGATTTTCCCGAACCGGGGCATAAACCCGTGTCCCCTGCTTCGGCGGCGGACTCTCAACCACTGCGCCACCAGTGAAGTCCAGCCTGTGTCTTTTTGATTCTCATCCTCTCAGGCGATAGGGCCAGCAGTGGGCATGCTTGATTGAATGGTAGCTCAGTACTTACCTTTTCAATGCACCTCCTTTGTGTTTTCCTTACTGGCTCTTAGCATGTCCCACGTTGAACCAAGCCTAGGCATTTTTCCACAACCCCTTCAGCATTTATTGTTTGCAGAATTTTTGCTGATGGTCATTCTGACTGTTGTGAGCTGATAGGATTTTTGTAATTTGGATTTGCATGTCCTTAATTCTTTCTAAGGTTCATTTTTCCACACCTTTTAAAATTTCTGTTAATGAACAAATGAAAAAAACGTAGAATACAATTAACCTCTTGAAATTGTCTTCTTGAAAGGTTGCCCTCAAAATTGAATTTTTTGGTCAATATTCGCTCCCAGGATTGTTTTTGAGGGCAGGTGTCATTCACAGGCCTGTAATGAGTGTGAATATTTAGTGACCATTAGCACTGGGTTTAAAGCTGCTGTTGTGGTAAGCAGCCACTAGGCGGCAGCATTTCTCCATTCACAAATCTCGTTACTAGGGCAGCAGAGCCATTCTGGAATCCCTGTTCCTAGGTTGTAAATTAAAATGGAATGTGCCAGGAGAAAACCCCATAAGTTTATGTTACATTATTTCTTGTTTGTTGTTTTAGTTTTTTTAATAGGGGCAATGATTAGAATATTGTTTGTCCTAGGTGTACACAATCTGGTTCATTTGTGCCTAACATATATATATATATATATATATATATATATATATATATATATATATATATATATATATATATTCATGCACAGATCCCCTTCCCATGTCAATTATTGCAGAGTGTTCCATAGACCTCCCTTGCTATATGGTCGGTCTTTTTGTTATGTGTATTTAATAGGTATTTGTACACGTATGGTAACCCTAATCTTAATTTTTCCATTACCCCCACCTTTCCTTTTAGATAAGCCTAGTTTGTTTTCTAAGTGTGTGAGTGTCTTTCTCTGTGCAAATATGTTCATTTGTGTCAGTTGTTAGATAATGCCTGTAAGTGATATCATAGGATATGTCTTTTGCTTTCCGACTTACCTCATGTTCTGTGATTATCTCTAGGCTCAACTATGGTGCCTGAAAGAGCAGTGTTTCATTGTTTTCCATGGCTAATATTCCATTGTGTACATGGACCACTTCTTCTTTTTCAACTGATATGGTGATGGACATTTTGGTTGCTTCCGTGTCTTGGCTATTGTGAAAATTCCTGCAGTGCAGCTGTTGAAGCCTGTGCCTTCTCGACTCTGGACTTGTCAGGTGAGAGTCTCAGCGGTGGGCCTGCTGAAAGGAATGGTGGCTCAATTTTTACTTTTAAACACAGCTCCTTTCTATTCTCATTATTTGCTGTCACCACTTTACATCTCACCAGCAGCTAGAGGGTACACAGTTCTCTAAAACACCTTCAGCATTTAATGTTTGTAGACTTGCAGCTGATGGTAGTTGACATGTGTGAGTTGGAATCATTTTGGAGGTTAGATTTGCATGAGTCTAATAATTACTGATGTTGAGCTTTTATCCATTTTCCTCTTTTTTGAAAATGAGTGAGTAAAACTTACCCCTCCATCCAATCTCCTTGAAAAATTTAACACTTTTGAATTTTTTTGGCCATTCCCTACCTCCGCACAATTTTTTAGGGCAGGTGTCCTTTACAGCCCTGAATCCTTGTGAATGTTAAGTGACCATTAGCTGTGGGTTCAAAGCCGCTCTTGTGGGAAACGGCCACAAGGCGGCAGCATTTCTACATTTCCAACTCTGGGATTTGGGGCCACAGAGCTTTCGTGGCAATCGTGGTAGTAAGCTGCGAATTAGAGTGCAATGTGCCAGTGCAAACCCCCAAGAGCTTATATCTCCTAAATTGTTGTTTGCTTTTTAAATTTAATTATCAGAGGAAATTTGATCAAAATGTAGATTCTCCTAGGTGTACAGTTTCTGGTTCATCCTATCAATGTATCTGTCTATATTCCTCTTTGGATCCATTCCCGTGTATGTTATTATAGAGTGTTGAGTAGACCTCTCTTTGTATTCCTTAGGTATTTTGTGATTATATATTTCCTATGTATTAGTATATGTCTGTTAACCCCCATATCCTAATTCATACATTCCTTACACCTTTCCATTTGGTTAAACATAATTTGGTTTTCTGAATCTATGCGTGTCCTTCTCTTGGAAATTATTTCATGGGTATCAATTCTTAGGTAACACCTATAAGTGATGTCATAGGATGTCTGTCTTACGGTTTCTTTCTTACTTCCAGTGTGGTGATTATCGCTAGGTCCTTCTATGGTGGTGCCAACGGCACTGTTCCATGCTTTTTCATGGCTAAGATTCCATTGTGTACATGGACGACTTCTTCTTGGTGCATTTTTCTGTTGATGCACATTTTGGTTTCTTCCAGGTTTGGCTATGGTACACCTTGCTGCAGTGCAGGATTGCCAGCCTGTGTGTTTTTGATTCTGGTCTACTCAGGTGATAGGCCCATGAGTGGGCCTACCAGATCACATGGTAGCTCCATTTTTACCCTTAAACGCACCTCCATTCTGTTCTCACGACTGGCTCTTACCAGGTTGCAACCCACCAGCAGCTAAAGGGTACACAGTTCTCTAAAACCCATTCAGCATTTATTTTTTGTAGACTTGTTTTGCTGATGATCATTCTGACGGCTGTCAGGTGAACGTTTGTGTACACTGGATTTGCATGGCTTTATTGATTCCTGATGTTCAGCCTTTTTCCATTCCCGTTGTTTTAAGAAAAAAGAAAGAGTGGGAGGGAGACGCAAAAGGGAGGGGATATGGAAACATGTATATGTATAACTGATTAAATTTGTTATAAAGCAAAAAATTTAAAAAAATAAAAATAAAAAATAAAAAAATAAAAAAAAATAAAAAAAATAAATAAGAGAGAAGGTCCTTCAGGGAGATAAAAAAAATTGCCTTAGCTATTCATGTATTTTGACTTACATGAACTTTGGATTCAGATTATCAAATTTGCTGAAGAATTCATTTTGTAATTTTATTGGAACTTATTAAATATGTAGCTTAACGTAAGGAGATATTTTTATTAAAATGTGCCCTTTCTTCCTTGAAAATAATCTTTATTTATTCAGATTTTCTTATTATGCCCTTCACAAAATTTCAGAATTTCTCTATAAAAATCTAACATTGAAAAAATTAATTTCTTGACATGTTATAATATTTGTGGGCTTCCCTGGTGGCGCCATGGTTGAGAGTCCGCCTGCTGATGCAGGGGACGCGGGTTCATGCCCCGGTCCAGGAAGATCCCACATGCCGTGGAGCGTCTGGGCCCATGAGCCATGGCCACTGTGCCTGCGCATCAGGAGCCTGTGCTCCGCGGAGGGAGAGGCCACAACAGTGAGAGGCCCGTGTACCGCAAAAAAAAAAAAAGTGTTTATTATATTTGCTGCTCTTGAGATTGACTTGGTATAAAAAAAATTGGTAAAAGAAATACTTTTGAGTTGTTATGCTGACTTTTTATCTTACCGGAAATTTCTGCTGAATTATCTTATTCATAGTTTTTCCATTCCTTGCCTTGATTTTGATAAGATTATCATATCATTTGCAAATAATGACAAACTTTCTCTTCCTTTCAGAAGTGGGCAATGTGGTTAACATTTTAAATTTCCAAACCACAACAGATTGACTGATGTGCAGTCTATCTGACACATTCTCTAATTCTTACACTGCTTATTCTTTTCTTATTCTATTGACTAGGACTTATAGAACAATGTGCAATAATTGTGGTCTCCAAACTTTAACTTTAAAGTTTTATCATTAAATATATTTGCTAAAGGATCTTTAAAAAATCCTTCTCTCGTTAGGTTAAGGAATTTCCTTATTTTACTAATTTACTAAGCAGTTTTTTTTCATAGATGCCTTTTCTATAGCCATTGAAATCACCATTAAAACATGTATTAATGTGATAACATTAACAGTACCTAGATATTTTTGCTACTCATCATGACTTTATTTCTGGAATATGTACTACTTTATCATTATTAACAAATTTTGCGTTCAATTTACTTATAATTTATTTAGAAAGTTGGGATCTATTTTATGTGTGTGTATATGTATGTATGTAATTAAAAGTGGTACCTAACTCTGTTCATTTAAACACTTCCATTTAATTTTACCACTTTTGTTTATTAAGTACCTGAGAAGTAAACTATCATTTCTTCATGGGGAACCTCTCTGAACTCCAGCCTAAATTAGAGCCCTTTGTTAGCCCTCTCACTGTACCCTGTATTATAACTACGTAGTTATCTATGAAGTGGATTATTGACCGAGTCACCCACTAGGCTTTAAGTTCCATAAGGTCCGGGGATTTTATCTGTTTAACTCACTGCTGTAATCCTGGGACCTAACTTGCAATTAGTACATAGTAGACACTTTAAAAATTATCTGTAGAATGAACACATGATTAAATAAATAGTAGTTTGAAAGCTGAAAAAAAAGAAAAAAGAAAGAAAGAAAAAGAAACAGAAGACAAATGTGCATAAATTATGCCTCTTGAAACTGTCGGTTTGAAATATGGATGCCTTTGAATTTTTTTGGTCGATATACGACCCCAGGATTTGTTTTCAGTGCAGGTGTGATTTACAGGCCTGCAATTATTTTGAATATCAACTGACCATTAACGCTGGGATTAAAGCTGCTGTCGTGTGAAACGCCCACAAGGTGGCAGCTGTTCTACTTTACCAAATCTGGTTACTAGGGCAACAGAGCCTCAATGGAAGTTGTGTTCTAGGTTGTAATTTAGAATGGCGTGTGCCAGGGAAAAGCCCCTTAAGTATATGTCTCACTACTTCTTGTTCGTTTATTTAATTTAATTTTTATTTTTATCACAGCAAGTTTGATTACAAAGTTTGGCTTGTTCTAGGTGTGCAAGATGTGGTTCTTTTACACATAAACATATGTCTATTCTTCCTGGAATCCTTTTCCCATGTACGTTATGACAGGATGTTGAGTAGTCTTCTCTTGGTATTCCGTAGGTCTTTGGTGATGATATATTTCACCTGTGTTTGTATATGTCTGTTAACCCCAATATCCTAATGTATCCAATCCTCACAAATTTCCATTGGTGAACCATAAGTTTGTTGAATGAATCAGTGGTTGCCCTTCTCTGTGGAAATATCTTCACTGGTATCCATTTATAGGTAATACCTAAAAGTGATATCATACGATATGTGTCTTTCTCTTTCTGACATACTACACGTTGTGTGATTGCCTCTAGACTCATCTACAGTGCTGCAAATGACATCGTGTCCTTTTTTTCCTTGTCCAATACTCCGTCTGTACATGTACCAGTTTTCTTTGTCCACTCATATGTTGATGGACTTTTTGGTTGCTTCCATGACTTGGCAATTGTAATGCTGCGGCAATGCACATTCGCCTCCCTGTGTCTTTCCAATTCTGTCTTCTTAGGTTATAGGCCCAGGAGTGGGCCTGCTGGATCATATGGTAGAAAAATATTTACGTAGTAAAAGCACCTCCATTCTGTTCTCGTTAGTGGCTCTTACCAGGTCACATCCCACTTAAAGTTGAGGGTATGCACTTCTGCACAACACCTTCAGCATTTATTGTTTGTAGTTTTTTTTTTTGCTGAAGTTTATTCTGACAAGTGTGAGCTGCTATATGTTTGTGGTTGGATTTGCATTCGTCTCATAATCCATTGAAATTGAGCTTTCTGGCATGTCCTTTTTTTATTCAAACTGTGAGTAGAGCTTACCTCTTCCAATTGTTTTCGTGAAGTATGTGTGACATTTAGAAATATTTTGGCCATTACCTCCCTAATGACATTCTGAGGGCAGGTTTCATTTACAGCCCTCCAGTACTGGTGCATATGAAGTGACCCTTAGCACAGTTTTTAAAGCTGCTGTTGCAGGTCACTGCCAGAGGGTGGCAGCATTTCTGCTTTTCACAAGCTTTTAACTAGGGAAACAGACTACCTTGCAGTGGTATTTCTCGGTTATAAATTAGAGTGGAATGTGCCTGGATAAACCCCCAAAGGTGATGTGTTTTTTTTTTTTACTTTTGTTTGTTTTCTAGATTGAGTTTATATTTTTTTATTGGAGTCATATTCCATTGTGTACATGGACCACTTCTTCTTTGTGCATTCCTCTGTTGATGGACATTTTCGTAGCTTCCAAGTTTTGGCTATGATAAATATTGCTGGAGGGCAGGATTGCCAGGCTGTTTTTTTCTTGTTTTGCAGTACGTAGGCCACTCACTGCCATGGCCACTCCGATTGCAGAGCACAGGCTCTGGACGCACAGGCCCAGCAGCCATAGCTCACGGGACCAGCCGCTCCACGGCATGTGTGATTTTCCCGAACCGGGGCATAAACCCGTGTCCCCTGCTTCGGCGGCGGACTCTCAACCACTGCGCCACCAGTGAAGTCCAGCCTGTGTCTTTTTGATTCTCATCCTCTCAGGCGATAGGGCCAGCAGTGGGCATGCTTGATTGAATGGTAGCTCAGTACTTACCTTTTCAATGCACCTCCTTTGTGTTTTCCTTACTGGCTCTTAGCATGTCCCACGTTGAACCAAGCCTAGGCATTTTTCCACAACCCCTTCAGCATTTATTGTTTGCAGAATTTTTGCTGATGGTCATTCTGACTGTTGTGAGCTGATAGGATTTTTGTAATTTGGATTTGCATGTCCTTAATTCTTTCTAAGGTTCATTTTTCCACACCTTTTAAAATTTCTGTTAATGAACAAATGAAAAACACGTAGAATACAATTAACCTCTTGAAATTGTCTTCTTGAAAGGTTGCCCTCAAAATTGAATGTTTTGGTCAATATTCGCTCCCAGGATTGTTTTTGAGGGCAGGTGTCATTCACAGGCCTGTAATGAGTGTGAATATTTAGTGACCATTAGCACTGGGTTTAAAGCTGCTGTTGTGGTAAGCAGCCACTAGGCGGCAGCATTTCTCCATTCACAAATCTCGTTACTAGGGCAGCAGAGCCGTTCTGGAATCCCTGTTCCTAGGTTGTAAATTAAAATGGAATGTGCCAGGAGAAAACCCCATAAGTTTATGTTACATTATTTCTTGTTTGTTGTTTTAGTTTTTTTAATAGGGGCAATGATTAGAATATTGTTTGTCCTAGGTGTACACAATCTGGTTCATTTGTGCCTAACATATATATATATATATATATATATATATATATATATATATATATATTCATGCACAGATCCCCTTCCCATGTCAATTATTGCAGAGTGTTCCATAGACCTCCCTTGCTATATGGTCGGTCTTTTTGTTATGTGTATTTAATAGGTATTTGTACACGTATGGTAACCCTAATCTTAATTTTTCCATTCCCCCCACCTTTCCTTTTAGATAAGCCTAGTTTGTTTTCTAAGTGTGTGAGTGTCTTTCTCTGTGCAAATATGTTCATTTGTGTCAGTTGTTAGATAATGCCTGTAAGTGATATCATAGGATATGTCTTTTGCTTTCCGACTTACCTCATGTTCTGTGATTATCTCTAGGCTCAACTATGGTGCCTGAAAGAGCAGTGTTTCATTGTTTTCCATGGCTAATATTCCATTGTGTACATGGACCACTTCTTCTTTTTCAACTGATATGGTGATGGACATTTTGGTTGCTTCCGTGTCTTGGCTATTGTGAAAATTCCTGCAGTGCAGCTGTTGAAGCCTGTGCCTTCTCGACTCTGGACTTGTCAGGTGAGAGTCTCAGCGGTGGGCCTGCTGAAAGGAATGGTGGCTCAATTTTTACTTTTAAACACAGCTCCTTTCTATTCTCATTATTGGCTGTCACCACTTTACATCTCACCAGCAGCTAGAGGGTACACAGTTCTCTAAAACACCTTCAGCATTTAATGTTTGTAGACTTGCAGCTGATGGTAGTTGACATGTGTGAGTTGTAATCATTTTGGAGGTTAGATTTGCATGAGTCTAATAATTACTGATGTTGAGCTTTTATCCATTTTCCTCTTTTTTGAAAATGAGTGAGTAAAACTTACCCCTCCATCCAATCTCCTTGAAAAATTTAACACTTTTGAATTTTTTTGGCCATTCCCTACCTCCGCACAATTTTTTAGGGCAGGTGTCCTTTACAGCCCTGAATCCTTGTGAATGTTAAGTGACCATTAGCTGTGGGTTCAAAGCCGCTCTTGTGGGAAACGGCCACAAGGCGGCAGCATTTCTACATTTCCAACTCTGGGATTTTAGGCCACAGAGCTTTCGTGGCAATCGTGGTAGTAAGCTGCGAATTAGAGTGCAATGTGCCAGTGCAAACCCCCAAGAGCTTATATCTCCTAAATTGTTGTTTGCTTTTTAAATTTAATTATCAGAGGAAATTTGATCAAAATGTAGATTCTCCTAGGTGTACAGTTTCTGGTTCATCCTATCAATGTATCTGTCTATATGCCTCTTTGGATCCATTCCCGTGTATGTTATTATAGAGTGTTGAGTAGACCTCTCTTTGTATTCCTTAGGTATTTTGTGATTATATATTTCCTATGTATTAGTATATGTCTGTTAACCCCCATATCCTAATTCATACATTCCTTACACCTTTCCATTTGGTTAAACATAATTTGGTTTTCTGAATCTATGCGTGTCCTTCTCTTGGAAATTATTTCATGGGTATCAATTCTTAGGTAACACCTATAAGTGATGTCATAGGATGTCTGTCTTACGGTTTCTTTCTTACTTCCAGTGTGGTGATTATCGCTAGGTCCTTCTATGGTGGTGCCAACGGCACTGTTCCATGCTTTTTCATGGCTAAGATTCCATTGTGTACATGGACGACTTCTTCTTGGTGCATTTTTCTGTTGATGCACATTTTGGTTTCTTCCAGGTTTGGCTATGGTACACCTTGCTGCAGTGCAGGATTGCCAGCCTGTGTGTTTTTGATTCTGGTCTACTCAGGTGATAGGCCCATGAGTGGGCCTACCAGATCACATGGTAGCTCCATTTTTACCCTTAAACGCACCTCCATTCTGTTCTCACGACTGGCTCTTACCAGGTTGCAACCCACCAGCAGCTAAAGGGTACGCAGTTCTCTAAAACCCCTTCAGCATTTATTTTTTGTAGACTTTTTTTGCTGATGATCATTCTGACGGCTGTCAGGTGAACGTTTGTGTACACTGGATTTGCATGGCTTTATTGATTCCTGATGTTCAGCCTTTTTCCATTCCCGTTGTTTTAAGAAAAAAGAAAGAGTGGGAGGGAGACGCAAAAGGGAGGGGATATGGAAACATGTATATGTATAACTGATTAAATTTGTTATAAAGCAAAAAATTAAAAAAAATAAAAATAAAAAATAAAAAAATAAAAAAAATTAAAAAAAAAGAAATAAGAGAGAAGGTCCTTCAGGGAGATAAAAAAAAATTGCCTTAGCTATTCATGTATTTTGACTTACATGAACTTTGGATTCAGATTATCAAATTTGCTGAAGAATTCATTTTGTAATTTTATTGGAACTTATTAAATATGTAGCTTAACGTAAGGAGATATTTTTATCAAAATGTGCCCTTTCTTCCTTGAAAATAATCTTTATTTATTCAGATTTTCTTATTATGCCCTTCACAAAATTTCAGAATTTCTCTATAAAAATCTAACATTGAAAAAATTAATTTCTTGACATGTTATAATATTTGTGGGCTTCCCTGGTGGCGCCGTGGTTGAGAGTCCGCCTGCTGATGCAGGGGACGCGGGTTCATGCCCCGGTCCAGGAAGATCCCACATGCCGTGGAGCGTCTGGGCCCATGAGCCATGGCCACTGTGCCTGCGCATCAGGAGCCTGTGCTCCGTGGCGGGAGAGGCCACAACAGTGAGAGGCCCGTGTACCGCAAAAAAAAAAAGTATTTATTATATTTGCTGCTCTTGAGAATGACTTGGTATAAAAAAAATTGGTAAAAGAAATACTTTTGAGTTGTTATGCTGACTTTTTATCTTACCGGAAATTTCTGCTGAATTATCTTATTCATAGTTTTTCCATTCCTTGCCTTGATTTTGATAAGATTATCATATCATTTGCAAATAATGACAAACTTTCTCTTCCTTTCAGAAGTGGGCAATGTGGTTAACATTTTAAATTTCCAAACCACAACAGATTGACTGATGTGCAGTCTATCTGACACATTCTCTAATTCTTACACTGCTTATTCTTTTCTTATTCTATTGACTAGGACTTATAGAACAATGTGCAATAGTTGTGGTCTCCAAACTTTAACTTGAAAGTTTTATTATTAAATATATTTGCTAAAGGATCTTTAAAAAATCCTTCTCTCGTTAGGTTAAGGAATTTCCTTATTTTACTAATTTACTAAGCAGTTTTTTTTCATAGATGCCTTTTCTATAGCCATTGAAATCACCATTAAAACATGTATTAATGTGATAACATTAACAGTACCTAGATTTTTTTGCTACTCATCATGACTTTATTTCTGGAATATGTACTACTTTATCATTATTAACAAATTTTGCGTTCAATTTACTTATAATTTATTTAGAAAGTTGGGATCTATTTTATGTGTGTGTATATGTATGTATGTAATTAAAAGTGGTACCTAACTCTGTTCATTTAAACACTTCCATTTAATTTTACCACTTTTGTTTATTAAGTACCTGAGAAGTAAACTATCATTTCTTCATGGGGAACCTCTCTGAACTCCAGCCTAAATTAGAGCCCTTTGTTAGCCCTCTCACTGTACCCTGTATTATAACTACGTAGTTATCTATGAAGTGGATTATTGACCGAGTCACCCACTAGGCTTTAAGTTCCATAAGGTCCGGGGATTTTATCTGTTTAACTCACTGCTGTAATCCTGGGACCTAACTTGCAATTAGTACATAGTAGACACTTTAAAAATTATCTGTAGAATGAACACATGATTAAATAAATAGTAGTTTGAAAGCTGAAAAAAAAGAAAAAAGAAAGAAAGAAAAAGAAACAGAAGACAAATGTGCATAAATTATGCCTCTTGAAACTGTCGGTTTGAAATATGGATGCCTTTGAATTTTTTTGGTCGATATACGACCCCAGGATTTGTTTTCAGTGCAGGTGTGATTTACAGGCCTGCAATTATTTTGAATATCAACTGACCATTAACGCTGGGATTAAAGCTGCTGTCGTGTGAAACGCCCACAAGGTGGCAGCTGTTCTACTTTACCAAATCTGGTTACTAGGGCAACAGAGCCTCAATGGAAGTTGTGTTCTAGGTTGTAATTTAGAATGGCGTGTGCCAGGGAAAAGCCCCTTAAGTATATGTCTCACTACTTCTTGTTCGTTTATTTAATTTAATTTTTATTTTTATCACAGCAAGTTTGATTACAAAGTTTGGCTTGTTCTAGGTGTGCAAGATGTGGTTCTTTTACACATAAACATATGTCTATTCTTCCTGGAATCCTTTTCCCATGTACGTTATGACAGGATGTTGAGTAGTCTTCTCTTGGTATTCCGTAGGTCTTTGGTGATGATATATTTCACCTGTGTTTGTATATGTCTGTTAACCCCAATATCCTAATGTATCCAATCCTCACAAATTTCCATTGGTGAACCATAAGTTTGTTGAATGAATCAGTGGTTGCCCTTCTCTGTGGAAATATCTTCACTGGTATCCATTTATAGGTAATACCTAAAAGTGATATCATACGATATGTGTCTTTCTCTTTCTGACATACTACACGTTGTGTGATTGCCTCTAGACTCATCTACAGTGCTGCAAATGACATCGTGTCCTTTTTTTCCTTGTCCAATACTCCGTCTGTACATGTACCAGTTTTCTTTGTCCACTCATATGTTGATGGACTTTTTGGTTGCTTCCATGACTTGGCAATTGTAATGCTGCGGCAATGCACATTCGCCTCCCTGTGTCTTTCCAATTCTGTCTTCTTAGGTTATAGGCCCAGGAGTGGGCCTGCTGGATCATATGGTAGAAAAATATTTACGTAGTAAAAGCACCTCCATTCTGTTCTCGTTAGTGGCTCTTACCAGGTCACATCCCACTTAAAGTTGAGGGTATGCACTTCTGCACAACACCTTCAGCATTTATTGTTTGTAGTTTTTTTTTTTTGCTGAAGTTTATTCTGACAAGTGTGAGCTGCTATATGTTTGTGGTTGGATTTGCATTCGTCTCATAATCCATTGAAATTGAGCTTTCTGGCATGTCCTTTTTTTATTCAAACTGTGAGTAGAGCTTACCTCTTCCAATTGTTTTCGTGAAGTATGTGTGACATTTAGAAATATTTTGGCCATTACCTCCCTAATGACATTCTGAGGGCAGGTTTCATTTACAGCCCTCCAGTACTGGTGCATATGAAGTGACCCTTAGCACAGTTTTTAAAGCTGCTGTTGCAGGTCACTGCCAGAGGGTGGCAGCATTTCTGCTTTTCACAAGCTTTTAACTAGGGAAACAGACTACCTTGCAGTGGTATTTCTCGGTTATAAATTAGAGTGGAATGTGCCTGGATAAACCCCCAAAGGTGATGTGTTTTTTTTTTTTACTTTTGTTTGTTTTCTAGATTGAGTTTATATTTTTTTATTGGAGTCATATTCCATTGTGTACATGGACCACTTCTTCTTTGTGCATTCCTCTGTTGATGGACATTTTCGTAGCTTCCAAGTTTTGGCTATGATAAATATTGCTGGAGGGCAGGATTGCCAGGCTGTTTTTTTCTTGTTTTGCAGTACGTAGGCCACTCACTGCCATGGCCACTCCGATTGCAGAGCACAGGCTCTGGACGCACAGGCCCAGCAGCCATAGCTCACGGGACCAGCCGCTCCACGGCATGTGTGATTTTCCCGAACCGGGGCATAAACCCGTGTCCCCTGCTTCGGCGGCGGACTCTCAACCACTGCGCCACCAGTGAAGTCCAGCCTGTGTCTTTTTGATTCTCATCCTCTCAGGCGATAGGCCCAGCAGTGGGCATGCTTGATTGAATGGTAGCTCAGTACTTACCTTTTCAATGCACCTCCTTTGTGTTTTCCTTACTGGCTCTTAGCATGTCCCACGTTGAACCAAGCCTAGGCATTTTTCCACAACCCCTTCAGCATTTATTGTTTGCAGAATTTTTGCTGATGGTCATTCTGACTGTTGTGAGCTGATAGGATTTTTGTAATTTGGATTTGCATGTCCTTAATTCTTTCTAAGGTTCATTTTTCCACACCTTTTAAAATTTCTGTTAACGAACAAATGAAAAAAACGTAGAATACAATTAACCTCTTGAAATTGTCTTCTTGAAAGGTTGCCCTCAAAATTGAATTTTTTGGTCAATATTCGCTCCCAGGATTGTTTTTGAGGGCAGGTGTCATTCACAGGCCTGTAATGAGTGTGAATATTTAGTGACCATTAGCACTGGGTTTAAAGCTGCTGTTGTGGTAAGCAGCCACTAGGCGGCAGCATTTCTCCATTCACAAATCTCGTTACTAGGGCAGCAGAGCCGTTCTGGAATCCCTGTTCCTAGGTTGTAAATTAAAATGGAATGTGCCAGGAGAAAACCCCATAAGTTTATGTTACATTATTTCTTGTTTGTTGTTTTAGTTTTTTTAATAGGGGCAATGATTAGAATATTGTTTGTCCTAGGTGTACACAATCTGGTTCATTTGTGCCTAACATATATATATATATATATATATATATATTCATGCACAGATCCCCTTCCCATGTCAATTATTGCAGAGTGTTCCATAGACCTCCCTTGCTATATGGTCGGTCTTTTTGTTATGTGTATTTAATAGGTATTTGTACACGTATGGTAACCCTAATCTTAATTTTTCCATTCCCCCCACCTTTCCTTTTAGATAAGCCTAGTTTGTTTTCTAAGTGTGTGAGTGTCTTTCTCTGTGCAAATATGTTCATTTGTGTCAGTTGTTAGATAATGCCTGTAAGTGATATCATAGGATATGTCTTTTGCTTTCCGACTTACCTCATGTTCTGTGATTATCTCTAGGCTCAACTATGGTGCCTGAAAGAGCAGTGTTTCATTGTTTTCCATGGCTAATATTCCATTGTGTACATGGACCACTTCTTCTTTTTCAACTGATATGGTGATGGACATTTTGGTTGCTTCCGTGTCTTGGCTATTGTGAAAATTCCTGCAGTGCAGCTGTTGAAGCCTGTGCCTTCTCGACTCTGGACTTGTCAGGTGAGAGTCTCAGCGGTGGGCCTGCTGAAAGGAATGGTGGCTCAATTTTTACTTTTAAACACAGCTCCTTTCTATTCTCATTATTGGCTGTCACCACTTTACATCTCACCAGCAGCTACAGGGTACACAGTTCTCTAAAACACCTTCAGCATTTAATGTTTGTAGACTTGCAGCTGATGGTAGTTGACATGTGTGAGTTGGAATCATTTTGGAGGTTAGATTTGCATGAGTCTAATAATTACTGATGTTGAGCTTTTATCCATTTTCCTCTTTTTTGAAAATGAGTGAGTAAAACTTACCCCTCCATCCAATCTCCTTGAAAAATTTAACACTTTTGAATTTTTTTGGCCATTCCCTACCTCCGCACAATTTTTTAGGGCAGGTGTCCTTTACAGCCCTGAATCCTTGTGAATGTTAAGTGACCATTAGCTGTGGGTTCAAAGCCGCTCTTGTGGGAAACGGCCACAAGGCGGCAGCATTTCTACATTTCCAACTCTGGGATTTTGGACCACAGAGCTTTCGTGGCAATCGTGGTAGTAAGCTGCGAATTAGAGTGCAATGTGCCAGTGCAAACCCCCAAGAGCTTATATCTCCTAAATTGTTGTTTGCTTTTTAAATTTAATTATCAGAGGAAATTTGATCAAAATGTAGATTCTCCGAGGTGTACAGTTTCTGGTTCATCCTATCAATGTATCTGTCTATATTCCTCTTTGGATCCATTCCCGTGTATGTTATTATAGAGTGTTGAGTAGACCTCTCTTTGTATTCCTTAGGTATTTTGTGATTATATATTTCCTATGTATTAGTATATGTCTGTTAACCCCCATATCCTAATTCATACATTCCTTACACCTTTCCATTTGGTTAAACATAATTTGGTTTTCTGAATCTATGCGTGTCCTTCTCTTGGAAATTATTTCATGGGTATCAATTCTTAGGTAACACCTATAAGTGATGTCATAGGATGTCTGTCTTACGGTTTCTTTCTTACTTCCAGTGTGGTGATTATCGCTAGGTCCTTCTATGGTGGTGCCAACGGCACTGTTCCATGCTTTTTCATGGCTAAGATTCCATTGTGTACATGGACGACTTCTTCTTGGTGCATTTTTCTGTTGATGCACATTTTGGTTTCTTCCAGGTTTGGCTATGGTACACCTTGCTGCAGTGCAGGATTGCCAGCCTGTGTGTTTTTGATTCTGGTCTACTCAGGTGATAGGCCCATGAGTGGGCCTACCAGATCACATGGTAGCTCCATTTTTACCCTTAAACGCACCTCCATTCTGTTCTCACGACTGGCTCTTACCAGGTTGCAACCCACCAGCAGCTAAAGGGTACGCAGTTCTCTAAAACCCCTTCAGCATTTATTTTTTGTAGACTTTTTTTGCTGATGATCATTCTGACGGCTGTCAGGTGAACGTTTGTGTACACTGGATTTGCATGGCTTTATTGATTCCTGATGTTCAGCCTTTTTCCATTCCCGTTGTTTTAAGAAAAAAGAAAGAGTGGGAGGGAGACGCAAAAGGGAGGGGATATGGAAACATGTATATGTATAACTGATTAAATTTGTTATAAAGCAAAAAATTAAAAAAAATAAAAATAAAAAATAAAAAAATAAAAAAAAATTAAAAAAAAGAAATAAGAGAGAAGGTCCTTCAGGGAGATAAAAAAAATTGCCTTAGCTATTCATGTATTTTGACTTACATGAACTTTGGATTCAGATTATCAAATTTGCTGAAGAATTCATTTTGTAATTTTATTGGAACTTATTAAATATGTAGCTTAACGTAAGGAGATATTTTTTATTAAAATGTGCCCTTTCTTCCTTGAAAATAATCTTTATTTATTCAGATTTTCTTATTATGCCCTTCACAAAATTTCAGAATTTCTCTATAAAAATCTTACATTGAAAAAATTAATTTCTTGACATGTTATAATATTTGTGGGCTTCCCTGGTGGCGCCGTGGTTGAGAGTCCGCCTGCTGATGCAGGGGACGCGGGTTCATGCCCCGGTCCAGGAAGATCCCACATGCCGTGGAGCATCTGGGCCCATGAGCCATGGCCACTGTGCCTGCGCATCAGGAGCCTGTGCTCCGCGGAGGGAGAGGCCACAACAGTGAGAGGCCCGTGTACCGCAAAAAAAAAAAAAGTATTTATTATATTTGCTGCTCTTGAGATTGACTTGGTATAAAAAAAATTGGTAAAAGAAATACTTTTGAGTTGTTATGCTGACTTTTTATCTTACCGGAAATTTCTGCTGAATTATCTTATTCATAGTTTTTCCATTCCTTGCCTTGATTTTGATAAGATTATCATATCATTTGCAAATAATGACAAACTTTCTCTTCCTTTCAGAAGTGGGCAATGTGGTTAACATTTTAAATTTCCAAACCACCACAGATTGACTGATGTGCAGTCTATCTGACACATTCTCTAATTCTTACACTGCTTATTCTTTTCTTATTCTATTGACTAGGACTTATAGAACAATGTGCAATAGTTGTGGTCTCCAAACTTTAACTTTAAAGTTTTATCATTAAATATATTTGCTAAAGGATCTTTAAAAAATCCTTCTCTCGTTAGGTTAAGGAATTTCCTTATTTTACTAATTTACTAAGCAGTTTTTTTTCATAGATGCCTTTTCTATAGCCATTGAAATCACCATTAAAACATGTATTAATGTGATAACATTAACAGTACCTAGATTTTTTTGCTACTCATCATGACTTTATTTCTGGAATATGTACTACTTTATCATTATTAACAAATTTTGCGTTCAATTTACTTATAATTTATTTAGAAAGTTGGGATCTATTTTATGTGTGTGTATATGTATGTATGTAATTAAAAGTGGTACCTAACTCTGTTCATTTAAACACTTCCATTTAATTTTACCACTTTTGTTTATTAAGTACCTGAGAAGTAAACTATCATTTCTTCATGGGGAACCTCTCTGAACTCCAGCCTAAATTAGAGCCCTTTGTTAGCCCTCTCACTGTACCCTGTATTATAACTACGTAGTTATCTATGAAGTGGATTATTGACCGAGTCACCCACTAGGCTTTAAGTTCCATAAGGTCCGGGGATTTTATCTGTTTAACTCACTGCTGTAATCCTGGGACCTAACTTGCAATTAGTACATAGTAGACACTTTAAAAATTATCTGTAGAATGAACACATGATTAAATAAATAGTAGTTTGAAAGCTGAAAAAAAAGAAAAAAGAAAGAAAGAAAAAGAAACAGAAGACAAATGTGCATAAATTATGCCTCTTGAAACTGTCGGTTTGAAATATGGATGCCTTTGAATTTTTTTGGTCGATATACGACCCCAGGATTTGTTTTCAGTGCAGGTGTGATTTACAGGCCTGCAATTATTTTGAATATCAACTGACCATTAACGCTGGGATTAAAGCTGCTGTCGTGTGAAACGCCCACAAGGTGGCAGCTGTTCTACTTTACCAAATCTGGTTACTAGGGCAACAGAGCCTCAATGGAAGTTGTGTTCTAGGTTGTAATTTAGAATGGCGTGTGCCAGGGAAAAGCCCCTTAAGTATATGTCTCACTACTTCTTGTTCGTTTATTTAATTTAATTTTTATTTTTATCACAGCAAGTTTGATTACAAAGTTTGGCTTGTTCTAGGTGTGCAAGATGTGGTTCTTTTACACATAAACATATGTCTATTCTTCCTGGAATCCTTTTCCCATGTACGTTATGACAGGATGTTGAGTAGTCTTCTCTTGGTATTCCGTAGGTCTTTGGTGATGATATATTTCACCTGTGTTTGTATATGTCTGTTAACCCCAATATCCTAATGTATCCAATCCTCACAAATTTCCATTGGTGAACCATAAGTTTGTTGAATGAATCAGTGGTTGCCCTTCTCTGTGGAAATATCTTCACTGGTATCCATTTATAGGTAATACCTAAAAGTGATATCATACGATATGTGTCTTTCTCTTTCTGACATACTACACGTTGTGTGATTGCCTCTAGACTCATCTACAGTGCTGCAAATGACATCGTGTCCTTTTTTTCCTTGTCCAATACTCCGTCTGTACATGTACCAGTTTTCTTTGTCCACTCATATGTTGATGGACTTTTTGGTTGCTTCCATGACTTGGCAATTGTAATGCTGCGGCAATGCACATTCGCCTCCCTGTGTCTTTCCAATTCTGTTTTCTTAGGTTATAGGCCCAGGAGTGGGCCTGCTGGATCATATGGTAGAAAAATATTTACGTAGTAAAAGCACCTCCATTCTGTTCTCGTTAGTGGCTCTTCCCAGGTCACATCCCACTTAAAGTTGAGGGTATGCACTTCTGCACAACACCTTCAGCATTTATTGTTTGTAGTTTTTGTTTTTGCTGAAGTTTATTCTGACAAGTGTGAGCTGCTATATGTTTGTGGTTGGATTTGCATTCGTCTCATAATCCATTGAAATTGAGCTTTCTGGCATGTCCTTTTTTTATTCAAACTGTGAGTAGAGCTTACCTCTTCCAATTGTTTTCGTGAAGTATGTGTGACATTTAGAAATATTTTGGCCATTACCTCCCTAATGACATTCTGAGGGCAGGTTTCATTTACAGCCCTCCAGTACTGGTGCATATGAAGTGACCCTTAGCACAGTTTTTAAAGCTGCTGTTGCAGGTCACTGCCAGAGGGTGGCAGCATTTCTGCTTTTCACAAGCTTTTAACTAGGGAAACAGACTACCTTGCAGTGGTATTTCTCGGTTATAAATTAGAGTGGAATGTGCCTGGATAAACCCCCAAAGGTGATGTGTTTTTTTTTTTTACTTTTGTTTGTTTTCTAGATTGAGTTTATATTTTTTTATTGGAGTCATATTCCATTGTGTACATGGACCACTTCTTCTTTGTGCATTCCTCTGTTGATGGACATTTTCGTAGCTTCCAAGTTTTGGCTATGATAAATATTGCTGGAGGGCAGGATTGCCAGGCTGTTTTTTTCTTGTTTTGCAGTACGTAGGCCACTCACTGCCATGGCCACTCCGATTGCAGAGCACAGGCTCTGGACGCACAGGCCCAGCAGCCATAGCTCACGGGACCAGCCGCTCCACGGCATGTGTGATTTTCCCGAACCGGGGCATAAACCCGTGTCCCCTGCTTCGGCGGTGGACTCTCAACCACTGCGCCACCTGTGAAGTCCAGCCTGTGTCTTTTTGATTCTCATCCTCTCAGGCGATAGGGCCAGCAGTGGGCATGCTTGATTGAATGGTAGCTCAGTACTTACCTTTTCAATGCACCTCCTTTGTGTTTTCCTTACTGGCTCTTAGCATGTCCCACGTTGAACCAAGCCTAGGCATTTTTCCACAACCCCTTCAGCATTTATTGTTTGCAGAATTTTTGCTGATGGTCATTCTGACTGTTGTGAGCTGATAGGATTTTTGTAATTTGGATTTGCATGTCCTTAATTGTTTCTAAGGTTCATTTTTCCACACCTTTTAAAATTTCTGTTAATGAACAAATGAAAAAAACGTAGAATACAATTAACCTCTTGAAATTGTCTTCTTGAAAGGTTGCCCTCAAAATTGAATGTTTTGGTCAATATTCGCTCCCAGGATTGTTTTTGAGGGCAGGTGTCATTCACAGGCCTGTAATGAGTGTGAATATTTAGTGACCATTAGCACTGGGTTTAAAGCTGCTGTTGTGGTAAGCAGCCACTAGGCGGCAGCATTTCTCCATTCACAAATCTCGTTACTAGGGCAGCAGAGCCGTTCTGGAATCCCTGTTCCTAGGTTGTAAATTAAAATGGAATGTGCCAGGAGAAAACCCCATAAGTTTATGTTACATTATTTCTTGTTTGTTGTTTTAGTTTTTTTAATAGGGGCAATGATTAGAATATTGTTTGTCCTAGGTGTACACAATCTGGTTCATTTGTGCCTAACATATATATATATATATATATATATATATATATATATATTCATGCACAGATCCCCTTCCCATGTCAATTATTGCAGAGTGTTCCATAGACCTCCCTTGCTATATGGTCGGTCTTTTTGTTATGTGTATTTAATAGGTATTTGTACACGTATGGTAACCCTAATCTTAATTTTTCCATTCCCCCCACCTTTCCTTTTAGATAAGCCTAGTTTGTTTTCTAAGTGTGTGAGTGTCTTTCTCTGTGCAAATATGTTCATTTGTGTCAGTTGTTAGATAATGCCTGTAAGTGATATCATAGGATATGTCTTTTGCTTTCCGACTTACCTCATGTTCTGTGATTATCTCTAGGCTCAACTATGGTGCCTGAAAGAGCAGTGTTTCATTGTTTTCCATGGCTAATATTCCATTGTGTACATGGACCACTTCTTCTTTTTCAACTGATATGGTGATGGACATTTTGGTTGCTTCCGTGTCTTGGCTATTGTGAAAATTCCTGCAGTGCAGCTGTTGAAGCCTGTGCCTTCTCGACTCTGGACTTGTCAGGTGAGAGTCTCAGCGGTGGGCCTGCTGAAAGGAATGGTGGCTCAATTTTTACTTTTAAACACAGCTCCTTTCTATTCTCATTATTGGCTGTCACCACTTTACATCTCACCAGCAGCTACAGGGTACACAGTTCTCTAAAACACCTTCAGCATTTAATGTTTGTAGACTTGCAGCTGATGGTAGTTGACATGTGTGAGTTGGAATCATTTTGGAGGTTAGATTTGCATGAGTCTAATAATTACTGATGTTGAGCTTTTATCCATTTTCCTCTTTTTTGAAAATGAGTGAGTAAAACTTACCCCTCCATCCAATCTCCTTGAAAAATTTAACACTTTTGAATTTTTTTGGCCATTCCCTACCTCCGCACAATTTTTTAGGGCAGGTGTCCTTTACAGCCCTGAATCCTTGTGAATGTTAAGTGACCATTAGCTGTGGGTTCAAAGCCGCTCTTGTGGGAAACGGCCACAAGGCGGCAGCATTTCTACATTTCCAACTCTGGGATTTTGGACCACAGAGCTTTCGTGGCAATCGTGGTAGTAAGCTGCGAATTAGAGTGCAATGTGCCAGTGCAAACCCCCAAGAGCTTATATCTCCTAAATTGTTGTTTGCTTTTTAAATTTAATTATCAGAGGAAATTTGATCAAAATGTAGATTCTCCGAGGTGTACAGTTTCTGGTTCATCCTATCAATGTATCTGTCTATATTCCTCTTTGGATCCATTCCCGTGTATGTTATTATAGAGTGTTGAGTAGACCTCTCTTTGTATTCCTTAGGTATTTTGTGATTATATATTTCCTATGTATTAGTATATGTCTGTTAACCCCCATATCCTAATTCATACATTCCTTACACCTTTCCATTTGGTTAAACATAATTTGGTTTTCTGAATCTATGCGTGTCCTTCTCTTGGAAATTATTTCATGGGTATCAATTCTTAGGTAACACCTATAAGTGATGTCATAGGATGTCTGTCTTACGGTTTCTTTCTTACTTCCAGTGTGGTGATTATCGCTAGGTCCTTCTATGGTGGTGCCAACGGCACTGTTCCATGCTTTTTCATGGCTAAGATTCCATTGTGTACATGGACGACTTCTTCTTGGTGCATTTTTCTGTTGATGCACATTTTGGTTTCTTCCAGGTTTGGCTATGGTACACCTTGCTGCAGTGCAGGATTGCCAGCCTGTGTGTTTTTGATTCTGGTCTACTCAGGTGATAGGCCCATGAGTGGGCCTACCAGATCACATGGTAGCTCCATTTTTACCCTTAAACGCACCTCCATTCTGTTCTCACGACTGGCTCTTACCAGGTTGCAACCCACCAGCAGCTAAAGGGTACGCAGTTCTCTAAAACCCCTTCAGCATTTATTTTTTGTAGACTTTTTTTGCTGATGATCATTCTGACGGCTGTCAGGTGAACGTTTGTGTACACTGGATTTGCATGGCTTTATTGATTCCTGATGTTCAGCCTTTTTCCATTCCCGTTGTTTTAAGAAAAAAGAAAGAGTGGGAGGGAGACGCAAAAGGGAGGGGATATGGAAACATGTATATGTATAACTGATTAAATTTGTTATAAAGCAAAAAATTAAAAAAAATAAAAATAAAAAATAAAAAAATAAAAAAAAATTAAAAAAAAGAAATAAGAGAGAAGGTCCTTCAGGGAGATAAAAAAAATTGCCTTAGCTATTCATGTATTTTGACTTACATGAACTTTGGATTCAGATTATCAAATTTGCTGAAGAATTCATTTTGTAATTTTATTGGAACTTATTAAATATGTAGCTTAACGTAAGGAGATATTTTTATTAAAATGTGCCCTTTCTTCCTTGAAAATAATCTTTATTTATTCAGATTTTCTTATTATGCCCTTCACAAAATTTCAGAATTTCTCTATAAAAATCTTACATTGAAAAAATTAATTTCTTGACATGTTATAATATTTGTGGGCTTCCCTGGTGGCGCCGTGGTTGAGAGTCCGCCTGCTGATGCAGGGGACGCGGGTTCATGCCCCGGTCCAGGAAGATCCCACATGCCGTGGAGCATCTGGGCCCATGAGCCATGGCCACTGTGCCTGCGCATCAGGAGCCTGTGCTCCGCGGAGGGAGAGGCCACAACAGTGAGAGGCCCGTGTACCGCAAAAAAAAAAAAAGTATTTATTATATTTGCTGCTCTTGAGATTGACTTGGTATAAAAAAAATTGGTAAAAGAAATACTTTTGAGTTGTTATGCTGACTTTTTATCTTACCGGAAATTTCTGCTGAATTATCTTATTCATAGTTTTTCCATTCCTTGCCTTGATTTTGATAAGATTATCATATCATTTGCAAATAATGACAAACTTTCTCTTCCTTTCAGAAGTGGGCAATGTGGTTAACATTTTAAATTTCCAAACCACCACAGATTGACTGATGTGCAGTCTATCTGACACATTCTCTAATTCTTACACTGCTTATTATTTTCTTATTCTATTGACTAGGACTTATAGAACAATGTGCAATAGTTGTGGTCTCCAAACTTTAACTTTAAAGTTTTATCATTAAATATATTTGCTAAAGGATCTTTAAAAAATCCTTCTCTCGTTAGGTTAAGGAATTTCCTTATTTTACTAATTTACTAAGCAGTTTTTTTTCATAGATGCCTTTTCTATAGCCATTGAAATCACCATTAAAACATGTATTAATGTGATAACATTAACAGTACCTAGATTTTTTTGCTACTCATCATGACTTTATTTCTGGAATATGTACTACTTTATCATTATTAACAAATTTTGCGTTCAATTTACTTATAATTTATTTAGAAAGTTGGGATCTATTTTATGTGTGTGTATATGTATGTATGTAATTAAAAGTGGTACCTAACTCTGTTCATTTAAACACTTCCATTTAATTTTACCACTTTTGTTTATTAAGTACCTGAGAAGTAAACTATCATTTCTTCATGGGGAACCTCTCTGAACTCCAGCCTAAATTAGAGCCCTTTGTTAGCCCTCTCACTGTACCCTGTATTATAACTACGTAGTTATCTATGAAGTGGATTATTGACCGAGTCACCCACTAGGCTTTAAGTTCCATAAGGTCCGGGGATTTTATCTGTTTAACTCACTGCTGTAATCCTGGGACCTAACTTGCAATTAGTACATAGTAGACACTTTAAAAATTATCTGTAGAATGAACACATGATTAAATAAATAGTAGTTTGAAAGCTGAAAAAAAAGAAAAAAGAAAGAAAGAAAAAGAAACAGAAGACAAATGTGCATAAATTATGCCTCTTGAAACTGTCGGTTTGAAATATGGATGCCTTTGAATTTTTTTGGTCGATATACGACCCCAGGATTTGTTTTCAGTGCAGGTGTGATTTACAGGCCTGCAATTATTTTGAATATCAACTGACCATTAACGCTGGGATTAAAGCTGCTGTCGTGTGAAACGCCCACAAGGTGGCAGCTGTTCTACTTTACCAAATCTGGTTACTAGGGCAACAGAGCCTCAATGGAAGTTGTGTTCTAGGTTGTAATTTAGAATGGCGTGTGCCAGGGAAAAGCCCCTTAAGTATATGTCTCACTACTTCTTGTTCGTTTATTTAATTTAATTTTTATTTTTATCACAGCAAGTTTGATTACAAAGTTTGGCTTGTTCTAGGTGTGCAAGATGTGGTTCTTTTACACATAAACATATGTCTATTCTTCCTGGAATCCTTTTCCCATGTACGTTATGACAGGATGTTGAGTAGTCTTCTCTTGGTATTCCGTAGGTCTTTGGTGATGATATATTTCACCTGTGTTTGTATATGTCTGTTAACCCCAATATCCTAATGTATCCAATCCTCACAAATTTCCATTGGTGAACCATAAGTTTGTTGAATGAATCAGTGGTTGCCCTTCTCTGTGGAAATATCTTCACTGGTATCCATTTATAGGTAATACCTAAAAGTGATATCATACGATATGTGTCTTTCTCTTTCTGACATACTACACGTTGTGTGATTGCCTCTAGACTCATCTACAGTGCTGCAAATGACATCGTGTCCTTTTTTTCCTTGTCCAATACTCCGTCTGTACATGTACCAGTTTTCTTTGTCCACTCATATGTTGATGGACTTTTTGGTTGCTTCCATGACTTGGCAATTGTAATGCTGCGGCAATGCACATTCGCCTCCCTGTGTCTTTCCAATTCTGTCTTCTTAGGTTATAGGCCCAGGAGTGGGCCTGCTGGATCATATGGTAGAAAAATATTTACGTAGTAAAAGCACCTCCATTCTGTTCTCGTTAGTGGCTCTTACCAGGTCACATCCCACTTAAAGTTGAGGGTATGCACTTCTGCACAACACCTTCAGCATTTATTGTTTGTAGTTTTTTTTTTGCTGAAGTTTATTCTGACAAGTGTGAGCTGCTATATGTTTGTGGTTGGATTTGCATTCGTCTCATAATCCATTGAAATTGAGCTTTCTGGCATGTCCTTTTTTTATTCAAACTGTGAGTAGAGCTTACCTCTTCCAATTGTTTTCGTGAAGTATGTGTGACATTTAGAAATATTTTGGCCATTACCTCCCTAATGACATTCTGAGGGCAGGTTTCATTTACAGCCCTCCAGTACTGGTGCATATGAAGTGACCCTTAGCACAGTTTTTAAAGCTGCTGTTGCAGGTCACTGCCAGAGGGTGGCAGCATTTCTGCTTTTCACAAGCTTTTAACTAGGGAAACAGACTACCTTGCAGTGGTATTTCTCGGTTATAAATTAGAGTGGAATGTGCCTGGATAAACCCCCAAAGGTGATGTGTTTTTTTTTTTACTTTTGTTTGTTTTCTAGATTGAGTTTATATTTTTTTATTGGAGTCATATTCCATTGTGTACATGGACCACTTCTTCTTTGTGCATTCCTCTGTTGATGGACATTTTCGTAGCTTCCAAGTTTTGGCTATGATAAATATTGCTGGAGGGCAGGATTGCCAGGCTGTTTTTTTCTTGTTTTGCAGTACGTAGGCCACTCACTGCCATGGCCACTCCGATTGCAGAGCACAGGCTCTGGACGCACAGGCCCAGCAGCCATAGCTCACGGGACCAGCCGCTCCACGGCATGTGTGATTTTCCCGAACCGGGGCATAAACCCGTGTCCCCTGCTTCAGCGGCGGACTCTCAACCACTGCGCCACCTGTGAAGTCCAGGCTGTGTCTTTTTGATTCTCATCCTCTCAGGCGATAGGGCCAGCAGTGGGCATGCTTGATTGAATGGTAGCTCAGTACTTACCTTTTCAATGCACCTCCTTTGTGTTTTCCTTACTGGCTCTTAGCATGTCCCACGTTGAACCAAGCCTAGGCATTTTTCCACAACCCCTTCAGCATTTATTGTTTGCAG
Source organism: Mesoplodon mirus (assembly GCF_964341445.2). Lineage (NCBI taxonomy): Eukaryota > Metazoa > Chordata > Mammalia > Artiodactyla > Ziphiidae > Mesoplodon > Mesoplodon mirus. Next base: position 148,118,379 of record NC_138981.1, read on the forward strand.
AATTTTTGCTGATGGTCATTCTGACTGTTGTGAGCTGATAGGATTTTTGTAATTTGGATTTGCATGTCCTTAATTCTTTCTAAGGTTCATTTTTCCACACCTTTTAAAATTTCTGTTAATGAACAAATGAAAAAAACGTAGAATACAATTAACCTCTTGAAATTGTCTTCTTGAAAGGTTGCCCTCAAAATTGAATTTTTTGGTCAATATTCGCTCCCAGGATTGTTTTTGAGGGCAGGTGTCATTCACAGGCCTGTAATGAGTGTGAATATTTAGTGACCATTAGCACTGGGTTTAAAGCTGCTGTTGTGGTAAGCAGCCACTAGGCGGCAGCATTTCTCCATTCACAAATCTCGTTACTAGGGCAGCAGAGCCGTTCTGGAATCCCTGTTCCTAGGTTGTAAATTAAAATGGAATGTGCCAGGAGAAAGCCCCATAAGTTTATGTTACATTATTTCTTGTTTGTTGTTTTAGTTTTTTTAATAGGGGCAATGATTAGAATATTGTTTGTCCTAGGTGTACACAATCTGGTTCATTTGTGCCTAACATATATATATATATATATATATATATATATATATATATATATATATATATATATATATATATATATATATATATATATATATATATATATATATATATATTCATGCACAGATCCCCTTCCCATGTCAATTATTGCAGAGTGTTCCATAGACCTCCCTTGCTATATGGTCGGTCTTTTTGTTATGTGTATTTAATAGGTATTTGTACACGTATGGTAACCCTAATCTTAATTTTTCCATTCCCCCCACCTTTCCTTTTAGATAAGCCTAGTTTGTTTTCTAAGTGTGTGAGTGTCTTTCTCTGTGCAAATATGTTCATTTGTGTCAGTTGTTAGATAATGCCTGTAAGTGATATCATAGGATATGTCTTTTGCTTTCCGACTTACCTCATGTTCTGTGATTATCTCTAGGCTCAACTATGGTGCCTGAAAGAGCAGTGTTTCATTGTTTTCCATGGCTAATATTCCATTGTGTAAATGGACCACTTCTTCTTTTTCAACTGTTTTGGTGATGGACATTTTGGTTGCTTCCGTGTCTTGGCTATTGTGAAAATTCCTGCAGTGCAGCTGTTGAAGCCTGTGCCTTCTCGACTCTGGACTTGTCAGGTGAGAGTCTCAGCGGTGGGCCTGCTGAAAGGAATGGTGGCTCAATTTTTACTTTTAAACACAGCTCCTTTCTATTCTCATTATTGGCTGTCACCACTTTACATCTCACCAGCAGCTAGAGGGTACACAGTTCTCTAAAACACCTTCAGCATTTAATGTTTGTAGACTTGCAGCTGATGGTAGTTGACATGTGTGAGTTGGAATCATTTTGGAGGTTAGATTTGCATGAGTCTAATAATTACTGATGTTGAGCTTTTATCCATTTTCCTCTTTTTTGAAAATGAGTGAGTAAAACTTACCCCTCCATCCAATCTCCTTGAAAAATTTAACACTTTTGAATTTTTTTGGCCATTCCCTACCTCCGCACAATTTTTTAGGGCAGGTGTCCTTTACAGCCCTGAATCCTTGTGAATGTTAAGTGACCATTAGCTGTGGGTTCAAAGCCGCTCTTGTGGGAAACGGCCACAAGGCGGCAGCATTTCTACATTTCCAACTCTGGGATTTTGGGCCACAGAGCTTTCGTGGCAATCGTGGTAGTAAGCTGCGAATTAGAGTGCAATGTGCCAGTGCAAACCCCCAAGAGCTTATATCTCCTAAATTGTTGTTTGCTTTTTAAATTTAATTATCAGAGGAAATTTGATCAAAATGTAGATTCTCCGAGGTGTACAGTTTCTGGTTCATCCTATCAATGTATCTGTCTATATTCCTCTTTGGATCCATTCCCGTGTATGTTATTATAGAGTGTTGAGTAGACCTCTCTTTGTATTCCTTAGGTATTTTGTGATTATATATTTCCTATGTATTAGTATATGTCTGTTAACCCCCATATCCTAATTCATACATTCCTTACACCTTTCCATTTGGTTAAACATAATTTGGTTTTCTGAATCTATGCGTGTCCTTCTCTTGGAAATTATTTCATGGGTATCAATTCTTAGGTAACACCTATAAGTGATGTCATAGGATGTCTGTCTTACGGTTTCTTTCTTACTTCCAGTGTGGTGATTATCGCTAGGTCCTTCTATGGTGGTGCCAACGGCACTGTTCCATGCTTTTTCATGGCTAAGATTCCATTGTGTACATGGACGACTTCTTCTTGGTGCATTTTTCTGTTGATGCACATTTTGGTTTCTTCCAGGTTTGGCTATGGTACACCTTGCTGCAGTGCAGGATTGCCAGCCTGTGTGTTTTTGATTCTGGTCTACTCAGGTGATAGGCCCATGAGTGGGCCTACCAGATCACATGGTAGCTCCATTTTTACCCTTAAACGCACCTCCATTCTGTTCTCACGACTGGCTCTTACCAGGTTGCAACCCACCAGCAGCTAAAGGGTACGCAGTTCTCTAAAACCCCTTCAGCATTTATTTTTTGTAGACTTTTTTTGCTGATGATCATTCTGACGGCTGTCAGGTGAACGTTTGTGTACACTGGATTTGCATGGCTTTATTGATTCCTGATGTTCAGCCTTTTTCCATTCCCGTTGTTTTAAGAAAAAAGAAAGAGTGGGAGGGAGACGCAAAAGGGAGGGGATATGGAAACATGTATATGTATAACTGATTAAATTTGTTATAAAGCAAAAAATTAAAAAAAATAAAAATAAAAAATAAAAAAATAAAAAAAATTAAAAAAAAAGAAATAAGAGAGAAGGTCCTTCAGGGAGATAAAAAAAATTGCCTTAGCTATTCATGTATTTTGACTTACATGAACTTTGGATTCAGATTATCAAATTTGCTGAAGAATTCATTTTGTAATTTTATTGGAACTTATTAAATATGTAGCTTAACGTAAGGAGATATTTTTATTAAAATGTGCCCTTTCTTCCTTGAAAATAATCTTTATTTATTCAGATTTTCTTATTATGCCCTTCACAAAGTTTCAGAATTTCTCTATAAAAATCTAACATTGAAAAAATTAATTTCTTGACATGTTATAATATTTGTGGGCTTCCCTGGTGGCGCCGTGGTTGAGAGTCCGCCTGCTGATGCAGGGGACGCGGGTTCATGCCCCGGTCCAGGAAGATCCCACATGCCGTGGAGCATCTGGGCCCATGAGCCATGGCCACTGTGCCTGCGCATCAGGAGCCTGTGCTCCGCGGAGGGAGAGGCCACAACAGTGAGAGGCCCGTGTACCGCAAAAAAAAAAAAGTATTTATTATATTTGCTGCTCTTGAGATTGACTTTGTATAAAAAAATTGGTAAAAGAAATACTTTTGAGTTGTTATGCTGACTTTTTATCTTACCGGAAATTTCTGCTGAATTATCTTATTCATAGTTTTTCCATTCCTTGCCTTGATTTTGATAAGATTATCATATCATTTGCAAATAATGACAAACTTTCTCTTCCTTTCAGAAGTGGGCAATGTGGTTAACATTTTAAATTTCCAAACCACAACAGATTGACTGATGTGCAGTCTATCTGACACATTCTCTAATTCTTACACTGCTTATTCTTTTCTTATTCTATTGACTAGGACTTATAGAACAATGTGCAATAGTTGTGGTCTCCAAACTTTAACTTTAAAGTTTTATCATTAAATATATTTGCTAAAGGATCTTTAAAAAATCCTTCTCTCGTTAGGTTAAGGAATTTCCTTATTTTACTAATTTACTAAGCAGTTTTTTTTCATAGATGCCTTTTCTATAGCCATTGAAATCACCATTAAAACATGTATTAATGTGATAACATTAACAGTACCTAGATTTTTTTGCTACTCATCATGACTTTATTTCTGGAATATGTACTACTTTATCATTATTAACAAATTTTGCGTTCAATTTACTTATAATTTATTTAGAAAGTTGGGATCTATTTTATGTGTGTGTATATGTATGTATGTAATTAAAAGTGGTA